>NC_051851.1:21376979-22038248 GCF_905115235.1 Hermetia illucens | reverse complement strand
CCTTTCAGTGGAGCTCCAGTATTTGCCAATGGACCTTCACGATTCATTTCGCCACTCGTTAAGGTTTTTTTTAGATGGCTTGCTCTTTCTGCCAGTTAGGATGGTGTTTTAGACCATCGCTCAACCCCGTAAGTTATTATACTTATTTTGGAACTGGCCTAATCCCTCGAAAAATGACGACTATATTTAAAACGGGGATGTGCGCCATTTCATTGAATTTAGGGAAGTGCACCTTTCAAATCTGTTTCGACAGTCAGGCAGTATTATCGGCATTAACTAACAACATCATAACAAACAAGACAGCATGAGTTTGTTGCTGGTTCTTGCAGAAAGCTGGCTGACTGACCAAAGCTTTCATCATGTAGATGCCAGATTTGGACATCGTTGGCAGTAAGGAGGCTGACAGACTTACAGCTCCCTCGCCAAGGATCTTTCTTCACAATGGTGAGACAAAACCAGCATTTGATATCAGGCCATCGCTGATCGAATCTGTAGAAATTTGAATGTATCTTTGTAGAAATTTGAATCTTTGCCTTCAGACGAAAACCTTCGTGGGAGAACTCGTGACATCCAAGATGGCATTTTTATTATCTCTGGAGAGGTTAAGGCTTTTAGCGAAACACTGTTCCTGCAAAGACCACTTTAACAAAAATTTTATCGAGGTCCCGGCTATATGTAACCAATATCTGGAAAAGGAGGAGGTAGCCCTTCATTTCATATGCGGCTGTCCCACACCCTTAGACTTCGGAGGAAGATACCTCGAAAGTTTCCCTAGACAAAGACTCTCCACAGTCCCTGTCACTGAAAGATGTTCATAGATTTGCAAAAGCCTGCGGACATCATAGGCAGGAAGCTGTTGAAGAGGCGACTTTAGGAAACAGGCGGTGGGCCTAATAAAAGACTTGTGTGTTTGGAGTTGACTTGAGTGTTGAGCAAACTAATTAGACCTAACATTGAGTATTCAGGTGTTGCACCAAATCATTCATGCATAGACTTCTATTTTTTATTTGATCCCAGTATCAAAGATACTTTTTACACGAAGGGATGAACACCTCCAATTACGTTTACCTCTCACTTTTTTACGCAATTGAAATGAATGTTCTTGTTGTATTCCATCACGAATTGACTTTTATTCATTACTGGTGTTATGAATACGCACTTAACCTGAAATAAAATTCAAAATGTTAAGAAAATTTCTATCACACAAACAATTACTGCCGCTTTCCAGTTATCCTTGCACCTCTTTATCCTCAAAAATATTTACGATAAGCTTTCAATTACTCATCCTTTCCGTTTCAAACAGCAAAAAGAGAAATAACGAATAAACGCCAATTGAGATAGTATAAAGCACAGAGAAAAAACCGTAATTTATGAAAGCAGGATATGAGCAGGATATGAAGAACAATGGCGGAACGTAGAATGAAAGGGCAAAAAATCATCATCATCATCATCGACTATTCAAAATCAAGAGGCCACTTCACTTGCCTTTTCGACTGCTATCGGCAATATCTTTAATCATTGCTTTAGTGCACCCTGTCGACATCCCTACTATCGTCATCGTCATCGCTCTGTGGTGATGTTGTTTTTGTGCTAGTTCTTACCCAGCATCCTTGGCAGCGTCCTTGTCCCAGCAGCTGCTCTGTGATGAAAGCCAAAGTAGTTCATGGGAAATTGTTATAAAACAATGGAATGTTGATACTTGCTTCACACATACATTGAGTCATACAAACAAACACATATGTGAGCGGCAAAAGGAGCTGAAACAAACTATCCTGATGCTCTTTTGGTACGGTTGAAACAATGTTCTCACTTTGATGGAAGTTCGCTCCGCCTTTAGAATTCGAGATGCATTGAAATTTGTCTTCATTGTGATGGTTTTACTGAGTTTACTTCAGGAGCTTAGTACGCAAGGATATGTGGGAATCGTAGCTATTCTTTTAGGTATCGTTTGTGCATAGAGCAAGGATTATGCGCTGCTATAAAGTATTCCGGAATTTCAGAGATTTTCAATATACCGTGTCTATCTGCTTCTGAAGCTAGGGTATAAGGGAACCTGACTGATAAGTGTGGTTCAAACCGATTTCCCTGAGGCCGTGCTTTGTCGATATCTGAAAATCTTGTAACCCTCACCATTCAGGATCGCACGAGAGTTCCAGATATATTCTGGGGAATACATCACGAACCCATAAGATATTCCTCCCCGTCAGTCCCAATAACAGTTGAAATTTAATACCCACTTCCTGGAGTGTCCTAGATCTCAACTTTGCATGGAATAGCAAACATCCCTTAACCAATTGGAAGCGGGTTCAAGGCAAAAATAACTCCACTGACGCTTGCAGAAATATAAAAGAATAACAAAACCAGGGAAACAATGAATAATGATAATTTCATTTACCTACTCCCCAAGAGGGGTTGGGATCACGACAAAAGCTATGGTAATAGGAAAAGACGACCGAGTACTCGGGCTACCTTCCCCTGAAATGGAAGCTTTTGTTTATTTTCAATTTAAATTTTCAGATAGCACCGAGAATGTGGCTTCCTCTTTGCAATGTGTTGACGTACGTAAAACCTGCTGATGTAGATACCCATGAAACTCTCGAAAGAACGTACGTGTAAGTGGCTCCAATGAGTTACACTAACAAGCCAGGAGGACTCTCAAGGTTGCCTATCAGCATCATTTCAAACCGGCAGAAGGGCCATAATAAAGGAATATAGAAATCAAGGTCAAAACCTGAATGTTTACTAATCAAGCAAGCAAGTTGGAAGGTTTCCTTTTGGATTATGGCTCCCAGGAAGGTTGTGTTTAAAGACTTTGGGATTGTGGGAAGGTTAAGCATATTGCAGGAGTCGACCATTTGAATTTTACTTCTATCTAAAGATACTAGATACATATTTACACAACAAAGTATATAAACTTGAGTTAATTTTGATTTCTCCCTTTCTCTTTTCAGGTGAGTTGAACTTTTAACATTGTTGAAGAATTCTGTGAACTTTCGCTACTAATTGGTGAGTCAACAGCATTTGCAAATTTACTGCTTCAAAAACTGTGGTTCATTATTTTTCTCTCTAAAATTAAGATGAAAGTATCTTTCGTGCGGAACAAGTAATTATCTCCGTTGAGAGAATGCTTCTCATTTGCATTTTCATTGCATTTATACTACGAATTACTATAACATTCGGCACCAAGTATCCTTGAAGCAACCCGGGTCCAATTTGAATACTGTTGTTTGAAAATAACCCGCAGTAAAGTTATCACGTTCATAATTAAACTTCCCTATCAAAACCTAAATAACTATGTGAATGTAAGACTATTTTTGTTTATAGAAATAATATTGCCCAGAAAGTGTTGGGCTATGTCTCTGTTTATGGAGAAAACTTGGTGTGGAATTCGAAATTTTGGTTTCATTTAAAATTTACGCACAGAGTATTTGACTCCTGCAACGGTACATGGTCGGACTACCAACTAAACACCACCCCATCCTCAGCAAGCTAGCCTGGAATCGTTTGGTACATTACTTCGGGTTATCCTCCGAACTCTCCCGTCTTGCAGAGCCTTCAAAGCAGAAAATTTCATTCACCAACGGGATGGAAGAGGAGGAAAGGTATTGTCAATTCAAGGAACCCCTTGCCATCCGGCCCCTTAATCGGTCTAGCTCTTTTCTGCAATGAGGAGAACCCGATTGTAATGGGCAACACGATGCCACCTGGCAGCACTTTTCAGCATCTCTTCGACAATGCTGTCTAGAGAGAGAACCCCTGTGTTTAGATAGAGCTACTGACGTATCCCACCCCATCAGAACCAGTACCCCACAAGGGGAAAAGGTGTGCTGGGCACGTCCACAACTCCAGTTCAAATCATACGATCCGGAGATAGTGCCTTTCCAACCTTGCGTAGGTAAGATTGAAAACGTTAGTCTCACGACGCTTCTTAATAACGCACCTAAGCTGTCAATGAGCCGTGCAGTCCATCAGCCTCTGGTTTCAGTTTGCCAAAGGAGTTGCATCTAGGGTGCGTTACCGTTCATCAAGAGCAACCATCTTTTGCATATGGATTTACGCTCCTTAGCAAGGGGGCAACGGGGATCACTCCCGCGATTACCACCACGGTGGGTTCAGAGACAGTAGGGTACGCGCACCCCACTCGCAAAGCTCCCCTGTCTCTGTATTTGCGGGAAACGCTTGCGATATAACTCTTTACCAAGATCGTCATCCTACACCTCTGCCCCGTAGAGCGAGACAGACTGCGTTAAACTCATCAGAAGTCGACGCTTGCTAGACGTAGGACCCCCAATATTTGCAACTTACCTACTTAACACCGAAACCCCAGCTGTAGCCTTGTGCGATTTTAAGTGAAGAGTCAGTCCAAGATACCTTACTGTTGGTTTTAACTCGATCATCGACTCACCGAACGATATGGGACGCGGGGTCGGAGAATTCTCTTTTTAGTCAGGATGACTACTTCGGTTCTTTCCACTGCGAAGTTAAAACCATGAGCTCACCCGTCGCACCAATATGCCAAGTCTGCTTTCGACAGTGGGTTCAGCAAAAAGCGCCGCGACATCATCTGGTCGCACGTCACAACTGCCGCGCCTTTCTTAATAAGCCTTTCCTCTTCAGCTTTCGCCAGAGTAGTCAACAGCGCTCCCACTTGGCTTATATTCGAAACCATCTGGTCGGTTTCAGCACAGTGGAAACTGCTGCCACTGTGCCTCTTTCTGCAACTACAGCACTACGTGGACTACAGCACTACGTCTGGACTGCCGTCTCCGTTGCAGGTGTCGTATCACCTTCCGAATCTTCCTCTCTGTTTGCGCATCCCGATGTCTCGTCGGGTATTTCAGCTTCGGTGGGCGCTGGGGCAAGTGGTGCATTTTTGTGCTGCATATAAACGCAACGAACACATTCTTCATTCCCATTATTTCCTCGTTCGTATTGTTTGTATTAGCCATTTGAGTTTTTACCAGCCAACCGTGCGCAAGGGAGCAACTCCCCTTATCATAAGCGACCTGTTAAGATCTGTGGCGACCTCTGAGTAACTGGGTATACCAATCGCCGCTAACCTCCCTACCTCCTTATCAAACTCCAATGGGCCGAGTTGAATGCATTTCGCACATCAAGGATAGTAAAAGCGCAATACTTTCCAGTACCCTTTCTGTGCATCGGATTTTCAAGCAAGCCAGTAACCAAGTTCGTGATATCGACATTTCATCTGACCATACGGAAGCCGAATTGTATCTACAACGTTGAGCAATAGATTATTCACTCTAGCATTTTCCCCATCGTGTCCAACCGACATATGTATAGGCCTGTAGGAAGATGGTTCACTAGAAGGCTTACCGGGCTGGGGCAACAATACATTTTTCATCTCTCGGGAAAGACCCCATCAGGCAAAAAAACAACATTTTTATTTATAAATGGTGGACATTCTAAAAAAATACTCCCGTCCCCCGATTCGGCGAAGGTGTTCAGTATCGACGAGAAGACTACTTGATTAGTCGCGGATGTGCTGGAGAACGGCTCCTACGAGAGACTAAAAGAGCAACTCATACGCGGACTGTCAGTGAGTGAGCGAAGCTGAATCACTTTCTGAACGAGCTGACGCTGGGTGACGGTGCCCCTAGTCAGCTGTTTTGAGAAATAAGGCGGCTGGGTGGCGATAAGATCGACTCAGAGCTTTTGAACACGCTCTTGTTGCAAGACCTCCTGGAGAGTACCCTCGCCATCTGAGTCTGTATGGACTCAGGATCGCTAGAGGTATTATCCGCCACGACCGACAAAGTTCACGAGGTGTATGCACGCTCTGTCGCCCCGGAAGTTTTATAGAGATACTCGTCGGCAAGTTGAGGATCTGAAGTAAGTGGTGGTGGCACATGCGGATGCAGTTTGCAAACTTAAACGGCAGGTATTTGGCGTTCGTGGGGTAGATCTCAATCGCTGTCGCGGTCGAGGCTTGCTTCCCGAAGAGGACGTTGGGGTAGTGGCACGCTGGGACTCTCATCGGCCCCGAAGATTTGCTGGTACCACCGTAAATTCAGAGCTCAAACGACTACCACCGGATGCAATTTCAATATTCCAAAAAACTAGGCCTGCTTGGTGCCTCGGGGACGGCCACCCGAAGCGCAATACCATGTGGCCTTATAATTTTCGACCCTATCAGCAGGCGTTACTTTCTGATGGACACGGCGCGCACGTTGACACCATAAAAACTTGCAACTGGCTGCCGTGAACACTGTTCCCATCCGCCCTTACGGCTGCAGGGAGGTGGACAAGAGTCCCGGAATTCGGCGAAAGTTTTCTTGGTAATTCGTTTTGGCGGACATTAGCATCCCCATTTTAGGCGAAGACTTCCTATGGACTATTGGCGGACCTCCTGAACAAAGCCTTAATAGATCCCGCAACCTCTTTCAAGTCGTCAGGGAAAATGTCCACCTGTGCAAACGACACTTTTTCCATTATTTTCGAGGACTTTGCACACTCCTCCGAAAATATCGCGTCATTACTGCTGACAGTAGGTCCAGAAGGTTGCGTGTTCAAATCGCGTCGGTATCACCAATTTAGGAATAATTTATTTTGCTGACAAATTTTCGTGCCAGATCGCCAGCTGTCTAAGCGGAAGTTTAGTGCGTTTGGTGGAGGTGATCCCACCGCCGGCAATGAAGTCGGTGGTTCTTGCTTCCGGTGTGCCGCCACACCCTCTTC
Source organism: Hermetia illucens (assembly GCF_905115235.1). Lineage (NCBI taxonomy): Eukaryota > Metazoa > Arthropoda > Insecta > Diptera > Stratiomyidae > Hermetia > Hermetia illucens. The sequence goes on along the minus strand of NC_051851.1, from coordinate 22,031,549 downwards.
CTTAGATTGGAAGAAATTAAACGTTCCTTGAACCAGCAGTCAATTGACGCAAGAAATGCCGCAGAGTAGAACAGACGTAGTGCTTCCGATGCTCGGGGTCAGTCAAACTTCATAGGGATCACAAGGTATGTATACGTAAATTAAAAGTGCTCGCGACTAGAGCAATATGCCAGCTGTTTATCACAGAGACCATCCTAAGTGATTCGCACAGCACAATCTACTCTTTAATTCTTTTTTCATTTTGCATTGACATTGTTGATTTCCAGATTTTCTAGCACTTTTGGGAACACTCACTTTTGTTCATGCAAATTTACAATTTAGTTCAAACTTACTAAAGTCTTAAAAATTCGGACGACTATAGTTTCGTCCAAGGCAGAGGCAACTCATTAAACCCTGCGTTTGCTTCTGCCCTGAGAGCAGTGCAAACCAAGTCTTTCAAGGGTGATGTGTGCTCGCTTATATTAATTCGCAAGCACGCAATAGGTCCCAATTGTATTCAACTTTTGCCCTACTCTGAAAATGTAATGTCAAACGACTTGATGGCGGACTTATAACTCTATCCATTTTTAACGAGACAAGGTTAAAATCTAAGTTTTCAACTTCTATTTTTTTTACTCATTTTCGGTCTAATCGTGATTCAGTTATCACTTCCACTCCTCCAAACTCCAGTCCCTGAAATTCATCTATCTATAATTTCATCATCGCGTCTCTCCAGGTACCCTTCAAATCTCGGGTGACCTCTGCGTTGCACTTAAATTGCCAGAACAATGATTGCCAATATATATGCATTGGTAAATACAACAAAATTCCGCAATTTCAAAGCATTCCTCGAATAAATGCTCCTTGAGGGGTGAAATCAAATTACATGTAATTGGTCCTTAATATGGGCACCTGCATAGCATAGCGATGTTCTTTTCAGAAAAGACATTTTTTCGGACGAATTATTATATGTTATATGTGGGTGATGATTAAGTAAGGTGGAACGTTGCTTAGGATTTTAAGATTGATCTGTTTTGGATAGAAATTTTGAGGATAATTTAGAAAAATATGTTAATTTTGATTAATGTGCGGCTAGGATAGAACTTAAGAAACTGGAAATAGGGTAGCAGAAATGATAAGAGATGTTATGTAGTAGGAAAATTGGAAATTCTTAATACAATCTGCGGGGGTGATGTTTTTTTCGTATCCTTCCCGTTTGCTGTCCGCCTCCGATGCTCATGGCCATTTACTCTTATATTACTATATCTACTCTTAGAATAAGCAAACAATTCAAAAAGCCATCTGTAGAAATTATTTAATATATTTTTAATTACGGCACTAAAAACGACCGGGGAAAGTTTGAGAGATGAAATAAATTAAGTTTCTTGACACCAATCATTCATCATAAATTCCAGCTGTAAAGTGAAAGGTGAAGGATGTACGGTCAACCATAAAAACTGTCTTATACCGAAACATAGTCGTACAGAAAATGTTGTGCTAATTCACTAATGTTAACTGTAAGACTGTGTCTTGGTTTAATGACACAATCAACGATGGAGTTCACAGCGCTAATAAGAAAATTTAATTATAAGGTTTGAGATACCGAGGTATTTTGGTAAGTAATTAATTTTAATTTATTAAGGACTTAGGATATCCCGGTACAATATACATATGGAACTAAATAACATGAGGTTTGCCATAGCAAAAGTAAAGATCCAATTAAAAGTGAGCAAGGACTAACCCCAATCAAAAGACATCACCAAAGCAAATTCTAATTTTCACTAAAATGCAAGCTTGCATCTTCCCAGTTATCCTGAATCCCCATTAATTAGACAATTTGAGTGTCCTTGAAGCAGGATAATATCACTTTTCATCAGCTACTTGACACGAAATCTCTGATGATAATCTGAAATTGACATTGTAAAATTTTACTCGCAATAACACCAACTATCGGCGTTTCCAATCTCTGTATCTACCAGAATATTTATTTATAATTCCATGGATTGTAACAAGTGGATGAGGAATATAGCGTCATCTGTATTCCACCAGAGGCATTTTCCAATCTGCGCCAGGCTCCCTTCCTTCCTTTCTCGTCTTTCGAGCTGACTTCATGAATATTAATTAATTTCGAAAAGCATCGAATGGGCCCATTCAGGCTGCCTCCCGTTCAGCAAGGCTTCAGGCAACTATCAGAACGGCTGCTCAGCTCCAGGCCCGTTAAATGATGCTGAATGGAAAGTAACGATAAAACCAGCAGAAAAGGTGAACGCTTCAAAGGCTATCGCAAAAGCAATCGACACCAGTCGGTTGGGCGGTGAAAGGGAAATTAAGGAATTGAGGAGTCAATGAGCAGGCATTTTCCTTAAAGCGAGAGCATATGGAAAGGGGGATGAACGGAAATGGAAAAACTATTCACAATTATAGTGAATATTTCACTGCCACCTTGGGAAGATCCTTCCAACATTCGGAACCAACTGCTGATACTGACACTTATCCTGAAACGAAAGAGAATATCTAAAAAGTGACTAAGCTCCTGTAGTGGTCAGAAAAAGAATCTTTTTTTGATAAATTAACTGAAGGAATGGAAAACGTCAAAATTATGAAATCTGAAGCTCATAAATTTCAATCCAATTCCTTTCCCTACAACGAGGGAGTTCGTCTACTTTCGGGTTTCCTTGTGGTCTTGCTTACATCAAGCCAGCCTTGACTGAAACAAAATAAGGATATGGCAGGGAATGTTGCCCTTGCGTCTCCTCTCCTTCCTTCAGCTGAAGTTTAAATGTCTTTTAGATAGGATCCATTCCATACACGCGGACGGGGCAATTTTAAATTATCTCTAACGGTGAGTAATGATAATTTAACGGGAGGCTATAAGTCATAAAGTTGAACAGGCAACTTGTTGTGCCGGCGCTTACAGCGAGCTGAACTTACTTGTCTCTAGCGTCCTTTTTTGTTCGATAGTCTTCCAATGATTTATTGGTTACTCCTGCCATTTATTTTCAACGTTTTCAATATTGCCACCATTGGTTTGGATACCGCTGGTGCTACTTGGTTGCGTCAAATTTATTTTCAATAAAAACTTTGTTATGCATTTATGTATTCGTCCTGCAGGAAACGGATTTTTCCTTAGAATTTATTTCATTGCTCCCTCTCTTAGACAGATGCGAAGAAATGCTCAATTTAGCAACATTTTTCTTCCATATTATACTTATTTCCAGTCGGGCTCTCCTTTTGTGTTTTTCTGAGTGTGGAAAGTACTTTTCTTGGAAGGAAGAATTGAGATTCGAAAGAAAGCCTATCAAATTTAAGAAATGTGTTCGATTTTTGGGAAAGTAGAAGATCCAATGTGATTTTAAATTGAAATATTTGTGGATCAAAACTTTATAGAATTAAGAAATTCAATGCTGCAGGGAAGTAGGAAATCTAAGTGGTTTCTTTGTCATACTCGATCTTAAGGACTAAATTCACCAAAAACGTTTGAAGATTGGAGCTGTGTAATCAGCGAAAATGACCATGTGTGTTGAATGTGGGAACCTCCTTCTATATGGTTGCCCTTCACCCCTTGGTAGTGTATAGCGCAACAGCCATACCTACACGCTAACGTTCACGGTTACCTGAAATGCCCTTCAGCTCTCTCCACGACTGCCCGAGACTGCATGGCATAGCCTGCAATACAGGCCTCACCCCTCCTTAATGTGTGGCAGTGGATAGCCAATTCCGTCTTCCGATCACATCGCATGTGAGCGTCAAACCTATCCGGCGGCCAAGTTTTCCGTTTGAGACGTGTGAGGCCAGTGCACTCCAATGATACGACGCAGACAGGCATTGACGAAAGCTTGGGACTTTTGAGTAACAGAACAGCCTCAACTTGATCTTAGTAATGAGATAACTGCATTTCCACATTTTAGACAAGGCAGCGGAATCGAACCTAGCGCTATTAAAGTCTTGGGCAACGTTCAGTTCGGTGCCAACGTCGGCAGAAACCAAGCTTCCTAAATATACAAATCGATCGACGCCTTCGATACTCTGTCAATTAATGCAGATAGGAAGAGGGCGGTGACCCGTCACACTGAAAACTTTGCTTTTCTGCTGTTTATCTTCAGTCCAACTCTACTTACATCTCTTTCCAAATACAGATCCATATGGCAAGATCCATGACCTCGTGAGCGAGCAAACATATGTCATCAGCGCACTCGAGATATTTGAGGAAAGATGTCATAGTCCATTGAATTCCTTCACGTCCGCCGGACAAGGTTGACGGAAAGAAAACCTAGCGAAGTCGTCTCTAGATCTCAAAATCCTTCGAAATTTTACTCCGTTGCAGCATTTTGCGCTATCGAATGTTAGTTCGATAATAGTTATTAGCTTCTCTGGAATGCTCTGTCTGCGTAGAGCGTGGTGTTGGTAGTTGAACGTGGTCAATGCTGAACGATACGGAGTGGAAGCCAGTTGCTCTCGACTGATCAAGTTTTGCACATGTTCTTTATTGCGTTCCAAGATTATTTTAGGTATTATCTTTGCGATATCAAGAAGCACGATGATCCCCTCAAATTGTTACACTCAAAATGGGTGTTCTTCTTTGAAATCTGGACGATCTTCCCCTCTTTCCACTCTCTGGGAAATGTCCTAGATTCCCAAAGATTTCCGTACAAGTGGAAGTTGCAGATCTACAGTACAGCAAGTGCAGCAATAAATAACTGTGCGGGGGGATTTTCCAGCTCAGCGACTTTACTCCTTTTGAGTGAATTGATGGCTGAAATGAGAAAAAGGTGGAGTCCCACCGAATATGATACCGTACCGTGGTGAAGTGTTCTTTCCATTTTCCCAGTTGCGGGTCATCGTAGATGAGGTGTGAACCCTTAATGTCCTTCACAGGACCATCAAAAGATTTGCGAGCACATGCTAGTTCTCCTGCCACGGCGCACACTACTCTCTACTTCTCGGGATTTCCTACAGTAACGAAGTTTGGGCGCTTCATGGCCACCATTACTGGCAGCGGTCAATAAAGCTTTTAACCTCTTCCGTTAATCGATCCGCTTCCATGATTCCGCAGTCAGTAGGATCTTATTACATACCTTATCGACGTGGTCAACGACCTGTGTAGCACTTGAGAAAATTTGATGGCGACCGAATGCTTATCGATATTTTCAGACGCGTTACTCAGTGTATTGCCGTCCGATCAACAAGATAGCTTGGACACTGTCGAGCGATAGCTAAATCATACGGCCAATCTTGAACACGGTGGGTTGCAGATCTCCAACCCTGCGTGAAGGGGCAAACACAGCCTGCAAGCGATCGTAAGCGAACGTCAAATGGACATCCATTTTAAGGCCAATATCAGCGCCTCACCTATTATGCAGATCCATGAATCAACTAATACATCTACTGCTGATTGAGAAGTGTAGATCTGATTGCCCGAACGACGCTGGTCAGTTGAAAACCAATTGATCTTATGGCAGGCTCTGTGCTCGAACAATGTACCACCAATGACGAGGCGGTGGAAGCCACCGAAACCCGCCAAACTCCCACCATCATTACGGTCGCCAAGATCGTGTTTCCCCATCACATGTCCGAGCAAGGTGTCGCCCGATCCCATCTTAGCGTTCAAATTACCCATCACGATCACAATGTCGACTTTACGAAACCTGCATTAATCTGCGTTTAGTTGCTGATAGAAAGCGTATCCGTTGGTGCGTAACATTGTAGAATTGTGATGTTCCTTAACATGGACCGAAATCTTTCAGTTAAAAGTCTATCAGAAACCGGCTCCCAGGTCAAGAGAGCACGTCATGCGGTAGTCGTCAGAAGCAACCCGACACAGGATTCTCATGTGCTATCACTTGGCCTTCCAGAATACAAAAGCACATTGCTATTAGTGTGACAGGAGAGAGAGAGGAATACTCTTCAGGGTCCCACCATCTTACTTCTCTTAGGTCCAGAATGTCCAGTTTATATCGTTGAAATTCCCGCTCAAGCTGGAGAAAGCGAGCATTCTGAGCACCACTGCCATCGTTATCGAGGAGCGTGCGCACATTCCATACACCAATTATAGTCCATTTTTGATAGTCAAAGGTCGTTGCCGTGAGGTCAGCCTCTATCCGAAGCGTTGTTGACGTTTCGGTAAAAATAAAGTTTGCAAATTTGCAAATTGCCAGCCCACAAATGACTATCCCTTTTAATTGCGACAGGCAAGCAAGGCTTTGAGTGTATTCTTAAACACCAACTCACAAGGCAAGGTCCTTTTGAACATTTCAATCCGCCTTACTTCAGTATGGTCGACTCCAGCACCTTACTTGGCGTTTCTGAAGAACTGGCTGCTCCTCAAAAGCTGATGTCCTTTGGAATCTTCCAAACTTTTTGTTGGCGCGAGCGGGGAATTCCTCCCTAAAGCCTAAGCTATACCTGGTATTTAACCCGTCCTTACTCTTTAGAATGTGACTTTTCTAGCTGAACTTAACTCCATTGTCATATCTAAATATTTAACGTCATTCTCCTATGCTTTTTGTAGCTTAATTTTTGTTTGCGCAGTACTTTTGTCCGTGGTAAGGATAGCATTGTTATCCGCATCTATCACTATTTTGACTTCCACACAGCGAGGAATATGTTCTCTATGCAGAAGACACAGGGTTGGTCCAGCTGCAATTTTTCCCAATTTAGAGTATGTTCCTTCGTATTTCGTATTGGATAAGTTTGGATTCATAAGATTTTAGGAAAGTATTCTCACTCCCTCGCTGAGGAGCGTTTTCATGCTTGACATCCCCAACAGAACAGGAGATAGGTTTACCGCTCAAGTAATAACTGGTATGCAGCAGAAACTTCAATATGGAAAAATTCGGCTAGCAAACGCAACAAAGCTCTGCTCGCCAGACCGAACCAAATTATCCAGTGAACCTTCGAAACTGATGACCTTAAAAACCAATCCAAAGAAAGCACCATCAAAATATCGCCCAAGAAGAATGCATCCAAGATAGATAGTAGAGTGGTGTCAGAGCACTTTGGATTATCAGAATTTGAGGAAAGTTTATGGGCAAAGCGCACTAATGACACTTAATCATCGAGAAAGTTGTACTCCTCCTCTACAATTGCGCGCCACATAATTCTAGGTCAACCCGTCCCCGAGCCATCATGGAAAGGTGGGTTCCATTGCATGGCATAATCAACAATAGAGTTGCCTGTTTCCAGCCCTTCAAATCTTTATAAGGCATGGCCTTTGGGGTTCCCACTCTTCCTTGATATTTTCAAGCGAAAAAATCGAAGATTCCCATCATTTTTTGTGTGACCTTTGCTGAGATTGACTTTTCGTCGCATCGCGATTATAGATGGTAGCACGATCCCGCAAGGAAAGATCTTCTGGATTGAATTGATCCTCCCACATTGAATGCAAGAGCGACGGACACACATATCGCTTCACGAGTTGGAGGAGTGACGATGGATCTGAATCCGACACCTCTTCTCAACAAGACGACAGACTTAGGTCTGACATTTTTTACGGTCACGGCCAACTGGATTATATCAACTGGAATTTAGAGCGTCGTGGACGACGGTTAATTCCCTCTTTGTAGATCATGTCTACACTGTCATCGCATTATGGGACTTGGTTTTTGATGGCTTACCAATTTCCTTTCCAATCAACCACTACTTTTTCCGAATGAAAAGTCTGACCAACTTGACTCTACCGAACGATCTCGGGCTGCTGTCAACATATGTATAAAGGTAGAGAAAGATATTTGTATTACGGCTCCCGCCCGATGAATCGATTGCAACTATTTTCATAAGGCTCTATGCCGACAGTTTAGTGAGCCATTAGATGCCTGTTCTTAAACTGATTCAAGACCGCACCTAAAGGCAATGCGGGGGTCTTGCAGTTACGTTGTTCTAACCTACGCCATTGCTCCATCTCAGGCAGAGTCCGCCTCGTCTTCTTTTCCTACAATAGATATTGCTCTTATAGACTTTCCGGGCTGGATCATCCTCATCCACGCGGATTAACTGACCTGCCCACCGCAACCTGTTGAGTGGGATTTTACCCACAACCTGGTGATCATGTTATCGCTCATAGATTTCGTCATTGTGTAGGCTACGGAATCATCCATTCTCATGTAGGGGAGCCAACAATTTTTTGGAGGACTCATGATAGGGCATCCCCTTGTATTAGATCATTGTTGATGTTGAATAGTCTCGAAAGTGATCCTGCTATTTTTATCTGGTCTTGCACATTGGTCAGGGTCAGCCTAGTCGGTATTATCAATTTCGTTGGGATACCGAATTCTCTCATAATCGTGTACACTTTCATCCTGGCTATGCTATCATAGGCGGCCTTAAAGTCGATGAAAAGATGGTGCAACTTATGTCCATATTCCAACAGCTTTTCCGTCGCTTTTCTCTAGAGAGGGAATCTGATCTATTGTTGATTTTCCTGGAGTGAAGCCTCTTTGGCGCAAAACCGGTATGTCTGGAGTCCCTTATTAAGGGAGGCCTACACCGGATACCGCTTGTTGCGCCGTTGATGATGATGAAGCCTCTTTGGGATGGACCAATGATGGTTTGGGCGTGTGGGGCTATCCGACCTAACAAAACGCTTGCTGTCTCCCTTTTTATGCATGGGACAGCCTCGTTGCCAGCCTTCAGGCAGTGATTCACAGTCCGGCGCCTTGAGCATAAGTTGATGAACCGCTTAGTGTAATTGGTCACCTCCACATTTTATCAAATTGGGCCTAACTTCATCGGCTGCTGATGGCTTACGATTTTTAAGCCAATGAATTGTACTGGTTTAGTGCCAAACCGGTGGCAAACTGATGATTAAATTTCCGATATGGAGTTAACACGTTGTGGGGAGGGGGTTCTGATGGAATTTTAAGCTCAAATTGCCCTCTATGAAGATTTGAAGATGAAAAGCAGAAGGATCTAGTGGACATGGTTTTGCCAACCGAAGTAGTAACGACGAAAGATTTCTGCGCTTTAAATTACCACGTCACTGGCAATGCATTATTCCCTAAAGAAAAGTGTTGGGCACGTTCTATAAGTGTCGTTGACCACAAAAATGAAGAAGTGAACGCTCGAACGAATGGAACTAAGACCTCTGGTGATCGTTATGCAGGTAAAGCAAGTGGGGTCGAGAATGATACGTGGGGGTCCCATACCTTGGCCTACCTTGCGCCAGCATTATTACTTAGCGCACACCATGTCGAAAGGACACTGCACTAGTTAGCGATGTAGAAATTGCTGCTCATGGAAGACCTTTTAGTTACTCATAATATTTGGATAATCCAGTGGAAAACTTTATTAGGAGATTTCTCACCTACTATAATGGGATACTGAAGAGCTGTAAGGAAGGCTCTACAAAACTTTGCAATCGTTTAACGTCGGGTGGAAAAAATGGAATCACCTCAATTACCAAACCATCGATCTACCGGGGTAGCCTTTCTTGACACGGAAGAAACGTGCATGTCGTAAGTGCAATAATTTGCGAATGCATTTACGGACTTCCTGCCCTCAAACCGACTTATTTTGCTATTTCATCAGATATATTCCATTCCATGGTGTTAACATACCAACCGTTGCACTCTCAGGAAAGCAAAGCTCCAAGTATACAAGGCGATAATAAAACCTGTGCTATGCTACGGATGAGAAACATGGACCCTAACACAAACTTCTGCAAAACTGGTTCTGAAGAGATAATAAACCATGAGTTTTGCCAAATATTTGACGCTCCTGAGATCTCCAAACTTCAGAAGTCATAATGGGCTGGCCACGTGCTTAAAAGGTATTCGAAGGAAAAGCAGGACCGGTGAGAAAACCCATAAATTTCCCGGAACAGACACGGACTTCAAAATTGGAGCACGCGATCGATGGACCGAGATAGTTTGAGGAAGAACATCTTGATAATCAAGACTCGAAATGGTCTCTATAGCCTCGACGACGGAATAAACATCATTCCCTTGCTTTAGGCCAGCGTTCTGAATCTTGATAGGGGATTCAGTATTATTTATTACCATTTTTGTCAGTTGGACCATTTTACGGTAGAATTCACGTAGAAGTCACGTAAAATTACTTTTCCTGCCTGTCATCCGTTTACAATGTATAAGGTCTGACTCTTTTCAACAAAAGTTTCGTTAACTGTTCAAATAAAAGTAGCCAGGAAAAGCCATCGAAGAAGTCGCCCTCATTCCTTCCCGGAATTTATCTATAATTGTTTCTAATTATTTAAACGAAAATAATAGGAGTCAGGATATGCCTGAAAGTGATAATGAACTCCCTCAACAATTCGCTCCTCTCTGAAGCTGATAGTCCTTTCCAACGTAATTTCCTCTGATTATTGCCTCTCCCTTTTGCCACATATTTTCCTTTTCTACATCATTTCGCTATCCATTTTCTAAATCCAACTGTTACTTTCTCCAGACATTGTATTATATTAAGAAAGTGCCTTTTCCATTCGAACGCAACAAGAGAAACGACTTGATAACATCACTTGATACACTTTATGACGTGAATATCCTTTTATTTCTCTCAACTGCAGGACACATGACAATTCTTACGTTTCGCAATCGAAAAACAATGTTTCTCCCTTAAGTTTCGTTAAGCTGAAACAAGGATAAGTTGACTGGGTCCAGTAAAGAGAAAAAATGATTGTTTACGAGGGGAAGGGATAGAAAAAAGGAGCGGAAGTGACTGGGACCGAAACTGCCGGGTATCGGTTGTATTCGAGTTGAGAAATGAAGAGAAAAGCGTTTTTATTGATAATGAGTTTCCCTAAATCTGCTTAAATTCCTTGCTTTTCGCTGCCGTTAATGATGGTATTCGAGTATTAAAACCTAATTGAAGGAGCTAATGGGATCCAATTCTCATTGTCTGGTGCTGAAAAAGCAGAAATAAATTTCACCAATGGAGTAATTTGTTCAATTAAATGCAATTTGCTTGAAATGAACCATTTCCTAGAGGGGTTCAGAGTTTCACTTTACCCGGGTTACCTCCATTTTATATGGGTATTCCATCCTCATCCAGAAGCATCTACAATTTACTTCCGAAAAAGATTCAAAATAAAGAATGGTGCGAGTTTAAGCTCTTGCAGAAAAGCAAACAAGATCTCCTTTTCGAATAGAAATTGTATCCTAAAAAATAACGAGATATGATCATTTCATTAGAACAAGGACCCCACAAAAATATTCTTCTGTATTCTGTCCTTTGTTTAACTCCGTACGGGGTAATTTCTGTACTCAATGGTCCTATCTTCGTTGCCGGTCGAATAATTCACATATGGTAATTGCACAGTCAGAAGAGAATTTGATTGAATTACGTTTGAGGCAGCACTTTAGGAGTGATTTCGAGCCAATTGCTGCATTCCAAGAAGTGCATAATGAATTCACATGGAAGGGTCTGCTTGGCTTGGTGTTTGCTAGTTCAGATGAATAAATAGTTTATGCTCTTGGTCATTGTAGAAGCAGCTTGCCGAGATAGTTTGTCATCACAGTACATAAATTCTTGATGAACATTAAATAATATCTTGCAAATGTTCAGGGAAATATGTATACGTAAGTATAACCTCAGTATAAAATCACTTTATGATGGCTGTAGATAGCTTTACGCTCCTCGGCAAGGAGTATCGTAGGTAACGTTTCAGTTTGGACCTATTTTAATTGTACCAAATTGTCTACAGTTGCCATAAACCTCTTTATGGGCCAAAGCGCATCAAAAACGCCTACGCGCCATCGTTGACGGTCTCTAAAAATGTGCTCCAAGCGTCCCCCGCCCCCTCACCGGCTCTCCGAGAAGTTTGCACTCTTCCTTCCATCTCTACACCATGTGGCTCTTCCGCTCATCCTATGATAATAAATTCCGTTGTATGGCATGATGGAATAGCCTGGGATGGAGGAGGATTGTTACCTTTTGTCAATGTCAATGAAACGTACTACCCCAGAACAGGCGATGTCTGGTTTGCCAAAGAGCATCATAGTCTAGAAGAGCCGAGGAATAATGCATTATTTTTAAATTTTCAGCAAATGTGGTTAGATTCCTCAGCAACATGCCTAAGATTTTTATTTTTTAATTATTAAATCATTGGAGCATTATCCTAACATTTTTTTGCAGTATTTTCCAGGGCGGGAATGGCTTGGCGTTTTTGGCAATCACATTTACCTAAATCCCAACCACTTTGGCACTAAACCACCATCAACGCCAGCAAGGAAGTTAGGAAACAACGGAGATAGCCTCTTTCCGGGGTAGCAAGATCGAGAGGTTGACAAACAATTCGGCAATCGGATCGCAGTTTCTTGGTTACCTCAGCCGCTAGAGAATCAAACTCTTCGCCTCACCAAAACTAATAACGATAATATAGAAAGAAAACAGTATGAACCCCCACCACTACTATCTTCCCATAGAGCTCTGTAATAATTGTTGTTGTTGTTATTGCGGTTAAAAGTAAGAAGTAGTGCCAGGTCGCTACGGGGCCCGAGTATCAGTACGAGATCAGCCCATACGTTCTCTTTTCTCTGGCACTATGCCATGAGTGAATTACTCCAAAGTCCTTTCGAGTGGATCCCAAATATCACTCTTACAATAGGATCTACCTGCCACTATCAAAAATGATTTTCTTCATTGGATGAAAGGAGTCACATATCCCAATTTGAGATTTATTGATGAGTTATGGATTTTATGGTGGAGAACTCCGCGCGCGCTTAACTAATAGTCAAGGGAAGTGACTGTTTCTAATCCTAAACTGATGGATATTGAATTTCTTTTGCATGAAAACCTTTTAAGGGGCTACTATTTCAACACTAACATCAAATTGAGGATGTATTATTCCAGAGTTTCCTCCGTACTACTACGAGTATATGGAAGCAATACATAGAGAGTGACGAGGACTGTTACTTAAGGGGGGCTTCTGGCCCATGTCAATAAATAATGAAGAACTGGGAAAACGTACGAGCCTGAGACCTGGGGACTTGTTGATGAGAAACCGAAAGTACTAGCAAATAGTGCAAACATAAAGTACGACCGGAAACAGCATTACAAGCTATGCCATGTAATGGAACCCGCTACCACAGGATGGGCAGCAATTGGATCGCGCTAAAACTTCCCGGAAAATCGTCGATGTAGGTGAAGCTCAAAAGCTCATTGCCGGAAACTAAGAGTGATCGCACCAATGAGTGGTGAACCCGCTATCCTGCAGATAGGAGTTTATAGCAAGCACCGAAGGATCATCTCCATTAAACCTTTTGCTTTGGACTACTTGAATATTTTGGAATTTTGGATCGAAACTATGTCAACAGTGAACACAGTAAATAAAATGTCTGCTTTTCTGGTAATGATATCGCAAATAATGATTCGGAGGCGAAGTTAATCTAGACTGTAACTTATGGCCGCAGGGCTTCGGTGTCCAACCTCCGAATTGACCTAGTCTGATATTGCACAAAAAGTTGAAGGAGTACATTGATAGCATCTGCCGGGTAGGACTGCAGAGTGCCGGTAGGACCTGCACACGCGGCTCTTTGATTCCTATAAAACTTCATTCTTTTGTACTTTTTGCTCAGTTCCTGCCATCAGACAATGGAACCGTACGTTAGGATGGCACGTACGGATCTAGAATTTCATCCGAAAACTTTACATTGGAAGAAAGAACCAATCTTTGCCCTTTCCGCCGCGGAAGGTTCCCCTGTCTTAATAGTGAATAGTATCAGGTTTGGTTTGGTTGGATTTATGTCACATCTTACCGCCAACAGGCACGCCTTGCCAAAGCTCTTTCCATGATGTCACTCATAACGGAATGAAACATCCCTGACACCAATCACCAAATTGTGGCATACGCCACCACCTTCCCCTCCACTTAAGTCCAATATGTCTAGAATTTCGTCCATCATTATTAACCAGAGCACCGACCTGAGCGTACTTAGGAATCCTAGGGTTTTGAAGGTGCAGGGATTGGACGAGCTCTTCGACAACCAAATAGGAGCAACTGGACTCCTAGGAAACTGCTAGTATGGGATGACATTGAGTATTACGCGCTGGAGAATTGGTCTTCGCATGGTGTAGTCCGGAATCCACGGACCAGCTGAGAGGAATGGAGAATTATCACCCGCCTCTATAACACGTGAGTGACTCCTAGCCACGTCGCTAAAGTGTTTCGCAGCTTGTGCCTCGTCGTACGACTGCTGCAGCTTGCCAGTTTTCAGAGGATACCTGACATCCGAATGTTTGCACACTCGGCTCCACTTGTGTGGTTCTTACTTGTTACGGATGCAAGTATCACCACCTCTTATTTTTTTCTCTTGGATCCACGGGTAGTCCGAGAAAAATGTTCACCTTGGCCATCGGGGTAAATATTGAAAAAAGTGGGTTTTAATAATTTTAGATCCAAGTAAGAATAATAAAACAGCTCCGGTATAAGGCAAGAATCGAATGTGAGTTGGATAGTTTTAAGCGGGAGATGGAGGAGACCCTACAAGAGTGAAAAACTTTACCTTCACTAATTCGTTTATCTTCCAGAGGAGTTCCTTCTCAGACTTTGCGCAAATTTTTGCCATTCATGGTATGCCCGAGATTTCACAGCTTCCACATGTATACCAAATTCCATTTCAATCGCCGCAACCCTTTTCGAAAAAAATGTTTGTGACAGCGTAATGAACGTAAAAGTTAGGGGTGGTCATGAAAATCATCTGGATTGACTATTGTCGGACGAGGACAAAGTTATCTCAAAAATAAAATATGAAAATGGCCAAAAAAAGCATTAAGTCTGGCTTCAAGCACGCGAACGATCACGTCAACAATCCATAGTCTATCCGCCCCCCTCTTGGACTGATAGCTCTATTCATGTGGCTCAAGCGGCAACATCAGTTGAATTATAGCTACCAAAGTGTTGTACATGAAGCTCATGTGGTGAAAAGAATGCTCACTACATAAGTGGTCTGTCGGCTGAGTATATTATCCCGCTCAAATACCGGCTTGTCCGAACTCTCTCTGGCTTAGCTCGCTGGTGGAATCGTTTTTCAATCAACCACCGGCCGTCTTTATTACAGTTGAAACTGATAATTGAACCGAACGTGAAATGTGTGAATTGAAAGGGGAAATTTTGAAAATAACGTGTGACGAACTGAAGCCGACCATACTTCAATGAAGTTTCTAATTCTGGGCTAACTTATCTCGAGAATGGGGGATGGTCCTTTTGTTCTTCTTCAGTTCCTCTTACGCTATTTTCAAAATTTCACCTGTCACACGTGACATGTGGGCAAATTCTCCGCTGAAAAAAACGTTTCCAGAGCATTCTCGCCGTCGGCATCCGTGAATTAAATGCAGAACCATTTCCTCCTCTTCCTGAACCGGTAGAAGACCTGCTAGATTTTTACCGCCCCGACAATAAAAAGTTGGTTCATCGGTTTGACGTCAATAGCTGGTCCCACCATTATGAGGTCAGACTTCTGGCACAACTCATGCCAATCTGTCAACCCCCTTATTATAGGAGTTTTTCGAGCGTGCAGGTTGCTTTGATTGAGTTTGAGAAGCGGCTGGTGGTAGTTATGTTCTTACCTGCCTAACATTGTGCTATTATATATGGTAGTCTCGTTACGCCGATTAGATGTCGGAACAAATTAGGCTGCAAAGTATTTGACTTGCTAATTTTCAGCGTTTTTCGAAAACATCCCTGAACAGTTTCCCCTTTTATGACTGATCGGTCGGTGAAGATGATTGTGTCCATGACCGTACCCACCTGATGTCCGTTCTTTTCTTTTGGTAATTTCGATTAGTCTTGTCAAAGGCCAGGAATTCCGCAAAGGTGAAAGCTCCTGATCTTACCTATTTACAGTCTTACTATACCAGGGCAGGATTTCCAGCATTGCTCCTGCATATAGTGATTTTGACAGCTCGATGGTTAAGGGAGTAGAGCGGTAAACTCTCAATCTCATTACCGTGGGTTCGAATCCCAGACGTCCTGAATGTTTGTGCTTGTCTTTATGCTGATCAATGAGCCAACTTATTTGTAAGCATTTGAAATGCTGATATATAATTCTTATCGCCACTGGCTAGATATTAATCACTTTTTCTCTTTTATTACAGGTAAGATTCTTGGAAATTGCAGTAAATAAACCCCAAGTGGATGAAAGGTGAGACCAAAGTTTGAAATACTGGTCGAGTGACATTATGGTAAAAGGTACTTACTCACTAAGGACGAATGCATATCTTGGACTAGACTTACATAATCTTCCATCCATAAGCATATGCAAAATCGAAAACGAACTGCTGTAAGCGTTCAGCTTCCGGTTTCCCGACTTGTTCATTTTTAGGTGTGCCCTTTTTAATAATAATCGTTGGGGCGATAGTGGATGTTGGATTAGGGCCTTAAAGTGTGTTAGAGCGCTTCATTCAAGACCATTAAGGTACATTGCCTCTTACAGTTCGCTGTAGGAGGCAATGTGGTCAGCATTGTGCTCGCCCAGGTTCATTACCCTGATTCGACTCAGGTACTCATTCACACTATAGTTGAGTCGATTGGTATCTGACATCCAGCCAAGATAACAAATTTTTCTGCCACCAGTGAGATTTGAATCGCGACCTTCCGCTATGGAAAAGTTCCCAAAGTGGTGACCACAACAATTGAAGGACAATAAACTTCTCAAAGATACGTCCTCTATCACCCCAGAAACTAGCTGTTGCAAAGAAAGAGCTTCACGATTTAATGAAACAAAGTAGATGCAGACCTTCCAATACCTTCATTTGGTTACTAAACCAAACGGCAAATGGAGGCCATGCGAAGATTACAGACGTCTGAATTCTCAGACATTTCCCGGCCCCAATCCATTCATTGGTGGTTTCGCGCACTCACTCACGAACTGTCGTATTTTTACGACCTTGAATCTAGTCAAGGCGTATCAAAAAATTCCTGTCGCTCCCAAAGACATTCCGAAAACGGCTATTTACGCACCTTTGGGACTCTTCGAGTTCACCTGGATGACTTTCGGCTTGTATAATGGTGAACAGACTTTCCACAGGTTCATACACTCTGTCCTGCGAAACTTAAACTGTTGTTTCGTATGTTTGGATGATGGTAGCTTCTTCGTTCGAATCTAAGCCCTTGGACCATCTCGAGTGCAACATCTCCTTGAGACCGGGCTCATTCTAAACGTTGAAAAATTCAGATTCCTACAGAAGCAGGTTAATTTTCTCGGCCCCATAATAACCCCTGATGGAATCCAAGCTGACAAGGTTGAAGCGATAAAGAACTTTCCCTTACCAACCACGGTGAAGGATCTGCGAAACTTTAAATTGGGAGGTAGTTAGTCAGCGGAAGTTTTAAGTGCAAGATTTGCCTTTGAAGATATTTTCCATTTTATTGGCTAAAAGTATTTTGTAATGTATACAAATTCGTATTTCGTGGACCAACTGTCCCCTCCTTCTGTGTTTTATCTTCTGACAATTTTCTTTACAATTTGGGTTTTCTAGAACTATTCCTGTAAATATGATACCTTAATTATACTTCTTTCTTCTCCTGGTCCTTCCTAAAAGTTCCTCCAAGGTAGAAAAATTATTGCCCATATCCGTGTTTAGTCTTTTTTCCGCGGGAATTTTCTAAATATGGAAGCTCCCCTAGGAGTCCAGTTTTCTAACGTCGTTCACTTCGTTCAAAATATTGGCGTTGTCTAATGACAACTTGTGTCCCTGCTCTATTATATGTCTGACAACTGCGGGCTTGTGTGCGGACTATGTGTGGATTATTCTTATTTTTAGCGGATTCAGGCTCCTTTGTGTGTTCTAACACCCTGGTGTGGACTAGCCCTTTTGTTTGGCCTACATAAATCGTGTCGCACTCTGTCAGTATGAACCTTGACTGATTGTAACCGGGTCCTAAGTAGGTATCGTCTGCTGGTCAAGGTGACCCAGAATCCACGATTGTGTAGTCGCCTTTTGATGTTCCACGTCCGAACCGAGTAGGTTAATGTTATCCATTTCATAGGTTTGGTGTTCACCTCCTGGAGGAGTGTTGAAAGCTGCTGACTTGAGGCCTGACTTAGTTTCCTTTTGATCCAGCTTTCAATGAAGTTGCTGTTATATCCGTTTTTTTTGGCTGTTCCCAGAATTTAGTTTATTTCTTGATTTCTTCCCTCCTCATTGAACGGTGTTGTGACCATCTTGTGAATCATAAAGTTGTACGATCCCAACTTATGGTGGAAATCGTGGTTTGAATTGTATGTGATGGGTCGTTGTGTCTGGGTCGGTTTGCTGTAGACATTGAATTCGAAACCCCCTCTTTTTCGGATTATTAGTCCAGGAACGATGTCTACCCTTCCTCTTCGATCTGCATGGTGAACTCGATGTTCCTGTGTGCGGGGTTTAGTTTCTTGAGGATCCTTCCTGCTCTTCCCTTTTGATGATTGCTAATACATCGTCCACATATCTTATACAGAATCTCGGGAGTACCCCAGCTTCTTCGAGTTCATTTTCCAGGATCTCAGTAAATACTTCGCATACCAGCGGTGAGAGGGGGTGGCCCATTGCTGGCTCAGAGGTTGATTTATAAAATTCACTCCTGAATGTGAAATAGGATTCACCTATGCGTGTGAAGGCCAGCTTTCTATACAGTTTAGCCTTCTTCCTTTACTCAAATGAGTTTTCGTGTGTCATGACCCATTCTTCGAACAGATGTAAGGCTTCATCCATCGGTACCCTTGGGAGCAGCGCTTTTACGTCAAAAGGTACTAGTATTTCATCACTTTTTATCCCCCCGGCCCCTTTGAGTCTGCCAATGACTTTTTTGCTATTTACCATTGCCTATATTCCTATTTTAAGGCTATTTGACTTCTTCCAAAAGCCACTGCCCAACATTTTGGGTCGATGAAACCGTTGCTGCCATTACCTCTCGGACCTCGTTGCCTTCTTTATGTATTTTGGGGAGGAATTTGGTTTTAGCCAGCGATGGGTTAGCCATTCCCAGTTCAGCTGCTTTCTTAATAATGAGTTTGCATTCAGCCAGAGCCTTTTCCACTCTTTTAACGGAGTCTGGCAGAGGGTCCTTCCTGATGATGTGAAACTTACCATCTTCTAATTTTTTACATACTAAGTCGTCATATGCAACTTTGTCCATGGCGACCACTGGGTTTCCTTTTTTGCTTGTAAGTAGAAAACGTGTTTCTCTTTCAACTTTTTAGTGGTTTTGTGGTGCTTGGACGATGCTCTTTTCCTTGTGGTCATTCGCTTGGCGGGGGTCATTATTCGCCTAATTTCTTCTTGGATGCCGACCTTTTCTTCTTGTGATGTATAATTTATGCCTGCCTCGATGTTAATTACGATGTCCTCTTTGAGGAATTGGGGTCTCTTATGACGAAGTTCAAGCCTTTATTGAGAAGTGAAAGCTGTGCCTGGGTAAAGTGTTCATTGGATTTGTTGATCATATAATTGGGTATGAATTCTTCCTTCCGTTTCTCTATTGCGAAGGTTCTTGGGCATAATGAAAGGAAAAGTCCATCTTCTATTTAAAAGGAAAAGCTCCCAAAAGTTAAACGAAACTAGTTCTAATCTTATCAACCACATTATTAAATCTCTTAGTTTCGAACAAGAACACATCGGATGAAATTCCATTTTCCCACCATTTAACTCGAAATTTAATATCGCAGAATTCATGGAATTATTTTTGAAAGATGTAACAATGAAGCGTGAAATATTTGAAGAGAAACAGGTGCTAATAACAATAGAAATATGATTAATTATGTAATAATGGATAGGCCTTGAAAAAAAAATATCTTTTTTATTACCAGACAGTTGGTAGTCGACCTACTTTCCCCCATATATCATGGAACGTTCGTGACTCCCTTCCTAGAACTGTAGAATTTTCCATACATACAGATTTGTCTTTAATTATTATAAAATTCTTAGATTCGAACTGAGTGTTCTTTAAAACAATCCCTTGAAGGATACGAAATCGCGACAACTTCCACGAAGATTGCTGATAATCGAAAATTCCAAATTCAATATTTACGACCAATCTAAACGCGCCCCATACTATCCTTTCTGGCAATTTAAAGAATATCCGAAGGCACAAAGAAAATTTATATCCTTCCATAAAACTGCTTATCTCAATAATTTCTACCTCTCATCGCGGACATTTGCTCCGTACACATCCTTTTTCCCTATTCACTGGAAAGGCAAAATTTTTTTGCTTCATTCTACCTTTTTTCACGGTTGCGTTCCTTAGCTTTGCCTTGTAATAATTTACAGAAACTTTTTTGAAGGAGTAATTTTTTATGGCATTTAGCATAAAATACCCATTAAGGGTTACATTTTTGCGCTGCGTTCGTTCGAGTTGAGCTGAAAATTATTTAAGGCATCTCGGCAGCGCTGTTGCTACCTTTTTGTATGGCCATCCTGTGAGTCCCGCGAATTACGAATAAATACGAATACAACACATTCGCAAATGGCACTCGAAGAAAAACCATAGAAAAGGTAAATATAATGAAATTTTTCACTTTCCCCTTGTCCGCAAGGTGAAAGAAAGGCGTTTAGCCTTTTAGAAAGATACATTTTACATAAAATGATGCACTGCATGGTATTACCTTGGAATTGCCGGAAAAGTGTGTTGTCGTTTTGAAGGAAGCCATATTTCTTGTGTTGCAATTTTCACCAATTTCACTCCTTTAGATGGCAGAAAATTGATGCAGAGCAAGGACCTGGAAAAATATTGAAATTACGCCAAAAGCAATTTCAAGTTTCGAACTCCTCATCATCCATCCAAGTTTCTTACTTTTAGTATCGAAGTACAAAATAAAACCGACAGAGCGGATCAAGATCTGGCTCGGCACATAGTATTAACACTAAATTGCTTTTAGGAAGCTATAGCGTTCACATACTACATTACCCACTACCCTTCCTAAACGGAAACTAAACGAACTAAACGTCGTCAAATGCAAATATTTTCGTGGCCCCAAGGATACACTGCCAACTATACTCCCTGTAAGGAAAAAGTATCTTACCTTCAATTTCAAATAAATAGCTTCACATGAGCTCAACATCTACCTGTTTATTTTTACATGATGCTATTTTCATCATATTTTCAATCATCACGAGCGTATCTTAAAACTGATAAAAAATAAAAAAGATACAAAAATTACGTTATAAAAACTTAACATAAAAATGCTGTCAACTGGATAAAAATGAAATGATGGTAGCATATGAAGAATTCGAGAAAGATATCACTTCTCTAGATATATCTATATTGAGGTCCTTTTGAGGTAACCGAAAAGCCACTTATCTAACATAGATATCTTTTTTGGCTAGAGCTAAACAATTGCAGAAAAAAAAACAATCTGAATTTCTCATTTATATCTGGGCCACAGTCGGTAGACTTTATGAGTACTATCAGGTTTCTGCAATGTCTCGGTTGACTAATGAATCACATGTACTTCCGCTAAGCCTTATGAGCATCCTACAACTGGCCTATAGGCTTCAAAAGGAAGGCAAAGGAAAAGACAAAAAATGATCGGTTTTTCATGAAGCTCCCGAATTCTCACTCTATGAAAACAAAACCTCGAATGATTGTCGTGATCTCTGCGAAAACCGCAACACCAGGCATTGGTCTTTTTGGACGTCAACCACAGTTCACCATAATAGCAACCTCAAGAGTCAGTTCCTATACATAGCGTCGGAGCAGCGTTGTGGCGTCGCGGCATTCCAGCAGAAAATTGTATGCTGACAAAGTAGAAACAGCGTTGAAAAACGATCCACAGTAGAACTAATAAAGGAGTCATGTCGTTCTCAATAGAGAACCTCTTGCTTGTGGTAACGGCAAAGAAACACCGTAAAAATTACGTTCAGTCGATTCCTGAGGAAATGGAAATCCGAGTACGAGGAGGGATTAGCGGTTAGTAGGTCAGAAATGAATCAAAAAAAGTAAACAGTGATATCGCTTTCCTTAAGAAATAAAATAAGGGCCTACTGGACAAGCTTGAGGGAAACCTAAATAAGAATTACTCCCTGAGGGACTTAATCCGGAGCCTGCAGTCGACGATTGCCTCGCTCGAGGCGATAACCTAAACGATATATGATGAGCCTGGCCACGAGGAGACATTTTGCATAACATCAACGTCAGCAAAATGGGGCACCAAATGTCACCACTACCGTTAAACTTGGCAGCAAGTAGCAATCCCCAGCACTACCCAAGCATCAACAACCACAGGTACCTCGGATGAAGCAAATGATTACCAAGATTCATCCTATTGTTAATATTGGACCCAAACGGATAGTTTCAGAGTTACTCAGATTACCATTTCTTATGCCGTCACCAAGAACTATTGGTGGAAAAGTCTGGAGATTAAAAAAACAGACCCTCTCAAAGTGTAGGGAGAACGACACAGCTCTGAAGAACCTTCTCGTCGAAAACAAGACGAAGTTCTTCAGGTATACTCTCCCATCTGGGAAAACAATATCACTCATGGTTTGGATCACACCTAATACCCATAGGAGATTCCTGAGGATCCGAAAATCAAATGCATCTCCAGTGTGTTATCGATGAAACCCTTTGCCACGCAGGCGGAGCAAGAGGCCCTTGTGCTGAGCTTGTGGCAATGGAAGCGATAAACCGCACTTTGGCTACCTTCAAGCCGATTATGAATAAGTATTGCAAAAACTAAAAGTGTGCCGGCGATGCAACACCGAACTGCAAACTTGAGTATCGCTCCACCATCGGACCAGGTGAATATCCAGTGCGTCCAGTGCGAGTCCCAAGTGCGTAAGCTGTGGAGCTGCTTTTCAAGCAGCACCCAAAATTTCATCTCGGGGCCGACTGGTACATACAGCTTTT
Source organism: Hermetia illucens (assembly GCF_905115235.1). Classification (NCBI taxonomy): domain Eukaryota; kingdom Metazoa; phylum Arthropoda; class Insecta; order Diptera; family Stratiomyidae; genus Hermetia; species Hermetia illucens. Next base: position 22,008,796 of record NC_051851.1, on the reverse strand, counting down.
AACCGAGAGACTGGAATCTGGCATACAAAGTTTTAAAGTTTTTCCCAAGATTTCTCTAAATTTCAGCAATTTTCTTGACAGCCAGACCCCACAACAATGGTCATTTAACTCGTTCCATAGATACAAGTCTGCAGGTCCGGATGACATCATTGCGGCGCTAGTAATAGAGGAAATGGATGCCCTGGCTCTACATATTCGGAGCCTATACCGTGCATGCCTGGTACATGCTGACGTGATGTGAAGGTGATATATATTCCTAAACCAGGAAACCCACCTACACGGACACATAAAGCCTCTGACCAATCAGTCTAACGTTGTTTCTACTAAAAGGACTAGAAATACTAGTGGGTCGATTCATAAGGGATACACACATCTCTAAGTGGCCACTTCACCATTAGCCTGCCGGAAAGGCAAATCCACGGAGACAGCGCTCAATGAGCTCACGGCAAAAAAGGCGATGTCTGATAAAGAATACGCCTTAAGCGCATTCATGGACATCGAGGGTGCCTTCAATTATGTCCCATTCCGCGAGAAAAATCCACATATTGGTCAGCCAGAAGTCTTTTGAGGCAGGATGTCCATAGGCCGCTGGGAATGTGGCGAGCAATATTTCGTTCAAACGGGAAGGCGGCCCAGATTCAGGAAATGCAAGAATTTCCACGCTAGGAACTAGTCGTAATAATAAAAATAATTAAATAATTAATAGTTTGCGAACACAATATGTGATCGGTTGAATACAACTCTGCATAAAATTCACAGTTGGTGCTTCCGCAATGGACTCACAGTGAACGCTAGGAACACTGGACTAGTAATGTTCACAAGGAACGTCAGGTGGGACAGCCACACGTTACCCACTTTATTAGGACCGGAAATCCAGCTGGTACAAACAGTCAAATATTTAGGAGTACATCTCGGCTCTAAGTTAACGTGAAGGCACCATATCTAGGAACAATACCAAAAATGCTACCGATTGCTCTGGTTATGTAGGACTGCGATAGGTAAGACCTGGGGACTTGCACCAAAAACCGATACCAGACCGATAGGATGCATACATCCATAATAAAACTCATTTTGATTTATGCATGCGAGATCTGGTGGTCGAGACTGAACTTTGCTAACTGCAGGAAGCTATTAACACTGATTCAGAGGCTTGGCTGCCTAATATTACTGGAGCAATGAGTACTACGCCGACTGCCATTCAGTTGGAGGTGAAACGGAAAGCAGCCAACTACGCATATAGATTCGATACCATTGGAGCGTGGAAAGGCGGCCAATCATACGGTTATGCGTCTACCTGGTAATTCCTTGACAAACTTCGATGGCTCTGATGCTGGCCGATCATATGGTTTCCAGATTCGTCTTTAAAAAGACATATATGTCATATGTCATAATCACAAAAAGAGAAGAATGGTCGATAAACGGTCATGAGTTTTTTCTGGTTAGAGACTTAATAGTCTTCACCGAAGGGTCAGTCATTGAAGGCTGATCGGGCGGAGGGGTGTTCTCGGGGAGGAACTAGCTCCACCACTCGGAGAAATGACGACCATATTCCAGACAGTGATATATGACATTTGATTGGCCGCAGAAGAATGGGCAAATTTAAACATTTTCCAGCTGGCGAAAATCCTTGTGAAAGAGCCTGGGGTCGCCAGAGCCGCATTTTCGTTGTCACTTAAGAAGTAAGACATTAAAATCCTATCAGTGCCTATGATGGGACACTGCTCCCTAAACTACCATATGCAAAAGATTGGGGTGATGGTTGCGGCTATATGAAGCCAATGTGAGGAGGAGGAGGAGACGGCCCTGCATTTTATTAGCAGCTGCCCCGCTTCCCCAGATCTCAGATGACAACACCTCAGTAACTCTGCCTCTGGAGAATGATCTTAGATTTGCTTAGGCCTGCGAACATTGAATAGGCGCTTTGTGGGGATAGTACAATGGGCCTGACAATGGCCGAAGTGTTCAGAGCTGTGACTCCCAACAGCAAACTAAACTGAACTAAGCTGTGGGACAAATGATAACCCCTCTAACTGCCGCAAGTGTCCTAATTTCGCCAAAGAGATGGCGAGGAGAGACCGCCAGAAACGGACCCCTCCTTTGCAAAGCAACCCGATCCAAATTTCAACCTCCTCCTCTTATCTCATATCTTGCCCGCGGAATCACAATACTGGCCTTCTACATTTCAATTTCTTGCAACGCAAGTCTTCTTCCACATCAGTGCCCTTAAATCTCTAGTGGTTACCATCCCCTCCATTAAAACCACCTCCGGCTTCGTATACGTTGAACGATTCTTTGATCCGAACAAACAATTCACCGTCGAATCTTTTGCGAATCAACCCTACCCAACTAGCAAATGGCGGCTTTTGATTTTACGGGGCAATTTGAACGCCAGACACACCTGCTGGTTGGACATCTAAATCAATAATAACGGGGTCAGAATGCACCCTTGGCTGATCACTTGCTGTTGCACGCATTATATCCCATTTTGGCTCGGCATTCCCTACCTACAATGTAGGAAATAGCTATTTAAACCTCGACCATTTCCTGATAACTGGCAGCATCAATGTAATTCCAAATACCTTCCCATTTCTTGAAACCGTCCTTGACGTCAACGACCACGATCGTATCATCCTCGAGCCATTCGCCCTTTGCTTTCACAGCTCTCACTGGCGGTTGAGAACTCAAAATTAGATTCCCAGGTTTCAACTCTTACGGAATCAAAAAATCTCTAAAGGTACAATTGACCATACAATAAAACTCTGCTTCAGAGCTAAAGCAGCACAACAGCAAGAATACGAACACCCAAAACCGGAGTAATGAGCGGCTGACGCGCAGCCGTCTCGACCACCGCACCAGTCACTTTCCTATAGCCTTAAAAAGGATTCATTCCAAAAACAGATCAATTCCACAGACTCAAAATTAGCTTGACCACATTTTTTTAACTCCCCTCAAACAGGCAGAATATTACTGGAAAATACCGGCAACACCCTCTCTCAAGCATTCAACCACATTTTCACATACCAAAACTTTGTTAAATCACAAAGGACGAATTCATTTTCACTGAATTCAAAAATTGAAGTGACTCCCTACACGTCGCGGTGGCGTCTAAGAAGCCACCCCCAGAAAGGAACAAACCGTGAATAAAAGTAACCTTCGAAGAATATATTCTCTCATTTGTTGTTGAAATTGTCACCACTGCTGCTACCACCGCTGGGTTCTTGCCATCCAAGTGGTAGCAAAAATCATGATAAGCAAACATGGAAAAGGTGTGAAAAAAAAATATCTTTGAAATGGCCGAAAAGGTAATAGTTGCAAAGAAAAGTTCCCGAACGCCTCCTGTGATTTTTCATTTCAATTCTTCCGATTTTCCACAGTGACCGCTTGGACCGTTGTTCACGCTGACTTTGATATCCGAGCTACATGGAAAAGGATTCCTTTTTCGTCTGCCCTTGGAAGAAAATAAGAATATAATAAAAAAAAATCCAATTTTATGAGTCATTACCCACGTTAATAGCAGGTAATGAACAGTGGCTTGTAGTGCTGTAGTGCCTTTCGTCCTGATGGGGGAAATGAAAAATCTTTGGATGATTTTACAGTTTTCGAAAAGATTTTTGCATATCATCAAAAACAGGTCATTGGAGAAAGATATGGATGGTTTTTCCAATTTGCCAGTGGGGATTTTTTTACTGGGACGAAAAAGTTAGTGGGAATGCTGTTATAGATGTTTATGATTCATTTAATTGAAATTTTGTGATTTAAATTTTCAGACGGTTAATCACCCCTCTAGTGAAGCACTTATGCTAAAAAAAAATATCCACGATCAGTCTCATGGCTCCTCTGTACAATCTGAGGACCTTCCTAAAGTGTAGTATCCAGCTAGAGCTAGGCACAAAGTTCGGGATTTAAGCAGTGTTTTCAACCTTTTCGTCTTTGATGATCCTTACTCAAGAAGGTGATGTCTTTTCTTGTGGAGCAAACCCAAGCCAAAGAACCAGTGTGCAAGTACTGCCGGGACTCTGCAGTCCTGCTTGGCAAATGCTCTCAATGTACTCCTATATCTTCTCCCCCTAGACCTCCACATTAAATACATTGTAGCATGCAGTCAAACTAAGTGAGTCCGGTTGCAGAACAGCGAAACCTTCGGCCATAGTTGCATCCAAGACGAAGTTCCTCGGGAAATCTGGGCATTCCCCATGAACTACGCTTGCGTCGTGTTGCGAAACGGCTAACTTCACGAAAACTTTGCCGTAGACTTTCCAACCAGAGCAGAGTGGAAGACCGATGGCGTGTTGCGAGGTTGTAACACAGTATTCTTCTTCGACGGATCAAAGACGGTCTGCGGCCTTCCAGGGCTCTCCAGTATATTCCAAGCAGAAGTACTAGATACTAGAAGCCTCCCCATGGCTTGGACATGTTCCAAGCATCAGGCATAACATAGCTATTCTGACCGACAACGAAGCGACCATTCAGGCCTTGCATTGAGCATTTCAGATCTGACCCGGCTGGACTCTGCCCCCTTGGGGCATCAAAACGGCGCACCACAGTGCAAATTGAGCTTCTCAAAGCGGCCAATGATGCCTACCTACCGGCCCTACCTCCCACGAGTTCCCGAAATTAAATTAAATCTAGATATACATACAATATTTCATCAAACCTAACAGTGCAAGAAATTCAATTCCCATCCACACTTCCAATATTTCCCTCTACCATTGTTCGTCAGCTATAAAGAAGGATGCACAGAAAGCATTAACCGCGCCCCAATATTGAAAATCTTCTCTAAATAAGTTGATAGTATGGTGGTGCGGTTTGCATAGAAGCTCCTTTGAATTATCTGGTCTCCCTTGTGCAGATTCCTATGTAACCCCATGTATTGCAATTTTAAGTCAAAAGGCCTCCGGATAGAATCTCTGAAAAACATGTATTTTAAATTACATTTATGAATGATGCAAGTTTTCGGCTTTTCGCAAAAGGAGTCTCAAATGGCTGTATGGTTCCTCCTTGCGAACCGTGAATTTTCTCCTGGTACACGCAGACTTCCTGAGCCCTATGTTTCTATGTTCTCTTCGGAATTTGTCCTTGCAATTACTGCAAAAGCAGCTTATACATGGTGGAGGGTTACCTGGATTGCCTTAGTGCTGACTGTTGGCTGCGTTCGCGTTTGGAGCTCTTCTCCACTACCGGAGTATCAACCTCCTCCGAACCTCCTGGAACTTTCCTGCACATTGTTCTTTACCCTAGAAGACCTAGGTCGTCCAGCATCTCCGCTTCACTGAGCAGCAGGTCAATTTCCCTGTTTGATCCAGTCTATTCACGTTCTATGGCCTCCGAGATTCATTCAGGGACCTTGATAGGTTTTCCACCCGAGTCTGCTCCTCCCTCCAGGGATCAGTCATCAAACCCGATCATGAGGAATCCACCCTTGCCCTCCACTTTTCTGAAAACTCTCCATAATCGCGTGTGGTGAACCACACTCCGAGCAATTAGGAAGCCCATGAGATCTTCCCTTTCTAGTGCTGCGGCTTTAGGAAGAAATACTGTTACCATGTATGTTCCTAGTATATCACCCCTAGCACATATCGACAATTTTGCTTCTCCTTTCTCTAGCAACTTATGGACCATAAACCTAAGCCATTCCACAGTGTCCTCCGTCACGCAGTTCACCCAATATCTGACTTGGTCGAAAGCGTATCCCGGTGAACACAAGCTTCGCACTCTATCCCTTGCACATTTGCTGGACGACAAGGTTTTCGGTAGTTTCCTGCTCCTCGCGACTGAGTGTTTGCTCCGGAAACATTTTTGACAGTATGACTAGTCGAATGCCCTTTATCGCACTAGTCGAGCTAATGTTGGGCTTCCTGGCTTCAACCATGACCTATCCGAGATTTCCCAAGTCTTGGGTTTAGGTTAGGGTTTTTTAGCAATATTCCCCTCATTTGAGTTACTCTCCACTGCGTTTTCGGCTCGGATAAACATGGCTTAGGCCTGTCCTGAGCTCTCTTAATGGAATCAGCTAGTTCCATGCCTTTCTGCAGATATCGCAGGTGCCATTAAACCCCTGCGTCACTGGTGCCTGTCTCCTCCCCGACGTCTGATAAACTGATCTCAGACGCGCTTTTGCTTGTCCCTGCTTTTTGAGCAGTATTCGTTGTTGGTTTTAGTCCTCGCAGTGTGCCAATATTGACTTTGGCTCGCTGCTTGCCACTCTAACTTTTCCCTCTTTCAGTGTAATAACTTGGCTGCCAGAATTTTGAAGATGTGTCTCTGTCCACTTGGTACGGATCCCGCTTGATTGTTTTTAGCTTCTTTATGTTCATTCAAACTATTACCCATTTGCTTCCAACGCGTATGGAGGTTAGAACTTCCGCTTCCGCCGTAACACGATAAGATCAAACTTCCTTACTGAGTCGATTGGGTATCAGTGAGGCTCCGTTCGAATACGGTCAGTTATTCCTGAGTTCGAACTATCCAATAGGCATAGATCGCATGACACCCTAGAATGGGGAAGGTGTTTTCCAACTTTCCAAGTACTTTCTTAATAGATAGTCCACCCCGTACAGAGTGGGGCAGCACCACTCACTTACAGTCTTGACAGATGGGAGGCTTGGTTCCTGGACTCTTAGAGAAATATATTACCCTCAAAGGGAGACAGGTTGACCCAGTGAGCTATATTCCTTGTCAGTTTATCCTGGAAAGCACAACTTCACCCCTGTGGTTCTAGAACTCTGGGTCCAGTAGGGGAAGGTGAATATTTAAGGGTCTTGAATACCGTTGCTGGAGTGTACGTACATTCCAGAAACTGATTAGTATTCTTTTAGGTTAGCGAAAGGCCACAACTTGTTATTCCACTTTTATCCAGTGCGTGGACACCCAACACTGTGGCCCAGTGAATTCTTTAATTGGGTTATTCAGAAAAAAAGAACACCATCTGACTGGCAAGAAAGTACCACTGTTCTAATATAGAAAAAGAAAGGTATTATTGTTATTCTGTTAAGGGAAAGTCGTACCGCATCCTTGAAGAACTATTGTGCCCCTTTTACTGGTTATAGTGTACCTGTTGATCATAGTATCTCAAGCAGGCCTGTAACCGTTAGGAACTTTAGTATGTTCCCCACTTCCAGAAGTTTCAGCTTTGCATCTGGTATTAAGTGTTCTTCCAGATGTATCGACCTACTTTGCACGAGTGCCGGACACTGTCCCGGGACGTGCATAGAGGTTTCGTCCTCCTCCTCACAGAACCTGCAGGCAGTGTCCGTAGATATCCCTAGCTTCCCTAGGTGGTAGTTCAGCCGACAATGACCAGTGAGAATTCCCACTATGATTCGGAGGTTCTTTTTGGTGAGATTTAAGCAACCCTTTGTGCGCACGGGTTCGTATTCCCGAATAAGCTCCCTGTAGTATAGTTCCCTCTTAGAGTCATAGCCATGAAACCGTTTCCGATTCCACAGAAGGGTTCTGGCCCGTGTAAACGCGTCTCTGCTCCCTTGTTGGCTAGCCCGTCCGCTGCCTCATTGCCTTCCAACCCAGCATGGTCTATAACTCAAAGTATCTAGACCTTGTTGGACGAGCCGAGTGTATTTAGTCTCTCAAGGCATTCCCACACCAGTCAGGAGTTCACCTGGTTGGACCTAAGTGCCGTGATCGCCGTTTCGCTAACGGTGAGAATAGCTATGTTCTGCCCCCTGTAGTTCCTTTGCAGATTAAAGGAGGCACATTTGTCTATGGCGTATATTTCCGCCTGGAATATGCTAGTCTACCTGCCCATTGTCTCAAAGTACATTTTCCTTGGACCACTGACACCGGCATCTGCTCCCTCTGCTGTGAATGATTTGTCAATGCACCAAGTAATCAGTTGCTGGTTTAAGCCATTTGTCGCAGCCACGCTCTCCCAGTTTGCCTTGTTTCTCCAACGTGTTTCAAACTTCTTATCGAAGTGAAACCTCGTTGTCATGTTATCCCTTGGTATCAGTAATTCGGGATACCGCCTAGAAAGAATATGAATCCTGCTTCGATTCAGGCAGCTCCCCGCCTCACTGAGACTACCGGCCATCCTGAATATTGTCCTCCTTGTCTGCATCTGTATGTGCAGATGGGGAGGGGTTATTCCAGAAGGACCTCCAGGGATGCCGTTGGGCATGTCCTCATTGCCCCACTGATACACACACAGGCCAGTCTTTGGAGTTTATGTAATTCTCCGGCTTGTGTGCTGAGCTGGGTTCTTTCTGCCCAGATTACCGCTCCATAGGTAATCATTGGCCTTACTATTGCTGTATATATCAAAATTAGTATCTTTTTTTCTACTATCGATCTACAGGTCATCAGAGCTCTCATGGCTTTCCGACATGTGTCTTTCAGAGTCATTTTTGGTCTATCATAATTCCCAAATATTTGACCTCTGTTTCTGGTTTCACCTCCATATCATGTAATCTTATGGCTCTAAGGTGATCAGGTATACGCCGCCTAGTGAATGGTTCTATGGTGGTTTTGGCTGGGCTAATCCGCCGTCCCACCTTCCTGCACCAGGCACTAGTAACCCTTAGTCCAGTTTGGATTCTATCACATAGGGTATCTTCATATTTGCCCCTACATATTAAAACAATGTCGTCCGCGTAGCCCTGGACTTGTATTCCAGTATTAGTTAACACGTCCAGGAGTTCACCCACTACCATACTCCACATCAGCGGCGATAATACTCCGCCCTGTGGACAGCCTTGAGTGGTGAAAGGTAATCCAGCAGAATGTCCGTCCGATCCGCTTACTCTCCCCTACCATAAGGATTTTTGAACGCATCCTTGACAACCATATTCGCGAAATCATTGAAATAGCCGTGAATCAAGCCAGATTTGTCAAAAACTGCTTAACTACTGACGCAATACACGCTGCGCGGTTACTCATGGAGCAACATCATGCGAAGCATCGCCCTCTTTACATTGCATTTCTGGATCTAGAGAAAGCGTTTGCCCGTGTGGCACACGAACTCATTTGGTATGCTTCACGACAACACTTAGTGCCAGAAGAACTCGTGCGCTGGGTTCTAATTGCTATATCACGATCCGAAAACTAGTAACTAGTAATTTTTGACAACCCATCCCCATGAAACAGGTACAATCGCTGTCCCCGGCAGTGCCCTGCCCAGAACTGAGCGATTTAAATACCTCGGGTCAACACTATCAGCCAATGGAGAACTGTGTTATGAAATTGCTTCACGCATTAACGCAGCCTGGATGAAGTGGCGTTCCACAACTGGTGTTCTTTGTGATCGACGTATCAACGAACGTCTCAAATCTGCAGTTTATCGCAATGTCGTCCGTCCTGTCGCTCTTTATGATTCTGAGTGTTGACCGACTATAAAAGACAATGAATGGCGTCTTGCGGTAATGGAAACGAAGATGTTGCGTTGGACTAGTGGCGTGACACATTTTGATCACATCCGAAATGAGGATATCCGCGATCGATATGGGGTTGCCCGATCGTGGAAAAATTGTCAAAGTGGCGTCCTCGATGATATGGTCACGCAATTCGTGCTAACGGGAATTCACTTGCCAAGATTGGTCTTAACATCGAAGTCGATGGTAAACGAATAAAAGGCAGGCCTAAACAACGGTGGCTTGATACGCTGGATGGGGATTTGAAAGCCTCGAAATTGCATCAGGCATTCGATAGAGCCAATTGGCGAAACCGATCAAGACGAGCGACCTCGCTTGTGAACGGGGCACAGGCTGAAGAAAAAGAAGAAGAAGATCCACTACGTAGACAATTTTTTAACGGCTTATAAAAAAAGTCTCCCCCGCCCGCCCGCCTTTCAAACGAGCTTGGACCATTTTTTGGCGAAGTTTAGAGGACTTTTCCTAAATGGATTTCAGATGTAGCCTTTCAATGATCTTAGAGCATTCAGAGTTCTAGGCCACTTGGGGTAATAAACCAGATAATCATCAGCCCCTAAAACAAAATAAATCTGGCTACCGAATATTTCATCTAACCTAACAGTGTAATGAATTCTATCTCCGTCCAGATTCTGAATATTTCCACCCATGTACTTTGCATCAACTATAAAGAAAGATGCATTTATCACAAAACAGTCCGTAACCCTGCACCTTCCGTCAAAGTTAAGGGAGAAGAATTGCATCAAATATACATGTCATGAAAGTATTAACCGCACCCCAATATTGAAAATCTGCTCTAAGCTAAGTTGATAGTAAGATGTTGCGTTTTGCATAGAAGCTCCTCTGAATTATCTGGTCTCGCTTGTGCAGATTCCTATGTAGCCGCATATATTGCAATTTTAATAAAATTCTCCAATATTCTCTATGCAAATACCCTGATCGTAACCACATCATCGTAAAAACTATGGTGCCGACATTGTAGGAGTTTCCCGGCAGATTTTCTTAAATTTCAATACAAAAGGCGACCATCAAGGTGTTGTCTAGGCACCAAAGTATGGATGCATATACTCCTCATATGTATTCATACTTTCGTAACCTCATGCTTGATATTAAAAGTTTATAGCAATATTTTCAAGGAGTAAGAAAGTAAATCACAATGGATCATAAATAGCGTACCTACATATTCGCACAAAAGTCCCCTTGGGCATCAAGCATTCTTTTATAGTTACTCCCATTTTATAGGCGGTGTTTACGGGGAAAGCGAAGGACTGGAAGTGCTCCTTGTTTGTAATAAATTTCCTTCGTGTCCATAACCCTGTCATTAGGTAAAATATATTTTTCATGGTAAAGGAGAAATGATATGATGATGACTTTTATGGATTCACGTAATGGTAGCTTCCTTGGAAAAGAGTTTAGCAGAAAGATACGAATCATATTAATTGTGGAAATTAAAATCCAGTAGGTCCTGCGTAAGAATTAAATTTCAACGCCAATCCATCTAGTTCCCAGAAAAAAAGCCCCAAAGCTGAAATTGACCCAACTAAATGAATTAATTCTCGTACATAAGTATCTTAACTCCGGTGTAGAATTCGAATCAAGCTCTATCATTATCTTTCCTGAATACTTCTTTCTATACTGTCGAATTCCCTTTGATTTTAATTTAAGCGTAAAAGGATAACACGAACCATAGTTTTTGTACCAAATGCATGTAGCCCCGCAATCTGTTAATTACTTAAGGCTTCTTTTAGATACATTTTCATTGCATCCCTGGAAAATTCGTTTTCATTTTGAAATCTCAAAGCTATCTGCGTCTATTCATACATACTTTTTCCACTTTCCCGTCCTAAATTCCGCCATACAAATAATGAATTTAGTCAAAAAGGTCTGAAAAGCTAAAAAACCGTCTTCCGTGATTTACATGCGAGTTCGCTTGGAAGAGATAATTTCCCGGAGCTTCGTGCAAACAACATTTCTTCATATGTAAAGAGTTTTTTCCAGGATTTATAGCATATTTTACGCTTGTGTGAATATTTGCAGATACTGAGATTCAACCCTGGTTCGGAAGTTCATAATGTGAAGAATTACGAAAATTACCTGGAAAATAAGGAGGGAGGTCTGGTTGATTGTTGTTTGCTGAACTTTTCCCTATGAGCAGAATTTGTAAATCAAAATTACTTGAAAATGTGATCATCTTCCTCCATTTCATGAAAAATTCAAGCTATCCTTATGGGGATAGTCACAATCTGCTTAACTTTATAATACACGCTTTGTTGCTTAATTAGCTTAAAAATTCCTACTCCTACTGAAACTTTCATACAAAGGTAAATAAAAGCTTTGAACTCTTTCTTTCATCGATTCAAATAATGATTGAAAGGAGTCACTAATTATTCTTTTCAATAAAACACAAACGCTTGTTCCGAAGTAACCGCAGATACTTTGTATTTTCAAGATATTGCGAGGGTAGAGTAGGGGGGGTAGCGAGGTGATATGCATTTACACACAGTGCTGGACTCAAGTCTCAGATAGACTATTACTAAAACACCCCCCCTAGTAGACGCTCTAGGGGGGTGGACTTTAACGCGGAACCATTCAACTCATTACCTGAGACCAGGCCTAGGCCTAGTGGTAGACCACAATCCCATGGTTCAGATAGCCTCAACTACTCTAACATCTCTCCTATACATCTCCCTCTTCTACACCTTTAGAATGCCTTGAGTGTAACGTGCCACTCGGTTCCACGTGTACTTGTCCTGCGACGTAGCCTCAATCATGGTATCCAGAGACACTTGGTACTCTTCCATCGGTGATGACGCTGGTCCTTTTACAGAAGAAAAAGGTGTAGTAGGCATCATCTACCACATCCTCCCAATGCATGCAGTCGGAAGTGATAGTATATAGGTACGACTGAAAATACCCGTGTCTCCTAAGCAGCTGGGTTAGGTAATGGTCAACCTCAGCGTGCTTTCGATTGAACTACGACCACACGTCTTTGATAGGATGCGCGGTTCATCTACTCTTCGATTCTCCTTCCCACGATCGTTGCCATGCGCGAGTAGTGCGCGCTCTCTCTTCATAAGTGATGGGTTCATTATTTCCTTTGCCTCAGCTCAGCAGCATGGAGAGCGATCGGAATAACTATCAGGACTACTACTAGCTTCGAGGCAGTACAATGAGCGGATGCAACTCTCCACTCCTCTCCATTATATTTCCACAAAGCCCTTGCAGTACACCTCCTTATCAAGGGAGTCAGTCCATACTACGGAAGCTTAAAAAAGGGGAGAATGAAACGGAATTAACAACAAACGACACCTACTGAATAAGAGGCCGCCGACATTGTATAATACATAACCTAGCAAATCGCAAATATTCTAACCGCAGCCTTGTCTGTGGTGCTGCAAATCTGCTCGAAGAAACCTAGCTTCGTTTCTGCGATGATGGCGATGTATTTCACCGCCCGCTTCGATAAGACCATAACTTCACCAACCTGAATAGTGAGGACTGTGGCAACCCTCTCCTTCGTCAACGACTTCGGTTTTCTCCAAAGCTAAGGAGAATCAATATTCAAACATCCACCTGCTAATTCACCGCATCACCATTTCCAGTGTATGCTGAGCTTGCTCAACCGTAAGTGCGGTTACCAGTGCCACAACATCATCCGAATATCCAATCATTCATCAGGCCTCTCGAGCGCTAGAAAACTATCGTATAAAGCGATCCAAAAGATCGCACCAGGGGTAGATCCCTGAGTTTGCCCCGATGAGAACTTTATTTTGCTCTGTCCTTCTTGCGTCTCATTGAACAAAGCAAACTATTTTCCTGTGCCTCAAACATGTGGTACCACTTTGCAGAACTAAAGGCGTCTATTATATCTAGCGTCGCAAGGAGTACCACTCGACGACAGTGACAATTATGTACTTCAACCAGATTTACCAGTTGGGTCATTTCTTTAATCGTAGCAATTATGGATCGGCCTGCTCTAAAACCATAGTTTGTTGGTAAGTAGTCTGCCTTAGCGCAAATTGCGTCTGTCAGCCATAGCTTCACCAACCTGAATAAGGAGGACTGTGACAACCCTCTCCTTGGTCAAGACAACAACTTCGGTTTTCTCCAAAGCTTGGGATAATCATGTGCCACCATTCATCTGCTAATCCACCGTTTAACCGTGTGTGCGGTTACCACTGCCGCAACATCATCCGAGTATCCAACCAAATGCGATTCATCAGACACCTGCACTGCTATAAAGCGTTCCAAAACACAGGACCAAGGGTAGATCCCTAAGTCTGCCCCGATGAGACCTTTATTCTGCACTGTCCTTCTTGGGTTTCGTAGAACAACCGAATCAATTTTCCTGCACCTCAAACATGTGGTACCACCTCGTAGAACTGAAGGTGTTTCTTACGTCTAGCATCCCGGCGTTGTGTGCCTCAGGTCGATGAACCTCATTCACGAACTCTGTAATAGCATTCACCGTGAATCTCTCTTTTCTGAACCCGAACTGCTGTGGGGATAAGTCTCCAGCAGCGCGGATCATTTCACCGAGTGTTCTAATAATGAGCTTTTCGAGAACTTTCCTAGCCGTGTGAAGCATACACAGCGGCAGCTTCGGCTCTCTTTTTCTTTTTTCAACGCCAGCCTCGTTACCTTTCAACAACAAGGGAAAATTTCCTCTTTTAAGCAAGCATTGATCGCCCCCAGCAGTAACTCTGGTCATTGGCGGAACACCAATTTGCAAATTTCAGCCGGGATACCCTCAGGACTTGGCGCCTTCTTGGTTTTCATGGTAAGAACCGCTTCTTGGAACTCTTTCGTTGTGAAAAGGGGGAAATCCTTGACGTTTCCCTCGCTATTGATATCAACCCGTACAGGATGTCTAGGGAATAATGCCCGTACAATGTGGCCCATCTGGTCTGTACTTAGTATTCAGGGGCTTCCGCAGAGCCGCCGATTTTCCGGGTGACAAGTTTATAGCCAAGTCCCCTAAGGTCCTCATTCACCTCGTTGACCAGGTTCTGCCAGCTGCGAGCTTTGCTTTTCTTTATTGCACTGCGGAGTCTCCTTTTTACTGATCTATACTCTCCCGTAGGTTGGCAATTTCCATCATCCAGTAGCACATAGAAGGCTTGTCACGGCTAGGGCTCATCCGGGGCATGGAAGCCATACACGCTGGTCTTACCAGGTTCATTACTGAGTTTACAGCAGTATCTGCTCCAACGCTAAGAACCACCGAAGCCTTCCCAACGCGACTTCGCTTTTTCCAAGAACTTCGACGAACTTCTCGATGTTTGCAGTCGTATCGTCCCATAAGCAGGGGAAGCGCCGGGTTGGTGCACGCCGATAAGTAGAGTGTACCACTTCGAATACGATGTACTGGTGATCACTTGCCGAGAAGTCCTCCAGGACTCGCCACCCGTTCACATATAGTCCCAGAAATTCCCACACAAAAGTGATATCTGGGGGATGCTTTCTCCGCAGAATGGGTGCCGAAACGTTGGCGTGGATCTGGTGTGAACACTGCGAGCACAGGTCTTCGCCGCCATTTCCAGGATCCGTTTTCCTCTGGAGTCTGGCTGAAACATGTTCCATTCAAGTACCCTAGCATTAAAGTCATCAAAAAAATTAACTCACGGTTTCATCCAGGGCAGAGGCAACTCCTCAGATGCTACCTCTCCTCTGCCCTGGGAGCAGCGTTATCGAAAGTAATGGCAGGTGATAATCGCGCCCTTTATATAATTATATATATTCGCAAAATATAATTCGCACTCATGTCGTGTTCGCGATTATATATAAATGGAGCGATTACCACCTGTCGTTATTTTCGGTCACGCTGCTCCCAGGGCAGAGGTGAGGCAGCGTCTAATGAGTTGCCTCTGCCATGGACGAAACTTGGGTGTTTAACACAAAAAAGAGGATTCTGTGAACCAGAAGAAACGAACTAAGTGGCTTCCCAATTGGTCCGGTCCGTCATCAAGTGCATGCAGACTCAGGACTTCCAGCATCCTTAACAAAAAAAAAAATGAAATTATTGTCTACTTGGATTCGTTCTTCCGTGCCCGAAACGGCGCCCTGTTGAGCATCAAGCCGGCGCTAAAAGTCCCGAATCGTCTCATTCGACGTCAGGCAAAACGCTGGAAAATGTTATCCCTCAACGCTGATTTCAAACAAACCCATTCCCTCGGCCTTGGGCAAGAACACGAAGTCGAATGTCGTCCCGAACCCAGATGGCAGCAGTACCCGATAAGTAGAGATACAATCAATCCGGGCCCTTGTTCCGGTATTGCTCGCCGATTAGCACTAGATCAGCCTTTACCTCCGTAGCGAACTGCGCTAGCAGCTGGTGGGCGGTTGCACTCCGGCGCAAGTTAATTTGTAGCATGCATACCATACTAGTCGCGCCCTAAACTTTTGTGGTTTCGTCCTAAAAACCTTCTCAGGTTTGGAAATCGTCCCGAACTCGCTGTATGCGCGACCTTCTCACAAGGCGCGCCATAATCCCTGCAGAGAACGCAACTTTCGCTTTCATTGCAGGTCTTCGCTTGGTGACCTACCAGATCGCATCTGCGGCATGCTGTCCTCAACATGTGTCCATAGTTTAGACACCTGTAGCACTTAATGAGGATTATTCGCATTCGCACCCTGCATACTATTCATCCAATTTTGATTTTCCCGCTGCTAAGGAGTTTCCTCGCATATTGCTCGGGGATTTACACCACAGCGAGTTTTTGGCCTCGAGCATTTACAGAGGTGATATCTATCCGAGCATTGCTTACTTTTGGACATTCACGCTTTATGGCCTCCTCCTTTTGAGCCTCTTCTGCGAGGCAGTGAAGATCTTGGAGTTCTAGAGAGCACATGGACTCTAGAATAGAAACGAAAGCCTTCTCCCCAGTAAGTTATTGATCGCTCCGCAGAACGTACTCATGCTTGTCGGGCCTAGTTTAACGAGGACTCTACAACCCTTTGTTTTCCGTATGAAAGACACTCCTGCTTCGTTGTGTTCAGGTTTCATCCTGTAGCAGATATCACTAAGAACTTCCGCAAATGTCTTGCCTTCCGTCAGCTTAATGAGTAGAGCTGATGGTCTAGTCATTCTTCGTTTCCTC
Source organism: Hermetia illucens (assembly GCF_905115235.1). Lineage (NCBI taxonomy): Eukaryota > Metazoa > Arthropoda > Insecta > Diptera > Stratiomyidae > Hermetia > Hermetia illucens. Next base: position 21,992,316 of record NC_051851.1, on the reverse strand, counting down.
GTCTTTTCTCTTATTGGTTTTTGGTTTTTAGCCTCCTTGCCTTTAGACAGACAGGTCTCTATTTATTTCCATCTATCCTTCTTTGCCTTTTTTTGAGTTCTGGAAACGATTTAGATTAAGGCACGTTTTCCTCTTTCGACTTTTTCCCCAGTTCGCTTTGCAGTGGGCTATCTTTGAAGCGTTTGGCGCTAACAGTGTTCGAGAAGTGAGGTGTTTCTACTTTCCGCCTTCCGCTGCTCTCTACATTCGCCTGTAGAAGGAAATGCGCTTCAGTAGTTCTTCCAGTTCCGGCAGCCTGTTTTTGACATATTGAATATTGCCACCCCCATACGCTTCACCACTGCCGAGCATTTATTGGTGAGCTTTTCCTCTTCGGCCCAGTTAGGACAGTTGACTGCACTTCCACTAGATTCATCTCCGAATCCACTTGCTCAGGATTCGCGATTCTGACCATGGACATTTTACCAGCGCATCGTGTGCAAAGAAGCGGGCCGCAATAGTCAGAAACGAGTGTACCCTCGGAGACAGAGCCCCTACCCAATTTCCGTGAGACCTGACCTACACTCCGAAACTCACGGACAGATCAGCGCTCGCTCGGGGCAACGCGGCCTGCGGACACCGGTTCATTGCACACTACCCGACCAGAGTCTCAAGGGACAGGGGTCATCGTCGCGTCCAGTGTTCAATGAATTACACTGGACGCGACGACGACCCTGGCGTTGTTTGGTATCAGCCCAAGTCCCGAAGATTCGTATCTTCGTTGGGTCATGGCCATTTGCATTTGTTTACAAGCTCAAAAGTTCTACTGTTCTTCTACACCAAAGCGCTGCTTCATTGAAAGTGAAATGGAGTAGGGGCTAGTATATACAGCATCCAAGAATCAACAAAAGATATAAAATCCGAACTGATTCAAACTTTAACTATAAAAAGGAGGGAGACGGGTTCCAGGACACGAATCATACATTTATTGTCTTCACTTTGCAATTTATTGAAAATATTACACAAGATTTGGTTCCAGACCGAGGGAGTTAAAGCTCCATCCGAGAAGCACAACTGATAGTGCCTCGGAGATATCCTTTGTATTAAAGCAAAAAATTTCCCATTATTTATATGATACATGAAAACCAAATAGCTTTTCCTATTGGGAAATATTTGCACTTGGAAACATCCCCAACTGAATTCTCCACAACTTGATCTTGGATAAAAACAAGTTTGGAGCTTTATGGATACAAATGATTCCATCGCTTGTATCCTTAAAGCTCAGGAGCTGGTTGACGTCCATGATAGGAGAGTCCATGTATATGTATATGGTCCATGTATATGATGGGAGAGAGCCATTATGTCCATAATGGGAGAGAATTTCCTGTGTACTACGGCTAGACTTTGGAACAGAACTAGAATGTGGAAGGAAATTGTTGGTGTGGATCTTATTATCTTGAAAGTTGAAAATTCTAGTAGACGCAAAAGCGAGAAATTGAGGTCCTGACTAAAGAGGACTAAAATCAATCGTCCACATTATTTCTGAATTCTGCAGTGAGTGAATAGTTGAGAAATTGGGTTTCTGTTCCGACCCAGCTTTTGTCACGAAAATCGCATAAGAAGCTTGGGTTGTGGGGAGTCCACTCTTGTAAATTAATTTCAGATATTTATCTCCGACTAGAAAGCTCTGCAACGTTACTTATAATAATGCAAAGACATGGATGTTCTATTTATGTTACACTATCGCCCTAAATTTAAATGAACTCGGATTTCAGTAATAAAGTTATCGCTCTTTTCGATATGTCTCTTCCGCTTTCTATTATAATTAAGACGTCCACATATCTGTGGTCCTTAGGCTGGCAAAGTTATTTATTCCAGATTGCCGCGGGTCATAGTACCCCAACGATAGCGCGCAGATTGGTGCTAATGAAGGCTGGGAGCCTTAGAGTAACGCTGGTGGTCACTTTCAATGGTATCATATAGCAGAACAGAGAAGACATTGTCAAGGAACAAGCTCAATTTGAAGTCGATGGTGATGTATCTGCAATTCCAGATTATAGACAAAGAGCGAAGGCGGACCGACCCCGCTTTTACAGGACAAAAGCTGAACAAAAAGACAAAAGACCGAAGACGATTCTAGCCCTGTTATTGCATCGAGTGACATTAGGTTCGTCAGCAGAGAAAACTTTATCAAACTTCAATGTTCCGCCGATTATTGCAATAACTCGGCAGATTAAGAACCTTCGTTTTGTTGTTAATTATTTTCAATCGCCCTTTATGGTTCTGAGTGTTGGCCAACTATAATAGACAATGAACGGCGTCTTGCGATAATGGAGACGAAGATGTTGCGCTGGACCTGGAGATGTTGCGTTGGACACGCTTTAATCACATCCGAAATGAGGATATTCGCGATCGATATGGGGTTGCACCGATGGTTAGGTTGGGTAATTCGCGCTAACGAGAATTCAAGTGCAATGATTGGTCTGAGCATCGAAGTTGATGGTTAACGACCGAAAGGCTGGCCGAACTAATGGTGGCTTGATACCGTCGATGGGGATCTGAAAACCTCGCGATTGCACCCAGATCAAAATTTTAATAAGACAAAATGGCAAAACCAGTCACAATACGACGAGCCGACCCCGCTTGTTCCAGTCCGACAGCCTTTTTCAAATTCAAAGCAATTTCGCCACGCTACACGACTCGGTACGTCCTCTAAACCAAGGCTGCATGTAGGGTATCAGCAATGACGGGTAGGAAAGATTTTGACAAGGGTAGCCCTGGCTATCTCCAATTTGCACTTCAAATTCCTCAGGAATTTAATTTAGATATAGTCCACGACATTTTGTGTCAGGCCATCTCGCCTTTCTAATAATCAGTTTCTCTAGAATGCCCTTCCTATTGACAACATTGAAACCCTTCTCGAACACAAAAAAGAGCAGCTAGTTCACAAATCTAAACTCCGCACGCTGTTCCAAAATGATCCAAATGATGATGCAGTTCCACGGGAAAACACTGAATTCCAGTGGCTTTGCCTCGCTTTAGCGCATTGGTCCGCATGCTATATCGTTAAGAAACGTGACAAAATGTTGCCTCCATATCTTAAGCTGCTTGTCATCGGGGATGGTGAACCGACTATTAACGTACATCACATAACTATCAAAAGACAACCATCTGCGAGCTCTCTCTCAGTATACAATACTGAAATCATTTTTAATTTTCATTTGACTGATGTTGCGACGTACGCTACGTCCCGAGGTTTCTCGGGTATCGGAGCTCAATCAAACCACTCACGATGGCAATGGAGCTCTCACTTCCTTACGTTCGCTGATGGGCTCCCAAGTCTTACAAGTCAACCTGATCTTATGACGTCCCTTTGGGCACATGGTCAACAACTTGAATTGCGTTAAGGGAATGAGCACGTTGGTGGAGATCCAGTGTTCCGTCGAACTGTTTTCGGAAACGAACCTTATTGAAATTCAGAGGTAACACATATTTCCGTGGCGATGTGAATGCAATAAGCAAGCGACCGTGCAATTGGTGATCTTCTTCGAACCCGATGCCTGCGCCTCTTCTGTTTTGTTGCCGGGTGCTGGTCAGTTCGGTAAGGGTATGCCTGAACAGTGTGGCAATAACTTGGCAGTGCAGAAGATTCGAGTTCCAGACCTCTCACTACGATCCCCAAACCCCGCATTATATGTCCTCTTAATTAGCATTCTGTCTGATACCGATTCCAAGGGCAGGAGGGCGCTCCTTGCCGATGTGGTAAAGATTTACGCTCACCTTTCGCAGATTTCCCAAGGTAAAGAGAAAGGAGAATGTTCCCCAGAGTTCCAGCATCGTACCTCTCTGGAATCCAGAAACTCTAGCCTGTGACGCTGAAATTTTCGCTGGAGTCAGAGCAAGGGAGCATTTTATGGTCGCTTGATACCATTGCCAGGAAGCATTTGGACGTACTAGTATCCAATTATGAACAATTGTTGAGTGCAAAAGTCGTAGCTGGAAAACGAGTCCGCTTCGCTGACATGGCTTAAAGAAGATTTCAGGCTGACAAGTTGCTAGTCCACAAATCTGTATTCCTTGTAATGACAACATGTGATTTCGATGGTCATTCGATCATCTTGAGTGGCTGGAGACTACCAAGAGGGAAGAGCTATCCCAAAAACAAACAAAAAATGGTGAAATTGACTGTGAAGATCCGGACGCAAATTTTGAAGCTTCATCAAGGTATCCCATCGACTCGTGCCACGATAGAAGCGTGCAGCTAGCCTCGGAAATATGAAAAGGAGAGGAGGAAGGAGGCGGGTTCCTTCGGACACTTCGATCCCGCACGTGTCATTTTGCATAAATTGACGTCTCCCTGCCGGCGCGTGCGTCCACACCAGATCCTGAAAAATACTAAACTAAACAAAGGGTTGTCGACCCGAGTACTACAATCGAAAGGAAGGATCCACGATGGATTACATCCTCGATTATGGTTCCTCCTGCCACAGAGGTTTAGTGAGGCGCGGCGTCTGAGGTTTCCGCCCTCCCGTGATATCCTGAGGCCATTATTTTAGTAGATGTCCATTTTGTAGGAAGAGCGGAAACCTCAGAGGTCGTGCCTCACCACCTCATTAAACATCCGAAGTAAGAGAAACAATGATCGACGATATCAGCTTTTAAGGCAATCAGGAATACTTTCAGTGAACTCTTAACCTCTCCGCTAACAGGCGAGTCGTTGTTCTAGCGACTTGCCGAGTTTCCATTTTAATAGTGAATCTAACTAATCCGTGCGGATTTTACCCAAACTACTCCCTGAGACTTCTAACTTCTTCTATACGACAATTTAGATTAGATTGACTTTCCCTCCCGAAGTCTATACTTCCATAATATTGTCAGCCATCAGTACTGTATCGAAATCCCTTCAGGCTTCTCTAAATGTCGTTGAAGCTTCGTACAATCTGATTTAATCCTGGCAGAAGGACATCATTTTGCGCCCATTATGTAAATATTCCCCATAACTAATTACTAACTACCACCAACAAGCCCCTATAATCTTTTAAGTAGCTTCATCATCATGAATGGCGCGTATCCGGTCTAGGCCTGCCTTAATAAGGAACTCCAGACATCCCGGTTTTGCGCCGAGGTCCACCAATTCGATATCCCTAAAAGCTGTCTGGCGTCCTGACCTACGCCATCGCTCCATCTTAGGCAGGGTCTGCCTCGTCTTCTTTTTCTACCATAGATATTGCCCTTACAGACTTTCCGGGTGGGATCATCCTCATCCATACGGATTAAGTGACCCGCCCACCGTAACCTATTGATCCGGATTGTGTCTACAACTAGATGGTCATGGTATCGCTCATAGATTTCGTTGTTATGTAGGTTATGGAATCTTCCATTCTCATGTAGGGGGCCAAAAATTCTTCAGAGGATTCTTCTCTCGAATGCGGCCAATAGTTTTCAATTTTTTTTTGCTAAGAACCCAAGCCTCCGAGGAACACATAAGGACTGACAGTAAGAGCTTTGACCCTATGGTGAGACGTTTCGAGTGAAACAGTTTTCGTAAGCTGAAATAGGCTCTGTTGGCTGCCAGCAACCGTGCGCGGATTTCTTCATCGTAGCTGTTCTCGGTTGTGATTTTCGCCCCGAGATAGGAGAATTTTTCAACGGTCTCAAAGTCCTAGTCTCCTATCTTTATTGTTTTCGTTTAACCCGTGCGATTCGATGTTATTCGTTGTTGGTTTACGGCGCTGACATTGCCACCATTTACTTCGTCTCACATGCCTTCATGCCTTCATTAACGTGCGGCTCGAGATCTCCCCCAAGTTGACCCCTACTAGATCTGGATGAAGGTAGACTGAACCCCTCGAGTGTCCAGGAAGCTTTTACCGCAGATTCAGAGGCTCGATTGCTGAAGTATGATGATAAGTGTTCTACGCCAACTGCGGCGCTTGATACTATGCTAAATCTACCCTCCATGTACTTGAAGGTGAAACGGACGCATATAGACTCGACACCATTGGAGCGTAAAAGGGCGGTCATGCGGTCATGCATCTATCTGAAAATTCCTTGACGAACATCGAATAGTTCTGATGCCGACCAATCATATGGTTTCCAGATTCGTCTTTGAAAAGACATACACTGTCGTAATCGCCAAAAAAGAAGAATTGTAAATGGCCATGAGTCTTTTCAGATTACAGACTTAATAGCCTTCAATGACGGGATGAATGGCGGATTAGGCGCCGGGGTGTTCTCGGGGAACCTGATTATGAAACTGATCCGACCCCTCGGAAAAATTATAACCATATTCCAGGCAGAGATATATGCCATTTCATTGGGAGCAGAAGAATGTCTGCGACAAAAATCGAGGGGTCGCACCATTCAAATCTGTTCCGACAGTCAGGCAGCATCATCAGCACTAAACACCAACGACGTATCAAGCGAATTGGTGTGGAGTTGTCATCAGGCGTTAGTAATGAGGAAGCTGACAGACTGGTTCGCCGAGGGTCTGGATCCACAATGAGGGGGCCAGAACCAGCTTTTGGAATCCGAGCATCCACTGTCAAGTCTACTCTGAAGGGTGAAATTGCAAGGATGCACGTAGGCGGGCGGAGAAATTTGAAATCTTACCGGCTGGCGAAAATCCTTATGAAAGAGCTTGGGGTTACTAGAGCGGCATTTTTGTTTTCAATTAAGAAGTGGGACATGAAAACCCTAATAGGACTTCTAACGAGACACTGCTCGTTAAACTACCATATGGAAAATATTGGGGTGGTGGTTTCGGCTACGTGCAGCCAATGTGAGGAAGAGCACTTTTCATGCAGTTGCCCGGCCTCCTCAGATCTCAAACGAACACACCTTTACAAGGTATTCTTCAATGAAGAATCTGCACAAAAAAAATTGTACCACCCTCTTCGTATGTACATAGGGATATCCCCCGTCTCGTCTAGGGGCTTTAGAATAAATTATGAACCGGCGTATGCTCGAATCTTACCCGTCATGGCGCAAACTGAATTAAGGAGAACGCGTGGGAGTTAAATATATTTTCGTGTGTTCAGCATTAGTCAGCAATTTCCGGGATAAGTGTGCTCTACACACCTATGCACTCAAATCTACCAGCTTAAAAGGAAAGAGCAAAGAAATTGCCTTCATCGATTCACTTATTTAACAAATTGTGCGTAAAGGAATGTCTGACGTTTCTTCCATTACTTTCATCGTCATTTTTTCTCCTTGTAATCCCTGTACTTCCACAATCTCCATTAAATATTAATCTAGCTGGATCATTCTCGAAACATTTATTGCAAATTGTATCTTAAAAAGTGAAACATACCAATTTATTATCTTCTTACAAATAAGAAAATCTCCAGTACAGTTCTGCGTCCCACTTGAACTCCTACACGTCACGTAAAAGTAGATACAAGTTGCTATTAATCATAGACTAATCCCAGATAAGATTTCTACCGGGAGCCTCTAAGGATGTGGAAGTCCCTGCCGCCTGGTCTATTAAATTATGACTGCAGCCAGTAAAAATCTCAGTCATTGATAAAAATGAGGGTGTTCGGTACCCTTTGGAAGATTTAAATCCTGAACATGGATTTCACGGGAAGAACAGCAACAGATAAAAAGTGAAAAGTACGCGTCAATCATGTTGAGAACATGATGAGAGTTTGCTTACTCTATGGGACCATCAAATAAGGAATAAATAATGCATTGGCGCACTTAGCCGTTTTACTGGGACCTATAAAAGTTTATACGTGGAGCACAAGCCGGCGAAACCTCCACTTAGTTTTTTTATGTCTAGAGGATCAAATGGGCATCATAAATTCAAAATAGACACTTCTGGAGGCTGAAAGCCTGGCGTTTACTGGAAGTGGATTTGCATCTAATGGCCAAGCAGAGTGTGGCTAGGGAACTCTTGGGAATCCAAAAAGAAATGGGATGATTCCTTGTTTTAAGGATTTTGATTTTAAACATGTTTACTTGTAAAACTGCTGATTTAGATAATGTAGCTTGACTTGTCAATGGTTTAGATAAGATACAGGAAATTGAGACTAAGGCTCCCTAGATTAACAAAATTAAATTTAGTTGCTTTGCTCATACATGAGTGTGTGTGTTTGAGGTGGGGGAGAGGCAAAGCCTCTGAGCCCTGAGACGTTAGTGGCCCATTGTACTCGATTCTCCCGTCTAAGGGAATATCCTGGATTCGTTTATGTATCGCAGGATTTCCGTTAGTGGATGTGATGCTACCCGCTCCAGTCGTGGCACATCAACGCCAAAAATCTGACGCCTGATGCATCCGTAGGCGGGGCACTCACATAGAAAATGTTCCATGGATTCCGCTTCCTCATTACAGGATGGAGACGTATCATTTTGGATAATTCCCATTCTGAACATATAGTATGCTCACGTAGTGAATTATGGCCAGTCAGAATACCCACAATACTTCTGCAAGTCTTCCTACTTTTCGACAGGACAAACTTTGCAGTATGTTTGTTTGGTTCTGATAGGAAGATTTTGGTCTGTCCAGCAGCATTAAGACTTCGTCACCTGTCATTTTGGGAAGCTTGTTCCCAGTTTTTGATAGCAGCATCAGCCAATGCTACCGACACCCTAATTGCTGGTTCCGGTTCTGGCATGGGGAAAGTTGAAGGCACTTTTGCTAAGGCATCCGAGATTTCATTTCCCTGTACACCACAATGACCAGGCACCCAGAGTAAATCCACCCTATTAAATCTAGAAAGAGAATTCAATCGGTTTCTATATTCCTGAATGATTTTTGAAGTGACCAAAGTACTACCAAATGCCTTCAACCGCTCGTCAATCATCCAGGTTGCCGCCCTTAGGATCGCATACACTTCAGCCTAAAAGACCGTTGTGTATTGTCCCAAAGGGAAAGCCCACTTCTCGTTTTTATTCGAGAGGTAGATGTATGGGGATCTGAGAATCGGAAGGCATTGTGAAAACTAGAGTCAGTTCTCCCAATGATTCTTCTAATGCTCTGTGCGCTCCCCACGTCCATTGTTTTCCCATAGATTTAATCGAATTAGGTCTATGAACTGCTCTCATTGCAGCGCTCTGAATAAACAAATCCAAGGGCTGCAAATTGAGTAATGTATTCGGAGCTGCCCTGGATGTGGTGCTCATGGCACCGGTGATACCCAGACACACAGTTCTTTGCAGTGTGGCTAGTTTACAGCGAAAACTCTTCTGCTTCACCTTAACCCACCACACTACGGATGCAGCGGATAAGCGAACATCGGGCTAATGATAGCAACATAAATACACGATACTACCTGAGGTCTAGAAAGGCGCACAATCAGAAACTCCTGCATTGTCAATGAACACCCCCATCGTGTACTAACCCTTCTGAGTTGCATCCTCTATCTTTGTAATCAAAGCGTAAAGAACAGACTGACGGGACTTTCCACGTTGGTAAGTATGTTGGTTTTCATTTAGGGGGTGTGACTTTAACGCCTTCTCGCGAATGTGATGATCAATCAGTCTCTCCAGACATTTCAGCGAAAATGATGTTAAGCTGATTTGCCTCAAGTTCTTTGGATTCGAATAGTCATCTTTCCCAGGCTTTGCTATCAAGACTACCTTCTGCCAAAAGAAAGGCACGTAGCCCAGAGCAACACATCCTCGAAAAATATTTCTTAGAAGTTGCTAAAAAATTATTCTTAGAAGTGCTCAATACCTTCCTTTAGCATCGCTGGGTAGATACCATCCATGCCAGGTGCTTTGAAGTGTTGAAATGATAGTATAACAGCTCTCGCGTCCCAGATCCCCTTGCAACACCTTCATGTTGAAGGATTTGCAGAAACCGCCAATGCACTTCTTCCCACTTCTGAGACCTGTTCTCCCGGGTGGTGTACTTCCAAGAGAGTCTGTACAGACTCAACTCTGGAGTTCGTGAAAGTACCATCCGGTTTTCTAAGAGAGTCCAATTTAACCGAATCACCCTTATTAAGAACCCTGCACAACCTGGAAATCTGCCTTTCTGCTTCCAGTTCCTCACAGTGCGCTTTAAAAGAGTTTCGTTTTGAACGTTTTACGAGTCTCTTATATTCACACTGTGAGTTCCGGAAGTTTAGCCTTCTTCATCTTTATTGATTTTGCAAGCACGATTTAGAAGTCCTCTGGTTGATTTTCTGAGTCTCTGCAATTCTCGGTTCCACCATGGAACCATTTTACCACGTTGGCCACGGGAAATAGGACAAGCCTCTTCAAAGCACTCTAGAAATGCCCGATTGAGAGTTTTCAATTGATCTTCTATCGCCAAAGGAGTCCTTAGTCGCCTAAATAGCTCAACTTTGCCGCCAAGAAGTTGATTGAACTACGTGCAATCCGTTTCCGCCTTTGTATTACAGGCTGTCCGCTTACAATAGTTGGACTAAATTCCAAGTAACAGTAATCTGAGAGTGAGCCTTCATCTAGTACTCGCCAGTTTCTAATCAATTCTAACAACTTTGATGTACAGATTGTCAGGTCAATTACTTTTCTCGGCCCCACGAACGTAGGGGCCCACCTTACGTTCGCGGTCATCAAACCAGCTGAAGTGATAAAATCAAATAGCTTCTCTCCTCTAGGATTTCATTTGCTACTGCCCCAACAAATATGCTGAGCGTTCGCATGATAACCTATTAAAAAGGCCACTTGATTCTGCATACACTACCAGATCTCTTCGTTCTTGCGTCGGCGGAGGGCGCAAAGAATCATAGGGTACAGGCAACTATGACGTTTCTCCTCTAACCATTAACCTGGTATTGTAAGTTGACCGCAACAAGGTCCTGGGAACAAAATTGTCTCAGCATGGTTGCCTCTAAGAATTTTGACATCAGAATGGAGGTTCTAGATCTCGAGGATCTTTCATCATCCCCTTGACTGACCCAATACCACAGATTCTGTTAAAACAGGTTGATTTGACTAACTCTTATGTTTGTAGCTATAACTGCAGTCTAATATGAAAACCGCCGCTAACTGAAAAGTCTGCTGCGCTCAGCATGTATTTCACAGGGGTTATCGGCTCGTCCTCACCTTCCACCGAAAGTTCCGCTTTCTTGTGTCCGATTTCTCTGTATATCGCCACACTTGGTGCAGTAGCAACGTCCATGTCCTCATTCCCACGAAACTTCGCCTTCCGTTGTCGTCGGAATTAGACTAGTTGCATCCCCATCACCAGCTTCCTTTTCTTCCGCTTTTCCTCGTAGAGGCAGAGGACAACATTCTGATTCTCCTTTGCGGCTGAAGTTTCCTTCTGTCGATTCCCCTCTCCTTGGCGACTGAAGTTTCCTTCTGTCGGGCCTTCCTCCCCCGTATTTTAGAAGAGTTAGTTGACAGTGTCACCGACAGGCCGGCTGTAATCAGATTTCCAGTTCCTCTCATCCTACTATCCTTTTTGGCTGACCGTGCCGTAGAGACCGGGTGTAAGTAAGGCAAATATTCTCCTCTCTGAACTTTCATTACTCGACCTCCCTCCACTACTCATCTCCTGGCTTTCCGCCTACCTCTCATACCGTTCCTACAAAGTTTCTTTTTATGGTTACCCATCTCGTTTCTTTTCTCCTTCCTCTGACATTCCCTAAGGATCTATACTTGACCCGCTTTTTATCAATGACCTCGTTTCCATCTTCACCTGCTTGTGTTTACTTTGCGCAGTCAACCTTAAATTATTTGCCTCTGTTTCGTCTCCGCTGGACTGAACTCTCTTATAGTCCAACCTTGATCATCAAGCTAGCACTGAATGTCAGGAAATGCCCCTGGATATGCTATTCGCTTAAACCCTCCCCAACATCCTTTTCCTATTCTCTCAATGGACAACTTTTCACAACTGACTTCCTTCCAAGACCTGTACCTGGGTGTAATATTCGACGCCAAACTTTGTTTCAATTGCCACTTTGTTGACATCATCAGTAGAACTTCCAAAATGTCCGGTTTTATCCTACGTTCCTCCTCCAACTTTACCTCAATTCATCCCTCCTTAGCACTCTTCAATTCACTTATCAGAAGCATTCTTGATTATTGCTGTGCAGTCTCTCCCCCTTCGCATCCGTGACTGTCGCGTTCTTCAAGTTGTACAACGTAAATTCACCCGGACCCTTCTTTACAAAAAGGACTTTCCACGGGTTGACCATCCTTCACGACTCCGCCCACTCAATCTCGCCTCACTGCAACAACGCCGAATCTTCCTTGAGATGTGTACTCTTTTCAAACTCTGCATTTGCCTGATGGACCGCTCTGCCAACTCGGATATTACTTTCGACACCGCCTCTCATAACACTCGTAGTATGGACATTTTTGAAGTACCTTTCACGGAGCTTGAGATTTACTTCCACTCCCCGATCCCCAGGCTATGCCGGTCCTACAACGCCCTACAGCTTGGGTCCTTTGACTCTGTCTCCTTCTCTAGTTTTAAGCGTAAGGTAAGCCATTTACTTGCTCCTCCCTCTGAGGACAATATGTATTATAATAAGGAATTTCTTTTCTGTGTATTGTCCGAAACAGGAATAACAAAAGCAAGAGGCAGATACGCAACCAACTCGTGCATCGCACCACCTTAGTAAAGTAAAATGTTTTTTCTACATCCAAAACGGATCGTCCTTTTCGGTCGTTACTATTAGAAAATTATATAATTTAGTCCAGTTGTTCAAGAATGAGTCCAGCAAACAACTAAGGACAAATCGAAGACATTAGTTTTCAATGGAAAATACCAAATACCAGACAAAGTTAGAAGAAATGAATTTGTCGCTAAACATGCTGCTTTGGTAGCGTAACATCCAATACAAAAGGGACTAACTTTATAAAACTTGTGGACAAGTCACTATTCCAACATGAATTGAAAGTGTAAATACCAAAGATGACTTCCTACAAATCCACGACATGAATAGAAACTGAAATAAAGAAATAAAAAGTTTATGGCAAGTGTCCTGAAATCGTGAAACTTTGTGTACTTGATTTTTGTAACAATGGAGCAAAGTCTATGTTCTAATTTCACTTGTAGTTGCTCTCGATGCGGAGAAATTAAAAGAACTTTTGGTCTAGAAAAGATTGCAGTGTACACAGATATAGGTTAGTGAGAAAAATCGAAGATACAATAGGAGGTTGGCGATTCCTCTATTTAGAAACGTTAAAGATCTCTTTATTGTTACTGAAGGACATTTGAAGAAAAGTTCTGGGAACTCTAACTTCTTAGGGATTCTGCACGAGCTTTTTAATGGATCAAAATTACACCAGCACATATAGCAGGAAAAAATCTGACCATGAGGATCCATTAGAATAACACAAACAAATGTTTCTCATTCCCGAGCTGGCCAATAATAATTAAAGGTTGTTACTCCTTCCTATAAGTGTAGCCAATCTAAAAAGTTTCAGTTGCCGTGGGGGCTTCTTAGCTCATGGTACCCACAACTCATCCTATGGTTCCTAATTCCGACTTGATTTGTGCCGTCATTCCAGATAGTTAGACAATGGTAATACTTCTACCAAACAAGGCTGTTTACCCAAAGTCTTTTACAACAATTGGGTCATAATCCCAAAGGAAATAAAAACCAGGGAACCACTTGTGCTAACACAACACAAGTGGTTCCCGAAATATGGGTTTTTGCAAAGAATAGATATTCACACCAACGAAAAAAAGAAACAACAAGTTTTTATTATTTCAGATAATTAGAGGTTTCATCGCAGTCATGGAGATGAATTATCCCAATCCAAAAGTCAAAAGCCTGTATTATGTATTTTATGGTTTAGGTTGTAGGCCGTGGGTAGTTCATGAGGATAACCCCCAAACTTAAAGGACCTTTTCCTAACCCCCTCCCGCTCTATCCTACATTAAGACTGATGCGAAAACTTAGAGCTCCTTTGGAGACCACTGGTTAAGCCCTTTCAGTGAAAGTTTACACTCACTTTTGAATGTATAGCGATCTTCTCTTGAACACAACGTAGAACAGTGGTGTTCACTGCAGTTATTTTTAATAAACATGCTTGTGACAGACAGACAACCAGACGGACATGAAAAGAAGGTTTTGTAAAAATTCTTCAAAGTTATCTTGGCCCATATTATGATATCTCCCAAGCCATAGATAGTACGAACAGTAGCCTTAAGGTGTCTATCTTTCTGCTGACATTTCGTTGTCTAATCATATTTGCGACGTCTCTTTGTCTGTACGTTATAGTTGGGGAGAAGGTACTCAATATGGCGGTGACAAGGTCGGTTGCAGAAGGAGGAGGTATAGGTTGCTTCCGTCTCAATGGTTCAAATCTAGCCCAACATTGCCAGCGGCATGTGAGGAAGGCACAAAAACTATGTGGCCTTACTGATAATTCATTTGGCAAGCTATTAGGATACCTCAAGCTAGGGATAAAATATGGACTCTTCAATGAGAGGAAACGAAGATTAAGGTCCGGAACGGATAAATAGCGAGAATCGGAGTCGGGTTCTTGTAATAGGAGAGAGGAGGAGAGGAGAGTAGGAGAGTATGCTCCACGATGTTTAAGATCATAGCTCCGTCCTCTGCCTCAATCTATGGCATCCACTTCAATAGATTCACGTAAGCAGTGAATGAAACGGACTGAGGAAATGAGCTTCTATGTCATCCATTCCCACTACGAAATCACAAGGATTTGTCGAGCGTTCATCGTAATAACCACAAACAATTGTGCAGCGGGTTTTACACTTATAACTCTCCATCACTCCCATCAACAATTCTCAAAATTATCTTAACTCGTTCAAACAAAATTAGGGTTTTTTTTCTCTGAAATCTATCTCCAATAACCAGAAGGAAAGCAAAAAAATTCAAACACGAGAAAATAACACAAAAACTGAGACCTATAGAATCATCTCATGTCCAGTCAATCATCATCAACGGCACAACAACCGGTATCCGGCCTAGGTCTGCCTTAGTAAGGAACTCCAGACACCTCGGTTTTGCGCCGAGGTCCACCAAGTCGATATCCCTAAAACTTGCCTGGCGTCACCATCGCTCCGGCTCAAGCAGGTTCAGCCTCGTCTTCATTTTCTACCATAGATATTACCCTTTTAGACTTTTCGGGCTGGATCATCTTGATCTATATGGACTAGGTGACCCGCCTAGCGCAACCAGTTTCGTCGTTAGCTGGATTATCACAACCAAAAAAGCCCGTGTTATGAATTTTATGGTTTAGGCTGTAGGTAGTTGGTAGGTCCTGAGGATAACGCCTTAATGTAAAGGACCTTTTTCTAACCCCCTCCTGCCTTATTCTACATTGCGACTGATTTGAAAACTGGCCCCTCATTTGGCGCCCCACATGGTTATATTCAGTAAAATTTTACATTCACTTTTTCATGTATGGCGACCCCCTCTTGAAATCAACATGGAATGGTAATATTCGCTACATGGAGTGGGTACATACCTTCAACCTTTTTTTTTTAAATCCAATTCCCACCATTCATCTTTTGGTTGACTTTTCATTGTCTAATCACGTTTGGGATTTCTCTTTTTCTAGGCTAGAAGAATTTCAAAACAGCCGCCACAAGCTCGGTAGCTTCACTCTCGACCATATGGTCTTACAGATTACCCACTGGGGAAGCTATTACGATATCTGCCAGGGATGAAATTTGAGAACCGGTACGGAACTGGTTATAGTCTGACTCGGACTCGTGTATAAGATAGCATTGCGTCGAAAATCTCAATCATGGGACGGTTTGACGTGCAGACGCCACGGTCCCCAGGAGCATAGCCTCGTCCGCTGTCGAAATGTGTTCCAAATGTAACAGGAGCGAAGAACTAGCTGAGCTTTTTAGGTCACTCAATGCATTCCACCAGAGCGACCGAACGGTGTAGTCTTCGGTAACCAAAGCAAGAGAATATTAGCAGTTACTTTGAGGATTGCTTGACTATCATGCTGAGTGGTTTACGCTCGAAGCCAGCACGTCGAGCATGAACAGATATATCGGACCGGAGGTTGAGCTTGCCTTGGATAGTTCAAAGAGCAAGAAGAACTCTGGCCTGAACTGGGTACAGAAATGCTTATGCAGAATATATGGTCGGTTGGCACATGGTATTAATCAGGTCATCTATGTTCTGCAGTAACTTCTGCCCTCCTTCCTAACGGAGATTACTTAACTCTCCTAAAAAAAGACACGGTACAGGACGCCACAGATGCTTGGCGGACACCTTCTACAAACTCATAACGTTAATTATAAGTAGAGAAATGAGTGTGCACCTTGAGACCAGCAATATTCTGTTGGAGGACCAAAAGAGCTTTTGAGTCGAATCAAGGGGTTGCAAAGTGGTAGTTATAGGCAGACAACTAGAGGCCAAAAAAACCTGTCTTTTGGCTATGTATATATTACGCCAAAACTTCTGCCAGTGTCTCAACGACATAGCTCTGTACGGCATAGCTCCGATTCTACTTAAATTTTTGGCAACAGTAGTGGAAAGATGGTGTACCACTTTGTCAGTGCGCCCACACAACGCCCATCTATATACGAAGAGGCATTTTTGAAGAGAATTGATTAAACATGCATGAGCTCCCTTTGCAAGTAAATATTGCTTGTTTACCAAGTGCAAGCTCAGACACTTGACGAACCTACATGACACCAAGTTTTACACTGGCATTGATGACCATCTTTGAAATTTGATGAGTTGAAATATTCAGCCGGAATCTTTCGATGCAATGTGGTTTAAATAAGTGTTAAATATATCCCATCCGCAGAGAGATCTTTATCATAAACATAGCATTGGTGATCCTTATCTCCAAGTTTTGGCCGCCGTGATAGACTTCCAAAAGTATTTAAGAACTGTCCAAACGCATGCTCGAGCTAGTGATTTGAATTGCTCTCACTAATTCTTACAGTGGATTGTTCGCTTGTATAACCCAGATTATGGGTTAACTCCACTTCATTTGAAGGATCGATCTTCCAATCCCTTGAGTGGGTGAGGTTTGACCAAGAACGGATTGACAAGTCGAAATCAAAGAAAATGCACTGTAAACACATGATTTGTCTTTGAAAACTTTTCGTTAATCTATATTTGCCAACTTGGTGGTTGTGTGCTTGTATGGAATTTAGGGCAGTGCTGTCATCACCCGTACTTTTACAAACCTCATAATGAAAGAGCAGATGTACATGTGATTTGGATTAATTTATTGAATAATTTGTGACTTGGAATGATGAACTGTCATTCTCTATATTTCTCTCAGAAACCTAAAAACTTTAAGCGTTACGCTTCTCTTCGTTTACTAAGTGCTGAATAATTAAACATTCATACTTCACTTAACAAGGACAATTTAGCGTATAGCGCATTAATCAGAACTACGAGTCATCGCCCGCATTACCTGAAATGCACTTCAGCTCCCCTACGACTTCTCGAGGCGCTCGCCCTCTTCCTCTCCTGTTTTACGCCAAGTTCTCTTGGGTCGGCGGCCATCTTGAGTGAGTGGATTCCACTGCATAGCGTAGCTCGCAATTCAGTTGTCGACCCCCCTTAAAGTGTGACCTTTGCACTGCCGCTGCTGTCTTCCAATCACACTGGGTACGAGTGGCAGGCCTGCTCCTCGTTTGAGATAGTGTAAGATCAGCGCAGTCCGATGACACGACGCAGACAGGTATTGACGAAAGCTTGTAGCTTTTGGGTAACAGTGGAGTTCCCTTTGAATTTGCTCCTGTCAGATAGCAACATAGGAAGAACACTAGCACAGAATACTGTCAACTTTCTAGATTTTAGACAGGGCAGTAAAAGCGGATCTAATGCTGTTAATGAGTCGGCCAACATCTTGTTCGGCGCCAGAAACCACGTTTCTTAGATGTAAGAATGTAGATAGTGAAAGTGCATTGACATGTCGGACTGAGAACCTTGGTTTTTCTGGTGTTTATCTTCAGCCCAATCCTACTTGCCCCTCTTTCCAAATCCAGAGTCATTTGGCTAAGGTTCATGAGACCAGTGAGGGAGCAAGCAGATGTTATCAGCGTAGTCGAGACGTTTGAGCGAAGATGTCATTGTCCATTGAACTCCTCCACATCCTCAGGGCAAAGCAGCATGAAGAACGTCAGAAGAAATAATATCGGCGGCAGAATGGAACCCTGGCGGACCTCACTTTGGAGTTCAACATCCTCCGAGATTTTGCCTCCGTGCATCACGTGACATTTTGCCCCATCATATGTCGCTCTGATAATAGCTATTAGTTTCTCTGGAATACCCCCCTACGTTTAGCACTCCAGATACAGTCCCTGTTCACGCTATCGAAGATCTAAACTCGGCGCACTTCCTCGTCCTCCTCCTTTAACGATCATTCCCTTCTTCCACTTTTTGGGAACCCTTTCGTATTCCTAAGATTCCCGTCTGAGTGAAAGTTGTGGATCTGCAGTAATCGCAAGTGCAGCGAAGAATAGCTCTGGTAGGAGGCCGTCAAGTGCAGCGGCTTTACTCCGTCTGGGCCATTTATGACCGATATGAATTCTTTGTTTGAAAAAAAAAACAGTTCGCGTTTGCATGTTACAGTGACTAGAAATTTCAACCATAAGTTGGGAAACTTCACCGGATGTGATAAGGTCAAAAATCGTTATGAAGTGTTCTTTTAACCTCTTTAGTGGACGAGGTGTCGACCGTCAACCTTTTTCACAGGATTATCGAATTCGAATTTCTGACCATCTGCAATTTTTTCCATGGTGCGGTACATTCTTCTGAAATCGTTCTGTTCTACAGTTTCCTCGGCTCGCCTGACAGCAAATTCCTGTTTGGCATGGCGCACACTTCGCCGAACTTCTCAGGATTCCGCTCGACATCGGAGTTCGAGCGCATCACGTACTCCGTAGACCAATAAAAAAAAATTTGGTGAACATTTGCTTTATGTTGCTGTTCCTATCCTAAATCCTGAGT
The DNA here is from genome assembly GCF_905115235.1 of Hermetia illucens. NCBI lineage: Eukaryota > Metazoa > Arthropoda > Insecta > Diptera > Stratiomyidae > Hermetia > Hermetia illucens. The sequence goes on along the minus strand of NC_051851.1, from coordinate 21,973,501 downwards.
AGTTAAGCGTTCAACAACATTTCGTTTGTTAAGAATAATTCATGTGGATAAATATTTCTCTTCCCCGCTATTTGCTTAGTTCTAACTATGAAATATTGCATCTTGGCTTTCTCGAGGGAATGAGCTTCCTTTGCTTCAGTTTCGCTAATTATTTACTTCTCATTTCGCTAATTGTGGAAGCTTTTATTTGTCAAGAAATGATGGAATCGCAAGGAATTCGTAGCTACATTTGTATAATCCGGCAAAGCGGGAACAAGCATCCTCCTGATACTTTCCTTCAAATTCCGGCAAAACTATTAGACAGGTTTTAGATTTGAGGTTGCCTTTCTCTTACAGGTGCCTGTGTGTCGGGAGCACCTAAGGATGCTTACTTGGTCTCTGGGAATCTGCAATTCTGAGAGATGTCATAGTTCTTATGCTAAGAACGACACGGCACAGGAGTATTGAATTAGTATAGTGTGCACCTGAGAGTCCTTTTATAGAAACGCCCAGTCTCAACTTCGCCGCTGGTCTGCATCACTGCTTCTTGTCTTTGGTTTTACTATTTTAATATTCGTACCTGGTTTCGAAATGAACGCTTATTCCTGGATGGCTAGATATCCTTATTGCCTAATTACAGAAATGATTAGTAAGTTAAAACTTATTCTAATCAAAGAAGGAGCTTTTGTTCATAAACGTCCTTCCAGTTTTCAAATGCAGAAATTTACAAGAAATTTACAAATAGTATTTTATCTAAAATAATTAATTTTATTTCTTTTCTTTTTCCAGGTAATTTACAAATATCCCGCCTAAAAATTTATAAAAGCTCGTAAGTAAAGAAAAGCAAATTTGACCTTCAAAAAAATTATGTTAACTTAACATTTAACTGTGCAGAAAACTTTTACCAATATCCAAGATATAGATACATATTTATTTCTAATTGAGACAACGTTTTTTGTACCATACCACTCATTAGTGGTGAAAAAAATGGTGAAGAATCAGAGACTGTGCAGGGTACATTGTGCCTCAACAATTGACAATAAAGCAGAACCACATCAATTATCTTTTGTTAACTTCTTTGTGGAGGATAGATCGTCCACATAGTCCATTTTCCGTATTTTCGTATTACTATTATGTTGCCTATTTAATTACATATTCCTCCCGGGTTTGGCTTATGATAGTGCCATAGAGCAAGTATTACCTTACCTTACCTTACCTTACCTAATGAGCTTCACTGTCCGGATTCTCCACCAAAGTACCCTAAATCATATTGGTCCTTTCCTCTAATGTAAAGTATCTGGATGTAACCCTGGATCCAAAGCTAAATTACCTGGGGTCTCCGGTCGAGGATGGTTCTTTGGACGTACACCGCTGTAGTACGTCCGATCCTAACGTACGGTTCTATTGTATGGTGGCAGGCTTTGAAGAAAAAATACAATAGGATGAAGCTTAATAGGATTCAAAGAACCGCATGTTCAGGTGCCACTGATACTCAGCAGTCCTGCCCGGCAGATGCTCTTAATGTACTCCTGCATCTCCTCTTCCTGAGACCTGAGACCACCCTGAGGCTGGTGGGGAAGTGCCGAGACGCGCTGAACCGTCTGGGCGGCACACTCAAGGTCACTCTCCTCTGGGTTCCCGGGCATAGGAACATAGAGGGGAATGAGCGGGCTGACGGATTGGCCAGTCAAGGCTCTGCTCTTGGCAGTCCTTCGCCGAACACAATCGGTGTTCCGCTGGCGACTGTCGAGGGCCGAATCTACTTGCACTACCTAGTGCCTTAGATGGCGAAGGCTTTCAAGCTGTGCCAAGTCAAGGAGAATTTGGCCCGGTTATAACATAGCCCGATCACGAGAGCTTCTGTGCCAGACGCGTGAAAATGCATTCAAGATTACCGCGGTCTGCACGGGGCACTGGCCCATAGGGGACCATGCCGCTAGGCTCGGCATGCCCTACAATTTGCATTGCCGAAGCTGCGGAGGAGGAAGGGAAACCCTCATGCACTTTCTCTGCGATTGCCCATCTCTGGCTAGAGTCAGGCTGCGGACACTGGGTAAACTACTCTTTGGAGACCTCAGAGAGATTTCTAGCTACAGGCTCTGAAGATCCGAGCTGGCTGGACTCTGCCTCCCTTCTCCCGTAACAACAGTCACGTTTTTAGGAGTTTGTGGCATCAAAACAAAGCGCTAATTTGGCTCCTCGGAGCAGCCACTGATACCGACCTACCTACCCTAAATCAAGGTCAAACTTTATACAAATCCTTCAACTGGGCTCCTAAAATCAGGACTTTTCTCCATTAGTGAAAGAAAAACAATAAAAACCAGTATCCTCACCTTTTAGGTCCAAAAGATACAAACAAAGCCAGATCTTCAGATATAAACTTCCAATTGCAAATCAAAGATAATCCGAGCCCACGTAGTGATAGCTAGATATGGGTGATCTTTATTTTGATTATAGTCATTGAGGGACAGAAAACTGGCCCTCCTTTCTGTATGCATCAATCGCTTTATGTTACCACAAAATATGATGGGCTGGATCGAACTGCATAATCTTTGACAGTTATCTCCATCCATCCAGAGTATGAAGCTACTTTTGTTTCAGCCGGCCTTTCGGTAGTTTCCCATTGACGCCTCTCTTACAATTTTTCCACGATTGATTCAAGCCTATATTGAACACGAATGTCCCTAAGTCGGATGTGATCTAGGCTTGCTACGTCAATGCAACATCTTCTTCTCGATTTCCGTGAAACGCCGTTAATTGCCTTTTATAGTCGACCAACATTCAGGATCATAGGGGGTAAGAGGGCGGACGGTGCTACGGTAAATTTTGCTGCGTCCATCACAAAGACCGCAACTGGAATTGCTCCAAATTTCGGCAGTGCATGTAGTTGTCCGTTGCGGCTCATAGATCAGTAAGCAAAGTACCGCTCTTGTCATTGACGTAACAGAAGTGTTCGATATCCTTTGTGTGCTGATGAAAGCTGGGATCGTGATCGTGATGGGTGATCTGAATGCCAGGGTACACTTTCACAACACTTTGCTCAGACAAGTAATGGGGAATCACGGTCTTGGCGAGAGTAACGATAAAAGTGGAAGGTTCGTGGATTTTTGCATCTTCAACCGCCTCGTCACTGGTGGCATATTGTTCGAGTACACAACGTGCCTCAAGGTCTGTTGGATTTCAACCGACTGACACCGTACGAGCAATCAGATCGGCCACTTTGCAATCAGCAGTAGATTTGTAGTGTGTGTAACAAACGAGGCGCTGACACTGGCCTCGAAAGGGATTGCCATCTGATATTCACTTACATTCGCCTGCGTGTTGTGCCCGTCACTTAAGGTTGGGGAGCTACGACCTCCGAACTTCTCCGGTGTTACACTGAAGAATTATGGAGGCGGAAGACAACCGCAGCGAGTGACGCGTTCTAACTTTGATACCGAGCAAAATTGCAAGAAGTTCAGCAAAGTGGTTGTAAATCTTTCGATAGTTAGTTTTGTGAAGAATGTTGATGGTCGACCCCTCCTCCACGATAACGAGTAGCTAAAGAGGTTGAAGGAACACTTCACTACGATTCTTGACCGTATCGCATATAGTGAAGTTTCTCCTCTTGTTGTTAAAATGGTTAGTCACCGTAACATGCGAGAGTTTCCAGGTGGTAGCAATTGTCCTGTGGAGGCCGTTAACCGTCAATTTCTCATCCATGATAACGCGCAACGGAAGAGCTGGAAAGAACACTTCACTATGCTTCTTAGCCATATAACATCCGATGAGGTTCCGCCTCTTCTGAATGAAATGGCACCTCAACATGCTGGTACGAATTGTTCAATGCATTCAAACGCAGTAAAACCGCTGTGCTTGACGCTCTCCTCGCAGAGTTATTTAGCACTGTATCTGCAGTTACTCCAAATCCACTGCTTCCACTCTTACGGAAATCTTGGGAATCCGACACCTTTCCCGGAGAGTGGTAGAAAGCGATCGTTGCTAAGATTCCAAAGAGGGGCACCTGTTTTAAGTATGACAATTGAAGGGGTATCTGCCACTACATTGGTAATACCTAAAATAATAACAATATCTCGAAAACTTTATCGACATAGAGCAGGTTGGTTTTCGCTCCGGATTGTACTGTATTGACCACATCGACACCCTACAGATCATTCTGGAACTGAGCGTCGACTTTTACCAAACTTGATATCGCTAGACGCATTAACAGCACCAAATCCGCTTTCGCTGCTCTGTCTAAAAACTAGAAATGCAGTTATCTCAAAACCAAGATCAAGTTGAGACTCTTCTGTGCTAGTGTTCTTTCTATGTTGCTATATGGGAGTAGCATAAGGAAAGTGACCCTCCACTGTTACTGTCCTGCTCTGTCTGCGTCGTACCATCGGAGTACGCTAGCCTGATACTATCACAAACGTAGAACTTGGTCGGCGCATAGGCCTGGGATTCGTACGCAGTATGATTGGAAGACAAAAATAGCAGTGGGTAGGTGACACGTTAATGAGGAGCGAAAATTGCATTGCGGGCTATGCCTTGCAGGGGAATCAACTCTCCTGAGATGGCCGACGAGTGGGTCGCCTCGGCAAATTGTGGGGGTAGTTGAACCACAATTTAGGTTGAAGGGGATTTCAGGTAACCGCAAACAATGGCACGTGGGCGTAGTTTACGCACTATACGCCATCAAGGGGTAATTGGCAACCATATATATGGTCCAGAATTCTCAGAACCTATATTCATTTTATCGTTGGGTTTTTCACCAGATTTTTAACAATAAAAACCGAATACTCCAAGAAAAAGGAACTTACTAAATTACACGAACGATGCTACTGAAACGCCAATTTCATCATGTTCATCAGTTTCTGCATCTCGTCCTGTTGTCAGACAACCGACTACCATAATCAAGACCGGTTATGGCTGCACTTACAAAAATTTCGCTTGCAATATTAAAATGGTACATTCAGCTGATCGCTATGGTGGCAATAGCATGACAAATGTGTCAACCAATCAAAAGGGTAAGGTAGAGGACAAAGACAACAGAACATCAGCGTCAGTGTAACCTATTGATAATAATTTTTTAGATCTGTTAGTCTCATTAAATCGTTAGCACTGAGGTAGTTTATTCAAAGATTATCCAAAGGAAATCAAAAATCTCGGGCTAAAGTGCATATAGGTTAGGCTGCATTGGTAGATAATTCTTACTGCCTGTTATATTCGGGGTAGTCTGCATCCTTTTTGGGGAGTTGACTGATGTGTTCACATTAGCGGTATCAATTATTAAGCAGACGTATAGCTTTTTTGTAATCTAAGATATCTCGTTTTGGCTTGGTAATTCACAATACAGATATGAAGAGATTATTTTAAATTAAAGTTCCTTTATGGAAGTTGTATTTTTGTTAAAAAAAAAAATAACAAAAAAAAAGCTGCAGCTTCCATAGAATGCATTTAAGAAGTCAGAGTACATACACAAACTTCTACCAAAGAAATATCTATTCTGTTCCAGATTGCACCAGGTCAGTTGCGAACTTTACCTAGCAAGAACTGCTTTTTTTTTAGTACTGTCGTGTTTATGTAAGCTCATCTGTTTCCATCTTAGCCCAGTTAATTTTACTGTTTTATAATTAAGTTCTCAGAAAAAAGACAGCAAGTTAATTGACTTAATTTTCCAAGTCAGTTAAGAATTACCGAAGAGAAAGATCCTTGAAGATAAAACTTTGGTCTCATTTCCAAGGAGACATTAGGTTCATACTAACTCCAGGAGAATAATTGAGTCCTATTTAGGAAATCTTGTTGGGCAGGCAATTAACAAGGAGATTTTCTTAACTAAGTACATACCGCCGTAATTTGTCAATGTGAAAGCTAAAAAGGATTGCTCTTTAAAAATGTTGTTATGGTCTTCTCAGAAATGGAAGTGGATTGACTATTTCTTTGAGCCATATTTTCGGTCTCTAAGCATGGGAACTTTTTACCACATTGCTTATCCGCATAAACTGTCATACTAACCGTAAGTGAATTACGTACCCATAATTATATGAACTACATGCATATAGTGCCAGAAAAACTTCCAGGCTTCCAGTCGTTTGAGTCCTTATCGTCCACATTTTTCTCTGTCGTTGACTTAACTTTATGATCTTTATGAAACCTGCAGAGAAATAAAAAAGCCACGTTATAGCAGGACATCTAGATGAAATGCAAGAAAAACTTATGAAAAACACACATCCTTCGTCGGCCTCATTATAGCAATTATTTCAAGTGGACGAAGTAGCAAATGAGAAAATTTCCGGTCCCTTAATTGTATAAAACGCGACTTTTGTGGTTCATGAAAACAAGCTGCATTCATCTTGAATAACATTCATGTAATCCTTAGAGCCTCATGAAAATAAGTCCTTTCATTCTTTAATTAATTTAAAGAGCCCTCTCTGCTGGAAGGCGAACAAAAAGGAAGCACTTGGCCACTTGCGGCTTTTAGTGAGTTTCAAGCTTCAGAGACATTCATTCAGTCCTGAAAATCGCCTTGACATTGAGCAATTAATTACGCCGTCATGCAGTTATTTCTGCTCTTTTGAATCGCCTAGCGTCAGTTTCTTTGCACCCAAGGATATAAGCTAATATTTCATTGTGAGGTTTTGCTGAAATCTCGTTTCGACCAGTGAGTGTTGATTAAAATCGGTCTAAAGCTCCACTGGAAAGCTCTGGTCCTGCGCAATTATCCCGTCGTTCCTGCCGATTTCGTTGATGATAACATCAGAACAAGGACTCAGTGTATCCCTGATAACGGTCGAGGAAGGAACCATCTTATTCGGGATCTGAAAAATGGCGGGAAACTGAAGTCACGTACTCCTCAGTGATAACTGTCTGGTGCTGTTCGAGATAGTCAAAGCCTTTCTAAGCATTCCGGGAATGTAGCCGCTTGGAACGAAAAAGGATACGTGGTGAAAGAAGTGTTTAATAGGAGAAGCAAAGAGCATTCATGCAGTGGTGTTTAATGTTTTAATTCTGAAGCCTTTCCCAGTGATCTACGTAGGAAGTTCGAATGCATTGGTGTTCGCATAGTTAGTGGGAAAATGTTAAATTCAATTACAGCCGGCCATTGGTTTGCATCGTCCAGTTGAGCCTCTAGGGAATACAACAACACAATGGATATAGCCGAGGATGTTGTGGTTTTTAATTAAAAAATCGGTGAATATTCAATTTTCCCCTTTGATTACAACCATTATTTCATTATGTCCATATTCAAAAGGATTATGCATTTATTTCCAAGTAGAATTCAAATTAATGACAACTCGAGGGATGTTGACTCCTGGCATGCATAAAATGCTAAATATGGGATCGACTGTAATTCAATAAAAGAAAAAATGTTGATTTTAAATAGATTCTTTCTCGAATTATTTTAATAAGAATTACTTTTTTATAGCTTTTTCCGTCATCGATTTTCAAAGGGGTTTTCGCACCACCTACGTCCTTCATTGTATGAGATGATTTTTAAGCTTGACAAGTGACAAGTAACAATTTTACATCCTTATCTCAAGCACCTCATGTAAGTGCATTTTCAAGGACAATGCAATACTCTCCTGGCAAGAAAATTTAACGAACTGAAGTGGACTATCTGCCCCTCGAACCGATTAATTCAATCTGCACCACTTGTAACATCGAGTGGTCTTTAAAATATTGGAAAAGATAGATTTCGTTACCTCAAGCATTTCGAAGATAAATAAAAAATTTGAAGCTCCTGGCTCTCCTCCGTTTTCCTCGTGAATTAAATTTATTCATATTCTTCTAGTAATTGATATTGAATCCTATTAGGCATGGATTGCAAACTTGTAGGACCTCCTCTAAAGTATTGACAATTACGACGTCTCCATTTCATGCCCTGATTATGCTACTGCAATCAAAGAAATTATTCTGACAATTTGTTTACTCTCATTTATTACTTCCTGGCACCCCTCCCCCCTCTTACGACGAAGCAATTTGAATTGAGTGCCGAAGGGCCAAGAAACATTACTTGCCTTTATATTTTAGACATTTCCCCCATATCCGCAGCATGTCAAGATTGAACCATCTTTCTTGAGTTCTGTGAAATGTCATTTTGCGATTCTCATGCCATTATTAATGCCTTGGTAGCCTAGAATGCGTAAAAAATTGACGCGACGAACATCATAAAATTCTCAGGAATTTAATTGAAGGAATGGGGAAAGGACAAATAATTCAAGTACAGAAATTTTATTTATTATTGATTTTTGACTGGGAGGCAGTTAGGCTGGGAAACTTAGTTACATGGAACTCAGAAGTAGCTATTACGCGGCGAATGATTTTTTAAAGAGTAATATATTCTCTCAAGTATCTTTCGTATTTGGAGATGGAGATATTTGTTGGAATTGTAATGATGTATGCACTCTTACTTGCTAAAGCACCCCGCGTTCTATTCTCACCGCATCACCACTGTAGCTAGAAAGCATTACCTCGTGGAGGCTTATTAGTTCTTAGCTGGGGCTGGTTACGATTTTCTCTCTCCTGTGTTCTCTGAAACCCCTTAACCGCAGCGATTAATTTGCAATTTTTTTCTACTTAGTCTGACAATCTCCGAACTTGTTCGGTGCATTGCAGCAAAATTCAGGAAACGGAAAACAATATCCTTAATGTTCTCAACACTCAAGGCAGAAAGATGAATGGCCAAATTGTTTTTGGTATGTCACCCCGTAATTTAGTTGTTCTTGACTTCATTCACTTCACCTCCGAGTGGTATAATATTTCCAACCCCTACTTGGTGACTGGGCTCCTTTAGATTAGATTCGCATCCTCTCCACCGCCGTCAAGAGGTGTTTCACTCTCTGGTTGCTCACAGTTGAACGAAGAGGCGCTGGTTTTGATTCGTCAACATGTTGATGGGTAGCACCCTTGCTAACGTGTATGCTCCCTCTCCAATATGGCCCGCAGGCACTGCATACGTCAGGGTGCGTAAGCTAAAATGAAACTGCCTACTCTTTAGTTAACGGGAAGTGGGCTTTGTTTTTGGCAGTAATATCCTTAAAGTGGTTACAGCAATGAAGAGTCCTTTGTTATTCATACATTCGATCTGCTCCTTGAAGTCTAGCTTTCTGTTGATCATTCCTTCCAAGTATTCATACCTCTTGTTTCCTTCCTTCTATTCTCTATCGGCACTACCTCTGTTTTATGTTTAACAAATTATAGGTCAAGATTTTCCAACCAAAAACTGGTCTCCTATCTCGGGGCACTTTGTCAAGATTGCAATCCGATTATTATATGCAAAACCAATGACCCCTTCGCCGCCGGGGAACTGTAGTTCTTTTTATGGGTAGATGTGGAAATCTTGAAGCAGTGTGTTGGATTCTCACTCACTAAAACACCCCTACTTCCTCGCCCATATCCTCGCGGGACCACCATGAAGTATTACTTCGCAGGGAGGGCTCTGGTTTATACCAGCACAACTAAGTCACGCGTTCGTCGCGCTTTTCGGGCTCCTTAAAGTTCCTGCATCGCAGTTGCTGTTGCATTTATCAGACCCTAATTGGCTGAGGACTTCAGCGTCTCCTCTACGAAATTATGGGGTCGGATAACCGCGTCGAAAGCATCGTTTAACCTCCATCTTTCATTCGCGAATCTTGAACAATGGAACATAACATGCTCCGGATCCTTTCTCCTGTACAGCTCCTCCCTAGTGTCCTTTCGGAAGCTCGCAGTCACTTCGGCCGGATTCACCCTGCTTCTCCGCTAGAGACAATGTGCCTCATTCGCTATAGAATCCAAGGGAATCATCCCCGTGATGCTTCACCAGATACCGTCTTATATGCACTGCAGACCCTCACTACGATTGGCTGGTATGCCGAACTTATCCTTCCCCGCACACACCCAAACAAGAGCCGCGCATAGCAGGATTGATTTCATCACCCCTGCGATAACCAGCCGGTGACTAGATTTAGATTTTGGCCCTTGGAATATTAGGCATCATCCTTGCTAGAGATGAACTAGCCTTTTCTGCCTTTTCGCGAGCGTAGTCTAGGTCCCCATTGAAGCTCAATTTGGCATCGATGATTACCCCCGATATCTAATGATTGATTCTGAAACGACCTCGTGATTATCAACCCAGATTTTGGCAGTGTTGTTTTCCCTGCGAGTAGTAATAAGGACCGCCTCCGTCTTATCTTCCACCAGGTCCAGTTTCTCCATTTGGAACCATGTTTTGATGGTGTGAATATTTTCGCTGCATACAGTTCTACCGCCTGGTGGTGTCTCGCAACTCCTACCGCTGCCAGGTCGTCTGCAAACCCAATCAATGTTTCCTCCTTTGGCACGCGAAGCAGGGGCCCCAGTAGAGAACCTTGGGGAACACCTGTTATCACAACATATTCTTTCGGTTCGTCTTCCGTCTCGTATCAAAGAAATCTCTCCGCGAAGTAACTCTCAATTATCCGAGCTAAGTAACCAAGGAGGAAATGGATGCCGCAATAACCGCAGCTAACAGAGGTCCTGACGATGAGGCCTCGACAAATGATCTTCACAAGCAGCTGAAGAGTGTTATCATTGATACGGCCACAAACAGTTGACCCCAGCCGCAAGAAAAGTCGGAACGGCTGGTTTGACGATGACTCTAAGCTAGCAACGGAACTTAGGAATGCTGCATACCGAGTAATGTTGAATTCTCAAAGAACGCGAGACCTACCAGAAACTATGATTCTGCCAGTCCTTATGTTTTCCTCAGAAACCTGAGTTCTTAGTGAAAAAATGGGAACTCTTGGCCGCGTTCGAAAGAAGAATCTCGCATTTTTTTTGCTAAGAACCCTACCCCCCAACAACTGCGCGCGGATTTCATCAATATCGGTTGTCCTTTTCGACCCTAGATAAGAGAATTAGATAAAGAATTAGGATGCTGTGCTGGAAAATTGAGACCTTTTCGAAAATCTCCCAAACATCGAGTAAGTAAGCAGGTCTATTTTAAGCACCGATAAGTTTTTCACTCGCTAAGTCCGCCAGTGCGTACAGTGCAACTCCAATGAAGAAACAATCTTTCTTAATTATTCGTTGCTGTAGTTGTCACTTTAGAAATGCTCTTTTGCGCGTGTGAGAATACAATTCTCACACGCGTTAACAAAAACCAGGTGATTGAAGGTTTAAAGGTTTAATAATTTAATTAAATTACTTCCACACTCTGGAGAAGTCCGCAGGGGACATGTCCTCTACTTTTGTGGAAAGTCTGCACTCAGTGTATACAACATGATCGACCAGACAAGAGACTGTAGGTACTCCCATATTGAAAGGAACGAGAAACCTGGCATTATGGCCTAATTTTTCTAGGAAAAGAGGTAGAGTGACTCGGCAGAAGGAAACTTCAACCGCAAAGGAGAGCGGACTACAGTCTCAATCCTGCATACCAGAATCCTCTTGAATGTGAAGTGAAGTGAATATGGACGGAACTGGTTCGCAACAAAACTGGACACTCTCATGGTAATATTAACATGACAGCGGGAAGAAGGGGGTGTTTGCTTGAGCCGCAGCCTCATTTCTGACCACTACCTTAAGTGATCAGTTTACCATCCTCCGCAAATGCCTGTGGCAAAAATGCTGGAACCTTTGGACCGAAGCAGCACAGAGCTGTGCTTGACAGAACATTTCGGATATTGGATACAGGGTCCTCAAAGGATGGCAGGGGACATCACTCGCATGCTTGATGAACTAAAACCCCGCATTAATCTCGGTCACTGGAGAATAAAGTTCATGAGAGGATGATCTAACAAAAGGGAAGACATGGTTCAACCTGCCCTTCGAACTGGACCAACAGAGTCTGAAGGTGCTGTTCATTTTTCCCTGAAAAGGTAGACATTCAACCAAATCAGGGAATTGGAAAGCATCATTTTTATTTGGAGGGTGAAAATCAATGATGGTTTTCGACTCATTCATAATCGGTCATGTTACTGAATTTCACTGCTCTTTTCCGTAATGGATCTGGGCTCGGAGGATATTTAACTCGGTGCCAAGGCCAGCGTATAGGAGCTCGCGTTTGGCAAAAAAACAGATCCCACCTGCCAGCAAGTTCTTATACACTTTTACGGAAATTAGTGAAAGAAAGGAAAGCTAGAGGCGTGAACGACACTTTATGAAACCGGACACCGGGATCCAGAGGTGGCGGTGAATCGAACACGGAAGGATGTTTTGCGTGAAGGGACAAGACACTTCGTTGATAAGGACATGGACCCACTGCAGGACTAAATGGGGATCTTCACAGAGAAATCGACCAGAGGATCATGTCTTTGACGGTAAAATATGTGCGAAGCCTAGATGCAAATCGGCCGTGGCATATTCGTCTAACAGTCTTGTGAAACATATAAGAATGCACCTATGTCGAAAAACAATGGCGGAATCAAACTTCGGAATGCCAGCGGAAAGGACGAGGCTCCTCTTTGCTAGTAGCAAGGCTGTCAAAGCTTAAAATGGCATTATTTATTCTGCTTTACGGGGGGCAGAGGGGCTTAAGATCTCTCAGAGAAAAACGCAGGCGAATTCAGTTTACCGGCTTATGGCTCTGAGGGTTTGCAACGCTTTTAGAATCACGTCAGATGAGGCAGTATCGGTGATGGCAGGCATGATCCTTGTTGGCGACACCGAGGTTGAATCAGAACTGGCTCATGGTTTCTACTGCAATTGTAAGAAATACAGAACGAGCTGAGGAAGGAAGTAAGGGAGAGGAAAGCTTAAGGGCGAGAAGAACGAGTGCCTAAAGGAATCTCCATGAGCAGCCCCTGAATTCTTTTGTGATGGCAGGATTTTGGCATACATCGCTTGGTAAAGATTTAGAAACAGCTTCATTTCTTTCACTGCTCTCTCATATTTCGAAATTGCTTGTGAAAATTGGAATATGGAAAGCCTCCTCGACAGGATATTCAACAAACCAAACTAGGCTTTGGATCGAAGGCAGTAAGTGACTTTCAGAGGGTCATGGGAGTGTTCATGAAGCATAACAATAGACGTTAGAGGAATTGAAGGGAATTATGGTGAACGGCATGGAGAGGTGGATGCATGCTGAGAGCATTTTTCTTCCAGTGGATTTCTTTCGGGAGCCTGGATATGCTACCATTGCACAAGGAAACACATGAACGTCAATTAATTCCTTCCCCCTAATTTCATCCTTCGTTGGTTAACTCAATCGGAAATGACCTTTGACGATTGTTACTCCACCGTATATCAACGATTAATTCTTTTCTGAAATGTTCCTTTTGTACCTGGCATTTTTTCAAAAGCGCGAAGCTTATCGTTTGACCTCTTTCAGGTTTTCCTCTGTATTTTTCATCCTCTCTAAATCCTTCCAGGCATATCCATACAATATATTGTGGTATATTCGTCGGAATTTCCCCCAAAGCCAAGCAACATATGTGTGTTGAATTTAAACGTGAAAAGTATTCGAAAATATATGTAGCGTAGGCAAGAGGAGGCATCATGGAGGCCCAATACCGTTTTTCATTTTATAGAGACCATAAAATGTTTAATGTGAGTTTTAAAATTCCCCTGAGCTATGAGATTTCAAGTTCTGTCATTGACTTATGGCCGACCTAGGTGTTCCTTTTAATATCCCTTTCAGCTGGCGGAAAACGAATTGTGTTTAAGAATAATAATGCCGAAATTTTATTCGGTATGCATGAATAAGTGGGGAAGGATGGAGTTTAGTATTTATTAATATTAAATTGGATGTAACGCAGTTTGCGTTTATTAGCACTTTATAACTTCAATTTTTAGGGAGGGTGCAGACCATAAACATTGCTGGTAAAATGTATGTAAATTTGGGTAAGGAGTAGTGAAAGGATTGTAGTTGGTTTGGAATTTCGGTTAATACAGCAGCACCAAATATTCTTAAGATTTAAATACGTTGAATTTAGGAAGGAACATCGCTAAGTTGAACTTTAACTAACATAAAGAAAGATACTTAGTACTTAGGGAAGTCGCATTGCGTCCTAAAGATCGTTTGTGCCTATGACCTAAAGGACATTTGGTATTAAGTATTCTCCTAGGTGCCTCAACCTAGTTTGCACAAATGACGGACACTGAGCCTACTCACAGAATTCCTCCAGATACGAACGCTTGAGGTCACATCCCCCATGAGTACCATGGGCTGTTCCATTCCTTGTAATTTCGCCCAGTAGAGTTCTCTCAGCAGTTCCATTTCCAACTCTATAGAATGGCCCTGGCCCATATAGCGGCGTCCCTTTACCTTTTCTGACTAGGTCGTCCGCTGCCTCATTGCCTCCTAACTCCTGGGAACCCAGATCAATATCTCAAGGCATCACTATACCAGTTTGGAATTCACCTGGTAGGACCTGAATGCCTTAATAGCATCATGGTTGTCGGTTAGAATATCACCGTTCTGCCCCCTACAGTTCTTTTCGAGTGATTTCAGCGCCGATATATCAGTGTACCAGGAAAACAGTTGCTGCTTTAAACCGTATGTCAATGCCACTCTCTTCCTTCGATTTAGGCAGCTTGGCTCTGGCTGATTATCCCGTACATTCAGAAGATCCCCCTACTTATCTGCATTTATATGTACAGATGAAGACAAGTCAATTCCAGAAGGACCTCTAGGGATGCCACTGAGCATTAAACACGAAAACCAGCCTTTGAAGTTTGTTTAACTACCAGTCTGTTGCGCTTTCCGTCCGCCCAAATTTCCATCACATAGGTAATCATTGGCCATGCAGCGTATATCCAGTGCAGCATTTTCGGGTTGCATCCCCGCTTTTCCCTTGCATGTCATCAAAGCCCTTGCGGTTTTTCGAAATATGTTTCCAACATGTATCTAATGGCTTCAGGTGATCAACCTTGCACTTCCTCGTAAACGGTACTATATTGGCCTTGGCTGGATTTAGGCAAAGCCGCACCTTCCTACGCCTATTGCTAGTGATTCGTAGTCCAGTTTGGATTCTATCATATAAGGCATCCTCATACCTCTCGCAGATTAAAACGATGCCATCAAAGTAAATCCGGATCTGTATTTTTGTTAGCTCTCCAAGAACTACATCAATTACCACGCTCCACATTACCCCACCTTGCACACAACTTTGGGCAGTGTTCATGACACTAGAGTTTGTACCTGTCCTCCCTTTTTTTTACCTACTCACTGGCATTCTCCCAATACACAAGGGCTGGATGGTTTACCCCTCGCTTGCAGATCAGGGCATCTCGTGCCTCTGTGTGCGCAATACTTCCTTTTCGTTTGTTTCTATTGCATCCCGTACTACAACCGTCAGCTGATAAAGGCCAAGTTCGGTTTTCTGTCCTACCCGATTACCGTGTCGACACTGACGTACGGGAGTACGCATTAAAACCTTAGTTCTAATATAATCGTCTATGACGTACGAACCGTGTCAGTCATATTGATCTGAAAGGGAACACTCTTGCGCTCTCCATGCTTTTGGTAAATATTCAAAGACTATGCTGCCTCTAAGCGCTATTAGGACAAATCCTAAGATTATGTCTAGGCCTCTCTGCTAAACGTCGCTAGTGTCCTTTTGTACTTTTGCCAGTCCACGGTTTGTTTCGTCCGACTGAAGAGTTTTCGCATCGCCTTCCTCATCCTTGCTAGGTTTCTGTTGCATCGAACTAGGTCCTTTGATGGCTTCACTGACTTAGCCGGAGAGCTGGCCTCATATGCGTCAATAACAACCCTGTTGAGGGCTTTCACCACTATTTTTAGTTTTATTCTGCTCCTGATATCACGGCTCGCCTGTAGATGAGCCACACTGCAGGTAGTCTTGTGTAGGAGTCTCAGTCTGTTCTCATACGAATTGTCCTCAACGTCAAATCTTGTTATTTTGTGATCCAACATAGAGGGCTCATGCGACGCTTTCCAATTCTTTACCAAGCCGCTCATCAGAGTGTACTCTAGAGTTATTTCAAGTACCCTTTGCCTGCTGTTTGTCACGAATATTGGTTATTTATTTCTAACTTATTATTGATAATGAATTCGAGAAGGTAATAACCTCTCCAATTGATGTCGCTGCCCCCCAGATCTCACGGTGGACGGTGGTATCGCAACCGAAGAGAAATGGTAACATCTTTCACTCGCAGAACTTTGTCAATCTTACGACTAATTGCAAGGAGATCCTGGGTAGTATCTTGGTACCACCTCGCCTCTTTAATTCGTGTTATCCTTGGAACTTGTCCTTACAATTACTGCATATGCACTTTTTGCATGGTGCAGGTTTACCTGGGCTACTTTAGTTCCGGCTGTTTGATTCATTCTTCTCCAATGTCGGAGTATCTTCCGACATGGCACTCCACGCTATCCCATTTGGGCCCTTCGGGGTTTAGGTCTAGGTTCTTCTGTTCTTCTTCTATGGGCAAGAGGTCCACTTCCCAAGTTGGTCCTGCCCTTCCAGCCTCGATCTCATCCGCGATTGTTTGGGGTCCCCGAAGGACTTTCCAGCCGATGTGTCCTCCGAAGTATCTTTCCTTAGTATCTCCCTGCGCACATGCGGAGGTATGCTACTAAATCTATAACTTATGAGACTAAACGTCGCAGTTGCCACCAAGGATCGGTCATCTATCGCGATCGTGGGGAGTATATCTTCGCCCTCCTCCTTCTAAAAACTCTCCTTAGCCGTATACGGAGAGCCATGTTTTGAGTGATGAAGAGACGCAGGAGGTTCGCCGCCTCAATCGCTGTGGTTTTGGAAAGGTAGTATGCAACCGTAGGCGCCCCAGGTTCATCATCCCCCCCCCCCATATCGACAGTTTCGTACCCTCCTCTTCTGGCAATTTGGGGACTATAGTCTTATGGTAGTCCATCGTGTCCTCTGTCGTCTAAGACGTGGTCGAAAGCTTCCGTCGATGAGGTTTTTGATGATTGCTTGCTCCTCACGAATAAGTATTTGCTCTGGAAAAACTTGCAACAGTATGGCTAGTCTAATGCTCTTTACCGCATTGCCATAGCTAACGGTTTTTAGCTTCACCCCTGACAACCTGACCGGTATTTCACTCCTCTTAGGCTCGGGTTTGGGTTTCTTAAGAGCATTCCCCTCTTCTGGACTGATCTCTACTGCACCAGCCTTTCCTTTTTTGTGTTTATTTGGTGACTTATTATCATTAGCGAACGAAAAACAGAGTAAACTCCCGTTACTTATTGTCCTTAGTAGGCGGAGAAAGCAAATACCTTAACCTATGCTTAATACTACTACAAGATGACAAGTTTACGGGACCAAGCTGTTGTGTATTATAACTTCGACAAAATCTAGGAATCAAGGAATGTAAATAGATTTTGAGCTCTGCGAAGGGCATATTGAAAATATCTGCGTTACGAGTATTATAAGACGCAGGACGGCAGGCAATGTCGCTAGAGGCAGAGCAATCCATCAGACCCAAGGAAAGTTTAAAAAATGTACCTATATCCAGATAGGTTTTACGTTGCTGTAGGAAGCGCAGATTCAGAAAGTAAAATTTTTAAAATTTCTAATATTATAAGGCATGTCGGTTAAGAGTGAGAAAAGGAAGTGGGTGAGGATTTAAGC
The DNA here is from genome assembly GCF_905115235.1 of Hermetia illucens. NCBI lineage: Eukaryota > Metazoa > Arthropoda > Insecta > Diptera > Stratiomyidae > Hermetia > Hermetia illucens. The sequence goes on along the minus strand of NC_051851.1, from coordinate 21,956,021 downwards.
GAGTAGCACATAGAGTGACACTGCGGAATGGTAGGTGATGCGAGCCAGACTACATCCTCCAGCGGGAGGAAAACGAGGGAGGAGGGGGAACATTCACTAAATAAAAGTAGCGACAGAGTAAATCGCAAGCTGTTTGGGGGGACTAAACAGAAAAGCCAGAGAATTTCATGGAAGAAGGAGATAGCTGGGCGCGACAGCGGAAATTGCGAATAAAGGACCAGAAAGGTTTAAGGTTTCCGCGCTCCAGTAAGTCTTCAGCACTGGCCAGATATTCCTTTCTGGACTTAAACATTAAGGACTTAACCGAGGAATGGAGAGTTTTGAAAATAACGAAGTCTGTAAAGGGCGGCATAGGTGTTCATGAAAGTGAATGAAGGAAGGGAAAAGTGGATGGAGTTGTTGGGGAGGAAGGGGAGGCCGGAAGTGGTAGGCCAAAAGATCATAGGAAGGTTAAAGCCGCCACACAGGATGAATGAAAGAGAGGTGAACAAAATTGCTAGGACTTTTGATAATCTGTGGCATAAATTTCCGAAGAGGGGCTGAGGCAGCGAAAATATACACAGAATACTTAAAGGGGTAAATGTATTGCAGAATATCTTGTACGGTGACAAAATCGTAGTCTGAGGAGAAGAGGAAAAGATGGTTTCCGCACGGAAAGTGACTTAACAACTATTAGGTGACTTGCCAAGCGCAGCACAGTCTCTGTCACAACGAAATTGGAATCTAAAATCCTGTCATCCACCTGGGAGCCCTCAAGTTTGGGAAACCCTTTCTTCAACGGAAAGGGAGGAAGGGAGTTGTTAGTTCCGATCCATCAACGCTTTTCAGCATCTCTCTGACAATGTTGTCTGGAGAGAGCCCCCCTGTGTCTGCATGAAGCTGCTGACGAAAGCCGTCCACCTTTCACAATAGAAAAAGGTGTGCTCGGCGTCATCCGCTAATCCATTGCAGAATACACAATCAGGAGGTCGCACCTTCCCAATTCTGTGCAGGTAAGACTGAAAACCTACATGCCCTCTTAGAAGTTGGGTAAGGAAGTAATCAATCTCATCGTGCGTTCATCACTGAATTTACGACGGTGCCAGTTACGACGCTGTCACCCTCCGAAGTGCCCTCCAGTGCGACTCTGCCTGCTCCAAGAGTTTCGACGAACTTCCCGATTTTCACCCTCGCGACATTCCACAGGCAGGGTGAGCTCCGCGTTTTTGCTTGCGGGCAAGTAGCGTCAACCACTTCGAACGAGATGTACTGGTGGTCACTTGCCTAGAAGTCTTCCAGGCCTTGCCACCCATCTACCGATGATGCCGGAGATTCCTTCATAGTCTGGGCGCCGAAACGTTGACGTAGATCCAGTTTTTAAAATGACGAGCCCGGTTTTCGCCACCATTTCCAAAACCTGTTTCCCTCTGGAATCCGGCTGAAGGATGCCCCATTCAGGGGTTCTAGCTCCGTGCCCGAAATGACTTCCTTCAGAACATCAGGCCGGCCCCGAAAGTCCTGTATCTATCATTCAACGTCAGGTAAACGCTAGAAAGCGTTATCCCTAAACACCGAATGCAGACAAACCCATTCCCTAGGCCTTCGACAAGAGCACAAGGTCGAACGTCGTCTCGAACGCAGATTGCAGCGGTGCCCGATAAGTCGAGATGCCATGACGCCGGGTCCTTGTTTCGGTATTGCTCCCCGATTAGCACTAGGTCAGCATTTACCTTCGCAGCGAACTGCACTAGCAGCTTGCGAGTGGTTGCACTCCGGTGCATAGTAATTCGTGAGCTAGCTCTTGCCAGTTTCGCCCTGAAGATTGGAAACCGTTCTGTTCGTAGTCCAGACACATGTAGCACTTGTTGGGGACTATCTGCATTCGTACCCTGCATACTGCCCATCAAATTTTGATTTCACCGGTGCTAGTAGTAGTTTCCTCGCATATTGCTCAGGGGCTTCCACGGCGAGCTTTTGCCCTCGAGCATTTACAGAGGTGATACCTATTCGAGTATTGGTTACCTCTGGACATCCACGCTTTATGACCTCCTCCATTTCGACCGTTTCTATGAGGCAGCCAAGATCCCGGATTTCAAGAGAGCACATGGGCTCCAGGCTGAAAACAAGAACCTTTTCCCCCAATAACCCCTTCACCGCTTCGCAGAATGTACTCTTGCTAGTGGTCTTCGGGCCCAGTTCGATGAGGACCCCGCCACCCCTCGTTCTCCGTATGGAAGACACCTCTGCTCCGTTGTCTTCGGGTTTCATACTGTAGCGGATTTCACTAAGGACTTCCACAAATGTCTTGTCTTCCGTCGGCTTAATGAACAGAACCGTCGATCTATTCGTTCTTCATTTCCTCGTCTTTTCTGGCTTTTTGTTTGAGCCTCCTTGCAATAGGCCAACAGGCGGCATAGTCAGTTGTTTCTGTTTATCCTTTTTCACCTTCTTTTTTGAGCCCTGGAAACTACTTTGATAAAGTCTGCTTCAGGCACATCGTCCTCTTTCCGCTTTTTCCCGAGCTCGCTTTAAAGTGGGTTATCTACGGTCTGTTTGGCGCAAGCTGCGTTCTCTGTGGGGAGTGAGGCTGTTTCTAATTTCCGCTATTCATTACTTTCGCCTGTAGAAGGGAATGCGATCCAATAGTTCCTCCAGTTCCATCAGTCGATTTTTGATGCCTCTGGAGGAACGTTGCCAACCGCATAGGCTTCAACGCTGCTGCGCATTTCCTGATAAGCCTTTCCTCTTCGGCTCTAGGTCGACTGCATTTCCACTCGGTTCGTGTCCGAATCCACTGGACTTGCAATTCTGACTGGGCCTTTTTCCAGAACAGGGGCAAACTAGGATATTGGAGTTGTCTTCCTCGCACCGTCAGCCGCGCTACTTGATAAGTCTTCCTCTTTATTTGGGCATCCCGTGTCACATCAGGTACGTCAGCCCTCATCACTTCTTTCGCTGATGCTGCGGTCGACGACGCATTTTTGCGCTGCGCTCAGGCGCACTCAGCCCTTGCTTCTTTCCTGATATTTCCTAATACACGTCGCAACTACCACCTCTGCAGAGAGAGAGAGCTTTCGAAGGCTCTAGGGACTCTCAGTGTGTCCCGTCTACCGGTCATTCGCGGTTCGCTCTTCACCAAGAGGTTTACTCAAGGCTACTAAATAGGGCACCGGTATATTGCCAGCTAGAGGGTCAGAACTACTTAATCGAGCACCTCGGCGACGTCACACCCCGTATCGTAAGCGACCCCATAAAGGTCGCTGACGACCCCTGAGTGGATATGATGTTGGATGTGATATTTCTTGGCTCCAATGCTGAAGGCTTAGGTCTTTATTGAAGCTTTTTAAGTGTCTCTTCCGGTTTCAAGCCTTTCTTTAAATTGTTCAGATACCATTCGGTATCTTCTTCACTGAGGCCTGCCTCCTTCGTCTGATATGCTGACCTCAAACGTACCGTTTCTGGTCTCTGCTTTTTGAGCGGGGACTTTTGTTGATTGCGGTCTTCGCAGTAGGGTAATATTGACTTTGACTTCACTGCGTAATTTCCCAACCCCTAGCTTGTTGGGTTGCGGTTGTGGAAGTGTGCCACCGCTTGATGGGTCAGTTTGTCAGTGCGGTACGGGATCTCGTTTGTTTGTTGGTTGTTTTTCTATTTTTTTCCCGACGAATATGAGGATTGGAACTCCTCCTTTGCGACTCCTCAGAGTAAGCCCATAGCCTTTTGTTAATACCGGGAATACCACGTGCAGGATGCGGCTATCAACAGCAACTATCGGCTTGCTAAACGAGAGGCTTGGCTCCTGAGGGCCTCATATGCACCCCAGAGAGAAATAGGCTATTTCTCAGAAGGCTGCATTCCACATCAGTCTATGCTGCAGTTCAGGGATCTAGGATCAATCCTCTTAAAAGTACTTACCCATATCCAGTACAAAAGTACTTTCTCGTATCTGCAACTGACAAAACCCATCAAAGTACATTCACACCTTTCACTAGATCCTCTTTTGGTTCCTCTGAAAAGGGAGCACACCATTCTTCAGGAGCTTACAAGCAAATACCCATGCATTAATAGTCGCCCATATATCTGTCAGATGTAATTGTATTGCAAATATCCAACTATTTTAGCAACAGCTTTGGAGCTAAAATCGACGCCAGCGCTTGGATATAAATTCTCTCCTTGGAAAGTGTTTCTGAAAGGAAACCATTAGTCAGGATGCGCTATCATACCCATATTTCTTGCATCTCAATTCCCTGAGAATTTTACATCATGTTATCGTAAATAACAGCGTGAACGTAATGTCTTCTCATATTCGCACATAGTCAAATATAACATGGAACTTTCACAGTGCATGATATCTGGGAGCCCTGGAACGTTCATCGAGCTCCAACTTTTAAAAACAAACACGCTACGGGGAGCCTTATCTAGAATGCGTGTGGGCTTACCCGCAGCAATGAGGTATAATTTATACTTGGAGTGTCGCAGAACATAACTTAAGTTGTATCTCAGATAATCCCATAACTGATTGAACAATTTTTAAAACAGAAAATCCACATTCCGTCACTATCAATAATTCAGCAACAAAAATGGGTTCATATATTTAGAACGTTCCAGCGGTCAAGGCAGCTCGGGATCGATCACGTAAGATACATTCGGTCATGGCGGACGGAAAGTTTAGTCCAATCAGTGCATTATTCGTTGCCTCTTAGCTCTTATGGGATCCAATTTGGAACGCAATCTCAAGGGTCTTGACAAATCACTACTTTGAAATGTTTTCTCTTCAGAGCCATGAGGACTTCATCCATCCAATTTCAAATTGAGCTTACTGTTCAGATTTACACGCGACAAAACATATAGACATACTCGAATACGAGTATCTAAGAAAGGGTGTTGTATACTCGAACATCTACCCGATGACATATCATCACCTTCACCCCACGAAATTCTATTTCTTAGAATCCTTTCACATATCTCACTCTGGGCTATACATGCACGTACTGTACACAATATTCACTCACTCAAGAAAGGTTCTTTCCTGCTTGCTGTCGTTTCGTATCGCTTAGGAAATAGATGGTAGAAAATAGATACGAAAGTAAAAACCGGATGTTGGGAGCAATTTATGTCCCATTGACATACTCCAGAAGGCTTCCGCCAAATGGTCTTACCTAGTTACACGGCTCAATTCCAGCCGTCCCGGGGCAAAGTGTGGTATCTTCAGGACATTTTGACGCTGAAGATGGATTTAAAAAAACAGCGGTTCGGAAGGGTGCAAACATATGGGAGGCACGGAAAAAATGAATTCGTTTCACTTGTATGGCAAGGACTCCAAAAGACTCCAAAACGGCACGTGATGAACTATGAAACGATAGAAAAAAAGATAAACTTGTTTTCCGTTTGCGAAAACAGTCCTTTAGGAGTAAATACGCTCATAAATGCAGGCAACAAAAAATGAAAGACTATTTTTTCGTCTCCCATTCTCTAACTTCATTTTCAGGACGAAATTTCCCTCCACGTGGATAGAACAATAAAAACTTGGCGCCGAAATGGAAATGGAAAAGTTTTTATAAACCGGCTTGAATTAGGATTCTAATAATCTTTTATTGTTCATATAATGCAGTCAATATGGGGAAAATTAAAAAGGGAAGGAGTGTTGGGCTCTTCGCGACTGGGTCCTTATCAAGAGGGTACGGGCCATGAATTCATTCACCTCCCCCCCCAACTCCTGGACAATTTGTATGCTTCGTACATCCCCACAAATGTATTCAATATTTGGAAAAAAACAGGACCTTTATAAGCTTTCCAATTGTACGTCTCCTATCCAAATTTAATAAATTTCAGACATGAATCGTACATGTGTTCAGGGGTGGGTGCAATATCAGCCATTTCCAGGATTGAATCAGAAACTTTCGTTGTTCTATTTTGGATTATAGAAGAAGACATGGTGTCGTATAAATCACGCACTGTGAAGCTTCCTTTTCGACGGAAATTCTGTAGAAAATTATATGTCGTTTTATATTGTATATGTTTTGGGGTTGTTTGCATACAGACGCAATAAATTCTCAGTTTCAATGAGATTTGGAAGGAAAGGGCGCAGTTCTTAAATCACAAGTCTATTTCTGGAATAAAAGAACATGAAAGATCACTTCGTGTTGTTCCTTTTGGGTAGAGTCGTTTATTTGGTCTCATGTTAAATCGCTTGGTAACTAGAATGGATGGAACTAGAAATAAATGTCAAGCGTAAATCAGAGAAATATGGAAGAAAGAATTTATGGAAGAAGAGTTGTGAGTGCTTGTTAATGTAGTCAATTGTCTTTATCACCCAGTGAGGGTGAGTTAGCCATTGAAATTGGGGCCGCTTATGCCCTCAGGTCCTTTGTCAAAGGTGCGAATAGGCTCAACGTCAACGTCTTCCATAGGCTCACTCACAGAGTTAAGGACCTTTGAGATTTCTTTCATGGGGGCGGCTGCGAATGATATCAAGTACTCGTAAAATCATCGAGCTGTCGAATCACTCCCGGCTAGGAAGTTCTTATCAACGTGAACTACATGACCATACCATTGGTATCGTCTCTCTTAAAATTTTTCCACGATCGGTGCAACTCTATATCGATCGCCTAAGTTCTCATTCCGAATGTGATAATAGCGTATTACTCCACTGATCCAACGCACCCTCTTTGTCTTCATTACCATGAGGCGGCATTCATCAGCCAACCACAAGATCCATTGAGGGCAACAGGAGAAACGACAATATGGTATAACGGCGGCTATGGATACCTACTTCATTCACGTTGTGTCGATGCGTGGTGATGAAATTTCATAACACCATTTACCGTTGATTGAGAGCATTGATCTAAAGTACCTAAATCGCTTAGTTCTGGATAGGTATCTGCCACTGACACTGATAGTGCCTGTTTGTTTCAGATCAGTCGTCAAAAAACGCTGTTTTGTTCAGATTGACATTTAGACGTACATACCCCCGACCCCATTGTCCTGTCTAAACTTCCTATACCTTGCCTTTCCCAATCCCTTCATGCCGCTTCTTACGTTTCTGCTCTCGCGGTTGATGCTCAAATCTTCCGCCTCCACTCCCTAGTCGTGTACAAGCTTACGAAGTTTAACTTTCGTAAGGCAAACTTCGAAGGTCTGAACTCAGCCCTGGCGACAGTCAGCTTTATCAGATCTTCTTCCTTGTAACGTCGCCTCCTATCTTAAGCTCCTGCACTCTTACCTTTTTTGGTTCACCACTGAAGTCCACAAGAAACTTCGTCAAAACACACTGCGAGAAAGAAGTTCCTGTCCTCTAGAAAGGAATATGTGGCGAGTGTTGAAAACTCACTGGAGCGCGGAAACCTCAAATTTTTCTGTTTACGTTCGTAATTCCTGGCTCCTGTAGTAACTCCCCCAACTATCTTGTGATGTATCTGCCGCCAATTTTTCCGCAGCCTATGTTCCCTTTCCTCCCTCCACTTCCTTCCCGCTGGTGGGTATACCCTGCCCCGCATCTTCTACCATTCCCTTACTTACTCCTATCCTTATCGAATACCTCACTAACAAGCTTGACGTCAACGTCGGCTCTGGTTCAATGGTCTTCCAAACGCCTTTTTGATTAAAACAGGTGAGTCCCTCTCCTTCTCCTTTTAATTATTTTCAACAAAAGCCTCGAATAGAACCATTTTCCTGACCTATGAAGGAGGCTATTATCATCCCCATTCACAAAAGTGACAATCGCGCTCTTGCGGAGAATTGGCGTCCCATTTCGCTTCTGTCCTCCCCCTCTAAAATTTTGGGAAGGTATATCAGCGACTGGTTGTCCACCCACTTTGAACACTTCATAGCGAAAGAATTACTTTGTTGAGAGTGGGTCCACTGCCCTCAACTCGCTCGACTTCATAAACTTATTCAGAAATGTCTAAATTCACGGCTGAAAGTGCATACTATCTGCACTGACTCTGCAAATATACTTCTGTCCAAACTTTCGCCTTTAAGCGTCTTCATTCCACGTGTTTTTGCTTTATGGCTTGCCTCATACCTTTCCAACTGATCCAGCCGCGCCTCTTTCGATAACTACACAACCCGATCCTTCCCCCCTTCTTTGGCCGCCCATAGGAATCTATTCCGAGGTCTTTATTATTTTTATTTTATATCAATGACCTTCCTCTCTCCATACTTGTTGTTTTCCTCTATAACATTGAACTTCCAGTTAACCCGTTAGCGAGTTCCGTCCTCACGTACTCGAGGAGGGCGATCAGACCCGAGTCTGCAAGGGCCTCATTTGAAGTGGCTTCGGCCACGAAGCCTCACCGGAGGTTATCTAGTACCATGCGAACCGGGATGGCCCTCTGAGAGCATATGCTCCAGGAGAATTCCTGGAGGATGTGTTCTCGGCCCGGTTATTTGCGGTTGGCCCCCTAGTGGGAGTTTCATGGTGGTTGTGGTTATGCCTACATGGCAGCCAGAGTTCCTCGGAGCTCGAGCGTGGAGTTGCGCTGTACAACTCGGGTTCCGCACACCTTAGTTGCGGCAGAGGTGTTAGATAGGCTTCGCATCCACTGGTATGAATGTTGAGCCTGCACTCAGTATAAACCAGGACCGCTGTGCTTCCATGGCGGGGCTCTGACTGTGGTCCCAAAATCAATCCGTGTCCGAAAAGGACCGTGGGATTATGCCTTCACGGCAGGTACTCACGTTAAACCCCCCAGGACTTTCATACCATCGAACTTAACCTAATTCATCATCATCAACGGCTCAACAACCGGTACCCGATCTATGCATGCCTTAATAAGGAACTCCATACACCCCGGTTTTGCGCCAAGGTCCACCAATTCGATATCCCTAAAAGCTGTCTGGCATCCTGACCTACGCCATTGCTCTGAGATGGAGCGATCTGCCTAGAAATAGAAATTAGAAATTGGAAATTACCCTTATAAACTTTCCGGGCTAGATCATCCTCATCCATACGAATTAGATGACCCATCCACGCAATCTGTTGAGCCGGATTTTACCCATAATCAAACGGTCGTGGTATCGATCATAGATTTCGTCGTTATGTTGGCTACGCAATCGTTCATTTGCACGTAGGGGGTCAAAAATTCTTTTGGGGATTCCTCTCTCGAACGCGGCCAAGGGTTCAGAGTTTCTTTTTCAAAGAACCCTGGTCTCCGAGGACTTGTAAGCACTAATGAACCGAACAAGTGGTTCCCGAAATATCGGTATTTGCCAGACCAATAAATAACACTAGCGAATAGAAAAACAAGTCCCCAATCTTCATTGTTTTCGTTTGACCGATTCGATGTTGTTCGTTGTTTCTATTTTGGCGCTGACGTTGCCACATGTACTTCGCCTTGCCTCCATTAATGTGCCGCCCGAGATCTGGCGCCGCCTACTCGATCTGGATGAAGGTAGTCTGTACATCTCGGGTTGTTTTTCCCGTGATTCCAATATCGTCAGCGTAGGCCAGTAGTTGGGTGGATGATGCCTCTTGCTTTTACGTCTGCATCCCGAATTATTTTCTCCAGGGCCAGGTTAAAGAGGACGCATGATAGGACATCCCTTTGTTTAGACCGTTATTGATGTTGAATGGTCTCGCTTGGTGGTGGCAGTATTTGTCCGTGGTCAGTAGTTCATCAAAGTACACAACCCATCACTCCAATATGCTCATTCTGTCGGAAATCAGATTTCACTGTTTGTCTCGGCTGGATGAGCATCGAGGTGTATCAGACTTCATCCTGGTGATTTGTTGGCAAAACTTGCGCGCCTGGTGCGGTTGCTCCCTGTACTTTTCGAGTTCACAGACTTGTTGGTTCTCCCAGGCTTCCTTTTTCCGTCTATGAAGTCGCTCCTCGAAGTCCTTGGTAAGTCTCTGGGCGTGTCCCCGTTCTTTAAGAGTGTAACATTACTCGGTATGCAGCATTCTTCCGTTCCGTTGCTAGCTTACATTCATCGTCGAACCAACCGTTTCGACTTTTCTTGCGGCTGGGGCCAAGTATGTTTGTGGTCGTATCAATGATAACATTCTTGAGGTGATTGTGAAGATCATTTGTTGATACTCCATCTCCGGGGCATCGATTAGCTGCGGTTATTGCGGCATCCATTTCACCCTTATAGGTGTTTCGAAGGGCTGTGTTGTCAATGGCTTCAGTATTCACTCTCACCTGATTGTGGGGAGGATTGTAGGCGGTATTGTAATTCGAGCTTGGAGCACTTTGCCAACGAGAGAGTGATGCGAGTCGATATTGGCCCCGCTATATGTGCTAACATTCATCAAGGGTGGGAAATGGCGACGTTCAACCGGCACATGGTGAATTCGGTTGAAAAAGGATCCGTCTGGACAGACCCATGTACGTTTGTGGACCACTTTCCGCGCAAACCAGGTACTTCCAACAACTATTTCGTGCGATACTGCTAACTGAATAATCCGCAGTCCGTTATCATTTGTATCCCTAAGCTATGGCAGTTGTCGTATCGCCTGAATACGGGCTTCGTCCGTACTCGACTGTTGAAATCTTTCTACTTGACTGTTAAAATCTCCAAGTACGAATGCTTGGTAGAAGTTTATCCTTCTCCGACTCTGTAGTCCCCTCAGTAGGGGTGTGAACGTTCATGAGGCTTATATTTCTAAATTTGCCTTCCAAACGCAGAATCGCTTATATTTTTAGAGCCGTTAACAGCAGTTTTCATTTTTTGGCTGACTAAGAAACCTACTCCGAGCACGTGGTTCACTGGATGGCTGCTATGATATATGGTGTAGTGGCTTTTCTCCCGGAAACCGAAAAGAAATGTAACAGCATAGTGACATTGGTCCAGAAGGAAAATTTACTAATAGTTACATCCACAATCGGTGTTCCTCTCGCCTCAGATATTCATGGGGTCGACCTTTGGGTTTGTCCCACCCTGCCTTGGCACCCACAGATCTCATTATTTGGAGGATGGATGCCCAAGGTTTGCATCAAGTAATCGGTCAACATTTCTTTCTTAGCTAAAAGTGTCCGGCTGGGATAATCGGAGAGGGACAATATTTTTCATTGCTTTTGCAAGAAAGCGAATTTTTGAAGAAAGAAGTAGGCCAATACGCTGGGTCGAAAAATAAAATTTCAAGATCAAATTCTTGAAAATAGGCAGACGAAAATTACCTCAATTACTGCATTTAATAAAACCGAAACAATTCGAGCCATTCCTTGGGCTCGTGGACACAGGTCGTTGGTGGAGATGATGAGGAGTGCGGGCGAAGCACCTTGCTGGAACCATTTTTCATTCCAGGCTTGCCCTTAGCTAGAAATCCCTATTTCCGGGAACCTGCAAACCCTTGGGAACCGCTTATAGTTGTAGGAACAGATTCAATTTGGACGGAAATGCAAGATTAAAACCCAAATAAGTAGCAGGACGAACGCAACCCAGGCAGCCTTTTTAAATGGCTCAGCGGAGCCGAAAACACCGCACGCGTCCCCTCCAATCTTTCAGTAATGAATTTACTTGAACATTTTAAAATTTGTATCTTAATTGCTTCTTAACAAGATACTTCCGGATGCGAACACAGTTTTGGAGCCGCCACGAACAAAACGATTATTACGATTAGTAATCTGAAGAGTCCCACGATTCGATGAAGGAAGGAGATTCTGATTTCTTCACAAGTTCTTCAGAAGATTATTAGCCAGACTCAATGCCAGGCCTTTCTACTTTGATTGCCACCATCACCGCTCAAATTACAATGGTTATTAGATCGAAATGAAATTTGTATAAGTCCGAACTCACTTTTACCACTGTAATTTACATTGGAAATATATTGATTCATTTAAACAAAAATGGCACACTACTTGCTACGTATCTATCAAAAAACTGCTCACAAACTATCATAAATACAGCTCAAGTTATTCACCAACTCAACTGCGCCACTCAACTGCCTTACTCGGCAAAGGATTCACAGCGATACTGTCAGATCTCGGCATTCGCATCGACAAAATTTCGCTTTAGCCAGAAACTTGCGTTAGTAATACATTTCGCAATATGCAACATGATTAAGTCTTTGTACAAGCAACAATAAAAAAGATTAATAATCGTTTTTGAAATGTCAGAAAACTTCAATATTAACCTTAAAATATTTAAATGATTTCTGACATTTTGTGCGATGTTAAAGGTAATCATTTCAATAATTATTCTATTTTATAATACGGGAATGTGAAACCCAGGCGAATATTTTTACGGTCCCAATTTTTCTTTAAACCTATTTAAAAATGAAAAACAACATGAACGGAATTTTCATTTAGTTTGAAATTTGCCCAAGTCTAAACCATGACATTTGTTCTCTTCCTGCGAACATTCCTGACTACACAAATGTTCACTTTCTTATTACTTATCTGATAGCCCTCCGCCATCAAACGAACTATTCGATAAGTGTTACAAAAAGAAATGTAGACATGCTTGAGACAATTACAGACAGGTCCTTTAAAAAAGGATAAAGTGTTACACATGTACATAAGCAATACATTCGTACGTGCAGCATACGCATGTATATCGTATACTACTTATCCTGCTTGTACCATTTCTTCCCCAGATGCATGGAAATAAGAACCTCTCATCAACTAGACAATTTTCATGCTTTTTCCTCTCGTATCCCCAAAGGACTTGACACTGAAGAGCGAAGTTTTTCATGTTCATTTTCTCCCGTTTCTAACTGCAGAGGCTCCTCGGAATATTCTACAACCAAACGATATAAGTTTCCAACATAATCTTGGAACGAGGTTGTTCACGGGTTTTGTTAATTTCTTATATCCTGTCGGGTTAAGACTTCACCAAAGCCATGAGGAAAGTAACAAGATGGAGAACATGTTTCGTTTTTTGTGGCAATTGTAATTTCACTTCATGAGAAATGAGGAATTAGGAAAGTCAGACACAATTTAGAAGTATGTACTTGGCCTGTTCTTTCTGTTCGGTGATAGATAGGATATTAAATTGTTCTAATTTATTTTGTAAGGAGCATGTGGGATGGTGGATATTTTATCCACATGTACTTTCCCGTTTTTGTTTCAATTTCCGTTCGCCTTGAATTACAATGAGGGCAAAGGCAATTGAATGTCGGTTTCAAAACTTATTCTAGGCACAAGAGCACTATAATTTGTAAGCTAGGACAACCAATGTTTCATAAAAATTTTCCAGCAGGATCTACCCCACAACTCATAATTTATAGCCACTTTAAATTCTAAACTAAAACCGCACATTTTTCTTGATTAACTGAGCTGGGCCTTCCATGATTTTCCTCGCCTCAAGAACTGGTGATTTATACGCCAGTACTTTCCACTTCCTGGAAAAGTTTTCATATTAGATACCATCTTGTGTAAGATTTAACTTGTCAAAAACTTCCTTTTCGTATAACTAGTTGCAAAGAAAAATTTATTTGCGTGGATTTCCATGCGATCATTATTATTATATTATGAGAGAGGGTGGGCTAAGGCTGATTATAGGAGAAGAGACTAAGCCGCAACTGGGCAACTCAATTAAAGTTTTCAATGGAAATGGAAAGTTGCTGACCAATTCCATCTCAGGAATGAAAACCAGACGAAAGAGATAAAGTTAGTAAAGTAAAACTTGAATAGTAAAGGAGAGTGAAATTAGTAATTATCATAATTGGGGATGTTCTTGTTTTAGTTTCTACCGGGAATTAATTAAAAGCTATGGAAAATTAAAGAAGGAATATTGTGGTCATCAACCTTATAGAATGAATTTTCGGCAGTTCTAGTTGAATACAATGTCGGTTCCAGTGTAAAGCACCCTTTCGGAGGTCACCAAATATAATGTTAAACCTCCTGCTCGCCCGGACAAGAAAGAATGGATTTGTTAGTTCAATTTTCTTGACAATAAGAAGGAGCAAAACGTAATGCATAACACAAATGTATCTGCCAGAGATTCCCAGCATATCTCTCAAAACATTGTCTGAAAGTTGCTGACGAATCCCATTCTACTTTTGCAACAGAAAAAGGTGGTCGGCACTACACATAGAGCACACAATCAGAGGATCGTGCCTTCTTGATTTTCTGTTGGTAAAACTGAAAACCTCCTTTCACCAATTAGAAGTTGAGTAAGGAAGGGTCTAAATTGCCGGTTAACCGCGCAGTCCATTTGCTTTTCGACTCATTTTGCCAAGAAATCTGTCACCGATTTAGTGTACTTTGTCGTTATTCATGGACAACTACCTTTCTTACGCTTGTTGATGGCTTCATTTCCCTTACCAAGAAGGGGAATGGAGTTCACACTCGCAACGATCACCACATCAGATGCCATCCGCAAAGTCTCCTGTCTCTGCACTTGGGAAGGCGTGAAATTGCTTATGATATACCACCTCGCGCCGTAAAGCAGAATGGCCCCTAACATTCGCGATAAGTCGACTTAAGACCGAGATTCCAGCTGCAGTGTTGTCCGCTGCTCCTTTGATTTGCTAGAAAAAGCCTATCTTCATGATGTCATGCGGGATTTCATTTTTAGTCAAGGTCACTACTTCATTTTTCTTCAGCGCAAGGCTAAAACAACGAACAATCATCCATTCGTTTACCCGTTCCATCAATATGTCAAGTCTGTTTGGCGCTTGCCGAACAGTGCGTCTAGCAACCAGTGCGCAACATCATCCTTATAACCGACCAGACGCGACGTTTCTAGCATGTTGAGTCTTAGCAGACTATCATAGAAAGTGTTCCAGAGGTCCAACCCTAGCATGAATGTCTCTGTTACCCGTAATGTGACATCCACCATCCTCTGGCTCTCTTGCATCTTATAGAATAGGGAACTGTCTCTCAGATAATCCCTCAATATTCGCTGCAGATAACTCGGAACGTAAAATAAATTTCCTAGTGTAGTTAGCATTTCATCTCACAAAATTGAAAGCATTTCTGACATCAAGCGTTATGAGGAGTACTGCCCATCTGGATCGACGCTGATGAACCATTTCCAAAACCTCAACAACATCATCCAAAATAGATCTTCCGTCTTCTTCTTCTTTTTTTCATTGGAAGTCATCGCTTTGTGACATGCTGTCCTCCTATCAGATCTCTGACAGGTCATAGACGTGTACCCATACTCTAAGTAGTTGTTACACTTTTTGGGACTATCCGTATTTATACTCTTCATGCTACCCATCCAAGTTTGACTTTGGCGTTCTTACAGAGTTGCCTCGCATATTGCGCGGCAGCTTCTACCACGATGAGTCTAGAGTACTCTTAGGTAATACCTATCCGGGCGTTCGCCACCACTGGACACTTACACTTGATGGCCTTCTCCACTTTGACCATTTCTGTAAAGCAGTCAAGATCGCGAATTTCAAGAGAGCACCCAGGCTGTAGGCCAGAAAATAAAGGCTTATGTCCCAGTAGCCCCTTGACCGCCTCGCAAAAAGTACTCTTCTTTAGTTTTTCTCAGGCCTAATTCCAAGAGAACAATTCTACTTTTCGTTTTCTGTATGGAAGGAACATCTGCCCGACTGCTTCCAGGCCAGATGAGAGCTTCCGCAAATATCTAGCCTGTCGTTGGTTTAATCAACAGAGCCGACGGTCTAGTCCTTCTTATTTTCGTCGTCTTTTTCTCGGGTGATTCACCATTCGTAACCGCCCTGACTTCAGGCAGACGGTTTTCTAACAGCGTATTCTGTTGTTCCCTTTTGTCTTTCTTTGCCTCTCTTTGTTGAGTTCTGACGACTACTTCGACGAAGTCTCTTTCAGGCGCGTTTTTCTCTCCGCTATTCCCCCAGTTCGTTTTCAGCGACCCATTGGGCAGTTGCCATATTCTCAGCGGTCCAAGAGTTCTTTCGGTTTCACCACCCTGGTTTTTACGCTTTTGTTGATGTTTTTCTGGAGGAACGTTGCAGACCCCATGCGCTTCACTTCAAGCTCGCATTTCCGGATAAGCTAGTCATAAGGGGAATCAACAGGCTTCCACTCGGCTTATGTCCGAATGCGCCTGACCAGTTTAAGCGATTTTCCCTGGACTTTTTTCCAAGAGAGGAACACTGCAGGGTGCTGAAGTTGCTGTCCTGGGAACGGTAGTCGAATCACTTTCCTAGTCTTCTTCTTAATACAGGCGCGCGCATCGCGGTGTCTTCGCAGGTGTTTCAACCCGTGCTTTTTCTTTCGCTGAGTAGAGTAAACGATGGGTTTTTGTACTGCGGCCAAACGTAGTCAACTCTTCCTCCTTCCC
Organism: Hermetia illucens; assembly: GCF_905115235.1. Lineage (NCBI taxonomy): Eukaryota > Metazoa > Arthropoda > Insecta > Diptera > Stratiomyidae > Hermetia > Hermetia illucens. The sequence continues at coordinate 21,939,875 of NC_051851.1, read as the reverse complement.
TACTGTTTCATCAAACTTGTCAATTTTATTATCTTTGTTCTCCATACAAAGGAGGTTAGACACCAATAATTAGCTCGTATTTATAGTGAGTTGTCTGTCAAACCGCTAGCGTTGGTGAGATGAATAATTGATGGTTAAAGGATCAAACGAAATCCACACTTTGCCCAGAGCATTGGTCATCTTATGGTTGATTGCCTTTTACAGTTGGCACATATTTCCCTTCTCCTGTAAACTCAAGTTCGAAAGTGATTTTTCTGTTTTTTGTCATCCTTTCAGTAATTATGCAAGGTCCAATATATTGTGGTTCGAGCGGAGCCTTGGGTTGATCGCAGGGTACAAATATAGATGGGTAGATTTCAAGATTCTAGGAGCGAAAATATGAGGCCTAGACGAAGTATAAAGTAGTAACTGGTCTGACTTGGTACATGAATTCTCGGTGCTTCTCGATGAATCCTTGTAATGTTACTGAAGGTTGAATGGCCGCAAAAAATTCGCCTAGTTTGCCCGGTAGCATGCCCAAAGTCATCTCAACAGACGAAGGGTAAGAATTTAGTTAATGGGGTATTGATTATGATTATGGATGTTAGACAATTATCGCTTGTTTTTATCGTTCCTAAGACGACGATGGTTTTGCTATGTAACTTCTTGGAAAACACGGTCTATCTCAGCTGCTTGTTTTTGGCATGCCATAAAAGTAGATCCTTTCAGCGATTATATATGCTTTAATATTCCCTATTGTCACACCAGACAGAGAACAGACCAGAAAAACTCTTTCGATGATTCAGGTAGTGCTTGCATTCATCGAGGTGAGACAATTCTTTGATATCGATGTTGATGTGCTCAAATCGAGAATTAAATACTGCGATTCCTTGAGGCACTGTACACACACATTTATTTTCCCTTTGGCTGATGATGTATTTCCGCTGTGGAATCCCGGAGAATGAGCTTTCGTTTGAAAGCAGTCGAGCTAGTCATATTGTTTTCGATGACAAAAACCTTATGCCGATATCCTTTCCATAACTACGCTCTTCTTTTCCACACAAGTGAAGTCAAAAAAATTTAAAATCACTCGTTTAAAGAAAGCATATTTCTCAGTCTGGTCAATCAAGGATTTGCTGTACTTCAGTTAATATTAACCGAGCTTAACGGTGACGTAAATTATAACTAGGTCGCGCTTGACAATCCGGTATCTCTGTAACGTTTTCGCCACGTGGTTTTGTTTAAGTAAGCCTTGAGTAGAGTTTGATACTATTGGTAGAGTCAGTGGTTTATGGTAGAAAGATGACTCATAAAGCCAACTGCCAATTGCAATTTTCAAATACCTCCTCAGTTTCTCTATTACACAGATTTTCTGTTTGTTCTTCCATATCTCATTAAAGCACCCGTGGAATGGTGCTCGTTGCAAGGCTGTTTCTAATCCGTGACCAATAGTAATATATGCTTCGGAGAAATCCTCTGACCTATTTGATGGCTTTCGGTTTCGAGATCAAAATTACGGTGATACACAGCTTGTGTCCTGTCTCGACTGGGATGTAGCCAGGGAAAGCCACCCTAGTTTCATTTAGGACGCACTTCGTACAATTGATAGGTAAAGAGTTCTTCTTGAGGTCGTTCTTATGTTCGTTTTCTGACTGTCACCAGAAGAGGAAAAAATGCTAGGCTAAGGGTACTGAGTAGAGACCCGGTACCGAGCTGACATTAGGCTATTTGTAGTTGATGCAAATCCTCCCAAGCTTACGTGGTCTATATGCACTGGACTCATCTATGTGCTGCTAGAAAGATGGAGAGCATACCGCGATTAAGCCAAGATTTCAAATCTGGCTGTTTCCAGATTTACCTTTGCCAGCTGGTGAGAATCATTACATTCACCCGCATTGGCTTGAGTATTCCAAATTTGAAGCGGCATTTTTTTGAATTTCCACTAACGCTTGAAAACGCCTTGATACGCACTGTATCAGGAGTGCTGTTACTGCTTACCCGTCGTTTGCATGTTGAGTCAATGAAGAGGCCAAAATATGGGGTGAAGTCCGCTAATATGATTAATGTGTAGTTTCGAACAATGACGAATAACCACCAAAATTCCTTAGGTAGCCCCGCATCAATGCTGAATATCAAGATTTAGGTAGGAACTTGCCGCATGGAATGCAAGTAAGTTTGGTCAACCCTTTTGTTTGGTGGAGGAAACAGGTGGTACAGAAATTGTTGAGTCTGTCACAAAATTATGGCATGCTTTTCTATAGCATTTCCACATCTTCCTTGATGATATTCCAGACGAAATTGACTACTTTCCAAATCAAATTAACGACTTTCCACACCAAATTCACATTTTTCCAAATCAAATTAAGGATTTTCCTGATAAAATTAACATTTTTATAAATAAAATTTTCAAAATAAAATTCTTTCATAATTATCAAATGCAGGATCAAATTATTTCATAAAACTAAACTGAATTCGAACGGCGACTGGGGGGGGTAAGTGGGATCACTTTTCACAAATTGTTTTCCTTTTAGATTACTTGATAATTTGATCCCATGAATTTGTTTTGGTCAATTTCAATCGAAAAATCGTGAATTTGATCCATTCAAAATTGTCATTCAGTTCACTGCGGCTTTGGGCGGTTTTTCCAGTGTTAGCTCTTTACTGTTGTTATTTTTCCCAAATAGTGCTGTTGTTCTACTTTGGTAAAGAAGGTCCTGGGGATTTGATGTGAGTACATGCCAAAAATCCGTGGTCCTCCGCACGATCAGAGCCCCACTGTGACTGCCAAAACAGTCTCGGTTTATACTCTGTGTAGGCTTCAGAATTCATACCAGTGGATGCAAAGCCTATCAAACACCTTTTTTGCAACTAACGGGTGTGGTATCAAAGTTGAGCAGCGTAACTCCACGCTTGAGTTTACAAGGGGCTCTGCCCCAGCATAATGAAACTCCCACATGGGGCTAATCGCAAACAACCGGGCAGTGAGTAAATTTTCTAGGAATCCTCCTAGAGCACATGCTCTTAGAGAGCCATCTCGGTTTCCATTACACCAGAGAACTTCCGTTGAGACTTCGTCGCAGAGTAACTTCAGATGAATCCCATTGCATACCCAGGTCTGATCGCCTTCCTCGAGTGCGTAGAGAAGAGAAGTGAATTTATCGGCGCTTTTGATAATTACCAAAACACTTCGTTCTTATATCTAATCCAGAATTTCGGAAGCGTATTTATACTACGGAAATTATTTTGTATTCATTCATTTATTCAAGTTCCAATGTAATACAAGAACCTCTCAAAAATGTAAATTCCAGTTTCCTGTACTATATAGCATAGTTTGACCATTCAGCTGAATCGTCATGGTTTTTAACCCACTCTTCAAATAAGTCCAGAGTTTCATACATACCAGGTCTGATCAAAAAGTCCCCAGGCGTTCTCAATAACCCTTTATTACAACTATTTACAATTGTTCTCATTTATCCCTTTAAAAAAATATACCCCTTGGTAGCGAATACACTTTTTCTCCCACCGCTGTGCCCACTGTTCCATGCATCTGGAAAAGTCATGGATGTTTCATGGATACTATTCAAGTGTTCCAGTTTTTTTTCCTTGATCCCCCCAACCATCTGAAACCCGTGTCCGTTCCTTGGGTACTTGAGTTTTGGGAACAGCCAGAAGTCACACGGAGCCAGATCAGGAGAATAGGGAGGATGGGGAAGGATTGCCATGGAGTTTTTGGTAAAAAACCAGCGAATGGGAAGTGCGGTGTGACGAGGCGCGTTGTCGTGGTGGAAAAACCCCTCGCGTGTTGCGCACAATTCTGGCCTCTTCCGACTAATCTTTTGGTGTAAAGTTTTCAGGGCTTGAAGGTATCGATAACGATTGATTGTCTCACCTTGTGGAAAGAATTCATGATGGATGACACCCTTTGAATCGAAGAAAATAGTGAGCGTCACTTTAACGGTTGATCTCACCTGGCGAGCATTCCTTGGGCTTCGTGAATTTTTTTACTTCCACTGCGACGACTGCACCTTGATTTCCACGACGTAGTCATAAACCCAAGACTTGAGACCCATGTAATTATGGCTTTCAAGAAGATTCCATTAGCACTGGCCATTTTCAAGAACTTCTTACAAACCTCCAGGCGATGTGCTTTATGATCCTCTGTCATCAGTGGATGGAATGATGATGGTGGTGAAAATCAGTGGTAGCTGCAACTCTTCTCATCTCCAATTTTTTTGTCCAAATCTTTGGACATGACTGAGATGTCGCAATCCTCTGCCATCTTTCAAATCGTCAAACGACGATTGGAACGAGGAAGGGCATTCACTTTGGCCACATGGAAGTTGTCAATTGAGGTTAAAGGCCTTTCTAAACGAGGGTCATCTTCCATTCATGTTCTGGCTTCTTTCAGCTGTTTAAACTACTTGTGGCACCATGAACGACTCATCACTTCATCACCAAAGGCTCGCTGCAGCATTTGAAAAGTTTCCGAGAACGAAATGTCCAATTTAACGTCAAATTTTACGCAAACACGTGGCTTCTCCTTCACGATCATGACAAAAAACTCGGAACACGAAAAACAGATTCCACTAAAACAACTGAACAATCGGTTTGGAGAAGGTTAGAGCAACAAAACAAAATGAAGGTTACTCAGGGAGATTCCCGCGCCGAACCAGCTGCCAACGTTAACGTGAAGACGCGCAATTTGAAAAGTTCTGGAACTTTTTGATCGAACTTCGTAGACACAATGCTTTCAGTTCGAAAGACACTAGGGTTTTTGTCATTTGATTATATCTGTTGACATTTTTCCTGCCATTTTTTACTGCATGTTTTCCTATTTTTAGGCCAATGCTTTTCAGTTCTTCCAGAAGTCTGCAAGTCTGCAATTATCTGCCTGAAGTCGTTGATTTCTTATAGATTTTAGGAAGCATTCGTTTTGGACAGAAAGGGTTCTGAGTGCCAAGGCTTTCATAATAATTGCCCTGCATTCGGACCTTTTTCAGTTTTTCTACGGAGCTCTTTATTAGATTTCTTATTTGTCCTTGTTGGTAATGCCACTGCATTTCCCATATACATTGGTCGACAGTATACTGGTTTTTCTTCTAATTTTTTAAAGAGCTTCTGGTGGTTACCCAACTTTTTTGGCGATCTTGTAGTGTGCGTATTTCCTTCTTCTGCTTCCTTTTTCTTCCTGGGGTGCGTATTTTATTTCCACTTCTATGTTCATTTTGAAGTTTTCTTCAGGAAAAGTGGGATCTTTAATGGGAAAATTTAGTTTTTTAGTGGCTTCAATCAGACTTGTTAATTGTATTTGTGTTGTATTAAGAAGAGCGGTATGAGCTCCCTTTCTAAGATGCCCCTGGAAACTGAACTGGTGGGGGTTGGCATGGGCCCCAAAGTCTGGATCAGATATATGGACGATGTGTTGGCAATTGTCAAAACACAAGAAATAGGACTGACTCTTGGAAAACCAAATAAACCCCACCGAAATATACAAATCACTATGGATATAGAAAAGGAATCCGAAAACCCTTTCCTAGCGTTAAAGACTTTCCAAAAAGATGTTTGGTTTAAATAAGACATCTACTGGAATCCAAACAGGGATTGAAGGTTGCCCCAACCATAGACGTTTCTTATAAGAAATATACATATATTTTTTTAATTTATTTATTTGAAAAGAGTCATTCTCACATCCACGAATTACTGGTAGAATTCCATATTTGATCCACACATAAAAATCAAATTCGAAGGTCTAACCACTCAAAACGAGGCCTCTTTACTACATAAAACTAAGCTCCAATGCTAAATAAGATTGAGCAAAGAATTACACAAAAAAAGATACTTAGTTAGTCTTCAACTACTTCGGCCAAAGTTTTCCTTTGCTCTAATATTCTGGGAAAGTCCGCAAAGTGGTTATACAATCTGAAAAAGTCCCCTTAAATTTTATACCACCAAGTGTCCACGAAACTATATTAATGCCTTATATGTGGAGAGAATATAACTCCTGGTTCCCCACACACTTATTTTGCCTGGAATATTCTCAAAATTTCCACAGGATTCATAATCAGCTTAAGCCACCGGGAAAAAGTTACTAAATATAGGTACATGCGAAAATCTACGTTAATGTGAAACCTAAAAAAGCATAGTCGGCTTAACAGCATTCATCTTTCAGAATGGCTTTATCGCAAAATGTAAATATTATCCTTGATAAGTATATGCATATACGGTTATTACATACGAGGATGCATGGGACGATGGAAAGGATTTTGACTATGTGTCGACACATTTTATTATATGAATACCAAGTTCTGCGGTCGGATAAGTAAAATGTTGAAATGCTGTGGAGGTTTACCCAAATGAATGTCCACTTTTTGCGGAATGGAAATTTTTGGAAAAAGATGATATTTAGTAGATGGTATTTGGTAGACGGCTAGGTGGGATTTAATTTTGGAATGTAATTTGTAGTGACAAAAAGATACATTTAAATTGCTGAAAAGGCTTTGAAATTATAAATCTTAAATGGAAATTTCTTGTAACTTGAGGATTAAGTCATGTATAAATGCAAAAAGGCGACTAGGTTTTCCCCAAAATCGTTTATATAACTTCCTCACTTATAGGATGGCAGATCTTTTCCAAAAAAATGGGGATTCATTCTAAGAAATCTCGAACAAATCGAAGAAATGCCACCAGAAACAACCTTCCTACGAAGAGGTTGCCGTTGACTTCACCGACGGATGACATCAGATTTAACTCCGTGAAATGCGATTCAATTTAGAGCCTAACCGCACGAAAGATACTTTTCAATATCTACATCCATCTACAAACTGTCCATATCAATCTACAACCCGTTGCAGTGGCTTGCACCAACGGCGGTAGTAATAAAAATACTAATCAAGAAAATTTGGTAATGACGAAATTGGCTTGGAAGACCCCTCTGGAAATATTTTGTAACAGTGGGGACGGTATGAAGTTAGATGAATGACCTTGTGTAACGAAAATTCCACAATGACTGTCAGACAGGGAAATCACTAACGAAGTCGTCAGCTCCATTAGTGTCAATAATGTTGTTGATTTGCTGTAATGATTCTCAAGCTTTTCAAAGGAGATACGATTCCTGCCTTAAACTCTTCGGTTCGCTACGTATTTAAAAGGTCGAATTTGGCCCGAAAAGTAGGAGAAGAGTCGACTTCGGGTTCTACAATCAACACAGAAGATTGTTTTCACCCATGAAATGTAAATGGAAGGAAACTTCAAACCCACTGATTGGAGGCTATGAAGGAGCTTCCATTCATTGTCAAGCGCGGCCTATGAGAAAACGTCATTCTTCCAAGATTCATAGAGATCTCCGTGTCAATTTTGAGGAAGCAGGTAATGAAGGGAATACAGCAGACTACAGAAACGGCAACGAAGAAGGCTGCACCTAGATCCACCAAAAAATGAGGCCTCTGAGCGACCACAGTGAAATCAGAAAAAACACCAGAAGTGCATCTTCAGGCATTAAAGGTAATTAAAACGCTCGATGGATTCGTGGCTGTGCTACTTCAATTTGAGGCTTGCCTAAACTTCAGATCCCTATTTCCAATCTTGGACAATCCTAACGATATCGAGTCATTGATGGCGCTTTCTGGGGCTTATAGGCAGGATTGGAGTTACATCACACTTTCTGGTATAGGTAGTCTGGCGAGCATCTGCATCAGTGGCAGATCAAATCAAAGTGGGTTGACGAAGCTAATAACGTAGACCCTGCAGAACATAAAATGCCTCCAACGAAGTGCTCGTTATCATGGATTCGCTAAATCCATGTTCGAAATTATGGGAGTGATCGGGCCGTCACGGTCCGTTACCAATGCGGAAGAAGCATGCCTAGTTTTTTTGTATGGACTCACCTTGACTTTATATTAGGGCAGACCGACTAAAATTCTTTATGTACGAACGTCATTTGTTCTCAACGAATTTTAAGGTAAGCAAATCAGCTTATCAAGTCGAGAATATATTCGCCCACCATGATATTTTGCCTCACAGTGGTAATTTTTCGTACTTGGATCTGATATTTTGTTTGTAATCCGCTGACCCTGGGCCATATTTCACCAGGGGCTGACTCCACTGGGTGGAGGTCCCAGGCGCAGATTGGAATGTGTGAGCTCCAGGTCATCCGCAAACTTGTTTCACCCCCGCATCAACCGGAAAGCTTTATATCAGTTCGTTTCTCACTTTCATTGTGCCCTTATTTTATTTGAAGACTAAGGGACTCATAAGTCCATATCCAGTTGATGTCGGACTGGACCAATTGGGAATAAATTTTCTTCCGCATTCCCAGTCCACTTTTTATAGCTAAATACTCAAATTTTCAAAAAAGTGACTGACGATTTCGTCCAGTACAACTCATCAGATGCTGCCTCTGCCCTGGGATCATCATGATCAAAAGTGGCTACTAGTGGCAATAGCTCCTTTATGTATAATCGCAAACAGGACATGAGTGGGAATTACATCCAAGTGAACTCCGCCTTTACGGTATATTCATACCCAAACTAACTCGAAACGAAATTATTTAGTTTGAGCACTGAGAGAATCCTAAGCCCTCATCCAACTGATGTGCCCTGGACGAAATCGTTAGTCAATTTCTTAAAAATTTGGGTATTTAGCTTAAAAAGGCGTTCGTGGACCACAAATATGGAAGAAAGTTTTTCCCAATCGGTCTGATTCGACATCAACTGGATGTGGACATAGGACTCCCTCAATCCTCAAACAAAATATAATAGTTTCGCATTGGCCTACTTTGGGTCGGAATAAAAAGGTGAATTTCACTTGTCCCTCATGTCTTGTTTACGATTATATACAATATAAAAGAGCGATTACCGTCTATAGCCACTTTTGATCACGCTGTTCCCAGGGCAGATGCAGAGGTAGCTTCTGATGGTTTATCTCTGACCTGAGCGAAACCGTCAGCCACTTTTTTGGCCCTTATTTTTTTGCATTGTGGTTTTTACCAATCCGGGATTATTTTCCTTGAATTCCTAGTTCGACCATTATTCTATAAACTTGGAGGCTGGTCAGAAATCATCAATCAGCTACTCTGGTAGCGTCTTGTTTTGCTATAAAATACATTTTAAGAACTTTTCGCTGTCTCAAGATATCGATGCCATTTGGGTTCCCGCAAAATGTTGGATTAGTAGTAGATATCCTTAACTTGATTCGAAAGATTTCCTAAACTTACATATCCATGTTGATATTGGCCTAATTACTAAAGGTTATTCTAAACTTTTCATTACAGGTAAGCTCTTCAGTCCGTTTAAATTGCAACAATAGTGAGTACAATTTAAGTGTAAGTAATATAGATGTGAGCGTAGTTTTGGCTTTCAGCTTTGTTTTTTCTGTTCGTACACGGAGTTGGAAAATCTTAAGAATGCACATCCGCCCAAGCCCAAACGCCGGAGCTACAGGGAGAACGTGTTAGATTCGAACCCACTAAAACCCACCCCCGGTCTCTACAGCCCCAACCCCGCGTGACAACCATTTAGGTGTTACTTCGTGGGGTAGGTTTATCTTTAGGCACTCGTCCTACTCCTCTTTTCGGCTACCCTCCTTCTTTGCTCCTTCAGCAACTCCTCCTGTATTTGCATGATTGCCGAGCAAACCGTAAGCAGTTCTCCACGAACCTCAGCTTCTCCACTACTAAGTTCTCCGGGCTCACGCTCTCTTAACACTTGGTTTGGGTTCCTCCTGCCTATTGCGAATCTTGGGCTGTGAAACATTACATGCTGTAGAGCCTCCGCAACCACCGTGTTCCGTGAGGAACTGATTAATGTGGTAGTTGGTCTCCCTATGAATGAGCCTGTGCGTCTACCGACCCTTAGTAGACTCGTCCCACCTGTGTTGCCAGAAATCATGCGACTCTGACCTTGCTGCATTTCTACGCTCTCTCTCCATGCGTCTTGTCTGGTACAGCACACTGATTTCTTTCGCTAGAATGTCGGCAGGGATCATGATTCTAAAAGTACTGCAAACCCTCAAAGCCATCAGTCGGTGAATCGAGTTCACCTGCTTCCGTCTCTGAGAGTTTACAAGCGCCTCTGCCCACACAGGTGACGAGTAAAGCAGGTCCACCAATACACTGCAACATGTTTGCAAGGGCCGCGGTTTTCGCTAAAGCTCAATTTGGTGCCAATTATCACGCCCAGGTATTTTATAGCCAGTTTTGATAAGACCGTATATCCATCGACTCCCACTTTCACAGTGTTATTTTTCCTGCGGTTGGTTATTAACACCGCCTCCGTTTTCGCGTCCGCCAAGGTCAGCCCGCCTTTTGCTAGCCGGGGCTTTACCGCTCTTACTGTTTCAGTCGCGTGGACCTCTACATCTTCTGGGTGTTTTGGTGTAACAACCACAATCATCAGCCAAGCCGACAATCGTAGTTCCCTCTTGGACGAGAAGACCAAGTACCAATCCCTGCGGTACCCCGCTGTCACAATGGGGATCTCATCCGCCCAGTATCAGAGAGTCCTTTCTGAGAGATAGTTTCCCGTCAAATTCACTATATACCCGGGGACACCTTTGCGAGCCAACATCCCTTTAATTCTGCTCCAGTTCCCAGCCGCCGGAAATCAGTGCGCCTTTTGACAGGTTGACTACCATGCTAATTGCGTCCACCGTGGAGTGGGCACGTCGAAAACCAAACTGGCGTTCCGACAAACCATTGCTGGCTACGACGATAGGTTTAATTTTTGCATTACGATTTTTTTTGTATCGATTCGTCCAAGCTGATTATGGTACAGTTTTCCATTCCGACTTGAACGACTCTCAATTCCGAATAAGTGTTGAATGTTACCAGCCGCAGATTCAATGTCCCATTCTTTAGCTTCCTCTTCGACTGCTTTCTGTCAAGTTACTTCTTTGGAACTTGTTGAAGCTCTTGACTGTTGTACGCCATTATCGAGATCTTGCTCGTTTTATTCTTGGTAGTGTGGCCTGAGGATATTTGGTGAGCGAACAATTTGTCCCTGGCACTTTATCTGAAATCTGAGACCCAAAAAATGTCCATACTTACAAACTTTTTACATTTAGGAATATAAGAGAAGAAGCTCCTTTCTTTGTTCCTGAGGCATTTTCTGGTATCCTCCGCATCAATTGAGTTTAGGATCACCTTTGTGTTTTTACGGTTCTTGTTGAGAATGGACCTATTCTGAGGGCTCAGCCCGTAGTGGTCCATGGTACTCCTCCGGTTAATGGAATATTCGAGATTCATTTATGTATCGCAACATTTGCGTTAGTAGATGCCATGATACCCACTGCAGATCCTCACAAATAATAGCGGGTAAATCAGCCTTGGCCAGTTTTAACCGTAGGTATGATTTTCCGGATAGTTGAGTGGTTAGAGCATAATGTTGTCGTATGGACGCAGGTGATTCAAATCGCACTGGTGGCAGCGGAATTTGTATCGTGGTTTAACGTCAGACACCAATCGACTCAGCTATGAGTGAGTACCTGAGTCAAATCAGGGTAAGAATCGAGCGCAATGCTGACCATGTTGCTCCTACACGGTACTCCCTACCATTACGGTCTTGAATGAAGTGCTCTAACACACAAGTTCCTGATCCAATTGCATTGCACGATTTTTATTGTTATGATTTTTTATCATAGTAGCATGCGAATGAATGTTTGAAATGAAGACATTAGTGGAGGGGCCACTTGGGGCCACTTGATGGTGAAAACCAGTCAATTAGGACATAGTTCACAAGCGATGTAGAGATAACTTTATCACTCCCATGTGTGGTAGCTGACGCGATTCAACTAGAAGTAGAAGGGTGGACCTCAGGCTTTCTTTTACCTTCATCATCATCATCAACGGCGCAAGAACCGGTATCCGGTCTAGGCCTGCCTTAATAAGGAACTCCAGACATCCCGGTTTTGCGCCGAGCTCCACCAATTCGATATCCCTGTCTGGCATCCTGACCTACGACATCGGTCCATCTCAGGCAGTGTCTGCCTCGTCTTCTTTCTCTACCATAGATATTACCCTTATAGACTTTCCGGACTGGATCATCCTCATCCATATGGATTATGGGTGGGTCACCCACCGTAACCTATTGAGCCGGATTTTATCCAAAACCGGACGGTATCGTATATAGACTTGGTCGATATGTAGGCTCCATCCTCATGTGAGGGGCCAAAAATTCTTCGGAGGATTCTTCTCTTTTACCTTCCTGTCCAAAAAAGTCCATAAACAGTTTCCTAGAAAACTACTTTGATATCTCTACTATTGTCTTTGTCGTTTGTTCCGGCTTGGTTATAGGTATAAAGCCAAAACAGACCAATTTTTCTCATAATGCCCTATCATAATGCAGATTATCTAGAATAGTCGTACAGAAAACAAAAGGAGATGGTATAATGAAACCGGATTGTAGCTGCAGGCATACATACTTTGGTAAACATCTGATGGTTAGGACTATTCGCGTGCCGGCAAGCCTGTTATTTACGCTTCAATAGCTCACAATCCCACCGGCCGTGAAAGGTATTTGACGTAAAATTCATATAATGAGCCGAAGGCGCAATACCTAGACGAACTATTTGGCGACAGTCGGTCTGGCGCCTTATCCCACTTACGTATACGCTTGCCTGAATACCTTTCCGCCCGCACCATTCCGCTGGCCGAATCATTTTTCATTTGATCACAGGCCGCCTGTACATTCGGAATTGACAGGCCAACCCGACCTGACACGCGTCCCAGCCACTGATTACCTGTGGACTGTTCAAGTGTAACTGGCAGGCTTACCGGATCGTGTATGGGCTTAAGGAAGTTTTTGAACCACTCCACTTTTCTGGTCGAACATTGTTTCCACTGATTTTAATCCTCCTTATTGGCTCTCGCTATTTTTCTTTCGTATCCGACCAGAATCTCAACATAACTATTTCTAAGACAATTTACTTATTTTTCTTAGGGAAACATTCTTTGATAGCAGTCTTCCAAAGCAGAGCTATAATCGACTTAACATAGTTGTAAAATAATATTACCCAAAATGAAATATCTCTATAAGAAGTAATGGCTTAAGGGGGTCATCCCGTGTGAAGGCCGTTTTTTTTGGCTATTTTTAGAATTTTTTTATGAAGAACTGGATAAAGATTCAAATGCGAGTTTTTCACCATGATCCGGACCGATAAATACGCGCTTTATTACGATCAACATAAATCTGGCATGTGACTTATTACGTATTTAACACTATAATTTCCAAACGACTCCGAATATCAAAAAATAACTTTGCCCATATATTCTACACTATATCCAGATACAATTCATGTAAAAAAAAATTCGATTCCACGGATTCGACACATGTGATGACCCCCTTAAGTCTAATACCCTTGAAGTCTTTTTGGTTTCAAGGACTTGCTTGCAAAAAAGTGAAGCGATGGCGGCTTTACGGTTTCTTACCAGAGCAGAGGCAAATCGTCAGACGCTGCCTCACCTCTGCCCTGGGAGCAGCGTGACCGTAGCTTCACTTTTTTGTAAATTTTGGCTGCAAGCCCTAAGCGAGGGGTCCGTGGACCAGGAAAGAGGGAGTAAGTTGCTTCCCATTTGGCCCGGTCCAGCATTAAGTTGATGCAGACTTAGGACCCCATCATTCCTAAAAACGAAGACTTGCTTGCAGAAATCGTTAAGTGCTGGAAAAACGTTTTCCCCCATCAGCTCCTCAGGGGAAACAGGCCATTTCCCAAGCTCCCTTGTACATCTAAATTCAACGCTATGTCGCTCATCCTCATTCAAATAGTATTTGCAGTATAGTCTCTTCCTCCCCATAGTCGCAGTCTCTGCTTCTACGGAGCCCAAATTGAGTTACTTTGCTACTAAATATTCGTTTTGAGAATGATGGGGTCCTAAGTCCGCATCAACTTAATGCTGCTACTAAAGTCCCCGTGTCTCGTAAGGAATTGAGTCACATAATGGTTAATATGCAACCATTTCATTTTCACTATTCATTTTTTCATTATTCTTCCCTTTTCGATGCTATCCCATAACCTCTGCCATTTTTATCTAAAATAGCACCTCTCAGCTTCTCCTTTTCTTTCATTCCGCCAGACCAATTCTCGTTGAAAACATCTCCATCAGCCGTAAACGTTACCCCCCCCCCCCTAAGCGTGTAGGCAAAGTGTCTCTTAATTGCCGCAAGCTTTGTCGGTAGCTTTCCCGAACAGGACATCCATTGAGACAGTTCGGAATGCACTTACTTCCATGAGCGCCATTTTTGGGCCGATCTAATTGGTACAATATTTGTATCGCTCGTGAAGGGTGCCCACCCAGCTGCTCCATACGTTAGGACGGGTACCGACAATCCTTTATATATGGCGGTCTTGACCTATTATCTAATACCCAACCAGCGTTAGCAAGTCCAACAAGGTTGCTGAATATCATTTTAGCTTTGCTCGCTGTCTCTATTATATGTTGGGTTTTGCTAGCAGCCATAACCCCAGGTATTTTAAGCCGAATACAACTAGTATCAGATTACCTCAAATCTTTAATATAGGCCTCCTAGCCGTGGTGCTGCAAGCAAGATTTTCGATATGTTTTCAGTCCTGCCTTCAATGGGGATGAAGATATCATCCGCATCTGCAGTCGAAGTAATTTCTCCTGGATATGGATAACCCATTTATCAGCCCATCAAACACAAGGTTCCACAGAATGGTCGAAGTATGGATCCCTGTGGGCAACCTTTGGTGACCATTTTTTCTTCGCTTCGCTCTGAATATTTTCCTCTATTGCTGCCCATACAGTCCATTTGCACATCCCCTTCCCTCTAGTTTTTTTCAGCACCGCTGGCCACTATAGGTGGTCAAAGGCGCCTTTAATATCAAAGGCGATTGCCAAAACTTATGGCTTGTCGGTGTCAAAAGCAATGCGGTTCAATTCGAAAATGGCATCCCCAACGGCTTTCCCCCTACGGAATCCAAACTGGCGTTGGACAACACGACGCTCGCTTGTCAGTTGTGGGTCAAGCCGATTTAAAATTAAGTCTTTCCGGTAATTTTCCCACTACAGACATATTGGGTTGTAAGACTTTACTTTTTCCCTGTCTTCACCCCCTGCTTTTTAAATGACTCTGAGGCACTGATTATACATGCACAGCATTTCGCACGCTTAAAGACTTGAACCTCAATCTGATTTGCTCCTGGTGCTTTTTCATTTCAGAAGCGGTAGGCCGCGTTTAACAACTCGAATGGCCATTCGCTTCCCACACTTCCTTCCTGGTTCTCACTACGATGCTTCAAAGATCTCCTGATGGATTACCTGAGGGCACGCTGTATTTCCGTGTCCGTTTCTGCCACTTTAACAGAAAATCCATCCATCATGGCTCTTTCAGTGTCTACCCAATTTCCCGTTTTCCCTTCTACAGTATTAATTGAACAAAGGGGTTCTTCCCTACGGAGCTAGCTGACCTATGCGGAATTTCTCGTGGAACTCCACACACGTTCGTATCACTGATTACCTGTGGACTATTCAAGCATAACAGGCAGAGCGTATGTGGGCTGGCTCAAGGATGTTTGTGATGATGATGATGATTTTTTTTGTTGATCGACATCATTAATTCCGCGGCTTTTAGTCCTTCGTATTCATCATCATCAACGGCGCATCAACCGGTACCCGGTCTAGGCCTGCCTTAATAAGGAACTCCAGACATCCCGGTTTTACGCCGAGGTCCACCAATCCCATATCCTTAAAAGCTGTCTGGCATCCTGACCTACACCATCGCTCCATCTTAGGCATCTTAGGGTCTCCCTCGTCTTTTTTTTCTACCATAGATATTGCCCTTGTAGACTTTCCGGGTGGGATCATCCTCATCCATACGGATTAAGTGACCCGCCCACCGTAACCTATTGAGCCAGATTTTATCCACAACCGGACGGTCATGGTATCGCTCATAGATTTCGTCATTATATAGGCTACGGAATCGCATCCTCATTTAGGGAGCCACAAACTCTTCGGAGAATTCTTCTCTCGAACATGGTCAAGAGTTCGCAATTTTTCTTGCTAAGAACCCAAGTTTCCACTGTCTTGTACAGTTAGAGCTTTGACCCTATGGTGAGACGTTTCGAGCGGAACAGTCTTTGTAAGCTGAAATAGGCTCTGTTGGCTGACAACAACCGTGCGCAGATTTCATCATCGTAGCTGTTATCGGTTGTGATTTTCGACCCTAGATAGGAGAAATTGTCAACGGTCTCAAAGTTGTATTTTCCTATCCTTATTCTTCTTCGTGTTTGTGTTTGACCAGTGCGGTTTAATGTTGTTGGTTGATTAGTCTTCGGTGCTGACGTTGCCACCATATATTTTGTCTTGCCTTCCTTGATGTGCAGCCCAAGATCTCGCGCCGCCTGCTCGATCTGGATGAAGGCAGTTTGTACGTCTCGGGTGGTTCCTCCCATGATGTCGATATCGTCAGTATAGGCCAGTAGTTGGGTGGACTTGAAAAGGATCGTACCTCTTGCATTTACCTCAGCATCACGGATCACTTTCTCGAGGGCCAGGTTAAAGAGGACGCATGATAGTGCATCCCCTTGTCGTAAACCGTTGTTGATGTCGAATGGTCTTGAGAGTGATGCTGCTGCTTTTATCTGGCCTCGCACATTGGTGAGGGTCAGCCTAGTCAGTCTTATTAATTTCGTCGGGATACCGAATTCCCTCATGGCCGTGTACAGTTTTACCCTGGCTATGCTATCATAGGCGGCTTTAAAGTCGATGAACAGATGGTGCAACTGTTGTCCATATTCCAACAGTTTCTCCATTGCTTGTCGCAGAGAGAAAATATGATCTGTTGCTGATTTGCCCCGAGTGAAGCCTCTTCGATATGGGCCAATGAAGTTCTGGGCGTATGGGGCTATCCAGCCTAACAAGATAGTGGAGAATATCTTATAAATGGTAATCAGCAACGTGATACCTCTATAATTGCTGCACTGTGTGATATCTCCCTTTTTATGTATGAGACAGATAATGCCAATCGTCAGGCATTGATTCGCTGTCCCATACCTTGAGCACAAGTGGATTAACCACTTAGTGTAACTGGTCGCCTCCATATTTAACCAATTCGGCTGTAATTCCATCGGCTCCTGGCGACTTATGATTTTTTAGCCGATGAATTATACGAACTTTTTCTCCTAAACTTGATGGTGGCAGTATTTGTCCGTCGTCTTCAGTTGGCGGGGCCTCCAACTCGCCGATGTTCTGGTTGTTCAGTAGCTCATCAAAGTACTCAACCCATCCCTCCAATATGCCCATTCTGTCGGAAATCAGATTTCCCTCTTTGTCTCGGCAGGATGAGCATCGAGGTGTATAAGGCTTCATCCTGCTGACTTCTTGGTAAAAATTTCGCGGCTGATGCGGTTGCTCCCTGTACTTTTCAAGTTCACAGACTTGTTGGTTCTCCCAGGCTTCCATTTTCCGTCTGTGAAGTCGCTTCTCCGCTCGACGGAGTTCGTGATAAATCTCTGCGTGTGCCCGCGTTCCTTGAGAATGCAACATTACTCGGTATGCGGCATTCTTCCGTTCCGTTGCTAGCTTACATTCATCGTCAAACCAGCCGTTCCGACTCCTTTTGCGGCTGGGGTCAAGTATGTTTGTGGCCGTATCCATGATAATGTTCTTCAGGTGATTGTGAATATCATTTGTTGATGCTTCATCTCCAGGTCCTCTGTTGACTGCGGTTATTGCGGCATCCATTTCCCTCTTATAGGTGTCGCGGATGACTCTGTTGTGGATGGTTTCAGTGTTCACTCTCACCTGATTGTCAGAGGTGATTCTAGGTGGTATTGTTATTCAAGCTCGGAACACCATGTCAATGAGATAGTGATCCGAGTCTATATTGGCCCCCCTATATGTTCAGACATTCATCAAAGCTGATAGGTGGCGGCGTTCGATCAACACGTGGTCAATTTGGTTGAAAGTGGTCCCGTCTGGAGAGGCACACGTATGTTTGTGGACCGCTTTCAGCGCTAACCACATACTTTCAACAACCATTTCGTGTGACCCTGCTAATTGAATAATCCGCAGTCCGTTATCATTTGTTTTTTCGTGTAGGCTATGGGAGCCAACGTATCGCCTGAATACGGCTCCTTCCCTACTTGGCTGTTGAAATCCCCAAGTCTGGTTTTAATATCATATCTGGGACAGGCTTCGAGGGTTCGTAGAAAATATCCTTCTCCGAGTCTGCAGTCTCCTCTATAGGGGTGTGAACGTTAATGAGGCTTACATTGCTTAACTTGCCTCGCAAGCACAGACTGCATAGCCATTCGCTTATGTTTTCAAAGCCGATAACAGCAGGTTTCATTTTTTGGCTGACTAAGAAACCTACTCCGAGCACATGGGTGACCGCTATAATATACGGTGTAGCGGCTCTTCTCCAGGAAACCGGTCCCTGTCCATCGCATCTCTTGTAACGCTGTTATATCAGCCCTATATTGGGACAGAGTATCGGCTAGCTGCCCATCAGCTTTATCTCTGTACAGGGAGCGCACGTTCCATGAGAAAATGCGCAAATCGTTAATCCGTTGTCATTGGCGGGTTCGCAGTTGTAAAGTCCATCCTGTCCGAGGCTCCTTTCGCGACTCCTTAACATCGGTTTTTCGGGTAGGGTTATCAGCCCTACCCAACCCCCAACCTGGAGGACCAGTTGGTACAATTTGTCCCGTTTTTAGGCGCGGGAGACTCGCCTTCATCCTTCTCCTTCTGCAGCTTTTCGTTAAGAAAGAGCTCCCAGCGGTTACCACGTAGAGGTGGAGATAGGGTTTGGTAGTAGAGTTGTTGGTGTTGGTTCAGCAGGCATTTCCCAGGTTTTATGCTCCATCGTACTAATCCACGTTTCGCCCTGGGACTTACACTACCATTTGACCACTATACGCGCATTACGATTTTCAAAGCAATTTACTGATCTTTCATATGGTAAAGTTTTCTGATAGCAATCCCAAAAAAGCAGCGTTTTAACATAGTCGTAAAATATATTATTTTACACCAAATGAAATATCCCCATAAGAAGTAATAGCTAAAATCCTAGCAGAAAGCGAGCATTTGAAAAAGTCGCGTTTGAGACTTCCTTTGCAAGAATGCCACACTAAAATCCATTTCTCCCAAATAATCAGCATATTTTTTTCCAGGAAGTGTGACATACCATTCATAGTCAAATTTACACCCTTACACCGTCAACCCTTTGGGATTATTTCCTGCATGCATTCCGAGCTTTCATTACCCATAAAAACCCGTCATAACAGCCAGGCACGACCATTCTTCTTTCCACGTAAATATTCCCGAAATTCTCGTAAATTTTCGGATCAGCTTAAGTTCCCAGCAAAGTGCCCCAGGATATTCGCGTGTATGACCAATAATGTAAACCCTCAGAAAGGCTTTCCGCTTAGAAGCATTAATCTTTCATGATAACTTCAACACAAAAGTAGATGTAATTGCGTACGTACCCAGGAATAAAGCAAAAAGGAGAGTAAGCTTGACAACGTGTTCATAAATTCTACTATCTTGGGGCCGAAAAACAGGTTGTTGATATGGTGAGAGCATTGTTTGTGGAAACCAGTTTTAGGGGACACGTTGATAATGTGATGGGTCAAAGTAGGATGCAGTCGAAAGAAATTTAAGAATTTTTTGTATAAAAGATACTTTGTTTGGTAGGCAAAATTAAAATGAAGGGTTGTATGGAGGAGTATCTCTATCCAGATTGAAGCAATGAATTTCAAACAAAAGCTTTAGATAAGCAATGCATTGAGTAAAAATGTGCGCTCGGGCATTCAACTGAACGGATTGAAACCCATCCTGAAATGAAATTTTCGAACATGTGACTAAATTCTTTTTCCCAAACGAAATTAATCTGCTTAGAAGTCCACTCGAAAATATCCTTTAAAATCAAAAACTCCTTTCAAGTAAATACATTTTTTTTTGGTTCCAGACGGGACCCTACCCACCTAAGCTGGGGCTATTGAACAAACAAGAATTTTAACAAATCCTTGACTATTCACTCCAAAATGTCCCCATTGAGCCCTTAATCACTTTTCTGCCAGACATCTGAAAGGAGATAACTCCTTACCAAACACCGGCTCTACCTGTACTTACTCAGCAATTGATATGTATAGCCGCCAAGAGAAATATGGTCTTAATTACATTCATATTTGCTGTCTTGGAAGCAATTGTCTGCTCTCGGCTTAGCGACAATTTATGCAGGGGTTGTAAAAACAATTGTTTGCGACGAAAAGATGCTTTTTGTTAATTACAGGCATTACCTGGAACAATGAGCACGAACAATCTGGGAAATTTTCTGCAGTTACCAGACGAGCTGTCTGGTACACGGTTTTCATTACGAAATGCAAACAGTCGAGCAATCCAAAATTTAGTGAGAGTCAGCAATTAATTTTGGTTAAGCAGTCATGAATTTGAAGAATAATTTAAACAGGATCATTGAAAAGATTTTCATCGAAAGTCTGTTCCTCTTTGCCTCTTGCGTCATTCAATCCCAAGAGGTTAAAATTAGGCACGATTTCATTGGTGTAAAGCGTCTTCAGACTCAAAACAACTTTGCTAAATCCCTTCTCGGAGTAATATAATGAAAGGGTATTAAATTGGAGTCTTTCCTCAAGATCTAACTTGATTTGAACCGAACTATACAAAGTCCATTACCTTCGTTGGGGCGTAACCACCGGCTTCACCATCTTATTGCCTTAGGAGGGTTGAGCCCACAAAATATATGAAGCAGAGACTGTAGCAATAAACTTAGGCGACTTAGTGATTAAATTGAATTCCACCGGTAGTAGACCTAAAAGATCACATCGATTGTATAACTTTCCTTTGGTGCTGCACCATATTTACATATAATCGGAAGAAGACACTTGAACCATGTTGCTTAGCAGCTGTGGACGCCCTCATATTGGTCTATTGTGACGTCCGACAATAACTAGGAGCTGCTACCTAAAAACAACGAACGAGTAAGTGGTCGATGATCTAATGGGACATATTTCCGAGGCTAGTTTTCGTATTTTGCGGATGAAACTTGACGGGAAATTTCGACAACTTTTTAGGTTGTGAGATAGCTCTTCTCTTTTGATCGTCTCCGGCTACTCAGGATGATTGTTTGGTCATCGCCCAGATCGCATATGTTATTATAGTGCTAGAACCATAGAGGACAACGCTGCGGTGGTCTTTGGATTCGAGACGTTCCACATGTAGACAAATTCTTCCAGATCAGTTTCATGTCCCTAAACCTGTCCACTTGGTTCAGTGTAGTTTTCGATATAGTGGGGCATGCCATCTTAAAGAAACTTGTTCTCCCCACATTCATGTTTTTATCTTCCTAAGACCACGGAGCAAGATAGCAATTATAGTCTCTCCAATTGTTATCTTTGAGTAGCTTTCAAAAGAGTCAGCCACTAGCTGCAGATGTGGAAATTATTTGAAAGTGGGACGTGAAGTTCATCATGAACTCAGTCTTGCTGATGACTTCGTAGACAGGTATGAGCGTGAATATACACTTTCGGACCTTAAGCCATGGAGCAGACAAAGATCGGACGAATGTCAATGCAAACCCCGATCAGCTGCGTTGGTCATTGCCGGAGAATCAACCGGGCTTATTTCCGGGTTGACTTTGAGCATAAATTCTTATCGGATTATGCCACCGCAGGAATTAGAGCCAGACGCAATAGATAATACCGCGAGTTGGCCGGATATTCGAAATTTACAAAACAAAAACAACTTCTCCGACGATGCCCATTTTTGGATCAGCGGCTCAGCAATAATGCCGTTATCGGAGCGATCACAATCCGCAGATTTTCGACCAAGCATCATCATATTTATCTTAAAATGAGGAACCTTTTCCATCGGTCCTTTGTTAACCGACTTTTTGACAGTGCTGGGCAAAATCCTTAAGTATGAGCTATGGCTCCATGAAAACGTGGGAAAATTTGGAGGTCAGCTTTCAAGCCGAGATAATATGGCTTGACTACCCTCGATTATTTTGTAAGCCTGTCTCGTATGATTATATTCATGCCGTTGTTGAATTCGATTTTGACCTTGTTGAATCGCAGCCAAATCTAAACTTTGGTTTACATATTGACGTCTAAAGCAGGACCGCCTTTCTGGACGATTAGAAAACTTGAAGTCATGATAAATCACAATGCCGCGGAACTGATTGCCAAAGTATATTACACATTCAAAAATATACCAAACAGAAAATAGCGATTCCCAAGAAAGGCTTTGGGTTGATTTTCCTCGACTTGGATGTTCAGGCTAATCTAGCTGGCGAGCTCTAACACGGTCATACCACCGAAGACGCTTGTTTCAAAAACTCTCCGCGATATTTGAATCACCATATCGATTGTGGATATTCTCATTTTGGACGTGATCATAATGTTTCATGTCACTGAATCAACGTAACGCTTTTGTGTCCATCACCGTGGAGACACAGATAGACATGAGTTAACCGAAGCTTGGAGCTTTCGAGTAGCGGTGATGGTCAATATCTATATACTGCTACCCAAAGCCTTCTTGATATCGATGAAGTGTAGGTGACGCAGAAGTTAAACTCTACCTTCTTTTGCAGACATTTGAACAATCGTTTCTCTATTATTTCTTTTTTATTGTGATTATTTTTCTTCTATTCCTTTAACCCATTCGATATCACTTGTTCTTGAGAAGTTCACAAATTATCATCCAACATTTCAAGCCATTTGGTTGTCCCGGTTCGCCTTTGGATCGTTTTCCACCGAGTAGAAGCGTGAATGGTACTTTGTATTACGGTACAGCGATTGAATCGATCGACCAACCTTTTCTGGGACTATATTGTCTAGATCAAAGTATCACTCTTTTCCCATACTGAAACGAAGTTTCCTGAACAACGAGATTAATAAACTCACTGACCCAACGTATTAGATTGCAGCTACAGTATCTTCAGCTCTTGTTGCTTTAATGGTTTAATTCTCAGGCACAAGTAGATAGAATTAGTTCAAATGTTCGCAGTGACTGCAGAAGTTTGGAATCCCTTACTACGTTGTTTAAGACCTTTCCAAATGTGCAAAGTCTACTAAGAGGATAGGAGTATCTTAGAAACCTAAAGAAATGGGAAAATTGACCGTTAAGATTAGCCTGCTAATAATGTAGGTGAACTCTTCCTTCGCCACGTGTTTGCACGTCGAGGCGGCATGCTCAAGGTCACTCTCTTCTGGGTTCTCGAGCATAGGAAAATAGAGGGGAATGAGCGGGCTGACGGATTGGCCGGGCAAGGCTCTGCTCTTGGCAGTCCTTCGGCGAATACAGTCGGTGTTCCGCTGTCGGGAGCCGAGTCTACACGCACTACATAGCAGCCGCGAACCTAAAATGGCGAAAGCTTACAAGCTGCACCAAGTCAAGAAGAATTTGGCTCGCTTATAACATAGCCCGATCACGAAAGCTCTTGTGCCAGACGCGTGAAAATGCATTCAGGATTACGGCGGTCTGCACGGGGCACGGGCCCATAGGGGACCATGCCACTAGGCTCGGCATACCCTACAGCTCGCATTGCTGAAGCTCCGGAGAAGGAAGGGTACCCTCATGCATTTTCTCTGCGATTGCCCAGCTCTGGCTAGAGGCTGTGGACACTGGGTAAACTATTCTTCGGGGACCTCACAGAGATTTCCAGCTGCAGGGTGGGAGAGCTGCTTTCCTTTGTGAATGCTACGGGCTGGCTCTGAAGATCCGAGTCGACTGGCTCCCATAACAACAGTCACGGTCTTAGGAGTTTGTGGCATCAAAACACCAAAGTGCTAATTGAGCTCCTCGGAGCGGCCACTGTTACCTACCTACCCACCCTCCTTTGTTCTTCAGTGCCCCTCATGTAATTAATAAAATTTTCCATGTCCTTAATCCCGAGCTTTGGGACCGAACCAGAACCTGAATTTCAAGAAGAGTATCAAACGAAGTTGAATCGTCATGTCCAAGGCGATGTAAATACTGATGGTATCCCCATGCCTAGTGAAAAACTCAGTCAAGCGCATAATCTAAAGCTGGATATTTGGAGTCAGGTTGTTCGTCCACCTTTCCTTGTGAGAATTATCCTAAAGTTTCTGGTTGTGCATTCGTCATTCCACTAATAATCAATGAAAGTTTCTTTGCCTTGGCATATAGGTATCACAGGCTACGATGAAGTTTCTGCCAATTTACTGAGTTTTTTTCCCACATTGTACCTATTGATGTTGAACTTTCTTCCTTAAACGTCTCAATGAACTTTACCGCGTTAAACATCTTTGAATTTCACTACTTCATCCGGTATGACTTTATGTCTCTCGGATACCTCATTCTCTTGCTCTACATTACAACTCACCAGGTAATACCTACCATCAACGCGCTGCTTATGGAGGCAATATCTACCAGTGTGACTTCTAAAACACAGCAGGATATATTTTCTTCCAAATGCTATAGACAACCCATCTGACCTTGACTTCCAGCAACTCTTTTGGTCAAAAAGCAGGCAAGCTGTTGATTACTGTTTGCGTGCCACCGTATCCTTTTCGTAACTTCATTCAGAAACTACCGAAAAATGTAGTGATCCGTGCATATGGTATCCACGCCTCAGAATACTCCCCATTACGATACCTGCTCTAGTTAAGCTAACAATAGTATGTATATTATTATATTTTGACAGTTTACTGTTAAGTTCATCGCCGAACTTCCGAAATAAAGTCACAAATTGTTCTTTGAATTTCTAACCGCCTTCCGTGACGCCCTTGGAAATGCAAATTCGAAGCTGGATATGATAACACCAAATAAGCTTCAAGATCATACACATATTCGAAGTTGGTCAGCATATTCACTCTGGTCTAATAACGAATTTTGATCCTGACAATTTGACAATTTTTATTACAGTAATCGAAACCTTCTGGTACAACCCTTCTCAGTTCCATTTGATCTATTACTGTCCTAACAACCTTGTCCATATAATTCTTCGGTTATTTTCAGAGTGATTTCCCTCGATAACTCATATAACCTTCATTGCCATCCCCTCCTATATTGCCAACGAATTTCTATATTTACTTGGCAATAGGGAATACTCCGAAGGGATGTTCAATTGCATCCCATCAAGTTTTTATGTTCTCAACTTCGTAAAAATATAAATCAACAGGATGTTTGCAGGGAAGCATAAGAACAGATTTGTTTGTATGTTCTCCAGTTTACTACTGAAAATATCCTGTTTTTTTTTCTACCAAATAAACTTGAATAAGTGGTCCAAATGTAGTCAATTTGTCAAAAAAGCAGCAACCATATGAGTGGGTGATAAGATTTATTGTCCTTAATCTCGACTACTAGCTGTAGGCGCTTGTGATTCTTAATTCTACCACAAGACAAATAAGGGTAATACGCTTTTGAGTTTGCTCCAATTAATCCTTCTTTAACATAAAGTGGAATTTACGACACGCTCCTTTCAGCACTTTTCCCAAACAAGCATCCTTTGAGAGGTTCTTCACTTCTAATTGGCGTGGTAATCGCATAACTTCCTCTGTTTAATTTACAAAGAAATTTCAATTATTGTAATCCGCCAACAAAGATGTCCTTATCGTAAAATACACGGGTCCCCACCCTTGTTGAAACCGCTGCTCAAAATAGAAAGTAAACCATTAAGTCTTCGAAATACATAAACAAGATACTTTTCTCTTTTTCGTCGAGAAACTTCCAAAGAATTTGAAGAGGAAGTTCATTCACTTTTAATGCAGCCACGCCTGAGGAAGCCTTACAATTGGGTTGCAAACTTTGAAGGAGTCTGACATGCAGAGGCACTTTCCATCTACGTACAGTAGAAAGGTTGGAAAGTTTCAATAACCAAAGAAAAAATCAAGGTAAAGGTATCAAAACGTAGAGGAAGTTTGTAGTTTACAAAGTAATTGAAGTTTCAAGACGGCGGTTTATGCAGATACAGATATGCACTTGTGCATCTAGAAACAATACTTACGTTTTGGCCAGAAGAGATTGTATAGTATCTGCGCTTCAAATGACTCCTTTCTATCTCCAACTTCGCCTTATATGAGAAGTTGTCTGAAACTACTTTCGGTGAGAGGTTGCTAATTCGATTTGTTCAGTAAACGACAGTTCAAAGCGAAGAAGTTTTCAACTCTTATTATAGCTTCACTCTATCGCCGCATTTGACACAAAATAATGGTTCCTAGTTCAGATAAGTAATCAATTTAATTATAAATCCTTGATGAGGTGCAAATCTCCTGTCATATGATGGTAGCACATTCAAATGAGTCTCCCAATTACAACCAGATTTTTAAGGAGAAGTGAATGGTATTTATCGAAGAATAGTTTTGGGTTGGACAAGTGTGTTCAACCGGTAGAACTGGGTCGTCTCATCGATAAGCTTGTGGCGCGGCAGGATCTGCGGCATTCGAAATTTATTTCGAATGTTGCGGATGCGGACGGGTAGATGGCGAACTCTCCACTCAGTCATTTTCTGAACGCACCAGGGGAGTGGAGAATTAGCGGTGGAAAAATGCCGTTGGTTGGGACAGTAAGGACCGCATGGAAATAAGTCGGTCTCTTCTGTACCCAACCGCGGCGCTGAACACTCGGTATTAGATCGCTCGTGACTTGAATCAAAGTTTAAAAAGTTTTATTATTATTATATTTGTTATTTGACGATTTGGCTTTTCACTCGAGATTGGGAGTTTTCTTGCTAATTGAGTTCCTCTGTTGTACGAACTAAAAAGTTAAACTTAAGTGGTGACCCCGATAAAAAAGAAGAGGGAAAGGATCGCAGTGTTTTCCCCAGCTCAGGCATTCCTCCACTCATTTTGCTGCGCCGCACTTGCTACCAAACACACTTTTCCACGAATTTCGATTCGACGGTTCAGTCTATTTTCCACATGAGAACGTTATAAAACCACCATCGAAATTCACTGAATCGCTCGTTCTTCGCAAAATCTCGGTCTACAGTCCGGTGCGCGTAGCACATTCATCGAACGTCTGGGATTGCAGAGCCACGCAGCAGGGACAGGAGTAGTCGCGGCAACGATCAACAACAGCAGCAAACGGCCGTCCCCAGCACCGCCAACGCCGCAGCTACAGCCCGACGAATTCGAACCAGCGCCGCCGTCGAGGAGGACCCCAGCTCGGCTTAAAAGTAGCGAAAATCTCAGGCTTCATATTTTATCCACGGAAGGAACTAGTTTATATTTATTGCGACGTCGTTACTATTGTACTTTATCCTAAAAAGTGAAATTATTATTATCTCATCTCTTTACTCATTTTATATCAGTATCAAATTTAATTGTTATCATTAGTTGTGCAATATTCGCACTAATTGTTAATTATATTAAAAGTTAAAAAGTGATAATAAAAATTAAAGCCGCTGCAAGAGACGGCGTTGAGGTGTTTCGCATCGCGGGTTCTCCGTTTCCTTGGTGTTTTTGGTCTGCGCTGGAGAGCGTCCGCTTCGGTCGTCGTTTTTCTCGGTTCGTGCGTGCATTTGTGGGTGCGGCCTGACGTGTCGGTGTAAATTTCACCGCGTTTCAGTATAAACTCACCGCGTCTGCATCACAAACTCGTACTTTTCGGTAAGAAAAATGTCGTTTGACAATAAAGACGCGGCAGGCCCATCGGACCCACAAGTGACCGCCCTCGCCGTACGCGTTCCTCCGTTTTGGCGGCGGAACCCCGAGCTGTGGTTCGTGCATTTGGAAGCGCAGTTCCAAATGTCCGGCATCACATCGGACGCGACCCGCTTCAACTACGCGGTGGTCGGCCTGGACGAAGAGTCCATACTTCTGGTGTCCGACGTAGTGAAGTCGGCATCGTACTCGCAGCTCAAGAGCGAGTTGATCAGGCGCCTGTCGGCAAGCGAGTCGGCAAAATTAGACCACTTGCTGGCGGGTTTAACGTTGGGTGATCGAACTCCCAGCCAATTGCTTCGTGAAATGAGGCAATTGGGTGGGAGCAAGATCGGCGACGATCTGATCAAGTCGCTCTGGCTGCGTCGGCTCCCGGAGGGCACCCAGGCGATCCTAGCCTGCGTCTCCGGTTCCTTGGAGGAACTAGCAGCGACGGCCGACCAGGTACAGGAGGTGTACGTTCGCCCAACCATAGCGACCGTTCAACCACCGTCGGATGAGGTGAGCGACTTACGGCGCGAGATAGCGGCTTTAACTGCCAGCGTGGCCGAGATGCGGGCGACGTTGGACGCTCAGCGTTCGAGTGCCAGGTCGCGAGCTCGCTCACGGTCTGCCACACGAAAAGGGCGTTCGGGTAGCAGGTCGTCAAGACAGCCTGCGGACCAAGGTATTTGCTGGTATCATCGTAACTTCGGAGATAAAGCGACAAGATGTACGCTACCTTGCAAATTCGCGCCTACCGCAAAAAACTAGGTCCGCGGGGGGTTTTGGCGACGGCCACCCAGAGCGCAGCGCCACGTCGCCTAACTATTTTCGACCCCCTCAGCAGGCGCAACTACCTCGTCGACACGGGTGCGGAGGTTTCGGTTCTTCCCGTACCCCAGCATCATCGACTATACCCACAACCCCTCAAACTGGCGGCAGCAAATTCCTCCCGCATCAATACATACGGGTACAGGCAAGTGGACGTGAGTCTTGGCTTGCGTAGGACGTTTCCGTGGCGTTTCATCCTGGCGGATGTCAGCTTCCCCATATTAGGCGCAGACTTCTTGTGTCACTATGGGTTGCTGGTGGACTTGCAAAATAAGTCCCTTATAGACCCCACAACCAACCTAAATTCGTCGGGCCAAATCGTATCTCACGCTGACAATAACCTTTCCGTTCTTTTGGAAGACATCTCCGACTCTCGTGTTCGGACACTCCTCCAAAAGTTCAGCCAGATAACTACCGAGTGTAGTCTCTCGAAACCAGTGAAGCACAATGTGCAGCACCACATAAATACTACTGGTTCCCCGATTTTCTCAAAGGTGCGTCCTCTACCACCCCAGAAACTGGCTATCGCGCGGAAAGAATTTGAACAACTTGTTCAACAGGGTATCTGCAGGCCCTCAAACAGCTGTTGGTCTTCCCCTTTACATATGGTCCCTAAGCCAAATGGCGTCCCTGTGGGGATTACAGAAGGCTAAACGCACAGACTGTTCCTGACCGATATCCGATTCCACTCATCCACGACTTTGCGCATCACCTCGCGAACTGCCGCATCTTTTCGACCTTGGACTTAGCCAAGGCCTACCACCAAATCCCAGTAGCTCCTGAAGACATTCCAAAGACGGCAATATGCACACCCTTTGGACTCTTCGAGTTCACCCGAATGGCTTTCGGATTGTGCAATGCGGCGCAAACCTTTCAAAGGTTCATTCACTCAGTCCTGCGAAACCTTGATTTCTGTTTCGTCTATTTGGATGATGTTTTGGTCGCTTCTTCCACTGAGTCTGAGCACTTAGCCCATCTCGAGTGCATTTTTCAACGTCTCCTTCAGGCCGGTTTAGTCGTAAAAGTTGAGAAATGCAAATTCCTTCAACAACAGATGAGATTCCTCGGCCACTCCATTTCCTGTGACGGAATACAGCCCGACCCAGACAAGGTGCAAGCAATCACAAGCTTCCCGCGTCCAAAAACAGTGAGGGAGTTGAGGAGGTTCTTGGGCATGCTAAACTTTTACCGTCGTTTCCTGCCCAAGGCCGCCCATCACCAGTCCGTTTTGAACGCGTACTTGTCTGGACCCAAAACAAAAGACACACGAGAGATTGTGTGGTCTGAAGAGGCTGTCCGAGCGTTCAACAAATCCCGACAGCAACTGGCTGACGCTACACTTTTGGCATTTCCTCATCAAGATGCACCCCTAGCCGTTTTTGTTGATGCCTCTGACATCGCAGTAGGTGCTGCCCTTCACCAAAAGGTGGATCAAGTTTGGCAGCCGTTGAGCTTCTTCTCGAAACAGTTGAATCCCGCTCAACGGAACTACAGTACCTACGATCGCGAACTGCTCGCCGCGTACTTGTCCATCAAATACTTCCGTTTCTCCCTAGAAGGCAGGCCGTTCACAGTGTTCACGGACCATAAGCCTCTCACTTATGCTTTGAAACAAAAGCCCGACAAAGCGTCCCCTCGTCAGCTTCGACACCTGAGCTTCATAAGCCAGTTCACGTCAGACATCCAGCACGTGTCCGGGAAGGACAACATTGTTGCTGACGCTTTGTCTCGTGTCTCCGAAGTTAACATCCCCGCCTCACTCGATTTCTCGGCTATTGCCAAGGCGCAAGTGGATGACGCAGCACTTCAGAGCCTCAAGTCCAACCCCAAATACAAATTGCGGGAGTTACCCATCTTCGGCTCAAACCTCTCGCTCTGCTGCGAAGACTCGGAAAAGGGACCTCGGCCATACATTCCGGCCACATTTCGCAAGGAAGTGTTCCACGCAGTTCACGACTTGGCGCACCCCGGCATCAGGACAACAAACCGGTTAGTCACCGGAAAATACTTCTGGCCCTCCATGAACAAGGATATCAATTCGTGGGCCAGAGAGTGCATCGCATACCAGAAGTGTAAAGTCTCCAGGCATGTAAGGAAAGAAGTGGGCTCATTCCCCCGCACTACCAAGCGTTTCCACACCATACACCTCGACATAATAGGGCCTTTGCGAGACTCGCACGGTTACAAGTATTGCCTCACAATCATCGACAGGTTCACGCGGTGGCCTGAGGCAATACCTCTGAAGGACATTACGGCGCAATCTTGTGCCGAAGCCCTCTGCCGAGAGTGGATACCTCGCTTTGGCGTCCCTGCAGTGGTCATCACTGACCAGGGAATGCAATTTGAGTCCACCCTTTTCTCCGAGTTAGGCAAACTCCTGGGTTTTAAACGCCAGCGGACTACGGCATACCACCCGCAATCCAATGGGATGCTGGAACGTTGGCACCGGACGCTGAAAGCCGCCATTATGGCACGCGACGAACCGTCCTGGACTCAAGTCTTGCCTCTCGTCCTACTCGGCCTTCGTACAACCCGCCGAGAGGAATTTGCTGCCAGCCCCGCGGAGCTGGTATACGGGGAGAACCCAAGACTCCCAAGCGATCCGGTCTTCGACAAGAGATCGGGTCTCACGGAGTCGGGGTTGGTGCGTCTGCTGAGGGACAATCTCCGACGCATCAAAGCGCCACCACCCACTCGACACTCGTCCATACCTGCTTGTTCGCCCAAGGAACTGGACACATGCACGCACGTGCTGATCAGGACGGATGCCGTCCGGAAGCCGCTGCAGCCTCCATATGAGGGCCCGTACCGCGTTCTCGAGAGGGGAGAGCATTTCTTCCAGCTCGAGATCGGTGGTCACAAAAAGGCGGTCTCTTTGTCCAGGCTGAAACCCGTGTGCGCCCCGAAGCAGCGTCGTGTCCGCTTTGTGGATTAACGGCGAACGAAGTTCCGGGATCCGTCGCCGAAACCCCCTAGGTTTCGTCTGGGGGCGGAGTGATGTGGCGCGGCAGGATCTGCGGCATTCGAAATTTATTTCGAATGTTGCGGATGTGGACGGGTAGATGGCGAACTCTCCACTCAGTCATTTTCTGAACGCACCAGGGGAGTGGAGAATTAGCGGTGGAAAAATGCCGTTGGTTGGGACAGTAAGGACCGCATGGAAATAAGTCGGTCTCTTCTGTACCCAACCGCGGCGCTGAACACTCGGTATTAGATCGCTCGTGACTTGAATCAAAGTTTAAAAAGTTTTATTATTATTATATTTGTTATTTGACGATTTGGCTTTTCACTCGAGATTGGGAGTTTTCGTGCTAATTGAGTTCCTCTGTTGTACGAACTAAAAAGTTAAACTTAAAGCTCCTTAAAGGGTATTAAAACGAATTGTTTGATTCACAAAGGAGCGATACCAGCTGCAGTTTCAGTGTAGACCAATATCTATCTTCGTTGCCAAAATTTCGACTATAGTCCGGCAACTTTGATACAAAATGTTAACCAAGCTTCTACAAAATTCCTCTTAATACGTTACATATTACCATCGTCCTGCAACCATAGCAACTGATATTTCCAAAGCATGCAAAATCGTTTACAACTAAACCATGCAAGCCACAAACCAGGGGTGTGGTGATATTTCATTAATTAGGGTTTGTTTGTGCGTCCCATCAGCAAGTACCAGCTATCTGCTTCAACCAAGGAGCCTAGATTTTATGATAATATTTCAAAGAGCCGATGGTCAGCCATATTTTCATGCTCCGGGCTTTGGCCAAAATCAGGAACTTTCAATTGCATATAAATTAAATTTACCGAAATTCACTGCTCCACATACATGATGAACGAGGGTAGTTTATGGTTGATGATGGAAATTGATAGTTACGGTGGTAGAGTGGAGCTTCTAAAGAATTTGCACAAAGCATCATTGAAAAGGACGATGGAATTTTGACATAATTTGCTACTCCGAGCAGTACCAGGGTAGTTTCAATATTTGTGGTATACACGTAATTACGAAATTTTGATGAACATACGAGCACCTCGATTATTGGTGTTTATATTTAAAATAATTCAATCGTTTGATTAGAGGAATCAAACTCAAAAGAAATTAGTTTTGGAACTGATGATTTCTCATTTGACTAACTAACCTTTATTAGTTTGACTGTTCATCAAATTGTTTATACAACAAAGTAAATACGCGGAATATGTTCAATGATACGACATGAGAAGGGGAACCTTTCGTATCAGAAACCACAAATAAAGTCCTTGATATTCGCTGGTCCCCAGGATTAAAATGTATGATTTGTCAATTTGTAATAACTTCCTGGATTTGGCGATGGTTAAAAGACCATCTTCTGTGGCCGAAGGCGGCCTAGAAGGGAGTACTATCCCAAAAATCTAAAAAATAAGGCCCCCAAATATTGAAACTCTACAAAAGTGTTTTGTCCGCATCCGCTTGCTGACCTCTTTGCTAGCTTGGTTCAGGATTGTTTGAAAGTCCTTGGAAGACATCAGATCCTCACGAGTCACTTTACAAAACTATGTCCTTATACCGATGCATAGGTTCGCCCCGAAGTCTGACAAAGAAACAATCTTCTTGAGATATAACGCGAACCTATCGGAAGGTCCCATGCGACCTGGGAATAAAACCAAAAAAAAATGAACCCTAAAACTCTGGATCAAAGTGCCACGATCGAGAAGGAAGCCCAACGACGGAACGCATCCCCAATCGATGCTTCTCCTATCTCGGATACTCAATGAGGCGCACCTTTGGGGTTCTTACTTGCCTTGGCATCCTCATAAAATTAAGGCATCCAATATGAGCCACACTCTAGGCAACCAATCGATCCGATCCTTATAAGGAACTCCAGACATCCCGGTTTTGCGCCGAGGTCCACCAATTCGATGTCCCCAAAAGCTGTCTGGCATCCTGACCTACGCCATCGCTCCATCTCAGGCAGGGTCTGTCTCGTCTTTTGTACCATAGATATTGCCCTTATAGACTTTCTAGGCTGAATCAGCCTCATCCATACGAATTAAGTGACCCACCCACTACAACCTATTGAGCCGAATTTTATCCACAACCTGACCGTCATAGTATCGCTCATAAATTTCGTCGTTACGATTCCGTCGCTACGGAATCGTCCATCCTCATGTAAGGGGTCAAAAATTCTTCGGAAAATTCTTTTCTCGAACGCGGCCAAGAATTCGCAATTTTTCTTGCTAATAACCCAAGTCTCCGAAGAATATATGAGGACTGGCAAGATCATGGTCTTGTACAGTAAAGCTTTGACCCTATGGTGCGCGTATTTCATCATCGTAGCTCTTATCGGTTGCGATTTTCGACCCTAGATAGGGGAAATTATCAACGGTCTCAAAGTTGTAGTCTCCTATCTTCATTCTTCCCATTTGACCAGTGCGGTTTGATGTTGTTGGTTGGGTGGTTTTGGCGCTAATGTTGCCACCATATTGCCTTCATTGATGTGCAGCCCAAGCTCTCGCGCCGCCTGCTCGATCTGTTTGAAGGCAGTTTGTACGTCTCGGGTGGTTCTTCCCATGATGTCAATATCGTCAGCATAGGCCAGTAGTTGAGTGGACTTAAAGAGGATCGTATCTCCAGCATTTACCTCAGCATCACGGATCACTTTCTCGAGCGCTAGGTTAAACAGGACGCATGATAGGGCATCCCCTTATCGTAGACCGTAGTTGATGTCGAATGGTCTTGAGAGTGATACTACTGCTTTTATCTGGCCTCGTACATTGGTCAGGGTCAGCCTAGTCAGTCTTATAAATTTCTCTTATGACCGTGTACAGTTTAACCCTGGCTATGCTATCATAGGCGGCTTTTAAGTCGATGAAAAGATGATGCAACTGATGTTCATATTCCAACAGTTTTCCATCGATTGCCGCACATGGAAAATCTTATCTGTTGCTGTTTGCCTGGAGTGAAGCCTCTTTGGTATGAGCCAATGATGTTCTGGGCATATGGAGCTGTCCAGCCTAGCAAGATAGCGGACAATATCTTATAGATGGTAATCAGCAACGTGATACCTCTATAATTGCTGCACTGTGTGATATCTCCCTTTTTATGTAGGAGACAGATAATGTCTCTTTGCCAATCGTCAGGCATTGATTCGCTATCCCACACCTTGAGCACAACTTGATGAATCACTTGGTGCAAATGGTCGCCTCCATATTTAACCAATTCGGCTGTAATTTCATCAAATCCTGGTGATTTATGATTTTTGAGCCGATGAATTGCACGGACTGTTTCTTCTATACTTGGTGGTGGCAGTATTTGCCCGTAGTCTTCAGTTGGCGGGACCTCCAACTCGCCGATGTGCTGGTTGCTCAGTAGCTCATCAAAGTACTCAACCCATCGCTCCAATATGCCCATTCTGTCGGAAATCAGATTTCCCTCTTTGTCTCGACAGGATGAACATCGAGGTGTGTAAGGCTTCATCCTGCTGACTTGTTGGTAAAACTTGCGCGCCTGGTGCGTTGCTCCCTGTATTTTTCTAGTTCACAGACCAGTTCGTTCTCCCAGGCTTCCTTTTTCCGTCTGTGAAATGGTCTTCCTGTGAAATGGTCAACCAAGATCCTTTTGGTACCCGAGAAGCGGAGGTCGAAGCCGTACAGCTCGTAGTTGTTGGAATTGTGGGGAGTTAGGACACCAGTGGCAAGATTGTGTAGGAGAGAAACCTCGTCTTTGCTATGGCTTTGAAGCTCCTAATATCTGGAAGCCGCAGTGTCCCCCCCCCCTGTGTGATCCCAAAAAAATCGTAATACTCGATACCCTGGGGAATCGGGTGGCCTTCGTGTTAAGGTACTCCGATCCATTTACGATGACATACCCAGATTTGACCCCACGACCGACAGTTTCAAGAACACCGATGCTTTCAGTTCAGTCGTTCTCATAAATCGGCTCGGCCATTATATCCACTAGTATGGGTATATCACAGTCTAATTTTTTTGATTTTTATTTTCGCCTGCAAAATCATTAACGATAGTTAGTGGAAGAGATTACAGATCGATCTCAGGACAGCCGACGGGACTAGCCACTCGACAGAAGGCAATGTCGGCTGGCATCACGCTTCACGATCGAATGGAAACGATATCATTCCTCCATACCCCGTCGTTAACCCAAAATTTATACTTTGGTGCTCAATGCGCAAGTCCACAGATGACAGCATCACTTTGCTTGCTGGTGTGTCATCAATTGGTGTTGGTTGACGTTCTTAGCATTGTCTATTGAACAAATGAAAGTGCAATTAGGTCTTGCGCGCAAAAAGCAAGACAATGCTTAGAGCGTGAATCGACACCAATTGGTGACACACCAGCGAGCAAGGCGATGCTGTCATTGGCAGCTTTCTGTCTTTCGAATCGAAGGCCTTAGGGCGTATATGTCTAACGACACACGTCTTCGATGTCACGGACAATTAACTGATTAAACAGTTCCCAGTCCACCCCGCCATCGGGAAGCTCCTCTATAAAGAGATTTATCGATTACTGGCTTTGGTAGTTATAGAAGTAACGCAAACCGCCTGGTCATCACCGGTCACCTTTTCGGTAAAAGTTGGTGAAGTATGTCTTTGCCTTGATACGCTTAAGGTGAACAATGTCACCGTACAGGACGCTTATCCTTTACCTCTCATCGAGGGGAATTTCAGCCGTCTCCCGGTTGTGTTAGATTTACTACGAATCTAGATCTGAAGAATGCGTTCTGGAAAATTCCGCTGAATGAGGCATCCAAGGATATGAGTGCCTTCACAGATTCAGTACAACCACTCTGTTGGTTGGTGATCATCCCGTTTGGACTCTGGAACACACTTCAACCATGCAGCGACTGTTTTTGTATACTTAGATGACTTGGATGACTTGCTGCTCATCACAGAGTTCTTCGACCATTACTTGCAGCTCTTAAGCGAAGTAGCTTGATATTTTTCATCTCCAAGAGCAAGTTTGTCATGAAGAAGATTCAATACTTGGTTCATATCATTAGTAATGGGACAATTTGTGCCTATCAAGGTACACGCCGTCGAAGCTTTTCTACGCCCGAAACAGCTACGGCGATTCTTTGGAATGTGTAGGTGGGGTCAGCGATTTGTGCCAGATGACGCTTCGCTAACTGCACTGTTGAAAGACATGGTTTAGAAGAAGTGTCAGCTCTGTTGCTCAGATGCTCTGAAAACGAGTCTCTCTTCTTCGGTCTTATATAGCCCCCTCTACAAACCTTTTGCTATCCGTTGTGACGCAGATCAATATTTCATCGAAGCGATGCTGATGCAGATGACAGGGGAGAGAGATGAAGTTCTCATAGTTTACATGTCAAGGAAGTTTCTCAGCCTCAGCGAAACTACACTAACAGGAATATTTGATAGCCCCTTCAGGAGATGAACTGCAAGAGCGACAGGTTCGGAAGTTTTGAATTCTGGAGAAGCTAATGGCTGAAATAATCACTCGTGCCCATGATCATTCTTCAAGTGCGCATGAGGAGATTGATAAAACCTTGGGTAGACTGTGGTTGTGGTTCTATTGGCCGAAAAAGGTTTCACAGGTCATGGACTACAAGGCGTCAGAAGCTCCCAACGAAATGCTCGGCCTCTAATAGAAAAAACGCTCATCTCCGATCGGGTCTTTCAGCGCTTGTGTATCGATTAGATAGGCCCATACGCCAGGTCTCATCGCGGAAACATTGGAATAATAGTAGTTCCAGATTCTCTCTCCAAGTTTTCATTCGTGGAGCCGATTAAACGGCTTACCGCAAACGCTGACAGAATACTTGGAGAAGAGAATCTTTCATGTGTTTGGAATTTCTGAATCGACAACATCTGACAATGGAGTCTTCTAGACCAGTATGTGGAGAGTAAATCGCTCACTTTTGGCTGATATACGCGCCTATATCGATCCTTATTAAAGAGATCCATCAACTGTGCTTTTCGTTCAGCAAAACACATCTTGATAGGGACTTCACCCTATCACATCGTTTTTGGGCAAACCGTGGTCATCCATGGGAGTATATACGCTCTCTTATGACAACTAAACACCTTGCATGATGTGAACCTGGAAATCTGTTCTAAGCATAAACTTGCTAGGCTCAGAGCGGAAGTCCAAAGGCCTACCCTCCAGGCAAGAGAGACATAGGAGAAAGGTTACAGCTTGCGATTCCGATCTTGCAAATTTCAGGAAGAAGATATCGTATAGAAGCGGCTCTTTAATTTAAACAGTGCGGCAAAGCGGTACAATGCGAAACTGGATCAAAAGCTCGTGAAAGCAAAGGTAATCAGATTCAATACGATTTGAAAGAGATGGACGCTCGTTGTCTGGACGTCGCTCAACTAAAGGACTTCAAACTCTAGCCCACAATCTGGTGGACAATTTTCTGGAAAATGAGTTGTCTGGAACCAGTTGCTGATTTGTCTTTGATCTGGGATAGTCCGTCACCTAAGCGGGATTAGTCAAAGAGAATCAAAATCAGAATTCAATGCAATCTAGGATATGATTAATTACTATTTTATTTTAGGAAATTTAGCTCTTCCTCAGCGTACATATCCTCGTTACCACCTACAGGAATTGATTATTTCTCTGATAATATATTCCTTGTGAAATATCACTGCGCATTATAGTACACGAGCGATGCTTATGAATTTTACCACTCCAGGACACGAATCCTTTTAATATTCATGAACCATGACCAAGTTCTCAACCCCAGTAGCCGGAGACCTGAATATATTCCACTGGAGCATGGAACTCGGCCAGGCTGTTCAGCTCACTTCATATGGCATGTACACAGCACGCGGACAAGTGTCGATAGTGCAAAAGGTGCCAAGGAGAGAAAATGCACTGTCGGTACAGAACTAATAGCAGTCGACCCCCATCCGGGACATGTATCTGCCTATCAAGGATCCAATGTCTGAAAATTGTTATGACAGGGATTCACTTGAACAGTTTTGCTCACATTTGCGAATGCTTTCGTTTGGCTGAAATTACCTAAAAGGCATGTCGGTTTCGACGTACATGCTCCCCATGCAGCACCAGAGAATTCATCAACCGGAAAATATTGGAGAGAACAATTTAACTTGTAAATAGGTGGATCCAGAGTTCCATGTTCTGCGGAAGGACCGATGATGTTCTTGGATCCATCTCAGCTATATGTAGAGTTCGGGAATCAAGTGCAAGCTCCTGTAGCCTTTTGTGAATAGGTGATGACGTAGTATGGCTTCGGAAGTGGCTTTGCTTGTCTATGGTTAACGTTTTCATTTATTCAACCCCAACTTTGCGTTTATGTCTGAAAGTGAATTCCGGGTTGGGTTATGATCGTTGGGTAAATTCCCAGTAAATGATGCTTCTAACGAACCGTATGTAAATTTTTCGAACCAAATAAATGGATACGTTTGCTAGGATACCCCCAATTTGTATCTCATGTTTTCGAGTTTTGAAAAGATTTTCTCAAGTCAAGGCTAATCTTGTAAAGACCATGCATAGCAAGTTATGCAAAAATGTCAAGATTATTTTATAGGAAAGTTGGAATTAACATCGAAAATATCTACAACAACAATAATTTGAACCTACGTTAATGTCGAGAACTACCCACGGTAACCGCCTATTATGTATTTGTGTGGTGGGGAGAAGCTACAGCTTCTGAGCACTCGGACCGTGTTGGCCCATTGTACTCGTCACCCCGTCTAACAGAATTTTCCAGATTCGTCAACCTATCGCAGGATTTCCGTTAGTGGGTGTGATGCTACCCGTCGCAACTTGAGAACATGGGCACGAAAGATCTGATGCCTGATGCGTCAATAAGCGGGGCATTCACATAGGAAATGCTCCGTGGATTCCGCTTCCTCATTACAGAAGAGACACGTATCATCTTGAGTAATTCCTATTCTGAACATATGCCCAACTAGTGAATTATGGCCTGTCAAAATGTCCACAATACACCTGAAGTCCTCCTGCTTTTCGACAGGATAAACTTTGCGGTACGCACGTTCGGAAAAGTTTGGTGTGTCGAGCAGCATTTAGATTCTGCCACCTGTCATTGTGGGAAGCTTGTTCCCAGTTTTTGAAAACAGACTTAGCCAATGCTACTGATACTTCAATTGCTAGTTCCGGTCCCAGCATAGAGAAGATTGACCCCACTTTCGCTAAAGCACCCGAGATTTCATTGCCCTTTATGCCACAGTGACCGTACTGAAACTAGAGATAGAGTTCAAACGGTTCCTGCATTCCTGAATGATTTTCGAGGTGATCAAAGAACTACTCAACGCCCTCAATGCAACTTGCCTATCACTGCTGATTGCGATGCGACTGCCCTTCAACCGCTTGTCAATCACCAAGTTTGCCGCCCTTAAGATCGCATAAACTTCGGCTTGAAAAACCGTTGCATATTGTCCCAAAGGAAAAGCCGACTACTCGTGAGAGGTAAACTCCGGCTCCAGAACCCTTTTCTGTTTTAAGCCATCGGTGTAGAAGACTTCCGTGTATCCTTTCCCATTTCTCCCTACGCCTCAGGGTAATTTCATATCTTCTACCAAACAGATGTATGTGGACACGAGAATCGGAAGGCATTGTAAGAACGGGATTCAGTCCTCCCAGGCACTCTTCCAATGCTCTGTGCCCCTCACATCCATTGTTTCCCCATAGATATAATCGAATTAGTCTATGAGCTGCTCCCATTGCAGAGCATTGAATAAATATATCCAGTGGCTGCAAATTGAGTAGTTCATTCAGAGCTGCGCCGGATGTCGAGTTCATGGCACCATTGATACCCAAACACACAGTTCTTTGCGGTGTGGCTAGTTTTCAGTGAAAACCTTTTTGTCTCACCTTAACCCACCACACTACGGATGCATATACGAACATCGGCCTAATAATGGCAACGTGTATCCACATTACCACATGAAGCCTGAGTCCCCATGTCGAGCTAAAGGTCCGTCTGCACAGCCCATAAGCTGTGAGAGCTCGTTTCATCTTTACCTCTACATGTTTGTTCCAACGAAGTTTTCTATCTAGAGTGACTCCCAGATATTTCACTTCTTCGAAGAGTTGACGGCTAGTACCCCTCATCTCAGGGAGACAAAGTCCACCCAGTTTTCTCTTTTTTTGTAAATAATTCCATTGTGGGTTTATTTAGATTAACTGAAAGACCATGTCTGAGGCACCAGCTGTCTATCAAATCAACGGCACGTTGTATATTCCTACACACCGTTCCAAGATCCCGATCAACAGCAAGCACAGCCACGTCATCCGCATAACCTTGAGCGTGTATTGGCAAATTTTGCAGTTCGCATGATCGAGTCGATC
This sequence comes from Hermetia illucens, assembly GCF_905115235.1. Classification (NCBI taxonomy): domain Eukaryota; kingdom Metazoa; phylum Arthropoda; class Insecta; order Diptera; family Stratiomyidae; genus Hermetia; species Hermetia illucens. The sequence goes on along the minus strand of NC_051851.1, from coordinate 21,899,198 downwards.
AGCATACTCCACAGAAGTGGCGCACCTCCTTGGGGGCAGCCCTTCGTTACTTCTGCAGTCAGATAGCGATCGATACCCACTTCGGCGCACAGCAATCTCATCTCTCTAGTATAGCATGGATCCACTTAATTCAAGTATCATCAACACCATGCACTCTGGCGGCATCACAAAGTTTTTGAAAAGACGCACAGTCAAAAGCCCCTTCAATGTTCACGAACACCCCCATCGCATACTCACCATTTAAAGTCTCATACTCTATCTTTGTGACCCAGGAATGGAGAGCAGACTCACTGGACTTTCCACGCTGGTAAGCATGTTGGTTTTCATTAAATGGGTTCGACCTAAGTGCGTTTCCACGAATGTGACGCTCCACAAGTCTCTCCAAACCTTCGAGCAAGAATGAAGTCAAGCTGATGTGTCTAAAATTCTTTGGATTAGAATACTTATCTTTCCCAGGTTTTCATATGAAGACTACCTTAACCTTTTACCAAGAGGAACACACGCAGCTCTGAGCAAGACATCTTCGAAAAATATATCTTAGAGGTCGCTCTAAGTGCTCCATACCCTCCTTTAGCATTGCCGAATAGATGGCATCCATGCCAGGTGCTTTGAAATGTTCAAAGGACAGTATGGAAGCTTTCACGTTTTCATGGGTAACAACCGCTTTCGGAGTGTTCCAGTTCCCTTTACAGCCCTTGCATGTTGAAGGGGTTGCCAGAACCGTCAACTCTCCCCCTACCCTCACCCATTCTCCCGGGTGGTGTACTTCCAAGAGGGTCTGTACTGACTCTAGTCTGGAGCTCGTGAAAGTACCGTCGGGTTTTCTAAGAAAGTCCAACTTCGCCGACTCATCCCTTTTGAGGACTCTGCACAGCCTTAAAGTCTCTCTTTCGCCTTCCAGTTCCTCATAGTACGCTCTAAATGAGTCTCGTTTCGAACAGCTAACGAGGCTCTTATATTCACGCTGTAAGTTCTTGAAATTTAACCAGTCTTCGTTCTTATTACTTTTACAAGCCCGGCTCAGAAGTCGCCTGGTTGATTTCCTGAGTTTTTGCAGTTCCTCGAAGGAAGCGTATTAACGCTTTGGCCTCAGGAAATAGGACAAGCGCCTTTATAGCATTCTAAAAATGTGCAGTTCAAAGTTTTCAATTCATCTTCCAGCGCCAAAGGAGTCCTTAGTCCCCTAGGGAACTGTACTTTATTGCCAAGAAGTTCGTTGAACTTTGTCCAATCCGTTTTCCTAGGGTTCGGCTTTGTACTGCAGACTGTTCGCCGCAATAGCCAGATTGGATTCTAGGTATCGGTGATCTGAGAGTGAGACCTGGTCTAGCACTCGCCAGTGTGTAATCAACTTTAACAACTGTGAAGTGTAAATTGTTAGGTCAATTACTTCACTTCTTCTCGGTCCCACGTTCGCTGTCATCAGACCAGCTGAAGTGATAAAATCAAACAGCTCCCCATCTCTAGGATTGTATCTGCTACTGCCCCAACAAATATGCTAAGCGTTTGGTTCACAACCTATTAAAAGTTCAAGGCCACTTGCTTCTGCATACGCTACCAGGTCCTATAGTTCTTGCGTTGGCGGAGGTCACAAAGAATCATAGGGTAAGTAGGCAGAGGCAACTATAGCTTTTCTCCTCTTACCATTAACCTGGTATTGTAAGTTAAGCGCAACAAGATCCTGGGAACAGAATTGTCTCGGCATGGTTGCCTATAACAATTTTGATATCAGAATACAAGCCCTCGGTCTCGAGGATCTTTTATCGAAGAAGATCCTGGTCCCCTTGACTGATCTAATACCACAAATTCTGTTAAAACGAACGCAGGGCTCTTGAACCAGAAATATGTAGTCCTGCAACTTAGCCAGCTTTGCCGCCAGTAAATTGGAAGGAGCTTTGGCATGCTGCAGGTTGATTTGCCTAACTGTTATGTTTCTAGCCATAAGTGCAGTCTAGTATTAAAACCGCCGCTAACTGAAAAGTCTGCTGCATTCAGTGTGGATCTCACCGGAGTTACCAGCTTGCCCTCATCTTCCACCGAAAGTTCCGCTTTCTTGCGTCCAATTTCTCTGGGTATTGCCACACTTAGTGGTGTAGCATTTTCTCATTCTCAAGAAACTCCGCCTTCTTTCGCAGTGCCTTCCGTTGTCACCGGCTAGAAGCCCTCCCAAGTTCACGGAGTCCGGGCTGCAAGGATCTATTTTCACATATCGGCGTTAGACCAGTTGCATCCGCATTGCCAGCTTCCCTTTCTTCCGTTTTTCCGGGTACATGCGGAGAAGCAGTTTCTGACAGGCAATCCTATAGTTCTCCTCATTTGCGGCTGAAGTTTCCTTCTGCCGAACCTTCCTCCCCCGTATTTTAGAACAGTTAGGTAACAGTGTCACCGGCCGTACTCAGATTTCCAGTTGCTTTCATTAAGGGAGTTTCTGTACTATCCTTTTTGGCTGACCGCGCCGTAGACAGCGGGTGTAATTTTTCCACTGAAGTGCGGAGCCTGTCTTCCACAGATTTCTTCTTGAGGGAACATGAATTAGGTGAGGCCCCCAAAATCCGTGCCTCGGCCACGACCTGATTTCTCAGAGTCGCGGGTGAATTCGAAGTCTGTGAGTTCTTATCACTTGGAGAGTTACAATCCTTTATTTCCATCTTTATGTATTTTTGAACACTCTTAGTGTAGTAGTAAACTACCACAAGCTCCTCCTCCACGACAAAGTGGTGTACGAGGGGAGACCGCCTATTATACTAGCCAGAAATCCCCGTGCGTTTCCCCGATTAAATCGCTGATACTTTCCAATGCAGAGCACGAATTTCTTGGATTTGATCCCCAAAAACTTTTTTACCAACGCTCGAAGAGAATCCTCAGCATTTATTCAAATAAGAATCGAAATGCGCTCCATTGATTAAGGTCAATCATTATTCACTGAACTATTCATGCGGAATGTGAAAGGACGTAGCCACTGCATCCTAAACCCGACAACATTCTGCTTACACAGGTTCCGTTCAAGTTCATTTGTTCAGGTGCCAATTCCAATTTATATCGACAGCCATTGAACCTCCCCGTCCGCAACGCTCGCATACTAATACAATTGAGGTGAACACACGTCCTTGGAGAATTTTCAATTTACAATTGTGCGAACATCTCAAAATTCCAAATTATCTACTAAAAGTCGAGAGACGAAATTTTAACACATTTTCCGAACCTTTCATTTCTCCTCGTCCTTGTCTATTGCTTTTCCCTCAGCCAAAAATCGAATTTGAATTGAGGGTTCCGCAAAATGTTACCTAATCGAATTTGCGAGTCCTAGTCCCGATTTTAAATGCTGACGAAGAGTCAAAGGATCGAAAGCTCTTATACTATCCCATATACATATCCCGATATCTGCGCATTGTTCTTCTTGCGTAGTAAGAAAAGATTCGCACAGAAAACATTTGGATTAACTTTGGTTCGGGAGCTCAAAATTATTGCCATGCTTTTCCAGACGATGGAAAGTTTCATGAATGAATGAATAATTGAAAATTTGTAGGTTTTCAATGAATGCCATGGAAAATGTAGAGGATGCCAAGGATTCCGGATAATACAGAAAAATCTTTCAGATCAGGAAGGTGAGTCTGATTTGCATAAAAATAATTTGAAATGTATCATTCGTGACTTGGATGTACACGAGAAAAATATGAGGGGATAAACAGGAAGTGCTATTTGTATCTTCAGAATTTCGAAACGGATGTGTTCCTTTAATATTCAAATACGTCATCCGTTATATATTCCAGGATTTCCTTTTGATATTTTTAGAAAGTTAGCTTTTCATGTAAACGCTGCAAGAAAGTCATATTTTAGGCAACGGTGGGGTTCATTTCTGAATAAATTCTATTTTTGTAGATCCTAGAGATGATGAGGGATAAATATGTATTCCATACATAGTTCCAGGTCCTGCAATGAATCAGGCTTGATGTCCCTAAGTTAACTTTTGTCAGCCACGTAGGCAGAACTATGCCTCAGATATGAAAATGAAAATGTTGTGTCAATGTGCAGAGATTCTTCTCCAGGTTCATTGAGAACGTATGCCTAATAAATGGTATGATTCTGGATATATCCCTTTTGTGTGTAGTTTGCAGGGAGTTAGAAGAGGAAAGGATCGTCAGATTCAAGAATTTTGTCATCATCATCAATGGCAGAACAACCGGAGTCCAGTCTAAGTCTCTGTTAATAAATAAATAGAAATATCTGTGTTTTGAACCAAAATCTACTAATTTGATACCCGTCCGCTTAACAAAAAATGCATGCAAATGTACGCTAGGATGGAAATATACATAGCATTGGAAGGCTACTACATAAAAGGAGTCAATGATTGCTTTTGATTTCAATGTATACAATTGTTGACGCTGAAATATAGTAATTTAAAGGATACGTGTTTTTAATAATTTGGTGTCAGGAAGAAATATAACGAATTGCGGGGGTTGAGGGAAGGGGATGATGAAAAGCTAAAAATGCCAAATGCCATGCCAAACCCACTGAAGAATATTCAAATATGAATCGCATATCGTAAAACCGCCGGTTATTCTAAAGAACAAGTCATTATTTGGAAACAGAGTACCCGGATTTAACGAGGTCCTAAATTCAACTTTCATAGTACAAACTCAGCATGCATTTCTTTTCCTTGAATTTTTGTATTCGACGATTTTGTGCATCATAGCAGAAGTTACTTATTAAAAGAATTAAAAAAAACCTCTTCTCAAAATAACAAAATTAAGTATTTTCTTCTTATTTCATTCTAGGTAAGAGTTGCTTGATGACTACACTAAAGCCCTTGCTAACTGAATCAGGTGATTTATTTTTAAATTTTCTTCCGGAATACAAGGTCAAAATCGCCTATGCTTCAAAAATAATATCTCTTTCAGAAATCAAAAATTACCAGGATTTAAAGAACAACAGTATTTACCTATAAGCGCATATGTAACTATTTGCGGCTCAAACTTAAATATGCTTATTGGTCCGCTTTTACTTTACTCAAGTTGAGGTGTCAAAAATGTGCTCACAATATGGAACAGCTTGATACGAAACCCCTTCTGAAAGTCTGAAGATCTGAATTTACAACCACACCCTCCTAGTAAACGGCGTCGGTTTTTTCTTATTGTGGATTTAGGTGGAAATATTCTGAGGAAACCGTTATGGCAGATATGTGGGGGAGTCACACCTACTACAACCACGCTCCGCCCCTTCTCCTGTTCCTATCCTCCTGGCCATCATCATCAAGGGCGCAGCAACTGATATCCAGTCTAGGCCTGCCTTAGTAAGGAACTCCAGTTTTCGCACCGAGGTCCACCAACTTTGTATCCCTAAAAACTGTCTGGTGTATTGGCCTAGGCATCGTCTTCCTTTTCTACCATTCACATTGCCCTCACAGACTTTCCGGGCTGGGTCAGCTTCCCCCATACGGATTAAGTTACCTCCCTTTCCGCAACTGGCTGAGCCGGATTTTATCCACAAACAGTCGATAGTGGTATCTTTCCTATGGAAAAGTCGATCCTCATATATGAGGCTGAAAATTCTTCGAAGGATTCTTCTCTCGAACGCGACCAAGAGTTCGCAATTTCCCTTGCTAAGAACCCAAGTCTCCGAGGAATACTTGAGGGCTGGGAAGATAATTGTCGTATACAATAAGCGATTTGACCCTATGGTGAGACGTTTCGAGCAAAACAGTTTTTGTAAGCTGAAATATGTTAGGCTCAGTTGGCAGCTAACAAGTATGTCTGCTCGACCTGGGTGAAGGTGGACTGAACATCTCGCTCAGCTTAGTCAGTCTGATCAATTTTATTAGGATACCGAATTTTCTCATGGCCGTGTACAGTTTTACTCTGGCTATGCTGTCAGAGATTGCTTTAAAGTCAAAGAAAAGATGTTGCAACTGATGTCCATATTCCACCAGCTTTTCCATCGATTGACGTAATGTGATCTGTTGCCGATTTGCCTGGAGTGGTATGGACCAACGATATTCTGAACGTATAGGGGTTTTCCGACCTAGCGAAATAGCGGAGAGTATCTTATAGATGGTACTCAGCAACGTGATACCTCTATAATTGCTGGACTGTGTGATATTTCTTTATGTGTGGGGCATATATTGCCTCGTTGCCAGTCGTCAGGCATTGATTCGCTGTCCCACACCTTGAGCAATGGTTGATGAATTACTTGGTGTAATTGGTCGCTGCCATATTTAACCAAGTCGGCTGTAATTCCATCGACTCCTGGCGGATTATGGTTTTTAGGCCGGTAGATTGGACGTACTGCTTCTTCTATGCTTGATGGAGGCAGTATTTGTCCGTCGTCTTCAGTTGGCGAGACCTCCAACTCACCAATATTCTAGTTGTTGACCAGTTCATCAAAGAACTCAGCTCATCGCTCCAATATGCCCATTCTGTCGGAAATCAGATTTCCCTGTTTGTCTCGGCATGATGAGCATCTAGGCTTCATCCTGCTTGGTAAAAATTGCGCGCCTCGTGCGACTGCTCCCTGCACTTTTCGAGTTCACAAACCTGTTGGTTCTCCCAGGCTTACTTTTGCCCTCTATGAAGTCGCTTCTCCACTCGACGGAGTTCGTGATAGGTCTCTGCGCGTGTCAGCGTTTTTTGAGAATGCAACATTACTCGGCATGCAGCATTCTTCCTTCCAGCCCATCCGACTTTTCTTTGTTTTTTGTTGTCACCAATACCTTAAACAAGTCGGGAAACCGGAAGCTCAGCGCTTCAGGTATGAAAGGTTTTGTGTATTTCCTTTATAAAGAGATTTGAGTGTGCATTTGTCTCATTAGCATGTAGCACGTAAAATATGCATATATTATGTGAAAATTTCCACTTTCAAGTAATATTTACATTCATAGTCTTGAATTTGCAGAGATGCGACAGTTTTGACCTAGTATAACTTTGTTAGTAATAGTGTGATTTTCACCAAATTTGGAAGGATCATGCTCTATGCTGTAGCCTAGATTAGTGCAATTTTATGACTCTAGAGTGAACTTAAGGGGGTTTTCTTGTCAATTACTAAAAATTCTAGTAATGTACTACTATTAACTTTATTTTAACAGGTATCGGTATGGAGGGTATTTCGGAGCCTAGGCACCATATAGTGACAGCCCCCTGATTTTTTTCAGGTTTTTCGGTTGGGTAGTTTCTGAGAATGGGTTCGTTAGAAAAATGACCACTTTCAACCCCCCGCACTCCCCACCTTTTCAACAAATGCCAAAACTAAGATTAATTTGATATCCCACATGACTATATTTGATGAAAAAAAAAATACACCCCCCTTTTGCATGTAGGGGGACCCCCCCCCCCTTAAATTCGACGTAAAAGGAGGTAACTCACTATATGCGTGAGCGTTCACAGTTCCCACCTTTCTACCAAATTTGGTGCCAATCGCTATGACCGTCTCCGAGAAAAACGCGTGTGATGGACAGACAGACAGACAGACAGACAGACGGACAGACAGACAGACAGTAAACCGATTTATTTATTTTATTTTTTGTGTGAACACAAAACCTTAAAAAGGATACATTGAAACTGGAAGAAGCTCGATCCTCCGGATTCATACCTCCTCCTAGTTGTCGATCTATCGATCCATTGTTTCATATGCACTCCACTGTAAAGCCAGCTTCATGTTTCTTCGGGTTTTCTTGTAAGTTCGTTGTTTCACCTCCTTGTCAATCCTACCCGTTGCTCTCTGAGCCGCTTGTCTGATCCGATGGCAAGCCGACCGACGATGTGACAATTCACTATTCCACCAGCAGTTGGGCTTTCTACTAGGGCAAGTGTAACGTCTCGGCATCATGAGTCGCATGCCTCCCCGTTAGACTCCGTGATATGGAAGACTCTTTTCCAGGGAGTACCTTGTATAGTACGCTGGTCCAACCACACATCTGTGAATGTTTGTTCGTCAATTGCTTTCACAGACCAACCTGACGTTCTCCCCATTTCTGGACGAGCAGATTTGCAACCGCTTGACTTGCTCTTCAGGTGAAAGACTATTGAACCAGTCTGTCCAGCATGCCCTCGAATTCGGCCAACGTCAGGCTTGGCCATCTATTTTTGCCCATACAAACCCACTGACGGAAGGCCTCATACATTCATGTATGGCTTGGTCCTCGCATGCACACAAGGCCGCCCTACCTGTTGGATCGGCTACCCACATATTGTTGTTAGGGTTTCTATAGGGTTCGCTTATTATAACCACTTGCACCTCTGATTCATGGGTGGCCTGCGAGAGCAGATCTTACGCGACCCTACAGTGATTGCGGTTGATTTGGACCAACTCATTTTCTTGCTACCGTTTCCGACAATATGCCTGATGTCCAGGCCCTCCTTTCCATCACACAACATGGTTTTGGGATCCTTGTTATAATCCCGAGCAATGTGACCTGTTTTAACAGCAACGTCTGCATCGGCTAGACCAATCAGCCTCGCTTGTGCACATTTTCACTAAATGTCCGTACGAAAAGCAATTGAAGCATTTCCTTAATGAGATTTGCTCTCTAAGGCCACAAACTAACCATCCAATACGGACCTTCCCGAAATCCAGCAGTTTGCGCGCTGCTTCTGCTAGCAGCCGGATGGTCGCCGTTTGTGTACCTCCATACGCCTTTCCAAGGCTGGCAATGCATGCCGCCTGCAAGTCGTGCAGCTTAAACTGCTCCGCTAGGGCAGTGCAGATTTTCGCCTTAGATGATCTAGGTTCTTGCACTGTATAGCGATCTCATGCTTTTGAGCACGCACGGCAGCACTTTCCCCAAGTAAATTTTTAATTTGGCTGCGAAAGCCTTCGGCTTTGCTCTCTTCGGACCTTTTCAGTTCCAGCATGAGAAGTCCCTTTTGATTCCTCCGGATCCTGCTTACATTCCCCTCAAGTCTTTGAGATCAGAGTCAGCTTTCAGTCTTCTTAATATATCTGGACATACTACCTGTACTAGAAATGATGATTGCTTCGGGACGGATCCTCATTCTCTGCTTCTTCTTTTTTGGTTGGTCCAACCTTAGTCCAACCGTCGGATACCTTTTGAGATATTAGCTCCCTTGGTATTTTAGGCACTATTTTATCGCCTACCGAGGTTTTAAACCCCTTCCGTAATCCTTTTCCCAAACCCTCTTTTTCCTCTGCCCATCCGTGAGTATTTGGTTGGGTGTCACCTGCGTCGACTCCGTCACCGTCGAAGGAGTAATTTTAGGGCTCCCCTTCAAATCTTTCTCATCTTCCCGCGATTTGTTGTATAGAACCATGATAGCTCTCACCATATGTTTGATTGCTTGGTGCACGTTGTGTTTATCATTGATGAATTCCGACAACACTACAATTTTCGCTCCAAGGAAAATGAAGGATGCCCCTTCCAGGTCGGACTTCTGTTCCAAAGCCTCATTCGTCTTTCCGCACATTTTCTGGCGTCAACGGGATTTCTGTGGCCCAGGTCCTTTTCCGCATTGCATATTGGGGGAGATCTCATAATCGTTGAGCTTCTCTTAAACGAATCCGGCTCTCGATGCTGAGGAGCCTACCCTAACTCTTTACGCTCAGATGCGGCTTTTAACGACCAACGTTCTTCTTTGGGCACATCCTTCTGCGCGTTTGCTACGGGTATTCTAGGGAGCGATGTGCTCGGTTTAAACACCTCCTTGTCTAAGCTGCTTGTAGCATTAGATGCGACGGTGGCCAAGCTGTCCACCACCAAGGCACTGCAGTCGTGGGATATCAATGACCGGAAGTCTGCTTGGCCTCCCAAAAGCCGGCGGTGCTGGGATTTCGAGCCCCAACACCGTATGTTTATACACCTTCTCTTCGTCGATATTGGTCTATTATTCTGGGTAACCTTCCCATAGCCATTTTTATCCACGGGTGGCTGTTTTCCTCCCACCTACCCGACCTGCGCCATGTGGCCATGCACGCACACCTTCGAATGCGTATAAGTACATATTCATACGCATCCGTCGAGCATTCCCTTACCCGCGTGAAGGGACGGGCCTGATGGGAAATCTGGCAAATCCTCGCAGGTTTATCTGTCTGTCTATATGTTACACGAACGTTTCTCAGAAACGGCTATACCGATTGACATGAAATTTGGTGAGAAGATGGAAACTGTGATTGCCCAGATATGTAGTGAGTGGCATATTTCTATGTTGAGATTAAGGGGGGGGGGCCCTCATACATGCAAAAGTGTAGTTTATTTGCTTTTCACCGAATGTAGTTATGTTGGGTATCAAATGAAAGGTCTTGATTAGTACTTTTCGATGCTGGTCTTATTTTTGACATTTAGAAAGGCGGCGGGGGGAGGTCGATTTTTAAATAAAAGAAAAGTAGTTTCCTAAGGATTCTGCAACGAACAAATATGTTAATAGCTGAGATTATGAAAAGGCTAGAATTGCTAAAATATTTGATGAAGAGAAAGAGTGCTTGTAAATAATTCAATTGATTCCATCACCGGTCCGGCACAAGTTAATATAAACGTGAAAAAACATTTGAATAATTCACTAGTTTTATGGAAATGTGAGGTAAAGCCACACATGTCTACAAAAGGAATGGCGCTATGTTGGGAAGCTGCTCCTAATCCCTCATGTTTAGGTTTACTCCGAAGTTTGCAAAACTTTCACAAAGGAATAAATTTCGTAACTGATAACGACCAACTGAGGTCTATCATATTTGTTTCAGCTATCTGACGATAAGTGCCAAAACTTTTATGAGCATGAAAGCGGTCCGTGGACTAAATGGAAAATAAATGATTGATTGACACGTTTTCTGCAAAAAAATCTTTCTCCTTTCCCGAATCAATGAATCATTTAAGATTCGGGGGTATTATGATTACGATAAACAATCCAAATTTGTTGAAAGTTTACAGATATCAACTCCACCCGCACTGGAAAAATAATCAATTTTCTGAAGTTTTAATCTAAGCGAAAACATATATATTCGTATCCTTTTTGTATTTTCCAATTGAGAGGAAAATACCGCATCCTTGTGAAACCACAATCAAATTTCTTTTAAGAAGTTTAACCGTCGATTCAATAACAGAAAGAAATGGAAACTCACGTCCTGTCTGGTTGCGCGGATTTACATAAACATGCCACGAGTATAGGCATACGAAAAAAGGAAAACATCCTGGCTCGCATGTGTTACAACGATAATCTCATGGCATAATTTTTAAGAACTTTTAATCTATGGGGAAAATATATCAAACATATTTTCCAAAATATATCAAACATATTTTCCTAAAAGAAAATTATTTTTGTGGCAAAAACAGGCGCTTCAAGAAAAAATACAAATAAGGATCGATGGATCCTATATCACTCAATATTAGAAAATTCCATGGAAAGTTATTAATGTCGTTCCCAAAGCAGAAAAATGAATTTCCAAAAGGTGGAAAGTTCCAATAAAATGTTCACTCAAGACTTTCAAAAAGTCAAATCAGATCGACAGGATGGGAGGGGGAGGGGTTATTTGAATATTGGTTGCGACGGGAGGAAAATGACGACATGTTCAAGAAAAGTTTCTTCTTTAATATTGTGTAGACTCGTACGTGCTCACATTTGCGGCCCATATGGTGCTCATCAGAAAAGTTTGCCAATCAACTGAATCCCTATCTATTACTTGAAGACTTCACGTGTCCCTATTTGGTAGTACATCTTCTATTTAATTGAAATATTCTCCAGAATTCGAGTCCTAAATGGAATGAAGTCTGGCAGAAATACTCTTTTCACGATAATTTTCTACACACGCTTCCCTGAATACCTCCTACGAACTAATGCATTGCCTGCATAATAGTCCATGACTGTCGAAAAGTATGTCCTTTCCAGATTGACCATAAACCCAGTATCCGACAAACAACACAAAAGAAGTCTGAAATCACTCCCGGAAACTCAATAGAGAGTGATACCAGGAACGGTGAGTAAGAGGGAGTAAAGTGAGGCATTTACGTTGAATACTTGATTCTCTGCTGCTAATGTACTATACATCAATCGATTCATTCCCTGTGGAGATAATGATGAATCGGAAATTCAATTAAATTATCCAGGATTTAGCGTACGTTTCCATCCTTGCTGTACACACATTCACCCAAGAATTGAGATGATTTTCTCGTGTGTGATTTCCCCGACAGTTTTTCCGGGTATTTGGCGTAAAAGCGTACTTGTCTTCCTGTCCCAGAAATAGCGAGAAGAAGGAGATTTTTTATATTGTATGGTGGTGGTGTTTCCACTTCTATACAGTTATTTATTATCTTTTGTCCTGAAAGGTGGGATGTCCGTCGATCCATTTATATATGTACGTTACACGACTCATCTTTCTTTCGGATTTATTTACTGTATGATTGTCAGCGAAAGTGATTTAGAAGCGATAAAAGGAAATGGGAGAGACAAGCATAGTTCTCTTCTTCCTTTTAGTAAGTAAAATATGGTACTTTTGTATCCTTGATGGGTTTTGCTGAGCATTTCGAATGAATTTACTAGTATTTGGATTATATCTGTAAAGTGGAACTTCTAAAATAGTTCAAATAACTAACTAACTAACTAACTAACTAACTAACTAGTTTAGCGGAATAGAATACTTGAACATTTGTTTTTTTTTAATTTTCGAATATCCTATATCCTTTTTGCACAGGGCACCCTTTTTTTTTGGGGGGGGGGGGGGGGTTGGCTTCGGGCTAGTATCCCGGCTCTCCCGCCTTGCGGAGCCTTCAAATCAGGGAATTCCTTTCACCAATTGGAGGGGACAGGAGTAAGGGAACTGTCAGTTGAAGGAACCCCCTGCCATCCGGCTCCTACTCCGGTCAAGCTATATCTTCTTAGCAACGAGAACGACCCCAACGTAATAGGAAACACGGCTCCACCTGTCAGCACTCCTCGGCATCTTTTCGACAATGTTGTCGAGAGAGATCCCCTGTGTTTGAATAGAGCTGCTGACGAACCTCATCCCACCTTCCACAAGAAAAAAAAAGTGTGATGGGCGTCGTCCACAACTCCATTGCAAAACACACAAGCCGAAGATCATGCCTTTCCAATCTTGTGCAGGTAAGACTGATAACCTCCATGCTCACTTAAAAATTGGGTAAGGAAATAATCAGTCCCAGCGTGCTTCCTATTCAGCCACGCACCTAAGTTGTCGATGAGCTGCACGGTCCATCTGCCTCCAGTTTCATTTTGCCAAGAGAACTGCCACTCGTCTAGTGTTCGTTGCCGTTCTTCACGAGTAACACCCTCCCTTGGCTCATCTCCCTTGCGCATGTACATGGCTTGACACTCCTTACCAAGAAGGGAAACGGAGATCACTCCCGCGATAACCATCACGGCCGGTTCAGAGACAGTGCGGTACGCAGACGCCACCCGCAAAGCTGCTTGTCTCAGTACATGCGCGAGACCTTTACGATACACCTCCTTGTCAAGAGCGTCAGCCCATTCCTCTGCGCCGTAAAGCAAGGCTGCGTTGAACTCATCAGGGAAGTCGCCTGCTAGACATAGGATCTCCAATATTTGCCATCAATCTACTTAACGCCGAGACTGCAGCTGCAGCGTTGTTCGCTGCTGCTTTGATCTGCTCAAAAAAGCTCATCTGAGTCAAGAGTCAGCCCGAGGTATTTTACCGCTGGTTTTGACTCGATAATCGACTCCCCGAACGATATGGGACGCAGGGTCGGAATTCTCGTTTTAGTCAGGATGACTATTTCGGTTTTTTCCAGTGCAAGGTTGAAGCCATGAGTAGTCATCCATCCGCTTACCCGCCGCATCAATATGCCGAGTCTGCTTTGCGCCTGTTCAACAGTGCGTCCAGCAGCAAGCGCCGCGACTCTTCTGGCGTGTCGAGTTTAAGTAGACTATCATAGGTAGCGTTCCAGAGGCCCGGCCCTAGGATGGATCCGTGTGCTAGCCCCGATGTGACTTCCATCCTCCTCTGACCCTCTAGTGTTTCATAGAGCAGGGAGCGGTTCGTCAATATCCGTAAGAGATATTTGGGCACGTGGAAATTATTGTTAGCGTCCCTAAAATGTCCTTCCATCTTACAGAATTAAAGGCGTTTCTGACGTCAAGCGTTACGAGGAGCAACACTCGTCGAGTTGGGCAGCTTTGTGCCTCCGCTCCTCGAACGGCATCCACGACTTGCATGACAGGATCGATTCTGGATCTCCCTGCTCTAAAATCAAACTGCCGAGAAGATAAATCTCCGGCAGCGTGTATCGAGCTTTTCGAGCACTTTCCAGCAGTGTCAAGCATACATAGTGGGCGGTATGCAGACGGCAACTCGGGGTCGCCTTTCCCTTTGTGGATCAGTGCAAGCCCCACCACCTTCCAACAAGCAGGGAAAGTGCCCTCTTTCTGGCAAGTGTTAAATGCGCCGAGTAGTAGGTCTGGCCCGTGTAGGAATACCAGTTTGTATACCTCTGCTGGAATACTATCGGGTCCTGGTGCCTTCTTGCTTTTCAAAAAGAGGTATACCTGAAATCGCTAAGATTCTTCGTCATTGATAGAATTATGATCTACACTAATGTCCACAAAAAAAACTTTCTTCAAGATTTAAACTTTTGTGTTAAGATAAAACAATCCAATCGATAACCCCATTAACAATAGCTGCAGCTCTTTCAAGACTTTCCGTGAATCTTGCCATCCTTCTCAACTATTCTGTGCCGGGTACTGTTATGCAAACACATTCTGTCGACTTTTGTGGGATAGTAACCTATCGACTGCCACTTCCACCTTCTAATCATTAGGTGAAAAGTATTTGACACCGGCGATGTTCTTCGTTTGATATTGTCTCAAATTAGATAGCACCACAAAGAAAATATCAGTGCCGAAAGTCTGAACTTAATACTAGTGTCAAGATGTTTCATTCCCATATTTTAGGTGAAGCCGCAAAGGCGAATCCAGGGCTGTTAATACGTCAACTGACATTAAATTTAGTGGCACCATCGATATAAACAGCGCTTCCCAAATGAACGAATTGTTCGACGTCATCGATGTTTAATCCAAAGCCATTTAGTCAAAGTCTAAGGCTCGTTAAGAGAACCGCCAGATGTTATCGGGAGGTGTCTGGAGATAGTCCATTGAGCCCCACAAATCCCTTCATCCAATCAGCATACAAGGTATTACCAGCAACAATAGCAAATCAAGTATTGGAAATGCATCACACCAATGTCAAATTCCACTTTGGATTCCAAGTTATCCCAAGAGTCTACCTCCATTTTGCACGCGACATTTTGGAGGCCATATTTGGCTAGTTGAACAGTTATAAGAGCAAGTTGGACCGAAATCTAAATTGCAGTCATTGCTAGACAGATTCCAACGGCATGTCTGTGGAGGCTGCTGATGCCAAACGCAACAGCTGCACTTACAGGCTGGTTAAACGAAGAAACAGTCCACAAATTTATCGTGCAGTCGGCCCGTGCAGGTCGGTTACACACAAAGTTGAAGAAAGAATAGAAAAAAATACTAACTGCACGGCGCGGAACCGGGAAACTCGTGGTCTGAGTGGCGCGAGCGAGAGAAGATCTATGACAGATTGCATCCATCATCGATGTCTCTCCTGCTTCAGATCTTCAGGAATCATTCCGTGTGAAGGTATAATTTTAGGGTGAACCTTTTGCATTGGCATCATCCAGTCGTATAACTGACCAAGTAGCTACGAATCACATTGAAGTCTCCTGCTACCTTCGAAGCTGCCTACCGTTACCCTCCTTCGCCGGACCATCGAAATACCTACGATCTCCAGCAATTTTATGTGACACACAATACCAAATCCTTTGTATTCGCACCAGCTTTTCCTCTCCTGATAATCACAGTGGAATGTTTCCCCTATCCACCGCAGACATGATGGTGTATTAATCTGACTTTGTCACATTATCAGAACTCTACCATATTGGCGTCACCCACTTGTTTCCGTAGTCAGCCAGCCCTTCTTCTTCTATACCGCTATTTTTCAGTCCTTGGCCTCACGTTTCCATTTATCACGAATTCTCCTATCCGCTCCGCGATTTCCTATTTAAACATTCAAAAATAGTTCGTATCCTTCACGTAATCCACCTATCATTGTCCGTTGGCTCATATACAATTAATCTCCGGCGCCATATATGGTAGCCTTACCATTTGCGCAGTTTTCAGCGTTATGGTAATGAAACTCCAGAACAGTCTCATTGAAAATAAGACGGGGGAATAAAAAACAATAAGAAGGAAAAGACTATGCGGATGCTCCACAAAGGAGTGAAAAGCAGTAAAGAAAGATCTACAGTATAAAACTGCACGTGGTGTATTATTCGCCATCTGTCATCATCTCCTACTAGAACCTATAATCGCCTGACGATCCGTCGCCTGCTGCCTTTGCTATGACCTGCTTATAGTCCACGTCTCACTGCCGTAATACAAAAGAGGTCAAACTAAGGAGGTTTCCCGCTGTATTTTTGAAGTATATATTTCGAAATTGAAATCCTATCGTCATACGCTTGTGATTTATTCAATTTGAGGAGTTGTTTTTTTTAACTCTACGTATTTGTCTGGTTTGACACTCGCCGGATGCCTCTCATATATACACTAGAAATTTATGACATTGGTGCGTCAGGCTTACAGCATTTGTGGGATTCTCACCCACAAAAACCACCCCACATTCTCCTTCTTCTTCCGCAAAGTATTACTACGCGCAGAGGACTGCGCTAAGAAGCCTTCCACTTTTCGCGCCTTTCTTGCGTGCTCCGTTTTTTCAAATTCAGCCTGAATTCTTCTGATTACGCAGTTCACTAGCTTCCCTCCGACTCCTGTAATCCCCAGCTCCTTCTATCTAAACAAAATCGTAAGCAGTAGAACATTACATGCCCCGGATCTTCAGGGCAGCAAATGCATTGAGAATCATCCAACGACTTCAGCCTTACCGCCCTTTGGAATTCTGTAGTTTTTTCAACAAAGGACATTCATTCTCATTTTCTCGTACAGACATCGTGCCTCAATTGTCAGAATGTCCATCGACTGAGATTGTCATGCACCCGCTTCACACCCTAAGCGCTAAGTTACGCTTGCCCTACTTCGATTGCTTTCACACACTAGTGCTTCCTTCCAGACCAGTGCCAGGTAAAATAGTGTAGAGAGCATTACTCTGGCTACAAGCAATTTGCGGCTATATCTTGGTCATCAATGTTATGCATCACCCGTGTAAGCGATACGCTGGTATTTGCTACTTTCAGTAGTCCAGGTATTCCTTGAAATTGATCATCACCTTATTTGATAACCGAGTTTGCGGTGGTAATGTGGCCACCAACATCAATACTACCCGTATTTGTTTTTTCGTCGGTTAGTAAGAAACCCCGCCTTTGTCTTTTGTTCCGCAAGGTCAAGGTGAAATATCTCCAGCCGCGCTTTTATGGCACTGATGGTTTCATAGGCTTACACTTCAACATTTCCGGGTTGTTTCGCGACGACAACCCCGCCTAGATTATCTACGTAAACTATTTTATTGGCCTCCTTTCGCTGAGAAAGGACAAGGACAATATTGTACGCCACACTCCAAAGGAGAGGACTTAGCTTGACCGAACTGCCGCTCCAAAAGGCCATTCCTATATTCTGTGTTATAGTTATACGTGACTCTTTCTAGAATTTTTTCTACTATGTCTATAAGGCAAATCGGCGGTAGGATGGGCCCAGCCCCTTATTGGGCTTCGGTAGCAAAACGTATTTCTACCGATGAAAGATCGAGAGTGGAAAACTCTTCCTTCCAGTCGGGTGCGGTCTTAGCAGCGAGATTTTGGGCACTATTGCAAACCGTATCCAAACCTGGAGCTTTATTATCACAAGTTCTTACTCAGTTACCGTAGGTATGGTGAAGACTTCCCATGCTTGCATATATTTTTTGTGCCTCCTTTATGCGAGGGGGAAGAACGCCATCACTATATCGAAAAGAAGATGTGAGCAGATCAGTTGTGGTGTTCTCATTTTCTTCATAACAATAGTGCGCCCGGTTTCCTGGGGGCTTTAGTCTTCTTCCGCATAAAGTAGCTTAAAACATTCTCGCTGCTGAGTCACACATACTTCCCGTTCCTTGCCAAAGTCTGGTCTGCATTTAGATCCTTGGCAAATTCTTCTTGCTTGAAAGCGTGCAGGTTGTACCTCCGCAATTTCTTTGTTCCGCCAATACATTGACCACCTATTTACGAGGGATAGCTGCCTCACAATGGTAGCGCCGCATGGTACCGTTTCTGAAACCACGCCATAGGGGTTATGGCCTTCTAATAGCATCTCTATGACTGTGTACCTTTCAGATGTTTTCACGGACCAGCCTTGATATCCTGCTCGGCATGAGCACACATCGTTGCAAAACCGATTTTTTAAATGAAGGAAAATTGTCTGCTAGTCGCTATGAGCATACTGCTCATTGACAAATCAGATCATTGAAGCACGAAGTCTATAATCAATGTGTGATTTGCGGTGATCCTAACGAACAGGTTTAAGGAAATTAAAGAGAAACACCGTCTCCGTCGCTAGTAGTGATTATTTTATTAAGCAAATATCGATATTTCGGGAACAACTTGTTCTCGATTGAAGTAATAAAAACTTGTTGTTTGCAAACAAGTTCTGTTGCACTGATGAAGGGAACAAGTGGTTCCCGAAATATCGGTATTTGCAAGAATAAAATACCCACACCAACGGAAAAGAAACAACAAGTTTTTATTACTTCAATTAATTAATCGTTGGAAACACCGCATAATTTCACTCTGATTAACTTGTTCTCTTCTTCAGTGCACGGGTCTATACACCAAGTGTAACTCTGCAAAAACCTCGAGCGATATACCTGCTATTCGTAGTCCGACTGTCCCAATCTACAGCTCGCGCGTTGATATGGGGTTTTGACACTCAGCTCACCCGCTAGGATGGGGTTTTGACTTTTTACGTCCGAAAAGAGCATATCTTGCATTTCCTATTGCTTCATCATAGTGCTTAGTAGAGCATAGCAACTGTATATGTAAATGACAACTATTTTTCTGTCGACTTCCAGAAACTCTATAACTTCTTGGATGGATTTCTTTCCTTGCAAATCGACTACCCTTTAAATTTCGAGGTGGCATCATGGGTATTGCCTGAGTAATGTTTGCTTTCTTCGAAGAATTTTACCGTCCTCATCGCCCTTGCACACAATTCGAACTTCTCTGACCACTTTTTTGATATCCTGGTGCACATTGTATTTGTCCTTCAAGAATTCTTAGGACCCTATTATTTTCCGCCTGAGTATGACAAATGATGATTCGCATTCGGATAGTGGTCTTCTGCTTAGTTTTCTGTATTTATTAGCTCCGCTCGAGCTTCCCTAAATACCGTTGGCTTAGAGGAATCTTAGGTTCATCGAGTTCTCCTGAATGGATCCAGGATTAGTGTTTATGATATCTCCCGCCCAAGTGTAGTCCCAACTGTAAGCTTTACAACAAGTGTCCTTGAGAGCGATGGACTCTTTTTAAAAGCTTCTACCTACAGGGCACTTTTAGTATTACATAGATGCAACGGTAACTAAATAATCCACCACCGACCCTTTATAGTCAACGGATATCGACCACCGGGGACCGGCTTGCTAACCCCAAAAAAGCGCCGGCATAAGAGTTCCAAGCTCTTACGCCATATATTTCACTATCCTATCCAGCGCATAATTACCTGCTAATACGTATACGGCATGAATTTCCCAATCCGCACGGAGGGACGCGCTTGATGGGAGATTTAGCAACTCCACACAGGTCTGCTTGACTATTACACGCATTTTCTCAGAAAAAATCGATCATACACACGGGAACTGTGAATCCCTTCGCATGTCAGTTGAGTTTGTGGGGAGTCCAGATATATGCAGAAGGGGAAATGTAAATTTTCATAACCAAATATAGTCATATGGGGTAACAAATGAAAGGTCTTGATTAGTACGTTCCAAAGCTGGCATCAGTTCTGATATTTGAGGGGTTTTCGGGAACTGGAAGGTGATCATTTATTTCGCGGACTCATTTGCAAAAACTATCCAACTCCAACCTCAAAAAAATTATGGTGGCTCGGTCTTAAAATAATCTCAATACCGATACCTGCTTAAATAAAGTTAATAATAGTATAGTACAATACCATATTTTTTAGAAATTGACTAGAAACCTCTCCTTCTTCATCTAGTTTTTCCCAGTACTCTGCACCTGCACAGGCTATAATACAAAGGATGATACTGCCGAGTTTGATGGAAAACGCACCTTAAATGAAAAAGTTCTCTTCGGAATTGTCTCTTTAATGCTAACTACAAGATTTCTCATCCCCTTTTCCGGTGAACACACCATTCTTTCGTGCCTATGTATTTCGATGTGTAACAAGCAAATTCCTGGTGTAGGCAAACTATATGAGCCTCTTCATACTTGGAATGTGGGATTATAATTTCCATCGACACTTGTCTGCTTTGTGTTATCGGATTACTCTGGTCTAAATCCGCCTCGTCTAAGTCGGCTGAAGCTGAACTAATTTCTGCTATGAAAATTTAGAGAATCCTAGACCTGATGGGTATCAAGACATGGAAGTATCTATAATGAAGAGACTGACCCGAAACTGACGTGCCAGGGGTCTAGCATCTCAATGATGTCACTAAAGTCGACTTTTGGCATCAAACTGTCTGCCATCAAGTCTACTCCGACGGAGAAATTCGAAGTCGTCTCGATAGGATAAAATCTTTATTAAAAACTTAGGCCTTGCCTCTTCCAAAGGATATCGCTAGTAAAGCTTCCAATGAGAAAAGACTCTCTGAATTGTTGCATGGAACCCTTGAAATTTGCAGTATTTCTTTAGTGGCTAACCGGCTCCCTCGAACCTATGAAAAATCAATTTTAACGTGTAACCTTTTCTTGAGGCGTCTGAATGAAAGTAAGAGAAAACAGAAATAAATATTGACAGTACAACTCCCCCCAATGTGGTAACCTAAGCTAATCATTCCTTGATATTTTTGAAGCGTTTAACATAGCATAACGGATTATTTGCAAGATGTCTCTGAGTGGAATATGAAAATTCCATTGACGCTTCCACATTAACACCTTCTATGCAGAAGATACCAAAACCCGACTATAAGTAAATGCAAATGACTTTAAAGGCAATTTGTCGAGCTAGAATATGATATTCCCTGAAGAGGGACTTTGTCAAATTTTAGTTTCATATGTCCTGGGGAACATCTGCATCAATGGGCTACAGAATAAAAAACTAAAGTAAATTAGATGAAAAATCCCCATGCCTACACAAGCTCCTGTAAAATCAATATTCTTTAAAGGCTTTTTCAAAAAAAAAATAATAATTAGTAGTTAATTTATTTATCTACCAAATCTCTGAAGAACTAACCAAAAATCATCACTTTCACCTGCCCCTCTTAAATCCACTACTCCACTGCTTTATAAATCCATTTTATTTAAGACACACTAATTTGTCTTAATTAAATTGCTCAAAGCATTAATCTCGGACAATTCCTAACAATCAACTTCTCAAATCAACTTAAAATCTCATAAATCTAACCAATCGTTAAACTCATCCAAATCCATGTTCACTCCAGTGACGAACCTTTCACCAACCAAATCAGATAATTCATTTCAACGGGTTCCACAGAACGTCTTCATTTTGTCACTCAACGAATGGATAAATGAGCCATTTTCCTTAATCCAGGACACAAGGAGTATCACAAAAGATTTGTTGATCCTTCTATTGTTTTCCGCGACAAAGTAATCACTACCGTACCGGCTTTCCCCCTAACCACCGCAATCCATAAACATTTTAACTGGGATAGGACCCAACAGGATCCTGTAAGAAGGGTACAGAGAAAAAAACTTAGAGGCTTATCGCCTTAATCTAGATTCTTTAGAATATGTACGTGTGTATACGTTTTTATTACGCAGGATTCTTCTCTATGGAAGCGACAGATAAATCTTTCTGGCATTTACATTAACTTTTAGGTTTGCCGTGAGTAAAAGGAAGCGATTATATAAGGGATTCGTTGTCTGCGACAATCTATCATACAATGGAATAAAGAATGTGGATAAGGAAAGAGAGGAAGTGAAAAATAAATCACGCTTTCTCTTTATTTTCTTTTTGTCGGAGAAACTTTAAGTGATGTGGCGTGCTGAGCTATGAATAATATCATTTCGTGGGTTCCTTTTTATCACGACTTGAGAGTCTGCATTAAGGTAATCTGTGCGAAGGATGTGTCATGAAAAGGTTTGAAATATTTCCTAGCAAATTTTAAAGATAAAACCAGGTGCGATTATTGCCGACAAGTTTCCGTACATATTAGAAAATATAGAGTGTATATCTCAAATTGCCTAGATCTCTACCATTTAAATTGAAGATATTTTTACTTTAATAATATATCTATATTGGAACAGGGTCTTGAAGCGTGTTAAAGCACTTCATTCAGTACCGTAATGGTACACTACACTTCACTGTAGGAGGCACTCTGGTCAGCAATGCGCTCGCCCGAGATTATTACCATGATTTGACTCAGGTACTCATTCACAGCTGAGTCAGCGAGTACCCAACATCCAGTCACGATAACAAATCCGTTTGTCACCAGTGGCAAAGTACTAACTTTTTCCTACTTCCACATCTTTGCATCTGGTATTAAGTGTTCTCCCAGGTGTCTCGCCCTGCTTTGCACCAATGGCGGACACTGCTCCAGAACGTGTATAGAGGTTTCAACACACTCCGCGCAGAATCGGTAGGCACTGCCCGTCGAAATCCCTAGCTACCCTAGGTGATAGTTTAGTCATCAGTCACCAGTGAGAATTCCCACTATGATTCGGCAGTCCTTTGTGCGTTTGGGTTCGTATCTCCCAATAAGCAACCTGGACTTCTGCAGTCCTGGTAGACCCGCCCAGTATATTTAGCTCAACCATTCCTCTTCATTTTTTAATGACATATCCATGAACCCGTTTCCGATTCCACAGAAGGGCTCTGGCCCGTGTAAAGGTATTCCTGCTCCATTCTTGGTTACTGCGTCTGCTGCCTCACTACCTTCCAGCCGAACATATGGTTGAACCCAGAGTATCCAGACCTTGTTAAACGAGTCGAACGTAATCAGTCTCCCAAGGCATACCGGTTTAGAGTTCACCTGGTTGGACCTAAGCGCATTGATCGCCGCTCGGCTATCAGACAGAATAGCAATGTTCTGCCCCCTGTAGTTCCTTTCGAGATTAAAGAAGGCAGTGTTTTTACCCTTTGATTTCAAGCACATTTTCCTTAGACCAATGATCCCGGCACCCACTCCCTCTGCAGTGAGGGATCCATCAGTATACCAATTTGGTCTTTTGTAGCTTTCCGACATGTGTTTCCAAAATTCCAGAGTATTGTTTGGTCTTCCCAAATATTTGCCCCCTGTTTCTCGTTTCACCCCCACGTCGCTCTTAGATGAGCAAGCTTACGTTTCCTAGTGAATGCTACTATGGTGGTGATGGCTAGATTGATATGTAGCCCTGTCTTCTCGCACCAGCGACTAGTAACCCTTTAATCCAATTTGTATTCTACCACATAGGGTATCCTCATATTTACCTCCAGAGATTAAAACAATGTCGTCTGCGTAACCCTGGATCTATATTTCAGTATTTGTTAGCTCATCCAAGAGTTCATCCACTTCCATGCTCCGCACAAGCGGTGATAATACCCCGCCCTGTGGGCAACCTTGAGTAGTATTCGTGACTTCTATTTGCCTACTCTCTAACAATTTGCCCATCGAGAAAGCCAGGATGTTTCTCACTCCCTTGTAGATCAAGGCATCTTGTATCTCTGTGTGCAATATGTTATCGGATGCTCCTTCGATACCCAAAAACGCACATAGAGCTATTTCTTTTGTTTCTATGGCATGCCGTAATACATACGATCCGATACCGAGCAGTTTCGGTCAACCGTCCTGCCCGGTAAGAACATTAGTTTTATTATAGCTCTCTATAACCGACTCCACCGTTTTGAGCACGAACGATGTTGGCCAAATTGGCCTGAAAGGTTTAGGGTGAAAAGAATGATTTCTAGGTCTCTAGATTAGTACTAGGAAGATACCATCTACTCCGGGTGATTTTAGGGGTTTAAAGGATCCGATTGGTCACCTTATCCTAGCTTCCGAGCATACCTCTTTTGCTAGTTTCCGGTTCCAGTTCCAACCTTGTGGTAGGACCCTGGAAAATGAGTTCTGAGAAGCAGGTGCACTCTGTCCTCCTTATTCACGGTAAATGACTCATCCTGTTTTTTAATACAGACAAAAGATATTGCTCCATCTTTGGCTACAGCTTTATATACTGCTTCTGTGGTTTGTTCGGTCCCTCGTTCCGCTTTGTTTCCCTGATCACGTTGCTATACGGAGAAACTACATTTTTGTATTTCAACTAGTGTTCGGTTTGTTTTGCCCGGTTGAAAAGGTTTTGTTCCTCTCTTCTCACTCTCGTTAGGTTCCTGTTCTACCAGGGTACATCCCTTGATGACTTAACTATCTTAGCTGGACAGCTGGCCTCATATGCCTCAATGATGGCTTTGTTGAGTTTTCCCACCACTGTTGCTAGTTCCAGTCCACTCCTGATGTCAGCACCCCCTTGAAGATGAGCCAGTTGTTACTTAGGTGCGTTACATAGGAATCCCCTGAGATTCCTTATTATTTTTTTTATTTCGGAGTTACCCTCAATGTCGAATCTAATTATTCTGTGAACTGACATAGAGGGCTCATCCGAACCTCTCCAGTTACCGACCAGCCCCGTCATCATGCTTGTATTTACTCGGAAAATGTTTTTAGCAGTATGGCCAGTCGAATACCCTTGACAGCACTAGCATAGCTAATGGCGGGCTTCCTGACTACTGTCTTCACCCCTGACCTATCGGAGTTTTCTCCCCTTTTAGATTCAGGTTTGGTTTTTTTGGGAGCATTCCCCTCATTTGGGTTTATCCTTGCTGGTCCCCTCTTTCTTGGCTCTGGCAAAGATGGCTTAGGTCTGTACAGATGCTTCTTAAAGACCTCTTCTGGATTCAGGCCTTCCTCCAGATAATGCAGGTACCATTTCGCACCTGCACCACTGAGACCTGTCTCCTTCCTGGCGTCTGATATATTGATCCCAGACGTGCTTTTGTTTGTCCCAGCTTTTTGAACCGTAATGTTTGCTGGTTGTTGTCCTCGCAGTATACCAATGTTGACCTTTGATCTACTGCTTGACGTCCCAACTTCCCTTTTCTTGGGTATAATCACTTGGCTCTCAGTATTTCGGTGCTATGCCTCTGCCTGGTTGAAAAGTGTGTGCGCGGTGTGGGACCCACTTGTTTCGTTATAGTCTTCCTTGTTTTTATAATTGTACTCATTTAACTCCCACGAGTACGGCGGTTATGAGGTCCGCCTTGCCATAGCACCATGTAGCACGGTAAGGCACTGAGGCGCCCAGGTATCAATTAGGTTCTGTTCGAGTACGGTCAGTTACCGCCGACTGCTAATTATTCAATGGGCACAATTCGCAAGACACAATCGATTGGGGAGGTGTTTTTCGGCTCCCCAATCTAGATCCGTAGCGTTTTGTTAACAGTAGGGTAGGCTTGATCCTGGAAAGCCACACATCACCCTGGAAGAGAGAGAGTTCACTATCAGTGAGAGATAGGTTGACTCCAGGAATCTATATTCCGCGTACTCTGAAGTGCACTGCTTGATCCCCCCCCCCCCCCCCCCTCCCCCTAATGTTGCAATTTACAGCACACAGTCGAGTTTGAAATAACAACCGGTGACAATAAAGGCAAAAATAAAGCACAATGTAAAGGGGTGTCCGATATCAGATGATTTGATTTATGAAATCAGGATTGATTTTTCAAACATCCAATATGTATCCTTTATTTAGAAAGCCTTAATTTGTATATATCGTTTGAAATAGGGAAGAACAAAGCATAAAAGTGTAACCTGCCCCAGAATCGAGGCAACCCGAAATCATATGGAAGGAATCAAGCTCATAACCATCTCTTCTTCAAGGTGCTTTTTCTGCTTGTTCTGTCTTGGGTGCGGATAAACTCACCTAAGACAGAACTACCTCTTAACGACGATCTTTTCTCACGTGGCGTTCAAACGTTCGCAATTCAAAAAACGAAATTCCATCCCCTGGGGATGAACTACCTTAAAAGCTTGTACTTTGAAAAACATTTATTCTGGATTATGTAATGTTCTTCAGTATGCAGGGACAAGTTCTTTGGATTGATGTGATGCTTTCATTTTCCACTTAACTTCCCAGCGAAGATTTATAGAAAGGGACATCTCCAATGACAGGCTATGCCAGAATAGATGGAGACATCAAGATTCTTAAATTACTCAATCTAAAGATGAATTAAATAGTTACATTGTTTAACTCTAGAAACCGAAGTGAGTAATTTTTCATTATTATATTTTGGTGACCCTATGGGAAGCCTATTCGGAAATGCTCTAGTGTTGGCATGAAGGTTTCACCTGTGGTTTGATGCAAATTTACAATCTTAAGACATGTGCTATTTGTAAAATGACATTAAAGAGTACAAAAGCCAATAATCCTGCGCAGCTTCTCGAACTAGCTAGCAGCAGCAGTGAGTGCTGCAGGGTTACATCAGTTTTGCAAAGATGATAACCAAAAAATCTTACTGGTTTCCAACAACTAGTGTGCGGGTTCATGCTGGTGGAACTGTCAACCTCTTTTACTTTCGAGATTATTATCAACTTAAAAGTATGAGCAAAAGGAGAAAAGACCGACTCTTTCTTGCAAAGGGACTTAATGGGGTCTTCCGGGTGACATCAGTCCTTATCAGAACGTGGGTGCAGCCCTCTGGGTTTGCACCGCTGCCTGTGCATGATGAGGTGGCGGAGGCGGCATAAATTTGGGGACGGTTCTCCCCGTACACCAGCTCAGTAGGGCTGGCAGCAAATTCCTTGCGAACAGTTCAATGAAGGCCAAGCAAAATGCAGGGCAAGACCTGTGACCAGAAGTAGTGCGCCATAATGACGGCATTCAGCGTCCGATGCCAATGTTCTAGCATCCCATTGGACTGCAGATGGTATGCTCTTTTTCATTGGTGTTTAAATCAGAGGAGCTTTCCGAGCTCCGTAAAGTGAGTCGATTCGAATTGCATTTTCGAGTCTGTGATGATTATGGCGGGAACACAAGAGAATGGAATCCATTCTCGACAGAAGGCGTTAGCACATGGCTCTGGTGTAATGTCTTTCAGTGGTATTGCTTCAGACTACCACGTAAACCGAACAATTATCGTGAAGCAATACTTGTTCTACCTGAGTCTCGCAAAAGGCCTACAATATCAAGGTGTATGGTGTGGAAGCGTTTTGTTGACTTAAGGAATAGACCCACTATCTTCATCGCATGTCTAGTGACTTTAAACTTTCAGCATAGGATGCGCTTTTCGGCCCAAGAATTCACGTCCTATTTCATGGACGGCCAGAAATATTTGCAGAAGACTAGCCGGTTCGTTGTCCGAATACTGAGGTGCGCAAGATCGCTCACCGACTCAGTGGGTCGCCAAAGATGGGGAACTCCTTAAGCTTGTATTTGAAATCTCATTGCAGGCTCTAAAGAATTGGCTCATCCTTCTGGGTCTCAACGATTACCGAAAAATCAACTCCGGCTGGCATGATGATCTCGGAGATCCGAGACAAAGCGGCAACGACTCAGTTGTCTTTACCGGACACTTGTTGAATGTCCGATATGCCGAAGTTTGAGGATGGATGCTTTCAAATGCCAGCTGACTGCGACTACTGCCTCGATGCCTCTTGCTCAGAAAAGGCTGCATTGAAGTTTCCAGCATTCCAAAACCATGCAATAATCTTCCCTAGCTTTTTCGAGCGTAAAGTGAATTGACGATGACTCTTAGGTCCTGTTACCAACTTTTGAACTTTTGAATGTACGGTTTGAAAAGTACTTATGTCAAGGTGACACTTGATAATATGATATAATGCAGTGTAGGCTGGCTACAGGCTTACAAATAAATCGGCCAACCTCTTTGTTTATTTGTTTTGTTTCAAGACCAATGCGAGAGGATGGAGACTACTGGAGCATCTGGAAGGATTAGAATTACTGATCCTTAATTCGGGTAATGAATCCACTTTCTTCAACGTGGTAAGGCAAGAGGTCATTGACATCATAGTGGCATCCCCTGACATCGCGGCTCTTGTCGGAGATTGGATAGTATCAAACGATATCACCTTCTCGGATCACAGGTGCATTGATTTCATAATGGGCATGGATTCACCTCAACCCGCCTTCACCCGCTCCATTTCGGATTCCACGATCCCTAGGAGACGCATCAAATTCATTGCTGGAATTGATAAAACAACCGAGATGATCACAACTATCATGGGAGAAGTTTTCGAAGAGAGTTGTTTATTCACGATGCCAAACAAGGGTAAAACACCATGGTGGAACTCAGATTTGGCGAAACAGAGGAGAACAACAAGGGTGCTCCTCAACCAAGCTCTAAAGTCTCACGACACTTAAATATCGCTGGTAATGAGAAAACTGACAGACTGACTCGCCAAGGTCCTTGGTACACAATGGTTGGACCACCTCTTGTTGTCCCTTAAGAAGTGGGGCATGTAAACCCTAGTAAGGCCCCTTAAACTACCACACGGAAGAAATCGGAGTGGTGGTCTGGAAGAAGGATGAGGAGGAAGAGACGGCCCTCTACTTCATATGCAGCTGCTCGGCCTCCTTAGACCTCAGATGAACATCGGAACTAGTTTGACACACAGAACCGTGTGCAGAGCCCCGGTTTTTACTAACATCCTTTCTGTATTAGTCTCCACTATTTCGCAACCTTGCCTGTGAGGGAAGCGTCTAAAATAGCAAGTGACGTGCCTTCTCCCAAGGTTTCATTCGTGAGCTGACTGGCTAGATTTTAAATCCACATCATTTTGGCTTCTTTCGGCTTCTTTCGGCGTATGTAGCCAGCATTCATCTACTTTTCTATCCGTTCATGTCCTTTAAATCCTAACTAAATTAATTGAGATTTCCATCACCAAAGTGGCTTTTCCTTTTGAAAATACAACCATTTAACAAGGTTTTCGTGCATTTCAGGTGTATTTGTTCAAAAGCAGTTGCAATTTAGTCCTGGATTTACTACTGTCCAAGATTATTCTCTTCCCTTCCTCTTGCACTACTTTCTTCCTAGAAACACGATGCGGTCGTCTTGCCCGCTGTCCATTCAGAATCCATTCGAAACTCAAATAAAACTTTTTAAACACCGCACTAGGAGTATTTGCTCATTCTGCCATGTTTGCCTTGGTTGTCCATTCAGGCTTTCATATTAGATAACTTCAAAATGACCAGATTGCCGAGGATACCACTGAGATGTTTCTCATTCTGAAGCCAGCCATTTTGGTTGTGCTTTGATTTAGTAATGAACGGTCCACTGGGTTGAATCAACAATCATTAAATTAGACTAGTGGAGCTACGGATGGAGCCTGCAAGATTTCACTAGTCCGTGTACTGAATGCAACGCATGGACGTCCTCAGTAAGTTGCGGTAGGAATAGAGTCCGCGCAAATAATGCACACAATAGGCGAACGCAAATAGTGCAACCAAAATTTCGTAATTATGAAGTGATGAGCAGTCAGGACTCATTAAAACTTGAATTCGATGAATGCAATTTTCATCCCTGATAAAGTTCCACATTTTCATCTGTTTTTAGGATGTGAAAAGGGAAGTTATAATTGAGCCAATCCAGAATTGAATGCTAGGTACACCCGGGAATAGATTTAGTTAGAAAATGGATTGTCTTCATTTTTTCAGAACATTTGCCCGAAATTTACTTTGTTATTTGCGTTATCGCTGTCCGCGTCGTATTTCAATCTTCAATTTAATCAGCGAAAGGAGAAATGGAATTTTGTTTTATACGAGAAAGGATGCTTCAAATTGAATTACATAAACAGCTTCGAAACAGATTGTTTAGATACACATGCAAGTATGCAGTTCCCTCATTGATTTTGAGTTTCTCTGTGATACGTGCTATACTATACAATCCATCTCGGATAGTCGGATATTATGGTTTTGAAGTGGTTTCCTCTATAGCTCCAACCAAAAGAAAACAAAAGGATGAATCCATGAATCTACACCAAGAGTCTTATTAAAAAATTCCTTAAATTGTTCCGAACAAATTGAAGGATACTCATCTCGCTGGTTTACCTTATTCTTGCGACATCTTGGATGCAATGTCACCTACCATGAAACTATGCTGCAAAATGGAATTCCTATCTGTAATGAGCAGATCTCGTCCTTCATTCTGACAGGATTTTCAGAATAATTTCTCATTTCTGAGAGAAGATAAATTCCTTTGTGCTAAATTTCTTGACAGAGAATGCTTCATAAAATCAAAAATCATAATGTCTCTCTTTTCTCTAAAGAGAAATGTTCACTGCATACTTTCCAGGACGGTCTTCCAAACCACTTGATATGATGTACGTCTAAGTATTTTACAATGAGTTAATATTTTACTGAATAGCTTTCATTTGATTTCATTCCTGAGGAGGACTGCAGTAAGTATCTTTTCGTAAAAAAATTCCACCTCCGATTTCTTGCATGGGACATCAACCAGTCTCCCTCTGCTTCTTTTTCAATAAAACCGCACCTTAAGGACGCCATCATTTCTAATCATACAATGAGTTCGAACAACCTGAAAACTTCAAAAGTTTCTGACATATGTAGAAGTGACAGCGCGACGATTGAGTTGGTTGAGCGCCAGCTTCTCGATCTCATTGTCCGGGTTCGAAATCTTGATTCACCGTGGATGTTTGTGTTCATCTTTGTACCGCTTGTATCACAATGGGTTATTTTCTGGTAATAAATAATAAAAGCTATTATACTATCCGTTTTTGACGTTTCTTCGAAAAAGATTCGCGACGACTCCTTCCCTGACTTCTCCAGCTCCCCTTTCACTTCTTCGTTCTTTGGAAACTTCATTCCACCTATGTGAATCTTCAGGGAAGTGAAAAGACAGTAATCTGAAGGCACTAAGTCCGAGGAATGCGATGCAAAACGTCCCATCCAAATGAGTTCAAGAGTTACCTCATGGCATTTGGCCATGGTCTGGAATTATCGTACAGTACGGAAACTCGGTTTGTCAGTATACCCCTCCTTTTATTCTGAATCACTTTCACAAAGTTTTTAAGAGTCTCATAGTATCGCGTTGATGGTATACCCGAGTCAAATATTCAAGTCAGATATGGCCCTAAAGCACAAATGCCACGATTTCATTACCTGAAATTGTGGTTTTGATTTTTTTGGCGAAGGATGTGCGGAGTGTGATGCCACGGTTGGGCCTGTCCTTTGGTTTCAGATATATTATGGACAACGTCATCAAAATTTTTAACTGGAGTTTTTTCCTTCACGACGATGTAATGGATTCCGCACTTGGTGGTGGGAATTTGGATCGCCATTTTTCGAAAGCAATGATCCTGGGTTAAGAATTCTCAACATACTACCCCCCATTTGGTCCTTTTTGACGGCGAGGAGTACACATGGTTCATGGCATTATTGCCTACATGTAGAAAAGCCATTCTCTAGGGACAGAGAGCCCCAGTAAACCTACTTTCCAAATGTGCCCCGTACTCGTTATTTCTTGGCATTATTTCACTTTGTTTCACTGATCACGTACCTCATCAGTATGTACGTGTTTGTACCTTGACTGGCCCCAGTTTGCTTTGCTTTGAAGAACTTTTGCTCCTACGTCCTTATCCAAACTCTCATTTCACCAGAGTATGGCTTTAGGTGAAATATTAACCTTAACCGGAAAGCGGGCCTCATACTCATAATGACTGTTCAGGTCTTGCGTCACTGCGATTCAGATCTCACCGCACACAGCTATATAAACTAGTTTATTGCTCAGGTACCTTTCATAGAAATGCTAACTTTTTTGCTGGAACTCTCTACAATTTCATCTATTTCAGAATTGTCCTTAACGTCTTGTTATTATCGTCTTATGAGTCAGAGGTGCTAGTAACGAAGATCGACATATTTCCTATATTCTCTACGTCTATCTTATTACATTTAATAAATTCAAGATGGGTAAGTTAACCGCTGATGTCTCTCTTTCCCCAAATCTCATTGTGTGTGTTGGCATCGTAGCCAAAGAGGAGTGGTAGTGCTTCGTATCGCAGTACTGTTCCGGCAAGATCCGGGTGTTCTCTGGCAGGAAAGGAATGAGTTCTCTCATCGGGTTCTAATGGAACTTAGATAACCATTGGGCCTCCGTTCAGGACCTCTGAAATTTAAGAATCAACCAAATTTCCGACAAATTTCTTTCCTACAATTGCGAATGTCTTGCTGTCCATTTTGAACCTTAGAAGATCCAGTTCTCGATCGTCTAGCCCTTTCTCTTCAGAAGGAACCAGATTGACTTCCTTACTCGATCTTGCCCTTTACTCGATTTCGAGCCTTGCATGCCAATAGGACAACCCATGCCTTCACGCCAATATGCTTAAGTGGGCTGCAAAAAGGCATCCATGGGAGAGAATGGTTAAGTGCAGACCTGTCTAAACGGGCTTGAAACCCCAAAAGGAAAAGGTTTAAGTTTATGAGAATCGGGGTTAATTTATAGCACAATCTGATTCCACACAAAATCGCGCTTACATTAACTAAATAAAGACGAAAAGGAGCCAAAAAAAAACTTTAAGAGAGCTTCATGCTGGTGAATCTTTCTTTTCCGGTTCCCAACTTCATTTTGGCGTCTCATTTGGAGATAAGTCACTTGGTCGCGTCTTCTATGATTTGAATTAGAAGAGTTTTTCCCCCATCAAACAAGTGTTCTTAACACTCATTCTGATACTTTCGATATTAGCAAGAACAATGTCCAACGAAGAAAAAGTTTCCAGCAATATGAACCCTCCGTTGTTAGAAACTTTGCTTCCCCATTTGGTAGACCATACGTTGAAGTCTCCCACGATGCCAATTGGGAATTGTATACTTGCATCTAATGCCAATTCATGTAACATCCGCTCATATTCTACGATTGTTGCACTTGACGGAGCGTAGCAACTATAGACATGAATACCGTTAATTTTTGCTCTTATAAACCCATTATCAGGCGTTGCAGTTATCTCTTCAAACGAGTATCACCCTGTCGCACTTTCCACTTTTGTCGGTGGCACATACCGCGTTATCTTTTCCTTTGTATGGTTCGCTAATAATCGCCACGTCCACATCCAGCTCTTGGATTGACTGGCTCCCTCAGGTGCTATTGGACAAAATTCACGTGTCTCTTCAGCACCGAATCCTAAGAAATAAACCAAATACACGTGCACCTATCAAAATAAACAGCACAGAAGATAAATCTGGAAATAAAATTCAAAAAAGAAGACGGCTCGACCACGCTCGTTGAGCTATAAAACTCCGGACCCGAGTGCCGCGATCGAAAAGGAGGATCTACGATGGATCACATCCTCGATCAATGTTTCACCTGGCTCAGTTGTATAGTGAGAAGTGGCCTCTGAGGTTCTCGTCCTGCCTTGACATCCTCACGCCATGTTATTGGAGGATCTCCCTTGTCTAAATGAGTTTTGCGGGGCTAGGGAGGAGTAGGGGAAAGTGAATCCTCAAATTTCCCTGCAAAACTCAGGGATGGCTAAAATTCCATCCCAATCTCATAAATTTGTTGGAACTTGTGTGCAGAAACACTTCCGCTCACAGTGCTTATCTATGGAGAAACACCAATCGAGTAGCTACTCGCCGTAGACTAAGATAATAAAAAAAAAAACAAAACACAAAAAGGGAAACACGAGAATCCACTCTGCTTTGTCTGGATCCGTGAAGGAGATGAGAATGCACCATTGAGGATGGCCGAACCCAGCACCTAGCTGCGATCCCCGTTATCCAAAAAAATGCCACACGTTCATCCGTTTCTTCCTCCCTGCAAGATAAGAAGATGATACATATCTCTGTTTCCAATCAAATACTCGCCAGCAACCAACCTCCTTGTCCCGAAAACGAAGAAAAAACGTCTCTTCTATCTCCATGAGTATCCAAACGCGGGCATTTTTAATTCCGTGTATGATATCAGAAGTGAGAAAGAGGAAATATTGGGGGCGGCCAGGACTAACACCTCGCTTCAATCCTCCGTTTCCAACTTAATATGCGTTCACACTGCTTCTTCAACCCGACAAAGAAATAAAAACGTTTTATTTGCCACCTTTCTTCCTTGCATGGATTCCGAAAGCTAATCGCATGCAATGTATTAGGTACGGCCTTGCTGCAGTCCCCCATTTCGAAACGAGTACCCGCAGACCATCAACTTCTTCCCCGCAACACAGAGAGAAAAGATCAGCAACCGCGCGACGAAATCTAGGAAGCATTGTCATTCACATAAAGCCAAGAAGAGACAGTTCCCAAAAGCTTGGACGTCACAACTTTTCAGTCTTCCGCTGACAAGGCCCGTATTCCAGAGGCTTAAGAGACGCTCAAGCCTCAAAACACCAAACAAAACGAAGATCAGGGCAAGCCACTCTACAGGGCCTAGAAGCATCTCCACCGACGCCTGAGAGGATTCCCTAGTTAGGTCTACATCTTACCCTTTGAAACGAAACTCAACACACTCAGCAGAGGGACTCAAATTTCGTAGTATATTATAAAGAAAGGATTGGAAAGGATAGAAAAGGAAGCTCTTCAACGTGAGTTGGGAAATTGAAGCTTAGGAAAGCTTGCTTCTGGGGAAAAATACCTGAAAACAAAAACTTGAAAGATGAAGTTAACTGTACGTAGGACCAAGCCGGCAACAATGTTGAGAATCTATTAATTCTCTATCCAACACAACAAAACCAAGTTGCGAGCCAGAATGGACTATCTTCCATTGTTTCAAGCAAGGAAAACCTAGGAAATGTTGGGCTTGACCCTAGGAAATGCTGGGCCCCACGTTGGGCGCCATTTGAAATGACCAATTGAAAATTGCCACTTCAATGTTTGCGAGCGGATATTCACGATCAATTTCGCCATCTTTTTAGGTTTTTGGGCTAGCTCTCCCCTCTTGGTCGTCTCCGGCTACTAACGATGATCGTTTGACCATCGATAAATTAGATAAGTCATTCCACTGTCTAAAGACTGGTTTTGTCAACACTTGTGTCCATACCCACTGGAACAAACGTATTGATGGATTGATTCCCGGATTTTTGAATTCTTCAGCGAAGCTTTTGGGCTATAAGATCTTGTTCTTCCCTGGGCCAGGGATTCATGATCATCACCAAAGGACTCCAGAATAAATATTTTAGTTTATTCTTTAATCAAAGTAGCACCTGTAACAGTAAGACCTGAATCCTTTCGAGGAAGCACTTAAAAGCTTTTCTGTACCCCAATATATGCACTGACGACCAAACCGGGGTTAGGTTAGAATCCGTTTCGTGGAAAGCGTCGGTCTACAACAAAGTAAACCACCCGATGGATTCTATCATCTAGTATCTTTTTAAGGTTTTATGTAAAAGAAAGCCTTATTAAAATCGGTTTACTGTCTGCCTGTCCGTGACACGCATTTTTCGCGGAGGCGGTTGCAGGGATTGACACCAAATTTGGTGGAAAGGTGGGAACTGTGGACACTCATGCATGCAGTGAGTTACATTATCCCACGTTGAATTTAAGAGAGGGGAGGGTCCAAACATGCAATATGGGGATGTACATATTTTTCATCAAACATAGTCATGTCGGGTACCACACGAAAAGTCTTGGCTAGTACTTTCCGAAGCCGGTCTTAATTTTGACATTTGTTGGAAAGGTGGGGAGTGCGGGTGGTCGAAAATGATCACTTCTTTATCGGAACCATTCTCAGAAACTACCCAAAAGAAAAATCTGAAAAAAATCCAGAGGCTGCCACTATATGGTGGCTAGGCTCCAAAATACCCTCCATACTGATATCTGTTCAATAAATATAATATGTTAGAAAATCGTACAAATCAAACGGGACAATGTTGGTGCATACTAGTACTATGTTTTGAACATGATGAAGCCAACGTGTACACAGGACGTAAGCGGCTTTAAGCGATCAAGTACAAAAGAGAATATATCGAAAAATAGATTAGATGTTCAGTGGTTAGAAACACCACTGAACATCTAATGTACGTAAGTCGCGAAAGCGCCCGCAATGTAAAAAATTCGAAAGGGTTGCAACGGTAGAGGATTCGCCCCGCTCCGACGGCGTCGAGCGCCCTTACGGAAGAGAATTTACAACGCGTAGCCGAACTCATGGTAGAGGTTCCTGCAGCGTCTACGCGTAAAGGCTGTTTGCCGATAGACATGTCGCGACCCTCGTTCATACGAGCTAGACACAAATTAAAGTTTAAATATTATCGGCCACGATTGATATACGCCCTCAATGCAGAAGATCCGGACCAAAACCTGCAGTATTGCGAACTCATAAAGAAACAGTTGACAGTCGATCCTAAATTCTTTTCGAATATTCTGTGGTCCGACGAGGTTCAGTTTAAGTTATCGGGATACGTGTATTGGGACGCATCCCACGAAGGAACAGCCAGGATCGACTGTATGGGGTAGAATTTCGGAAGCAGTTGTATATTACCTTCTTTCTTTGACGGCAATTTCAACGCTAGCAGCTACCTGAAGAGACTGCAAAATGACTTCCTCCCAGGAATGTAAAAGTTTTCCAATTCTGATGACCTGTACTTCAACCAAGATGGTGCCCCTCCTCATTCTGCAGTCATGGTCCGTTGCTACCTAGGTGAAGTATTCCAGAGATGTGTTATCGGTCGGCGTGGGGCCATTGAATGGTCTCCCCATTCTCCCGACCTGACTCCCATGGATTTTTATTTCTGGAGTATCGTGAAGGATAACCGGAATCTGCAAGAATTGAAAGCATACATTTATGACGCTTCCCAAGACATCGAAAATGATAGCACTGCCCAAAACACACCTCGACGACTGCATCAAATGTCATTATAAAAGAAATACCTGAAGCGTCCAGATTCCGGTTTCCCGAATTGTTGATTCTGCTTTCATAACAAGCAACAAAATGTTTGGAACTGAACTGAAAAGGCCGCAGAGAGATAAATGTGGACATCATACAACATACTCCACTTACCCCATAAAAAGTATATATTGAGTCGGCGCTGTGCGTAGGTGACATTTGCCCGTTGGGGACCATTTCGTAAAAATGGGCTTACATCACGACACGCACTGCCGGTGCTGTGGTGATGAGGGGAAACCCCTTTGCTTGCAGGAATATCTCAAAGAAGTATATTAAAAATAAGGTCATGGAACTCTTTGCTTATTGGATCACGCTAGTTGAGTTTACATGAGCGAGTACAAGACCCACATAAACCAATTAGTCCATCTCCTATTAACTGAACTCATTACAGCTTTT
This sequence comes from Hermetia illucens, assembly GCF_905115235.1. Classification (NCBI taxonomy): domain Eukaryota; kingdom Metazoa; phylum Arthropoda; class Insecta; order Diptera; family Stratiomyidae; genus Hermetia; species Hermetia illucens. The sequence goes on along the minus strand of NC_051851.1, from coordinate 21,861,888 downwards.
TGAAGAACTGGAATTATCTTGAATTTCCAACATTTTTCAAGTACCTGTCTCACTGATAACATTTCATTAACGGTGGACCATTTAGTCCCAAAACTACTTTGATATATTTACGTATCATTATCATAATAGGTGTTTAACTTACGCTCAATTATTCCCGAGAGCACTTTATACAACCCACGTAAATTCCGGCGCTCATCCAAATAATGTTAGTTCGGCAGAAACTACAGTGGTATAACTTTCCTTAATTACGTTCTTCAAATACCAAGCATACACCATCTTGAAATTTCCCAATTTTCCATATTGTTCTCATCTGAATGATGTTTCGAATTCCGTCACGAAACTTTGTTTCATGTGATGCTCCCTCGCATCACAAGTCCTTCCGACTCATATTTCCTCATGCTCGATCCCGCACAGAATCTTCTCTTCAGAGAAAGTTTTACTTCCACCAAAAAGTTTTGGTTCGAACTTTACGAACTTTTTTACAACCCAAATAACAAATGTGACCATTATTAGTTCATAATCGGACGAAATTACACGCATCAGATGTTTTCAAGTTGGTGTTATCAGTAATTAGTTTTATAGGTTGATTGACGTAAACGGGGATCAAACGATCCAGGGAGAAGGGGAGCAATAAATTATCGCCATTGTTTATAGTCATGGGGGCTACTGATAGAAACTGATGGGAGATTATGGTCAATAAAGTTAATGAATATCAGTTCAGGGTGCAGTACTCGGCCTCTATGCACATCACTGTGGAACTGAGATTTATCCAAATTGATATATGAGTAACAGAAATGATATGGGATGTCATTTGTGGTGTCCTGCTATTAACAGAAATGGGGGTAAGGATTGCTACTGGACTATATTCTGATGTAAATTTCAAATCTAATTGAAAATTCGTTTGTTATGTGTCGCGTTACAAATGGCAACAGTTACAATTTCATAATTGATTTGCGTGCAGTGTAACAATCCCAGGAAACTGAGTATGAATATAGAAGCGAACATACTTGTGACACAATGATACATGATAATTTGAAGCATACACTGAATATCTAATCACTTCTCGAATTAAGAAATGGCCAAGGTACTGTCTGGGTAGTCAAGGAACAGCCACGATGGCTGAGCTAACCCGAATGAGAAATTGACCCTGAAATTCCGGCCAAAGAAAAACAAAAAGTAGAAGATTTGGTTTAAGGATTGAGAGGTCCTAAGTCCTCATCACTTGATATCGGACCGGACCAAATGGGAAGCAACTTACTCCCTCTTTTTTGGTCAACGCACCCTTCGTTTAGGGTTTGGCACCTAAACTTAAAAAAATTTAGGCGAAGACGGCTTTAAGGTTTCTTACTAGGCAGGACAACGTCTGACAATTTGCCTCTGCCCTGGTAAGAAACCGTAAAGCCGTCTACCCTTCAGCTTCAGAACGAAAAAAATTGTCGTTTTCAAGGTTTTGTGTAAAACAAAACCTCATTAAAATTGGTTTACTGTGTGCCCTGTCTGTCTATTTGTCTGTCCGTCTGAACTATGAACGCTCCCACATACAGTAAGCAACATAATTCTATGTTGAATCCACGCAAAAGGGAGGTGTAAATTGTTTCTCTCACAAAATATAGTCGTGTGGGGTATCAAATGAAAGGTCTCGGTTAGTACTTTCGAAGCCGGTCTTAGTTTAGATATTTGTTGGAAGGTTGGGGAGTACAGGCAACGGAAAGTAATACTTTCTTTCGCGGATCTATTTTCAGAAACTACCCAACCAGAAAATCTGAAAAAAAATCAAGAGGCTGTCACTGTATGGTGCCTAGGCTCCGAAATACTCTCCATACCAATATCTGCTCATATAAAGTTAATAACAGTATATTACTATAATTTTCAGTATTTGGCTGCGAAACCCCCTTAAATTCATTCTAGAATCACAAAATTTTGCAACAATATTGGCTATAATATATAACAAGTTTGGTGGAAATCGCACTATTACTAACAACGTGATAAAAGGTTAAATTTGTCGCTTCTGAGCAAAGCCAAGACTTTGAATGTCAATATCACGCGAAAGTGGATATTCTGACATAATTCTATATATGCGTATATTACAGGCTAGGTACTCATGGGACAAATGTCCACTGAATTTTTTCCATAAAAGTAAAAACCTTTTATACCAGAAGGGTCCAGCTTCCGGTTTCTCGATTTGTTTTTTGTACTGGGTACCGGTTAGATGCAACTGGCCGATGACCCGAATTAGCTGTGCTAAAGCACACATATGTAGCCTATCAACATGACATATGAATGTGTCAAAGTTACTTGATGAAAAATGCTTAAAAGAAGTAGACTTGTCATGATAATCACAGGACGTTGAAAATGGGATACTTTCACAATCAAAGGTTAACATCTTGGGCTAGGAAAAAGGGAATTGTGCCATGCGTTTATCAACTTCTCCAAAATTTCACCGCGCATTAACGAAACAAAAGTGTTGGGCATGTCACGAGGCGAGGGCTACTCTTGGGCACTTGGGTTCCCAAGATCTTTTCGAAGGGACTCAGCTGAAAACCGAAAAAAGAAAAGATCGCAGCTACTACAGGAAGCCCGAGTTTCTGAAATGCACTTGACTAAAAAGGTGCTTCAAACTCTCAGCACTTCCGCGTGAGCGACGCCCAGGTTACTACGACCCTTTCATTCGCATTGTACCACCTTGCTCTGCTGTTTAGATCGAAGAGCCGATTATACATAATATTTTGAAAGTGAATTTCACGAACCCGAGATCACATATTGTAGCCCTTTTCCAGTGTCCTGTTTCCAGTACCTTTCTAATCTTTGAGGTGACTTCTTGCTTGAAACTTGGAGATTCCTGTGTTGAAATTGTTGCTGGTCTTTTCAATCTTGGCAAGAAGTTCCCAAGAAGTTAGCATTATATTACTTCGCTTGGATTTACTAATCTGCTTTTTATATTTATGGGGGATGGCATCTAGAAGTAGAAGTTTCGGGATTATAATTTATGGATCAAGGGATCAGGTAAGATTTTTGAGGATTGATGGAATCATCAATAAATAAATCCGTGGCCGTCCCTATTGTACTCACCCGGGAATAAGCACTGTAAATAGCATCGGCGGGAGTAATGCAGCTATTACGTTTATTGTAAATTAATATCGCTAAGTCAATTACAACTGCCTAAGATTGAAGCATTGGATTGTAAGTTACTTATAAACATATGAATTTGGGAATCACACTAGACCAAATACTGCTCTGGAAGACACATGTTGTTGTCAAAAACCAACAATGGCCCTGGCGACTTCTATGTTGGAGTATGAAAAAGTAGGCACATCACTATTTTGAATATACACTGCAACATGGGTCGGTATCCTGGGCAGACAGGACAGAACTCAGCATAACAGCCAGAGAGTTACACAGACTTCAAAGACTGGTTTCCGTGTGTATCAGTAGGGCAATGAGAACATGGCCAACGGCATCTCTAGAGTGGTGAATCAAATTGACTATTCCTCATCTGCATATCCAGATGCAGGCAAGAAGGGCGATCTTCAGAATATCCGGGAGTACCAGTAAGACGAGGAGCTACCTAAATCCAGGAAAATTGATATTTTTTCTAGGCAGCATCCCGAATTGTTGATAATAATAATAATCGTTGGCACAACAATCCATATTGGACCAGGGCCTTGAAGTGTGTTAGAGCACTTCATTTGACTCAGGTCAGCTGAGTCGACTGGTATCCGACGTCAACTCACAATGCAAACCCCACTGCCGCCAGCGAGATTTGAACCGCGACCTTCCGTACGACAGCCTTGTCGAATTGTTGATACCAAAGGATAATATGAAAACGAAGTTTGAAACACGTTTGGAAGAACAGGGCAAACTGAGGGAGCGTGGCATTCCCCTAAGGCTTAAACCAGCAACTGACTACGTGATACACTGGCGGATCTCTTATGGCAGAAAGAACGGACGCCGTTCTAAGGAAAGCAAACTCTGAAACAGTGGGTAAGCATTTCAGCATACTACAACGGAAATATATGCCCAAGATGGATGTGCCTCCTTTAACCTCGAAAGGAATTATAGACGTCACAACATTTCTTAGCAGACTGAAAACGGTCGGTTTGCTCAATAATATATAATCTGGGTTCCAGCTCACATTAGGGAAGAAGGCAATGAGGCGGCTGGCCAAAGCAGCGACGCAACTATACGGGCAGAGCTATTCTGTGGAGTCGGAAATAGGTTCATGGCTACTACGCTAAAAAACGAAGAAGAACGGCTAAGAAAACTATACTGGGTGAGCTCACCAGGAATAGAACAGCTCAAGGTTCTCATGGGAGAAGACGGATCCAAGTGTTCGAAACCTCACGAAGAACAGATCCCGGACCATATTGGGAATACTCACTGGCTACCGCAAGCTAAATTATCACCTGGAGCAGTGACCGATATTCGCACCCAAAAGCATGCAGCTTTATGGATTATTGGTTTCACACTCTGGAGTAATAAATTGAGGTTGGCCCAGAATCGCTGGAACCTAGTTACCCGGATGGGGTTGTCGCATAGACGACAGACCATAAATCAACTTCAAACTCCAAAGAGAGGGTACTACCGAAGTTGTGATTTCTCCTTTAAATTTTACTTTCACTCACTGAAGGTTATAAATTGGTTGTAAAGGTTGTAAATTCTGAAGAAATGTCAAATTCAGAAGAGTTACTGTACTACTTGTGGGACGAGCATACTATAGAATCGTACTCTCTAGTTGCCTAGTAATTTGGAAGGAATTGTATGCGGTCATAGTCTAAAATAAGGAAGCTGCATGTCTGTTTCCGCAGTTGATACTACATTTTCATTTAACATCTTGACAGCTGTTTTGTTTCGCTTTATGCAAAGGTTTTCGTCTTTAGCAACTTATTTCTGGGATCCAAATGATTCACAATAGGATTAGAATTGGTCATCCCACTATCGAATTAGCCCCTCGAAGTATCCTCGCTAATGCTTGATAACACAACCGACCTAAATCAGCAAGCTGCCGGAAAAAGGACTTGGCCCATTTCAAATCCTTCACGTCAAAATTTTGATTTAGAAATTGGGATATTCCTCTTCTACCCCTGAAAACAATGAAAATATCTAACAAAATGATAAGACGAAATAGGCAACGATCCGAAACAACGAACAGGATACACTCTAGGGTTTTGTTTTATTTCTAATACCAGCTCATACCAAATAATCTTTCTTCAAGGGTATTGTCTAAATTCAGCTTGTCTGGATGTACCATGCGACTACCAAGGACCTTGTCGCCCTTAAGAGAGTCAATTGGGATTAAAGTGCCATTTTCCAGTATATATTTGATCTTTGTTATAATCACCTCGTGTCACGCATTGGTTCTTTGCTCTATTAATAAAAATTTCAATCAGAAGGATTCCCATGCGTCTTCTTCATTGGATCTTTCTTGCGAGGCAGAGGTTCGGCTGATGCAATTTCCTGAATCTTTTCCTTTTGATTCGATTGGGTTGATTTTTCCTGATAACTACTTTCATCTCAGGCATATTTCCGGGGAAAATTTCGTCTTCGCTCGAGCCTTTGCATTGCATCGATTTATAGCTAAGTTTCTTGTACTCGAAACAATTGCCAAATTTTGTCCATCACATACACCATCATCGTCTGCCGAAAACTTGTAGCTTCTTTCAAAGCCTCTGCTCGAGACTTTCAAATCAATAAATGCCTTTTAGAGAAAAGAGAAATGAACATGCCTCCTGATATTTTTATCTAAAACGGGTACAAGGGCCACATTCCTAGCTGATTCAGGCTCCATTGAGTTTTCTCCAGCAAACCCGCCCAACTCCGGTCCATGTCTTGTAATTCGTCTTGTTGAGAGGCTGAAACCACATCGCACATTTCGTGTTCATGTTTGGAGATTAGGTGGGCTTGAGCCCATAACTGATTATAGGACCGAGAACACAAAACAGGAGCAAAACAAGTATTTATGGGGCACGGAACGTTACTGTGTATTCGCAGGATAAGGAGAAGATAGCTAACTGGCCCCAGACTCTTGTCGTTAATGCATTGGTGTGTCGGTGTTTCGATGCGCCTAGATGGTTTTCTTGAGTGTGTTTGCCCATCCCATACGGCAAACCATAACTAGCTGGGCAATGCTACATGTACGATTATATCGGCTCGCAACCACGTGGCCACACACCAATGGACTGCATCACATACACGGCACTACACCAGAGCTAACGTGCGAAATTGTTCTCTTACATGTACCGAAGTGGGTCAAACATGCCCATTGATTATTTTCCACCATAAAATTTCAAGCAACGCGCCGGGAGACGAATCTCCTGTGTGTAGTTCTTAAGGAGAACCATATAACTAAAAGCGGATTCAATTTTAATTAATGTGACGTTATTATCAGTTGACTAACAAAAGAGAACTAAAAACATATATAGAATCATAGATTCAGGAAACAGAAGCAATTTGTACCCCGGTAGCAGCATCTATGAAAGAGACGATAACTCTCGAATCAAGTCACTTGCTGCAAACTCCAAACCGCCAAACAGGTTTGGCCAAAAAAAACATCTTCATCCACACGTTTACAAGTGCGTTAGTGTTTTCTAAAGGACCTGGCATAGCAGAATACCAGTAGCACATTGAAGTGGAACAATCATTAACCTAAAAATATTTAAATAAAAAACCTAAAGCACCCAGCTCCAGAAATCGGGACCTGTTTGTATTCCCCATGGGCAGCTCATTTCCTGAAATGTAAATCCAATCTCGTTTTTTCGAAGTATTCCCTGAATGTCAATAACGCTCAATCCATTATGTGGACCGTCAGATGGACAAAGTACTCGTCATATTCATATCGATTCAGATGCAATTTGCTGAAATTTATGGCTCATTATCATTTATCTGGACCATCTTCACACTACATTCATCACAAATGAGAGCTATTCACATTTATGGCAAATGAAATGTTGTTACTATGGAGGAGGAGCGATGCCGAAATATTGTCATACTTTCATCCAAACGACCAAAGTTTCTAGTCGAGAAAAAAAAACACAAAGAAAAAAATTATATCTTCGTTGACTTCTAGATAAATATTTACCACATACTAAGCCAAGTCTGCAAACTTCATGGAAAAGTAATCTCAGACTTCATTTCTACAATGAATTCAGGGAAGAGAACCTCCACCACATAAATCTGTTTTTAATATTTTCTAAATCAACAAAACAACAATCTGCCTAGGGAGATAACTTTCCAGATGACATTCCAGTTCCAGTTTTGAAATATTTTAGGAAAACACGCCTGCACATGCTTTTCTCCGTTCCAGATACACCCCAATGCTACATGTAATAAATTAATTTTCCTATCAGGATATAACATACATCCGAAGGACATCTTAGCAACTAAGAATTTATCTAGCAAATAAATATCTTTTATTTGACTGGAGTATATATAGTCTAAGATGGATTTGCTGGGAGTTTTGCACCTTTGGTAAGTGGGCGAAATACAGGCAGGGAGGACAGCTCTGCTGTGAAAATAAAAGCAAGGACGATGATGAAAGTAGATTGCAAACTACCAAATCCAATGAACGTGTTCGTAGCATCCACTATCGTCCTGTTTAATTGATAACGTTGAATAAACATACTATATGCGTTGAATGTATCTTGAGTTATTCAAACTTAAATTTTACAGACATGGAATCTTTTCCCTACTCTGAAGAGGAAATCCTTAACGAGAACTAAATTGTATAGTAGAGAAGCGAGTGATGGCAATTTTCTGATGTGTAAATATTTCTGCAAATAACTGAGAAGATGAAGATGAGAATTCATGTTTTATCTGCCCTAAGGGCGAACCAACCCTAATTAAAATTATCTCATCGTTTGAAAGATACTGGACAATGATTTGATGAACATTGCATAATGTCGCAATGTCTTACAAATCGATATTTTATTGCTCCCGTCTTTCATCACCGAAAACGGGAGGATGTTTTCAAAATTTTCTAACGTAAACCGGAAAGTTTTTTTTTTAAATTTCGAATCAACCATCTGACAGTAAATAAAGGAGACAATTGAAGGAAATTTTCTTGTCAAATACGGAAAAGAAAGTATTTTTCATTGGCTTTTAAAACACAAGGGATAAACTATCCTTCTGATATCGCTACTTGTTAAATTGAGTTACTATATATGCCAAGGACGTGACGAATACATGAAATAGTTACGGTCCCTAGATACTCCTAACAGAATAAAAATGGTTTGGGTCTAAGTGATGTCAATCTACATTATCAAAAGGATAAGTCACAATGTCCTTAGAAGTGAATTTAGTTTCCAATATACTGAGCAATTCGTGCGACATTTAACAAGACAGGATAGAAGGTGAGGAGTCGGGGAAAACTGTGAAAGCTTGCATGACGGGGCATCAAAGGAACCATTAATAAGGATGAAAATGGTTCTTATACAGTAGAGGAGTGTGCAACGGTTAAGCATCACAAAGCAACTCTGGGAATGAGATCTATTGTTATTAGGGACAGGGGATATCGAGGAGATTTTATAGATTCGTAAACATACCAAGAAATTAAACAACAACAAATGCTCAAAAGAAGGACGGAAAAGGAAATTGCAAGTATCAACTCCAGATTGTTATAAGAATTTAAAAGAAATTTATTAACTACTACTTACTTTACTAAAGCAATAATAATGTTAACAGGTAACAAATATGATAACATATGAAACTACCCTTCCGCTTATATGGTTGCCCTTCACCCCTTGGTGGGGTATAGCGCGTCAACCACACCTACGCGCCATCACTAGTAATTACCTGAAAAGCGCTTCAGCTCCCTCCACAACTTCCTGAGACGATCGTACTTGTCCTCTACTGTTCTGCCCCAAGTGCCCTTGGGGCGACTACCTCGTCAACCATCTTGGGAGAATAGTTCGACTGGATGGCATAACCGGCAATGCAATTATCGCCCCTCCTTAATATGTGACCTATCCACTGCCATCTTCCTATCACATCGCATACGAGTGTCAAGCCTGTACGCGGACCAAGTTGTTCGTTTGAGACAGTGTTAGGCAGAATTGGTCATAACTCGACTCCGACCTCGAGACATCATTTAACAGGTCGATTTCACACTTGTCTTCATTTACTCCACGATGATAAGTGGGATGAGACTGGATGCAAAGGAATGATGAGTTGTGGGAGACATGGGAATATTTTGAACAAATACGTGTCTTGGAATTTTCGGCTTGTCTAGCGATCACAACTCTTCTCAATGTGTACATCATCGTGTCTGCAGAGCTGCGTCCCAATCGTATTTGAGGGCCTACAGCTGCTGAAGGAAAAGTTTAGCAACCAATACCACTCTGCCGCCATACCAAGTGGATCGAAGATTCTTGCTATATCAGACGCAACTGTCCTTTTGCTTGTCCTACGCGGCTCCACATAAGTGACTCTAATTTGGAACACGTCGGATTTCAGCAGCCAATTCAGTCCCAGTATTTTTATTGATTCATCATGGCTACCATCATCAAGACACACTTCTAACTCCTCAGGTGGAATTTCCGGCAATGGAGGTTTATGGTTAGAACTCCATTTTCTAAGCTTAAAGCCTCCTTTTTCCAGAACAAATATGCCACCGTGCAAAGTTCGTAAAATTTTAAGGGCAGGCCTGGATCTTCCCTCCACCAAATCAAATGGAATCTTCTATGTGGCCCCTGAAGTTGAATTTCCCGGTACATCATCTGGATGTCTGCTTTAAACACGAATCTTGGCAGTCGGAATCGCAATAGAACCGTATACAAAATGTCGTTTAATGATACGTTTGCCGATTGTTTTTACCGAGGCGTCGAACATGATCCTTAATTTTGATCCTACTCTTTGGTCGTAGCACACAGTGATGCGGTAGGAAATAGTGAGGGTGCGGTATCTGAATCGGGTTGAGCCTGAGATATTCCCTCATGAAGTCGACATACTGCATCTTCAGGTTTTCGTTTTTCGCTAGCTTGCGTTTAAGTGTATGAGACCTGCTCAATGCTATATCCCTGGAGGCTCCAAGTTTCCTGCCGCTGTCGCAAAATGGTAGGTTTACAATAAATCGGCCATTCTCTGAGCTAGTTTCCTGATTGAACAGCTAATGTATGCGTAGAGGGTTCTGATAACTGCTCGGTCTGCCAAAAGCGCTCAATACTGCACTCTAGTGGTTCGTCCAAAGTATAGGTGCCGCATGTCGCAGAGGACTCACCTGATCCCATCAGCTTCCTCGTGGCTGTCCATCCGAGTAATGTATTTTGTAGCGGCGGCAACTTCTTCCCGAGTTTAATTTGTCCAATGCACAACAGCTGATGATAGTATTCTGCTCCTAATGGCACATCTACTCGTCTCGATTCATTGAACCTTGGGTCAGATAGCTTAATGTTTTTAGGAATATTCCATAAAAAAACGTCCAATGTTCGCGAAGGCTGTGGAGCCACGATCTGAGGTAGAACGATCACTTTGACTCTCATGGAGTAACTGGTCACTCCTGATTGGATTTCGAAACTCACTCTTCGATGCGTCTCCAGCTTTGAATGTCCTGCTCCTTGTAGGCGCATTGAATTAGTTGTCAGCGGCATATTTAAGTTCCGCAGCAGTCTCTCTGACACGGTGTTGACTTGTAAGCCGGAATCTAACATCGCTCTACAGCCGTTGCCTCTACGTCAACTGACGCTGTACTGAGGAACACGTAGAAATCAAGTTTATCGTTGTTATTACTAACCCCCGCTGATATAGCCTTCTCGTTTGCCACCTTTGAAGGCTTTCGACTCGAGCCGTTCTTCTCCAAGTCCTGTATTTGGCCGTTCGATGATGTTTCTTCCCGGGGGCTAAAATGAACCAGTGTGTCGTGTTTCTTGGAACACTTTGAGCATCCCTTCGAATAGCAAGATGATACAAAATGACCACTTTTTAGACAGTTGATGCAGAGATTATGTTTCCGAATATGCTGATAACGATCGGCGGGTGATAAGTACAAAAAGTTCTTGCATGCGAAAAGTTGATGCGCCTCTTTACATATTGTGCAAAATAAACTGACGGTAGTGACTGACATCGTTGTTCTTGACACGCTCTTCTTGCTGTCTCCTGATTTGGTGTTTCTGGTACCTGGCGCTTCCAACGACTGAAAACGAGTTTCTGCAAATTGCAGAAACTCGGCTGGCACCAGTGAGATTTGAACCGCGACCTTCCGCACGCCTACCTTACGCTCTAACCACTCAACTATCCGGACAATTTTTGAATATAATCCTCAAAATCGTATCCAGTTGCCGCTGGATCCTCTGCTGCATCCAGATGTTGTTATGGATATCTTCGACCTGATTCCAATAGCACTCAATGGTGGCGTTCTCCAACTCAAAGTAGTGCCGGGATTGCTCCTCCAGAAGAGCATTTTGAAGTACTCGGTTCAATACACCAATCACTGACTGCTACCATCTAAACTGCGCCTGCAGCCCAGTTTTCTCGCGAGGGATTCGCGCCGACTGCTGTTCAACCGTCTTCTGTTCCAGCTGATCCTCAAGCTTTTGAATGTTTTCTGCAGACTCTGCTGAGTATTTCTGAAAGGCCTCCCTCATAAAGTGGTAGTATCGCTTAGTAAAGTACGGATGGATTTGCTCTTCCCCGTACTGCTGTCGCCTTGTTCGAACAGCTCCCACAGTTCGATTAACTTTAGCTGCCGTTCCCGAAAATAACCCAACATCTTTCTCGAGGCTCCATCCTTTTTGAATTTGGACACGAGCGACTCTATCTGCTTCCCAATTGCTTCCAGCTTCTGCGTCCACAAATCCATCTCGCCGTGTTGTAACAATTTTAATTTAAACGTTCCGGGTCGCCAAAAAATGTCACGACTTGTTTTGTTCTATTTCGACAGCTGACGATACTGGAATCGTAAGTTGCTCCAACGAAACGCTCTAAATGTGAATTTCAACGCAACACTTCTTGGTGAAGCACCAATTCAAGCTTTAGGTCAAATCGATTGTCCCTAGCAGCCTCACTAGGGATAAAACAATAGGCCTGATTATATCGATCGGACTGACAATTCTTTATTAATGACATTCCTTTAAATACAGATACATTTTCATCTCGATTGCGAAGGCAATTTACTTATCGAGTTTGCTAAGTCTTGCCAAAATCGAGTTAAATTTTGTCTTTTGGCCATTGCAAGAACATTATCTGTATATCTCACCCAGAATGGTGGGAATATTTGTTCCTATTCAATCTGTTCTTATATTTTGTTCGTAGATACCTCGCTAAGTAGAGTCAAATAGGGTTGCCCATTGCGACATTTACGAACACAATGTTGGACTGCCGGCTCGGTACGTCGTCGGACTACCAAATAAACACCTCCCCATCGTCAGAGAGCTAGCCTGGAACCGTTTGTCACATTACTTCGGGCTAGTCCCCGAACTCTCCCGCCTCGCGGAGCCTTCAAATCAGGGAATTCCTTTCATCAACGGGAGGGACAGGAGGAAGAGAAGTGTCAGTTCAAGGAACCCCCTGCCATCCGGCTCCTCCACCGGTTGAGCTCTATCTTCTTAGCATCGAGAACGACCCGAACGTAATAGACAACACGGTTCCACCTGTCAGCACTCCTCAGCATCTGTTCGACAATGTTGCCTGGAGAGAGATCCTCTGTCCTTGAATAGAGCTGCTGACGGACTCCATCCCACCTTCCCAAAAGTGTGATGGGCGTCGTTCACAACTCCATTGCAAAACATTCAATCCTGAGATCGCGCCTTTCCAATCCTGTACCGGTAAGACTGAAAACCTCCATGCCCACTTAAAAATTGGATAAGGAAATAATCAGTCTCACCATGCTTCCTATTCAGCCACGCACCTAAGTAGCCGATGAGCCGCGCAGTCCATCTGCCTCTAGTTTCATTTTGCCAAGAGGGCTGTCACTCGTCTAGCGTGCGTTGCCGTTCCCCACGAGCAACAACCTCCCTTGGCTCATCTCCCTCGCGCTTGTATATGGCTTGACGCTCCTTAGCAAGAAAGGCAACGGGGATCACTCCCGCGATCACCATCACGGCCGGTTCAGAGACAATGCGGTACGCAGACGCCGGATAGTGCCCTCTCTCAGGCAAGCGTTGAATGCGCCGAGCAGTAGGTCTGGCCGGTGTTGGAATACCAGTTTATATACCTCTGCTGGAATACCATCAGGTCCTGGCGCCTTCTTGCTTTTTATTGAGAGGACTGCCTGTTCCGACTCTTTTATAGAGAAAAGTGGACTGTCTTCTGCGCTCTCCGCGCCGACATCATCATCCCATATGGCGTGCGCAGGGATTAGTACCCTTAAAATGCGGTCCATCTGTCGACTTTAAATGAAGGATTTCCGCAGAGCCCCGATTTTTTCGGGTAATCAGTTTGTAACCGAGTCCAGACAGGTCCCCATTCACTTCGTCGACCAGATCCTGCCAGCAGCGAGCTTTGATCTTGTTTATTGCGCTGCGGAGTCTCCTTTTGACTGACTTTCACTTTGTCACTATGGTACATGCCTCCTCCCGGTGATTTAGAGGTTGTGTTAAGCGGCGGAGCCTGTGACACTAATTCCGGAGCTCTGAGATTTCTAATGTCCACCAATACATAGAAAGTTTGCCACGTCTCCACGCCCTCCTGGGCATAGAGGCTCTGCAGGCCGACCGTTATCAGGTTCATAATTCAATTTACGACAGTGTCGGCTGTAGTGCCACCACCCCCAGGAGTACCCTCCAGCGCGGCCCCACCTGTTCCAAGAGTTTCGACAAACCTCTCGGTGTTCACTTTTGCGATGTTCCGTGCACAGAAAGGGCGCCAGGATGGCGCACACCGAGAGTTTGTGTCCACCACTTCGAAGGCAATGTATTGATGATCGCTTGCCGAGAAGTCTTCCAGAACTCGCCACCCGTCCACCAACGACACCAGTGATTCCAACGCGAAGGTTACGTCTGGAATACTTCCCTCGCGACCGGCCGGGCGTCGGAACGTTGGGGTTGATCCGGTGTTTAGAACTACCAGTCCTGTTCTCGCCGCTATTTCCAAAATTCATTTCCCTGTGGAGTCTGTGTGAGGCATGCCCCCTTCCAAGTGCCCTAGCATTGAAGTCACCCCCGACCAGTATTCGCCCCTCTGTGCCCAAGACAGCGTCCCTCAAAGCATCAAGCCTGCGTCGAAAGTCCGGCATTGTCTCATTCGGCGTAAGGTAGACACATCTGTTACATTTGATTGGAGCGACCCGGATTCGTATCCTACACACTACCCAACCAATTCTTATTTTCCCGCGGTTTAGAAGCTTCCATGCGTATTGCTCGACAACTTCCACCACAGCGATTTTTGGCCCCGGGAGTTTGCAAAGGCGATACCAATCCGGGCATTGGCTACCTCCGACAATTCGCGTTTGATGGCTTCTTCTACCTCATTCTTTTCTGTGAGGCAGTCAAGGTCTCGAATTTCCAGAGAACACGTGGGTTCCAGGCTGCAAACCAAAGATTTTTATCCCAGAACCCCCTTGACTGCTTCACAGAACGTAAGTTTATTTATAGTCTTCGGGCCTAGTTCGACTAGGCCTCCACCACCCTGCCTTTTACGAATGGAAAACACTTCTGCTCTGCCATCTTCGGGTTTATTCATGTAACGGGTTCACTGGGAACTTCCGCAAAAGTCTTGCCTCCCGTCGGCTTAATAAACAGAGCTGGCGGCCTAGTCCTTTCGTCTCCCCACCTTTTCTTAGTCCTCCCTCCTTCGTGTCCGCCTTAATTTTAGGCAGAGGTTTTCTGATTTCACGATGTGTTGTTGTTTCTTGCTCCTCTTCGCCTTGTTCTTTTGAGCCCTGGAGAGTACCTGAGTGAAGCCTCCTTCGGATGTCCCTTCCTCCTTTCGTTTTTTCCCCAGTTCGCTCTGCAATGGACTGTCTGCGATCCGTTTGGCACTCGTAGTGTTCTCGCCGGGAAGTGCGGTAGTTTCTGCTTCGCTTACTCTCCATGTCCGCCTATAAAGTGCAATTCTGTCCAGGAGCTCCTCCAGTTCCATTAGCCCGTTTTTCACTCCTTTGCTGACATTTTTCTGGAGGAACGTCGCAGATCGCATGCGCTTCACAACTGCCGCGCATCTTCTAATAAACATTTCGTCAGAGTGAAATTATGCGGTGTTTCCAACGATTAATTAATTGAAATAATAAAACTTGTTGTTTCTTTTTCGTTGGTGTGGGTATTTATTCTTGCAAATACCGATATTTCGGGAACCACTTGTTCCCTTCATCAGTGCAAACAAGTCGTCCAAGACTTGAACTTGTTTGCACTGATGAAGGGAACAAGTGGTTCCCGAAATATCGGTATTTGCAAGAATAAATACCCACACCAACGAAAAAGAAACAACAAGTTTTATTATTTCAAACATTTCGTCTTCAGCTGACGCCAAAGTAGTTGACAGTCCTCCCACTTATATTCGAAACCATTTGGTTAGTTTCGGCAGTTTCCACTGTGCATTTTTCCGCAATTATAGCACTGTGTGATATGGTCTGGGCTCCTGTCTCCGTTGCAGGTGCCGCATCACTTTGCGAGTACTTTTCTCCATCTGCGCGTCCCGATGTCTCGTCGGGTATTTCAACCCTTGTTGCGTTCTTCGCTGGTCGCTGGGGCGAGCGGCGCATTTTCGTGCTGCGAATAAACGCAGCCAGCTTACTCTCCACTTTCACTATCTCCTCGTTTGGTTTGTTTTTGTTCGCCATTTAAATTGTTTACAAGCGCATCGTGTGCAAGGGAGCAGGTCGCAATAGGCGAAATCAGCGCTCGCTCGGGGCAACGCGGTCTACTAATACCGATTCAATGCACTCTACCCGACCAGGGTCCCGAAGGGGCTGGCTTCTGATACACGCCACAACTACCACCTTGCCAGAGCTAGACTCACATCACCCCATCGACGTCGACAAGGTGTTGTCTACGGCACCGGGGACTCCCAGTGTATCCCGCCGTGTATCAGTCATTAGCATTTCGCTCTTCACCGAGAAACTTTCTCGAGACTAGTACCTCAACAACAGAACAACTTGCTCAGGCACCGACCCATTAAGGATCGTTGACGATCCCTGAGGGAATGAAGACTAGTTTGGCTCATGTACAAGGAGTCTAACTTACATATTGTCATTTCAATTAGTCGAACCTTCTTCCCTCTTTAGTAGATCTCCTTCTAGGTAGCACAGTGCTCCTTTGCTTGATGCTGGGGAGGAGTACCTTCACATCGAGGAATACTAGCATCTTGTTGTTTGACAATTCTTTTAGATTTCCGCAGATTCGTCCGAGTTGATCCTCTCTGGCTTATCATTTGGTCTCAAGACCTAGACCGCTTAGTGTTATAAGCCATTTCACCTGTTTTTGAGTTGACGAGTTTGTTACGATTATCTGCCTCATTTCAATCCCTCTCTCTTGTCGATGATGACAATCGACTTTCGCTTATCTGAATTCACGTAGTAAACCGGTTGTTCAGTAAGGATCTCGCCGGTGGCTGAGCCCTTACTCCTTGGTTTGGTCCTGTTATTCCTTGCATCATTTATTCATGATTTGGAGTTCCTCTTTTCTTACAATTTATTTTCCCTCTGTTAGGCGGTATCGAATAGCTGCACGATGTTCACTAGCATAGCATCATAGAGGAAAATCTAGCGCAAATCTTACTATTATTAATGAAGTTCTTGCACCTTAAAACATATGAACAAAGAATATGATTGTAACATTAAAGAGAATAGCCAGATTTATTTAATACACATATATGACGAGCTTAGTTCAAATGGAACCATCGAGGATACATAAAAGATCCGCAGATGCCTCCCCCAAATGTATACGTGCAATGCTGTCTGCAGTACAGTTATTACAACATCCTCACCCTTGCTGTTTAAAATGATGAATCTAGAATAAAATGTAATTACCAATTTGTAATTAACAGAATCGCATTAGCATACCAACCCTTCCATTTAATTTTGTGTTATTTCAACTCTAGGCGGGTCCTATAATTACCTCCTAGACGCATCCATCCGTCTCCCTTTAGCAATAAGGACTCGTCAATATTTTCGTCCAAAATAAATTCTAATGAGAAAACATCCAATTCAAAACCTAACAAATTCCTCCAGAATCGGATAACATATGAAGGTGCCAGGTCGTATTTCATTGTGGATAACATGTATCCACAGATGATGCCCTGATCACAGAATTCATCTACATACATCACACCGTGACATGTAATCCTCGTGCTAAATGAATACCAAAGGGTAACAATTGCCTGGAGCCTGGAAATATGCGAGTACCATATTTCACCCATTGCAAGTATAGACAACCCTTAACTGTGTATATGCGATTATCCCCCGGGAGTTGTTAATAGGTCGATACTGTCTACAAAACAAACTTTCAAATATGTTTCCGTTGTCCACGTGAATGTTACATATCGTCCTTTGTTGTGCTAAATGAGAATTCTTCTGCAAACTATGTTAGCGTGTTCACTGCAAAAGCAGGAAGGACAACTGTGTAATGACCATTTTCAGGAATATCCGATACAGAAGGCGTGGAAATGCACTTGTTAGATAGCTATTGTCGGAAAACAAGTAACAGTTTGTAGCTGAGTGACTTGAAAATGTAGTAATGGACAACGGTTGGTGTTGTGATTGTTTCCGGGATCTTTTTTTTGTAGATATTCCCTTGTGAGCACAAATAGTCACTATGAAACAGATAGCAGATAATAATTGCCACTAATTTTCAGTCTAACACATATATAGGTGGCCGGTTTACTGTAGATAGAAAGCAAATCTTAAGATGGTGGAAATTGTCGGTTCAGTTGCATGAATTTTCCCACTAACTTCCTAGAAAGTCATCCCCACAGTTTTATTCTTCAAATATATATAAAAGTCACCCTGAAAGTTGCATGATATTCCCTCAACTTCCCTCAACTTTAACAGTAAATATTTGATACTGACAACATTTTTCATTGGATACACCCGTGAACGAATTATCAAGGATAAGCTTTCACACCCAACATGTCAGTAAAATATAGAAGAATATTTCAGCCTCTCCTCATTTCCCAATTGTCGTCACCCATATGTCGGTAAAATCGAATTATGTAGCTCACATTGCGGACAGAATTTTTTCATCTGAACCTGGACTTCCCTTATTCATATGTCAGGAGCGTTCGCTATAGTCGTTTTTCATAGAGTCCATGAATGTCGAAAGCAAATACCGAGTTGTCTATTCCCAGATCGGAAATGGCCACGAAGACAACATAAAATGAAAATTGGAAAATTCCACGAAAATGTTATTTTATGCGAAGAGAACATGATACCTCAATCAATCAATTTCGCGAAGGTAGGAAATTGGGAAACGCCATTCCAACGTTGTGGCGCAATTGCTCCTGCTGTGTATCGAGCTTCAGATAAAGTTCTGGAACTGTTTCGGAATTTATTCATTTAGTTTTTTTTAAATCTCTTCAGGTTTCATCTTTCATACCCAAAAAAAATGAATTCAGAGATATAAAATTGAAAAAGGAAGTGCGGATTTTTTTTTGTTCACCCTCAACGTATGACAGTTAAAAATTAATGATTCAAGTTACCAACACTCGAGGGTCTCCAGAAATTGATAACATTTACCTAAGAAGGAAAAGTGACAGAAAGAAGGATAACGTCGTCTTCAAAATAAAGCTACCCACGGCAGAGCAAAACAATTTTGAATATTTTTACTTTTCAGAAGGTGGGCAAGTAAGTCCTAGTGAAACTTTCAATGTGACACCGTAACCTAAATTATTACCGAGTTAATTGGCTCGGCTACTTACCGTCAGGTCGGTTAGGCAATCAGGCTTCGCATTTCTACATTTCAGATGAAGATACTATTGAAAGGTCTTCTTCAGTAAGGAATTTGCCCGGTCTTTATCTCTATGTTAGATTCATAATCACGCCTACCTCCGACGTAATGAAGATTGTCTTCGTTTACTAAATCCTTTAAGTTTTCCCACATTTGCCGAATAGATATCCGTAATATACCATCAATTCAACAAGTTGGAAAATACCTCGGGAAGCTTGACTGAAAGAAAGACCAAACTACTCCTAGTCTCAGGACTAAGTTATAAGCACGTAGTTTTAACCATACAAAGGCCTTAACTCTCTTAACTTTTAACTCTTTTAAACGAACAAGTGTCCTAGCCGTCTTCAAGAATCATATTGGGTCCTTTATTCTTTCGTTTCCCTCAATGGACGACAGATACGCCGCTAGCCAGATATATCTATGAAAAACAGCTCTTCAATAGTGGTGAACCATCCCTTGGAATCTCGCTGCAATCTTTCTTCATCTATTTCTTAATTCGTCATCATCAACGGCGCTACACCCGGTATCCCATCTAGGTTTGACTCAGTAAGGAACTCCAGAAGTTCCGGTTTCGCGCCGAGGTCCACCAATTGGATATCCCTAAATGTTATCTGGCTTCCTGTCCTACGCCACCGCTCCTTCTGAGCCCTGATCAGTCAGATCTTCTTTTTCTGCCATAGATAGTACCCTTTTAGGCTTTCCGGGCTGGATTAGCCTCACCTTTACGGATTCGTGACCTGCTCACTGCAACCAAAAAAGAACGATCTTTAACTTACATCTCCTTTTCCAGAGCCAGGTAAAAAGGATGAGGATAGGATTTGCTCTGAAAAGTTCTTTTCCTCATACTCGTCTCCATCTTGCGACACTGTGCTTTTGTACTGTGGAAATCCCAGTGAAGACAGAATCGAATGAGGTGTCGAAATGCTGCTGACGATTGCCAAAAGGCGAACCTTTTCGGCTTGCGAGCTGGTTTCTGACATACTACCAGATTCGGGTCTATGTTAAGGAATATCGCAATTATGCTTTACTATATAGCAACAGAGATTTCGGAGATAGAGAAGGGAAGGTTGCCTCCTATGATGACGATCAGTGATTTAGATGCCACGGTGGGCTTTGGCAATGTCTTGATTGTCAGTTGGGTTTCGACTGACCGGCAACAAACATCTATTTAGATCGACCACATCGTGATCACCGGTAAATTTTGGAGTTGTATTCTGAATATGCATAACAAAAGTGTGGTCTCGAAATGGACAATCGTCTGATGGGTTTTTTACCTTCGCTTGTGTGTGGTTGCTGCGTATCCTCGCTCATATGCGTAATCCGGCTATCCTCCTGCAATGAGGAAGCTTTCTTACGAGGCAAGCCATACAAACTATAAGCAACCCACCCGAGAATATGTATGCAACTCTGGTGCAGATGCAGTTTTCGGCTACGTCGCAAAAAAGTTACAACACCTAACTGACTGCTGATATGAAGGCAAATTAATGATCTTATGGTACTGAGAGTTCTGCTGATGGGTATGGATAAGTACGGCCTGCTAGAGCTCCATTACTGTAGCACGGCGCAGGGATGTTAACTATAATACTTTGCCACCGTATACCGCTTCAAGAAAGAGGTTGCAGATGGTCATAAGCCTTCTGATGATCTTGTACAGAACGTAGGCTAAGCCATCTGGTATTAGGTATTCCCCCAGAGGCCTCGATCTACTTCGCAGAAGTGCCGGAGACTCCCAGAACGTGTATATAAGCACCCTGGACTGCTCCATTCCTAACTAGGGTAAGTTCGCATAGTATAGTTCCCTCAGTCGTTCTTCTCAATTTTTTAATGTCATAGCCACAAACCCATCCTCAACAGAATGGTACTGATCTCTGTTCGCTTCTTGACCAGTTCATCCGCCCCCCCCCCCATTGCTTTCCAACCCAGCATGGCTGCAACCCAGAGTATCCAAAGGTTATTGTGCGAGCCAAGTGTGTTTAGTCAGCATTGCCATACCAGTTTGGAGTTCATCTGGTTTCATCTAAATGCCTTGAGAGCCGCTTGGTTGTCAGTCAGAATATTCGACGTGCATGAAGAAGAATTACCCGACATTGAAAGGAAAATTTTACAAAGATATCAGAGATCCGACAATGGGGAACCTTTCGCCATTTTTTTTTTGAGCGACCTATTTATAAATTGAATCGAGGGTGATTTATAGTCCAAAGGTCTACTTCCTAAAATCTGAACCTTTCAGGGATACTTTGAGTTTAAACGCTACGGGAAAGATATTTTCCTCAAAAGCTTTCGCCGCCCACCCGGACGAACCAGCTGGCATTCTGTGAGAACTCTTTTTCGAGCTTGATTCGTCTCTGATTTCTTTGCAAATTGTTTGGTAGCCGAAATGACCTGCCGGCAACAATACCGACTAAAGTGGCGTTAACATATGTCAAATCCACTAGAGACCCCACCCGTAAAAGCGTATGATGCCCCGATATTCACGAGTACCACCTCTAGCTCCACTAACGCTCCAAACAGAGCACTTCCTTTCACATTTGTTCTCCGCTGCCCCATTCAAGAGCCCATACGTTAAAATCCCTCCTGAATTTCTGGCCAACATAATGTTGCGTCCAGAACTAGAGCGCTCAGTATCCGCTCATACTCGCTAAGTGTTGCATAGCAGCTTTGACTTTTACTCTTGCGAATCCGTCGCCTAAATACTCCATTGTATCCTGGAAGCCTTGTGTTCTGTAGGCCCATAGCGCTGCTTGGCCCTTTTGATTTTTGACCGAAACATGGCCACCGTGATTTCGATAAGATTCACTAAATATGACCACATCGACGTTTTCTTTACGAATGGTTTGCGAGAGCAAATCTTGCTCTACCTGGCAGTGGTTGATATTAATTTCTGCAAACCTCATCTTCGATTTGTGTTAAGGGATCTCCTGCAATGCAGTGTGACGCAATGACGGTACACATCCTCCTTCCCTATGCGTGGTAAGCAATTTGGATCAGCTCCACAATCCTTGCTGATATGGTCTTCCGTGCCAGATCTTCTACATTGCGTCGTCCTGTCAACTAGTGCATGCCTTGAGAATGTAACCGAAGTCAAGGCGTCTAAAGCATCCCGTCAACTTCACTGGCTCCCTAGGCCTACCCATTATCCAGCCTATTCTTACTCTATCTGCTGCCGACAGTTTGAGTGCTGCCTCCACAGGTAAGCTGATGTGTTTTGTGTTTCATCGTAAACTTTTCTTGGTGTTTTCACAGCTGACTCTTGTCATCCGATAAGGTCGAATTGCTTTTCCAAGACCTCGCGAACCTCCTCCTTTATAGGGATGTCAATCATATTTTTGCAAACTGTAGTGATTTTTGACCTGCTAGAACTTATTTCGGCTTCCTGTCTTTGGGACTTTTCAATTTGGTTCGCGAATTTATCCTTGATTATATCTTCGATTTCCTTAAGCTCCAACATAAGGACTTCTTTCTGAGAATGTCTAATGTAGCTAGCATTTTCTCCCGAATTTATGAAGTTGAGGTCTGCCTTCACTCTCCTGACAATGCCAGCGTACGATCCTTCACCTCCTTTTAAAATAACCTCCAATCTTATTTTCATCCGACATTTCCTTTTTCGAGGAGTCAGATTGCACATCCTGCTTGTGAAATGTAGAATAGCGGCTACGTGAGTTTCGCTGACTGCTTTATCTGTCCACCTCATATGCTTCACCTTTTGGGAATTTTCTCTTCGTTACTGCCCTGTTGGTTCGTTCAGTTTAGTTGTGTTCATTTCAGTTTCTTCTCTCTCGTGTTTTGAATAAGTGTTACTTGAGTCCTCTGATAAAGGCAGCTCTTCAGCTCTTCCTTTTCATATCCTCCCGCAACACAACTCCGCTAGGGGTAGCACTTTCAATGACGAGGGCTTTTCCATATACGGATGAGAATCTGGGAAGAAGAAACCAGTTCTAGTACCGCCCGCGCTTATAATATTAACTGCTACAGTAGTCAAGGCTCCCACTACTGAGGCACGGCGAGGCACAACTGGTACCTGAAATGCGGGTGAAAATGAATCAACTCAGTCATGTGTTAGAAAAAACATCAACTTTGGAGGTTAGGCGTCGAAAAAACTGACAACTAGAAGCTAAAGTTTACCTTCTTCAAGTTGAGATTGTTTCATGTCATCCAGATAAGATATAGTGAACTGTAGCAGCTGTACCTAGAACTATCTGTGGATTCTTTTACGCTCAACATAAATAGTTACAGCAGTAAAATTTTACATCATAAATTTTCCAGACTGATGATAGAACTATACAACAACTCCACAAAGCCTCTTGCATTTCAGAGACACATATCGTCCTTCACTCTCCGACTCCTTTTTCCGAACTCCCCAACCCTTTTCCGATAGAAGGATCCGAAAGCTCCCCCACTTTGTTTTTTCCATAAAGTGAACCGAAAACTCCAGCTGGCGCTTCTTTTTATGACAAGCTCCTCCCGATCATCCTCCAAGTACTTGTCAGGATGCCATGCTTTACTGCAATGAAAGTCCTTAGTAAACAATTATGTGATGAAAGTCTCATTAGGCTGATATAATCCTGTTTAGTTCTCCTCACACAATTTATTGTCTCTCGGTCCTTTAAAATTTCTTCTAGCTAGACGCTCGTTTCGTAAGAGTCTTTCTCATTCAAGCAGGGTCCTTTTTATAAGAAGGTGGTAGTGACTACTTCAAAATAAATCCTGCAAGTCCTCATAAAAAAATCAAACCAACACCATAATCGCTCAAATCTCAGTGCCTCACGGCATTGTGATTCCCCCAAAGCGCTAACAATGCCTGGTAAATTTTTGTCGAGCTAACAAACTGGACAAAACTTGGAATTTATAGCTCCCAACCTCTTGGCAATAAAAACTTTTCCACTGAAAGACGGCAGACACAGCATCCTGGCTAGAAACAGAAAGTTGGAAGTGCATAGGAAAAAACGAAGCGATCAGAAATGTTGACGTAACTTCGCTATTTATATGACGACGAGAATCGGGATTTTCATCCCCTTACGCTTGATAAACGGTTCTGTATTGTGTTCTTGATTGTCGCAGAATTATGTCTCATTTAGATAGCCTATATCAATTAGAAAAACGAGAAATAGACTCAGAAATATCTTATCGGAACATAAGACGCTCCTTGTGATTTATATGGCTATAGGAAGGAGATAGCCTGGGCACTATATGTTATGAGAGTGTGACGCCATTAATTTTATCAGATCGGTACAGAGAAGTCACTTGGAAGACGTTAGGAATGTCCTTGCTAGCCGCATGGGTACCGTTCTATTCACAGTTTATTCCAACCTTTTATCTGAAATATGTTCGGAGAAAATGAGTGCAATCCTGGGTGCAAATCATTTTGATTCACTGAACCTTGAGTCATATTCAAGGATTTTCACAGTCTTCAAAGAAAATACGAGCGCGTAACTATAATAAAATGAGAAAACAAGTTGGTTGAAAAATAGGACTCGTAAGGTTCACCCGATGACACAAACGTTTCCTGCTGAAGCTTAACCGTCTGAATAAAGGACGAAATGCTGCTTTTCCCAGCGAGGATTAAGGCAAAGTTGTTCGTAATTTTAAATTTTCCCAGCTGCAGATTCAATTCTACATTCATACGTACTCGTATTGTATGTAACTCCCCAAATCCGTACACTATCTAACAAGCTGTCGTCAGGGTCTTGCTCTCAAATGCGACCAGCTCAGCAGGTATTTTATGTAGAAAATTTATACAAACCCTCGGTATCTGGGTCAGAGGGTTGAAAATCACTGTTCAAGTGTATTTATATGTATTAGTCGGTATCAGCAGGACCTTCTATCATAGAGAGAGAATTTATTTGAAGCATCTGTGCGGAAAACGCTGTAGCGACTACATTTTGTATGAATTAAGTTGTTGGAAACGTTTTGTAGATAGTCCCCATTCGTGGAATGGCGTTGGGAATTAAATGTACACAACTGTAGGTCGGGGAGATTATTTCTCTGGAGGCGATGTCGGAAAAACGAAGTTAATTACGGTGCTACACACAATAAATTCAGCGATTCCAATTAAAATTTAAAGTGAGGGTATTTTATCTAGGAAAATGTGAAAAATTGAGTTGAATGTTGTGATACAATTTAAGCTGTGAAATGGAGCTCTTTGGATTATTGTATTTTATTTAACATTGATGGGAGCAATATGGGCGCTATAATATCATGACTTGCTTGTTTGGTGGAGGTATTTATTAATCGGAAATGTCCCTAGGTGTTATGTGTTCTTACATAGGAATCATAATCTGGGAGTAGATCTCGCCGTAACTTCACGGAAGCACCGATTCTAATTGAGCTTGGAATCAATTTTGAAGAAGTAATCCACGTTGACCCCTGCTAGTTTCATCCGCTCCAGTTCCGGATGGAAAAATGGAAATGAGGTGTAGGAAACCATGCTACCACCAAAAAGACAATTCTTTAAAAAGTTTGGATAGTAGATTTCGTAGAGAATCATAGGACCACAGAGCCTAAGAAATCGACAACTCAGTTCATTTAAGTCATAAATAATAGTAGCGGCTGACAATTTCATCCAGTGTCTCCGCCCCATCAGGCGCGCCCTCCTTTCTGCACTTATACTCGAAAAAGAGGTGGAAATTTCTGCTCCTTTCAGAGCCACATGCGTGCAGAAAAGATTTTGATAACTCACAGAGCCTGCCATAAGATTGATCGCCCCTAATAAACATTTTACCAGATCGACAATATCGCTCTCAGTAGTAAATATAGGAAGAGTTTTTTTGAGATGCTGACATCGGCCTCGAAATGGACCATCATCTGATGATCGCTTATCTTCGCTTGTTTGACGCGGCTACGTCAGCAAATTGTCGACCTTCTAGATTCTGTATGGGTTATCTACACGATCTGGCTGTCGTCCAGCAATGCGAACACTTCTTCGCCGCCCAAGAATATTAAGAAGAATATTAATCAAAAGTACCATTATCTCTGTCATGCATGAAGTTTTCTTGGAAGGATACCATAATTTGCTCAAAGCTCTGTTGATTGCTGCGAGTGTTGCTGCAGTCCCTAGAGAGTTACTTCTTCCGCTCATTCGTAAATACTGAGAGTGTAATATTTTTTCTAGCCTGCGGAAGAATGGGGTGAGCGTTAAAATCCAGCGTCATAAAGGAAATGGCTGAAATAATCCTTGGAAGCAATGAGGAGCACCTCGTTTGATCGGCAGGAAGCAAGTTGGGGGATTCCAATATCCAATGTCTCAAACACATCAGTTATGCTGGTGCCATCTACTTGTCCTCTCATCGGGTCATAAGCCCTAACGAAATGGATTCTGGCTTGGAGAAAGAGGCAAACAAGCAAGGTTGTCAGTGTGATTGGACATCGCCCTCTTCCTATTTGCACTAATTGCTATATTATCGAGAGCTCCGAAGAATTTGTATATCTAGAAAGCATCATTTCGGTCGACAATGGAACCAATTTTGATATAGTTTCACACATTAGCAAAATTGAATCGCTTTCGCTGCTTTTCAATGTTGAGTTTCGAAAATGAGTAATGTAGGACCTCAGACTTTGTGGAAGAGTTCGATCATACTCAGAGGTAGTCATATGATATAAACTATCACGAAAGCTTTTCCGTTTGCGATAATCCCTTTCCAAACCGCTTGCCGCGGAGAGAAAATTCGAGCTGTTGCTGATTTGTCTGAAGCGAAGTCTTCTCCCAACCCCCAAACTGAATGACCAGTTGGTACAATTTGTCCCGTTTTTAGGCTCGGGAAACTCGCCTTTATCGTTCTCCGTCTGCAGTTTTTCATTAAGGAAGAACTCTCAGCGATCACCACGTGGAGGTGAATTTTTGGTTGTACAGCTGTTGGTGTTGGTTCAGCAGGCGCTTCCCAGGTTTTATGCTCCATTGTGGGTACGAATGCACGTTTCGCCCTGGCATCTATACCACCCTTTGATCGCTACCTAAAAAAGAAGCGGCATATGGCAAAATCAATCGCAGGACTCCGACGAAAGAGTCTGTGAATCCACCTTGGTGCTTAGATGGTAGACACGTTCTTTAATAAACATAAGCCAACCCATATTGCTTTCTTACGAAGCTAATCTAAGTGCCCCTTTAAGCCAGCCCAAGCAACAGTCATCACTGGTAGGTTCCTTATCGACAATTGGGATGATCTCGAGGTCACCAGTTCATACATTCACAATGTTATTTTTCCTGTGAGTAGTGATAAGGGCCGCCTCCGTCTTTTCTTTGTATAGGCTCAGTTCAATCATTTAACCATAATTTGATGGTCGCCGGTGTATCTTCCAACTAAAGCCAACGCCACATGTGGCACCGGCTTCCTCCAGAGTCTCCCTTACTCTTACTCTTGCTGTAGCGGTGTTCTCCTTCCGCCCCCTATCAGTCTGGTGCCATGTAAACTGCATTTCTTCTCGGGACTCAGCCTCAGCTGCGTTGACTCGCTCATTGAAATCATCCTTCTTTAGCATTGCAACTCTTCAGCATGAGTCGCATTCCTTCATTCGATATTTACTGAAATCCTTCTTAGAAACATCCGATTCATAGCTATGTGTCCTTCACGGCAAGGCCAAAAGTCGTTCCAAATGCGCAGCACACCCTTAAAGTCAACAGCGAACATAAGGATGGGGAGGCTTGGTATAAAGCCCCCCCCCCACCCAACTTCAAGTGTGCCTCCATTCTACAACGTTCTGCAATATCGTCGTAAAAATTTCTGAAGATTAACTTTACAATATAATCATGATTTCACAAAAATCTTGCATTCTCTTTTCTTAAATTTGTTATGTCAAATCTTTATTACAGTGCGCCAACGATACCTACGCTTCCTTTCGGAAAAAATGATACTACTCTTGACCTATTCTGCGCAATGTATTTTAAGGGCAGCCCCCTGTCTACTGTATGGCAAACCCAGCGAGCTGTCAATCTTTTGTAATATGTGACCTATCTACTCCCGTTTTTGATCCTCAACCAAGACTTCTTCAGCTTTCTAGTTTGTACAGCGCATAGCTTGTTTGAAGATTGTAGCGAGCTAGAACGATGGTACAACAGAAACAGGAGTTGTGAGAAAGCGGAGGGCAAAGCGTTTCAACCACGCATACGTAGAATTCAGAATTTTGCTAAAAAAAACCATTCAATCCCAGTTTCCTGCTGCAACTGTCCCACCTTTCAGTTAGAAATCTCTCCGAGGTCCCCCTCTGTTCATATGACTATGGACCCAGAGCAGGATGATCTTGACTGTGCCTACAGCAGATGTTGATGATCTTCCTGATCAGCTTCCTGAGCTTGAACAGATCCTCATTTCACCATGGTGACAATGTTTTCTTGCTGAATTTGGCAGGTTATGAGACTTTAAAGGCGGTATCGAATGCCTTTTCTAGAGCCCCGACTCTTGACTGCAGTTCGTCGGCGTGCCAACCTTGCCAATTTATTTTTGATTACTTCACCAAACATTCGCCACTCGATTCTCCTGCGACTCAGAAAAGTTTGGAGACCTTTGCGGCAATATCTAGACTGACAAGTTTTCAACTATGATCTGAGAAGGATCTCTGGTCAGATATTCTCCAGTTCTCCACCCTAAGAATCCCACTGCAGGTTAGTAGGGTGATGTCAAGGACGCTCTCCCAACCATCACAGTTCTACGAGTTGGGAAAATAGAAGGTTGATATACTGCCCTGTTACAGATCGATAGATTTGTATTAATACCAAAACCTAAGAATGATTTACTTCTTTCGTATATTTCCCCATCAACAAGTTGACCTTTTTGTTGCAATGGTGCTTGTCAAATTCCGCAGTTATTCTGGCAGAGCTGATCCGTTCTGAGCTATGTAAGCCGAGGAAATATACGCCCCCGCTTACTCCAGTTTGACCACGACTAGGTCGCTGGAACTCAGGTCCAGACACAGAAAAGCCTGCAGACTCTTCCTCGCGAGGATACATGCTCTAGGTCTGTCCTGATCAGCATCTTCTTTGCTGTGGAATAAATTATTATATTTACTTTAGAGCCCTTTGATGCTTCGGTCGTCTCCGATCCAGGGCTCCTGTACTAGTACAATGTCGATGTCTTCCTCTGGGAAGAAGGCAAACAGATTAGCACACTCTGCTCCGTTTGTGTTTTTGTCCGACCTCGTCTTGAGATCGATTACGTTTGAGAGCGGTAGGTTACGCCTTCTGCTCGTTTGCCAGACGTTTGCCGTTATGATCCTCAACAATCCCCTGGTATTTCACGAAGTCCTTTTCATTCCGCTTGTTTGCAGTACCGGCTTCCTTATTCTTAGCAATGTCGCTGGCTCTTGAACAGGACTCCAGTGAACCTTCGCTTCTTAGCTGGTTTCCGGTGATCGACATTTTTTTCGGCCTTTGTTTTTGAGGGGTAACCGACGTCGATGGTTTTGCGGTTAGGAGTACTATGGCTGGTACTCGCTACACCAAGCTTGACGGCAGTGAATTTCAAGCTGGAAACCACTAGTTCACCAGCCGCTTCGCTCCGAAAGGTCCTTGCGGTTAGTTTCAGCATACCGATTGTACTGCTCTCGACGACTACTGTTTTCTTTTCTCGTCAGTTTTTTTATTTCTATTTTTATTAATTGATACCATGTCTTGATCGAGTAGTTCAAGAAGAAAGTCCACCCTGGCTATCCCGGCCACCAGGGTAAGGGACTTATTTGAAACTGAAGGTGCCCAAGGTATTCAGAGATTGCATACTGAAGACCAAGCTACCCATTGGACACTCAGCCCTCGGTGTATGCTGCTCCAGTTTGGCTTGAGTTCCTATTAGCACTTTTTCCAGTGCAGAGAGAACAATCCCCGGGCGGTTACACGGGACTCGGGTCATTCCCCGCTACGCCCACTTTCCACACATAACCAGCAGGCAAACAGATCCTTGTCAGTTAGATGAGCTAACTCCCAGCTCCGGCCTACACACTCTTGGCCCCTCTGAAGACGGTTTCCAGCGGCCACCGCGAGGAGGTCGTGTGAGGACTTGCCGAATTATGCAATTTTAACCTGAAGCATAATCAGACCAGGCCACCAGCGACTGCAAAGTTAATAAAAGAATCAATATCGTCGCCCCTATGGTATTCATACATATAAAGTTAACTTTATACTCTAGATTACTTGGTTTGGAAAATAAGCGAGTGCTGCCATTTGGCAATATCACAAAGGACTCTTCCGAACTCCAAACGCTTTCTGCTGACTGCAATATGCTCTATTCCCTGTCTTCCTGTGGATAGTATTAAAATCTGCATATATGTAGTGTATCTTCTGTGTGACCTTTTTCGACAGCCTCCTAGTCCGCACTTCTGCCATCATTAAGGGTATAAGACATAGCCTCTCCATATTTCTTCATTGTTGGCATTGTCTATCGACTCTCTCATTGCAAGCCTTCGTAACCGGTTTCTTCACATATAATTTTGCATCTAGACCGTATGTTTAAGACTGGTTTTCTTAACCTTTTTTGCAATCAATGTTAGTCTTATACATATATATTATAGCTAACAATCGATCAAGTATTAAGTTCCCTCCGGAACTTTTGATCCTTCATTTACAACATCAATTTTTGGAATAGTCAAACTCCCAATTACTGAGACGCCTACGTACTTTGGATATGGAGGTCCAGTTGACCAGATACTAAAACCATCTGCATTGACTACATACGCTCTGAACCTCTTATTTTTCTAAACATTTTTCATAGGTTTAGATATTTTTCACTCATTTAGGGCTCCAGTCAACCCGTTGGGGAGTACCGTCCCCACGTACTCGAGGAGGGCGATCAGACCCGAGTCTGCAAAGGACTCATCTGAAGTGGCTTTGGCCACGAAGCCTCGCTGGAGGTTATCTGGTACCATGGGAACCGGGACGGCCCTCTGAGAGCATATGCTCCAGGAGAATTCCTGGTTGGTGGTTGTGGTTATGCCTACATCGCGGGCAGAGCTCCTCGGAGCTCAAGCGTGGAGTTGCGCTGTACAACTCGGGTGCCATACCCCTTATTTGCGGCAGAGGTGTTAGATAAGCATCCACTGATATTAATGCTGAGCCTGCACTCAGAATAAACCAGTACCGCTATGCCAGTCATGGCGGGGCTCTGATTGTGGTCCCAAAATCAATCAGTGTCCGAAGAGGACCATGGAATTATACCTGCACGGCAGGTACACACGTTAAACCCCCAGGGTTTTTGATTCATTTAGGGCCACCAGTGATGAATCAACACCCCTTCTCCCTTTTCTATGCGTAATAATTTCGCAATATGTCAACCCGTAGACGCGCCTAAAGAAAGATATCTAAATCTACTATCTAAATTTGCCATCAGGACAATATAAGAATGTCTACATACTGTTGCTACTATGTTAAACAATCGAATGTCCTGTATTTTGTTACAATTTAACATGGTCGTATATGTTATATTCTTAGACATATGTCTCGGACCTTCTGCTCCTAGTTTAAAGGATGCTGGACAACTTTCACCGCAGTTCACACTAAATACTGGTGGGACTGGTGGTTAGATATTTGCTCAAACCAAATGTTTACGTATGCTTGGAATGATTCGATTAACGTTTCCGCAATTCACTGAACACACAAATTAAATGATCTAATTTCATGTACCTCTGCACCTACTTGTGTGTACATACGACATTTCAAGGATATTGTCAGACCATCCACTTGTGGTATGGAAATCAGACTGCGGTACGTCTTGTCACCATACATTTTAATGAGATTACTACACATTCAGATAATTCATAGACTTCTGGAAGAATGTTAAATTATAGAAACCATATTGCTGTCCTTCCCAACAGAAAGTGGATCTTAAGGACGTAGAAACGGTTTGTAGCTTCATGCGTATAACGTAAAACAAACAACCCCCACAGAAAATCAGAAAATAAATCCCAATTTTCGACTTTTGAATACCAATATCTTTTCTTTCATCGAGCTCGTTCTCTGCACAATTCATCCTGCTTCCACGTGGAAGAAGTAGAGCAGATGGATACACTCTCAACCTGTCTGTTGTCGCGAATCCTTCAGAAAGTTTATCAGCAAAGTGAAAAGGGTTTTTTTATTGCTCTGGTTGAAAGCTGATTTGCAATATGTCTGAAAATCGTACCCATAAGAAGGAACCATGGACCCTCCAATCCTGAACTGCATAAAATTTCTTATAACTCGAATCAAATCAGATATTTTATTGAAAAGGAAAGAGCTATTATGGAGAAAGGATATGTTTTGAATTTGATTAACCCTTGGCTCGAATAAAACCACGAGATCCTCCTAACTTTATGTTCTGTCTAGGACTGAAAATGTTATCCCGTATTCAGCTTGACATTATTAAAACATGAATATGAATTTAAATGAATAAATGTATCTGAAAATACAAAGCAACCGCTAACTTCAAATTCAAAAATATGCTGGTCTCCCCTTGGGTAACAAGTCTGTAAATTTATCTCGCAGATGTCAAAAATCCTAGATTTTCTGCTCACTAAATATTTCAATCTTGCTCATTGTTGCGCTCCAGAACTCCAGAATCAACTTTGAATAGATACTTATTTATAAATTCCCTATGATGGAAAGATAGATGAAAATATACGTACTTCTTTTAAAGGACTCTTAATGCTGTATCACCGCCTACCAAAAGGAAACTTCAATATTTATTAATAATTAATGATGTGATTGTGTGATGAAAGTATAATAAATCGACAACAAGACGCTGATTCTTCTCTCATTTCTATGTTTCCCAAAGGCGATATTGAGCGTTCCAATCCAAATCCTTTTTGTTTCTTCTGGGAGGAACTTAACTAAATCCTTGACTACTGAATCAAAAATTTTGGATACCGAATAAGAAATGCAATTCAAGTAGGTGTTCTGCCGTTTTCTTATCACTTCTTCCAATCTGGATCTATTTCAGATTCGAGGTTACCTCGAATGACTTCGTCTGTCTGTAATAAGTTCTCCACGGAGAGGACTTTTAAGCCTACCTTGAGCTCTTCCTCGTTGTTTCCTAACTCCTTCAGTTGACTTCATGCTACCAGACCAGTTTTGGAGTAGCCTAACTACTCTCCGTCGCTTTACTAAATCTAAGTTCCACTGAAATGTCCCATCTGACTTCCACTGTACTTCTGCTTCTCTTTGACGTACCAAAAAGCACTGCTTTCCTCTCATGCATATAACGATCTCTGGGTTGCCCTCTTATTTGTGCAGATGTTTCTCTTTGGAAAAATAGCCGGTTTTAAGACTTATAAATGTTCTCATCATCATCAATATCAATGGCGCAACAATCGGTATCCGGTTTAGGCCTGCCGTAATAAGGAACTCCAGACATCCCTCAGGTCTGCCTCGTCTTCTTTTTCTACTGTAGATATTGCGTTATGGGAACCGCAACCTATTGAGCCAGATTTTGTCAACAACCCGACGGTCACGTTATTGCTCATAAATTTCGTCGTTATGTAGGTACGGAATCGTCCATCCTCATGTAGGGGGTCAAAAATTCTTCGGAGTATTTTTCCCTCGAACGCGGCCAAGAGTTCGCAATTTTTCTTGCGAAGAACCCAAGTCTCCGAGGAATACATGAGGACTGGCAAGATCATTGTCTTGCACAGTAAGAACTTTGAGCCTATGGTGAGACGATTCGAGTGTAACAGTTTTTATGAGCTGAAACAGGCTTTGTTGGTTTCCAACAACCGTGGACAGATTTCATCATCATAGCTGTCGACCCTAGATAGGAGAAATTTTCTCATCATGTCAATATCGTCAGCGTAGACCAGTGGTTGGGTCGACTTGATGAGGATGGTGCTTTTTCATTGACATCTGCATTACGAATCACTTTAACCAACACCAGGCTGTAGAGAACGCATGATGGGGCATCACCTTGTCTTAGATTGTTGTTGATGTTGAAAGGTCTCCTGAATGATCCTGCTACTTTTATCTGGTCTCGCACGTTGGCCAGGGTAAACCTAGTCGGTCTTGTTACTTTCGTCGGGATACCGAATTCTCTCATCGCCATGTACAGTTTTACCCTGGCTGTGCAGTCATAGGTGACCTTGAAATCGACGAAGGGGTTTTTACATCTCTTGCTGCAGAGAGAAAATCTGATCTCTTGCTAATTTGTCAAGCCTACTTGGTATAGGCCAATGATGTTCCAGGCATATGGGGTTATCCGGCGTAGCAGCATAGCGGAGAATGTCTTATAGACAGTACTCAGCAACGTGATGCCTCTATAATTGCTGCACTGCGCGATACCTCCCTTTTAATGTGTGGGACAGATAATGTCTCATTGTCAGCCATCAAGCATTGATTCGCTGTCCCACACGTTGAGTATCAGTTGATAAACCAGTTGGTGTATCTTACTATATACTGGTCTTAATTCCTTTGTCGATCCCCTGGTACGTCTGTTCGTACGTACCATGGAATGTACGTCTGTTCAGAGGGTTTCCAACCTGCGTTGCACACAGACTTTTACGGATCTAATCGGAGGAACTTATAAAGCTGCAAATGAACCGAAGGATTACCTCCTCCTATTATTCATATTGGTGCCTAAGAATAGACGCACGAGTGTGTCATTCGTCGTCTTTTTAAGTGCTAATGGCATCCAGCCTGTATTCATCGGTAGCCTGTTTCTGTTTCACCTCCAACTGAATGGCTTTTGGTTATTTAGAATAGCTGGATTTCTACCTTCGATAGCGTGCCAACCCTCTCCTCTGATGTTCACAGTGAACATCACTGGTCCACCGGTAACCGTGAATCCATTTCGAAGGCACCATCGTTGATGATTGCAAAAATTGAACTAATTTCACTTACATGCCAAGGGCCATTCTCTTAGCTGTGGTCCAAATATGGTTATTAGTACCGCCTTGAAGAGTTACTTGCTAACTAGACTCCCAAACCAAAATTGGCATTTATTTCGAGGTTGCCTCGAGCGAATTCATCACTTCACGGAAACGCCAATGTTTATGCTCTCCATGTGTCCGCGTTCTGAGCTTCTAGCATTCAAGGCTGAAATTTGACAACAATCCCCGCCGAGCTGAAAAGGTGGCTTCTTTTGTACTTTTTGTAATCATCAGGGCTGCCCCCCGAATTGGAGCGAATAATTCAAGTTCTTGTGGCAAGTTTGTATTATGCACAGTCGGTTTTCTGCGAATTGTAAAATGGAGGATTTTGCGCCTGTAGGCCGGAGGTATATAATGTTTACCACTGTCATTCCCAAGAGCTTTTGCATTTAGGAATTCCACCGTAATATCAATGATTTTTCGCCTTGCTGAAGTGACGAAAGTGAATTAACGTTGACCATCTATAATTCTTTTACATCTCATTTCTTCGCCTCTGTAGCCCTGACAGTTGGCCCTATTTCTCGGTATACTTTCCTGGTTAATCAGCGGAGAAAGTACTTGTTATATGTTGGTAGCTCAGTACATTTTTTCAAGATAAACTTGCCATTCAGTTATCACAATCTCGGCAGATGCCGGATTTTACCTAATACTAGCACTAAGTGCCAAGCATTTAGGCTCGGACGATCCTACCTACTTAAAAACTAAAGGGGCACTGGTGGTGGTGGCCGGTGGTAGGTCAGTGGGAGAATCCGTCGAGTACTCCCCGCAACATCGAGCACGTATGCAGAATGGTGTACTTCTGCATGGTTTGAACCAGACTGTGCGAAAGTCCCAGGACATCAAGGGAAGCCGTGAGGGATTTAGGTACAATACCTGTAGCTGACAATATTATGGGAACTACAACCACCCGCTCGAGACGCCAAATTTCTTTGATTTCCCGAGCCAATGGCTCATAGTTCACCTTCTTCTCCACGTATTTCCGTTCAATGTTGCTATTATGGGGGATAGCAACATCAATAATATACGCGGAGCGACCTGTCTTGTCAACTAACAGTACGTCAGGCTTGTTGTGTGCGGTATGGCGATCAGTCAGAACTTGCCGGTCCCAATACATGCTGCAAGCAGAACTATCAAGTACTGCTTGCGGCTCGTATCGGTAAACCGGACATGTCCCCGTGATCAGCCCATGCTTGTATGCAAGGTTTTGATGGATAACCTTACATACAGCATTATGCCTGGTGATGTACTGCACCGGTGCCATAACAGTACAGCCAGAAATGAGATGGTCCAACGTCTCTAACGCCGAACCACACATTCTGCACTGGTCGTTCTCCACCCGTTCTTTCATGATGAGCTTTTTATAAGCTCGGGTGGCGACCACGCCATCCTGAATGGCACACATGAACCCCTCCGTCTCAGCAAAGAGCTCCCCAGCACACAGCCATCTGTTCGACAGGTGCAAATCGACAAATGGCTGCCAAAGACAATTCACGTGCTTACCGTGCATTGCCTTCGACTTCCATTCCTCGATCCGCTCTTGGTCCGACTTCACCCCACTCAGAGGATTGAAAGATCGATCCTTCAAGTTAAGTGGAGTCAGTCCACAGTCTGCCTTACAGACAGCCGCATGCAAGGGACTCGCCTGCTCTTTGCTGTAAAAATAAGCGCGCAGCGAGTCGACTTGGCGATGATGTTGTGCCGCCACGTCAACCACTCCCCTACCTCCGATGTCACGAGGCAGGTTCATCCGCTCCACGGCAGACTTTGGGTGATGCATTCGGAATTTGGACATAGTTGTCCGTATCCGCCGCTGGACGTTTTCCAGGTCGGTCTTCGTCCACGGCAATATTCCGAATGCATAAGCCAGTGAAGGGATAGCGAATACATTCAACGCGCTTATTTTATTTTTCCCCGAGAGATGCGATTTCAGCACCAGCTTTACACGTCGCAGGAATTCGGACAGCAGAGCTTCCTTCAGATCACCAACTCGAGCATGGGTTCCTTGCAGAATTCCTAGGTACTTGTAGAAGTCTGTCTCGGTCATAGCTTCGATGTGGAGGTCACCAATGCTATGCCCGGCATGCGGCTCGTGATGACCTTTGCGGATGGCTTGGATTCGACATTTGTCTAATCCAAACTCCATCCGAATATCACGGCTGAACATGTCTATTATTCTCAACAGACTTCTAAGATGGTTGTCAGTACCAGCATACAGCTTGATGTCATCTAGGTACATCAAGTGTGTCAGTTCGCACTTAGCACGTAGGCCATATTTTATTGCAAAACCATGCCCTCTAGCATCATTCAGTAGCCATGAAAGGGGGTTCAGTGCCATACAAAACCAAAGAGGACTCAATGAATCCCCCTGGAAGATGCCCCTCCGTATACGGATGGGCTCTGAGGTATTAGCACCCTCAGATGTACGGACTGATAAGGTGGTATGCCACCCTTCCATGACTGTCGCCAAAAACTTTATTAGTTTCGGATCAATGCGATACAGATGTAGGATATCGATTAGCCAGGTATGCGGAACGCTATCAAAAGCCTTGGCATAATCGATATAGCAACTGAAGAGGTTTCTTTGGCCTCTAGTTGCTTGTCCTACAACTACCGAGTCGATAATGAGTTGCTCTTTGCAACCCCTTGACCCAACTCGGCAGCCCTTCTGCTCCTCGGACAGAATGTTGTTGGTCTCGAGGTGCGCATTGATCCTTCCACTAATAATGGACGTGATGAATTTGTAGAGGGTTGGTAAGCAAGTGATCGGTCTTGTGTCTGCGGGGTCCTGCACCGTGTCCTTCTTAGGGATAAGGTAGGTAATCCCCGCAGTGAGGAAAGGTGGAAATTCCTCCGGCCGACTCATGACCTCATTTATACTGCGTGCCAACCGACTGTGTACGCTGGTAAATTTCTTATACCAGAAATTCTGCACCCGATCCAGACCTGGGCCCCTCCAGTTCTTCGAGCTGTTTATGGCTCGTCGAACTTCCTCTTCGGTAACATCCGCGAAATTCATGCCAGGTGTATTGGCATGGCGGGTGCCTTCGGCGGTGATCCACTCAGCATGCTCAGCATGCTGGGCAGGTAACCCCCAAAGTCCACCCCAATACTCTTTCGCTTCCGTCACCGAGAACTGTATTGTCTGGGCGCTCTGTTGGGATTCGTTGAGAGATCTGAAAAAGCTCCGCTGGTTCCTCGCGTATGTTGCATTCTGGACACGTCTGGAATAACTTTCGCCATACCGTCGTAACCGACTGCATATGACAGAAAGTTTCTGTTTTAGTGTGTCCAGAATTTCAACTACGGGTGTCTCACAGGGGATGGCATAGTTCCGGTAAACCCTCTGCACTTTATTTCTCACCCGTCGGCTGGCATTGCCAGTGCTGATCTGAATCAGTCTAGCAATGTCCTGCCTTAGTGAGTCCCGCCGACGTTCCAGACGAATTTTCCATGGTGGATCTCTTTTGTCACTCAAACCAATAACGCGAAAGCGAATCTTCTGACCGTGCAATCTGATAGCCGCAACTGCACCACAATACACAAGTGATTGTAGTTGCAGCAGCGACATATCAGCACACAGTCGAGACGCAATCTCATCATTGATTTGAGATAGAATTCCCGGAGTTGCTGGAAATGCATAGAGCCTGGGAATACCTGGTCTATGCAAAGGATCCACATCCGAG
The DNA here is from genome assembly GCF_905115235.1 of Hermetia illucens. Taxonomy (NCBI): domain Eukaryota; kingdom Metazoa; phylum Arthropoda; class Insecta; order Diptera; family Stratiomyidae; genus Hermetia; species Hermetia illucens. The sequence goes on along the minus strand of NC_051851.1, from coordinate 21,823,592 downwards.
AATTCTATACACGCTCTTTGGAATTCGTCCCGAACTTCAGCGGAAACCTCAGCTGGACGGTGGAGAAGAGTGCTTCGGCGAGTACTGAACCTGTTGCCCGCAGTGCGGCGTGGTGTTGTTGATGCCGCCGCCTCTGCCCCCATCGACTCTCGGTCACCAGTTTCCCCGATGACTTCAAGTCGAACACGTTCCCTGATGGTGGCCGGGATTGTGTCACTGCGAGTGATGAAGCGGTACTGGTCTGCGACTCGCTGCACAGTCACGTGCGCGAATTGCGGGAAACGCTCGACGAATCTCTGGTGCAACAAGGGGCGGTAAGATGTTGTACCCGCCCCCGCCGTTATTTCGTAGTAGGAGCGGATGATGAAGAGGTTCATTTCTTCAGTCCATTTCATCCGCTTCCTACGCGAACCTGCTGAAGTGGTCGCCACTGATTGTGGCGAAACAGCTGCAGCAGGCGGAGCTGTGCTCCTGGTCGTCGTGGCGCCTAGACGTCGAACCGCCCCACGACTAGCGGTTTCGACGCCGTGCTGTCCATTACGAGAGCCCGACCCAGTCACCAAGTCAGACGACTCCCGCCGGTTATCCGTACCGGACCTTAAATTTCTCCTTCTTCTCATTTTTTGGTGGTGCATTTTATCCCTAGCTGCCAGGTGTGTAGATAGCTTCCTTAGTGAGTAATCTGCAAGACTGCAAAGTTCCTGCACTTTCCTCACCTACCCCCTGAGACGCTGCGGTGGCGTACAGCCATTCAGACTGAAGCTATCTATCCCTCCTCCTTTCACAACCGGGCTTGGGACCGGCTTCGGCATTCAGTATTATTATTATTATTATTCTATTAAGGGAAAGTCGTACCGTGTCCTTGAAGAATTATTGTGCCCCTTTTACTGGTTATAGTGTACCTATTGATCATAGTATCTCAAGCAGGCCTGTAACCGTTAGGAACTTTAGTATGTTCCCCACTTCCAGATCTTTCAGCTTTACATCTGGTATTATGTGCTCTCCCAGATGCCTCGACCTACTTTGCACAAGTGCCGGACACTGTCCTAGGACTTGTATAGAGGTTTCGTCCTCCTCCTCACAAAACCTGCAGGCAGTGTCCGTAGATATCCCTAGCTTCCCTAGGTGATAGTTCAGCCGACAATGACCAGTGAGAATTCCCACTAGGATTCGGAGGTTCTTTTTGGTGAGGTTTAAGCAATCCTTTGCGCGCATGGGTTCGTATCCCCCAATGAGCACCCTGGACTGCTCCATCTCTGGTAAGCCCACCCAATATAGTTCCCTCAACCGTTTCTCTTCATTTCTTAGATTCATAGCCATGAAACCGTTTCCGATTCCACAAAAGGGTTCTGGCCCGTTTAAATGCGTCCCTGCTGCCTTCTTGGCTAGTTCGTCCGCTGCCTCCTTGCCTTCCAACCCAGCATGGCCTGGAACCCAAAGTATCCATTGAAGATGCTAGTGTACCTGCCCATTGGTTCAAAATACATTTTACTTGGACCAATGACCCCGGCACCCGCTCCCTCTGCTGTGAGGGATCCGTCAGTGTACCAAGTAATCAGTTACTGGTTTAAGCCGTATGTCGCGCCACGCTCTCCCAGTCTGCCTTGTTACTCTAACGTGTTTCAAACTTCTTATCGAAGTGAAACCTCGTTGTCATGTTGTCCCTCGGTATCAGTAATTCGGGATACCGCCTAAAAAGGTTGCCATTCAGTAACGCGCCTCAAATATGTGGTAGAGGTTTTCCGCCTCCTTCATTAGTATGAAGTGCAAGTAAAGTCTTAGTCGTTCTAAATCAACCTTCCTTAGCTACAAATTCAACAGGACAGTTGGAATTGGAAAGCAATTCTATTTTGCCAGATCAGCAGTAAAGCTAGCTGAAACTTGGAAGTATTTGGTAATTAGAGTTCGCGTTCTTAGTCACATTTTTACTCCAGCCAAACCACTATATGTACGAAAAAGATATGAGGCTCAGGCCATGAATGCTCAGACGGCATCACCGATTCATTTAGATATCGCAAGATTTTCGCTAGTGATGCTACCCGCACTGAAGATCTGATTTCTAAATCATTCAAAAGAGGAACACTCACACAGAGTATTCCGTGGATTTCGAATCCTTAATATGATGGTCACTTTTTGGCTTGAAGTTTGATTAATTTCTCGTTCTCAGCGTCGCAGCACCCAGCATCGCCCTCACTTTTGCCACGCTGGCGGCCATCCCGCGCTTCAGCTCGCCTACTTCATCTGAAGGCCACTGAACGGCCGCTATCGTGGGATGGGCGTGCACCTCATGTACCTTTCCAACCGCAGCTGCCAGCGCCTCCAAAGAACCGGAGATGTACGCGAGGACCGTCTGGATGCTCTCCGGAAGTCGTCGCGGCCAAAGCGCCTTCATCAGGTCGTCGTAGATCTTGCTCCCATCCAATTGTCTCATTTCCCGAAGCAATTGGCTGGGAGTTCGATCGCCCAACGTCAAACCTGCCAGTAAGTGATCCAGCTTAGCGCTTGATCAGCTCCGTTTTCAATAAGCTGTAGGAAGCCGACTTTACGATGTCCGCCACCAGGAGGATGGACTCCTCATCCAGGCCCATAATGGCACAGTTGAATTTTGTCGCATCCGTTGTAATTCCGGACATCTGAAATTGCGCCTCCAGATGGACGAACCACAGCTCGGGGTTCCTTCGCTAAAAGCGAGGCATGCGTACGGCGAGGTGGTCACCTGAGGGTCCAATGGGCCTACGCGTCTTTGTTGTCTAGCGACATGATAAAAGCTAAGTTTAACGATCTGAGTTGAGTCGAGGACGCGGCTGTAACGAATTTTAGCAGACCCTAATTGGACGACGGCAGACTGCACCCCCAAATGCCCGAACGAACAAGAAAAGCGAAACCACCGACGCCTTCCGGAGCGGACGCTTGAAGCGCAGACCAAAATAAATAAAAATCTCACCAAGAGCGCGGAATTTCAACGATGAATTTTTAAAAATGAATATCGTCGCCGTCTCTTGCGGCGGTTCTATAATGTTGTTGGATGATGCCTCGTTGTGGCCTTATTTGAGTCTTCTCTGCGGTGGCTTGCACTGACAGCGTTTTTTCAAGGTTTGGGCTCCTGAGCTTGCGATTGATTCTTGACGGCGGCTTCGGCTCCCTGTCCCTGCGGTGACGTCGTCGAAGTCAACATCCGATTCTTAGAGATTGGCGTCTCAACAGTCTGATCAATGATTTCAACACTAGACATTGGGAGAACACAAAAACCAATGGAATTTTTCGCGTCTCATCCAGCGAAATACGGGGCGTCCCCGTTCGCGGTGATGTATCTGGCTCCTTCTGGCGCAAGGTTTCGCTACCTTTCGCCGTCTTCGCAACGAGCGGAACACAAAAAACAGCCCGAAACTGGCACTGTGATGATGTCCGCTTTCGCTCAAGTCGTGGCTGTGCTGCCACGCTCTATCTGGGTACAATCGCTGCAATTGCAAATTTCTGCATAAACCTCCATTTTTTGCTCGTTCCAATCAATCGGGCGAGTTCTACTTCTCCGTGGTCACCAATTTAAATGTCTTGAGTACTTTGAATTATTATTGAATTATTGACGAATACTCGCTACTGATGCACGAAATTAATTTCGATTTAAGGATTTTCAGATCTGCACGAATTTGAATGACAAATGAAATTTCTTTCTTGTATTTCGAATTATATTTTTGTTTTCTCAAAATGACAAGGTTTGTTATAATTCAACTGTGAAATTACACATAAATGAACGCGGCAAGTTTTGGTGAAAATCCCTAGCAACTCGTGAACGGTTGTGAACTGACTGTCAACCTCAATTATTTTTTACAATTTTTTCTAATCAGATATCAAGGCCTACTCCGCCACGGAGAACACCGGCGTTGACATCTGTCAGTCGAGTTAACAACATTCGAAATAAATTTCGAATGTTATTAACCCTGCTGTTCCACAACATTAGGCTTGCGAATGTTCCCAGCCTTGCTCTATATGTACATATGTAAACACTTATATGAGGGTTGTGTAAATGAAAGAGTATTGAACAGGATCTGAAATTGTAGCCCCCTAGAAAGCAGAATTCCTGGCAAATATGGATAAAGAGGTGTAAGTTACATGGGTAGATACAAACAAATTTCTAACAATGTTATCTTTAAATTTCAAACTTCCTGTTACCCTTTGAGCCATCAGATCCTGCTAGAATCCCATCCCTTCGTATCAGTAGAATAGACTGCATGTTGGCATCTAATGAATTAAATGTCCATCAGAAAATGAATAGTTAACAAACTCCCTCCAGCCCCAGATGCATACATGGTCCATGTTTATTGTATGTTTAAGAAATATTTACTCCGTTAACAATGCAAAACCTTCCTCGTGGTTATTATTATTTCAAAATGTGGATTACAACCAGCAGCCGAAGTGCTACATTGTCTTGATTCCCTACAAGTAAGTATCACACATTTTCAGTCCAAAAATATCTGAAAATGCTGGTTGCATAACGCTTGATAGCAGAAGTGAACTTTGCTGGCTGAGTCTCTTCCCATGGAAGCATTTGCTGGAATAGGATTCCCTTGAGAGAGTACCAAGAAAAGGTTTTGAATTATAGTCCTTGGGGGAATATTCGCATTCTGTTTTCGTGAAATTTTCTGATAAAGATGACGATGCACTTTATTTGAAAGGTTCCATATATGTCGGGATGTCTGGCTTCTTTTCGATATGGAAATGATTGATCCTTAAGTATATGCATCATACGGACAAACATATAAATATGTGGATTTTGAACCCACGGAAAGGGAGGAGCTTTTCCGAGGAATGCTTGTTGAATGCCATATTTGTATTCAACATTTTCAAGCTCAAGTGAGCACAAAAGTCAAGTATAAAGTCACTCGTCTGTGAAGAAATCCAATTTTGATCCTTTATAAAAATTGTATTTACATATTGCATTGCAGATAATTGACTAGATTTTGCTTATCATATATCTTTATATATATATATATAGGTTTTTAGCTCTAACCCTTAACTGCAAATGTCTAGTTATGGAAATGTTAAAGCAGAGCCTCTGTATTTTTGTAAATTTTGTTTAGGGTATCTAGATTTGGTAAAAGCTCCTTGCGAACAGCGGCCAGCGGAAGATTCTCCAGCAGCATCCATTCGATCATCAAGTTGTTGTCCTCCTTTAGTTAGAAATTCTCTTGGGATCGTCTTTACTAGTATGCATGCGACTTCGTCCGAGTTTGGTTGATAAGGGCAAAATCTTCGCAGTGCACTTAGGTGCCTGCTTCAATTTTCTTCCCTCTTTAGAACATAAATAAATATTCGCATTTATAGGACCGGGTCCCCTCTTGTCGGAGGAACTACGGCAGGGTCTACTTAAGCAAAGAGAATATTTGTCCTGATTTCGTCGAGCAGGTTGAGGCAAGTAATTGGTTTTGTCATAGGTTTTTAAGCTGGAACCAGTCAATGTAGTAAACCTGGCGGTTCCAATAAATATAAGTCATACCCTTGTGGGTTTTACATTTGACTCAGATGGAGGAGACAAAATTCGTAGCCGATTTCAGTCGCGCAGCCCATCAAAGCAGAGACAGCGTTTGATGAGATCGCCTCTACCCTGCGTTCGAAATCAGCCTGCAAAAAATTCGCCCTAGAAAAACAGTGGCTAATGCATTATAATGAAGAATTAAGTTGCTCCTCAAATCAGTGCAACCATCCACTAAGCATATGGCGGTTTCAGAACCACTCCTTCCCCAATAAAATCAATTTATTGGGTTCCACCAAAAGTTAGACGTTTCTGGGAACAATGCGCCATAACTTTTCGTCGCGTTATATTATACAGCAGCAATCTGGAAGCCTCCTCTTTAGACTCGCTGGTAGGTAGGTAGGTAGGTATCAGTGGCCGCTCCGAGGAGCCCAATTAGCGCTTTGGTGCGCCGTTTTGATGCCACAAACTCCTAAGACCGTGACTGTTGTTATGGGAGCAAGGAAGCAGAGTGCAGCCGGCTCGGATCTTCAGAGCCAGCCCGTAGCATTCACGAAATAAAGCAGCTCTCCGACCCTGCAGCTAGAAATCTCGCTGAGGTCCCCAAAGAATGGTTGGTTAGACTCGCTGACTGCTTATGTCTTTTTTTTCTTTTTAAAGGAGGTGGCCTGGGTACGCCACAGTGTGAGACTTTTACCCACTAAAACCACCCCCGACTCTCCCCCTAGCTTTAGGTATTACATAACGGGGCGGAGTTAGCTTACTTTAGTCTCTTTCCGTCTACCCGCGGGGTTCGTAACCGCGCCTTCCTCACTTCTTCTGCTTTTCGCAGTTTATCCTGGATTACTGCGATCATGGAATTGATCGCATCCCAGTCTTCCTGGCAAGCTACCATTCTCCGGACAAAATATTCCAGTGGTAGCACTTCACCTCGAGTTTCCTCTAGGTTCCGCCTTTCTTCCTCTGGCTGGTTCCTCTGGGACCTCGTCGCAGTTTGGACAATTAGTTGAGCTGCCCAATTTAAACCTGTACAGGAATTGACGGTCTCCTCCATGGCCGGTGAGAAACTGGGTAAGATTATAATTGACCTCCTCATGCTTTCTCTCCAGCCACTCCCCGATGGAAGATATCAAGCTGTAAGTCTAACGACTCTTTTCTGACTGGCCCCATCGTTGTTGCCATCCGTTTACTTTTTTCACCTGCGGTAAGGGAGAGATGGATCTGGTGTTATAAATGTTCATCATTTCGGTTGCCAGGATGTCAGCCCCCATCATTCCCTAGATGGCGAACGCTGCATCGCTGCACCCTTAAGGCTGTTCTTCTGTAAACTGTACTCAGTTTATGTGCATTGCCTAAAACCTGCAGCACTTTTTCCCAAACTGGGACTGCATACAGCAGGATATAACTCACCACCCTGGCTATGAGCACCTTGCAATTATGCCATGGTCCTCCAACGTTCGACATCATCCTTGCGAGAGCCATACTCGTGGTGGTTGCTTTTCCCCAAGTACGCTCTATGTGCAGCTGCTAAGTTTTTCGTCTATCATCACCCCCAAATACTTGATGGCCGGCTTGCAAGTGATGAAGGAAGGAAGGTTAGGTACATCATTTTACATGATGTTCCACAGTGGGACACCCACGGAGATAACGTACTCCTTGGGTCCATCATCGGTATTATACCAGAGTATCCGCTGTTGCAAGTAGCTATCGATAATAGCGGCGAGGTAGGTGGGAACACCAATTGTCTCCAAAGTCTTTTGCATAAGTTTCTCTGCACCAAGTGCTCGTGGAGCAACTCACTAGTCGGTCAACTTCGGACAGTAGGTCCATCTGCATGGCATAACCACCAATGAAACTGTCAATCTTCCTTAATATGTGTCCTATCTATTGCCACTTTCGGCTTCCCATCAATTCATCTACGAGTAACTGACCTGTGCACCGGCCAAGTTCTTTGCTTGAAACATCAACGGGCCAGTATTCTCCGATGCAGTGCTATTTGTAATCCATCTAGAAAAAACCTTCTAAATCAACTGCTGATCGCAAAGTGATCAATCTTATTGCTATTATAGTGTCGATCAATTGAAAGTCAAATCACCTTATGGCAAGCTCTATGCTCGGATAATGCTCCATCAATGATAAGGTGGTGGAAGCTGCCGAAATCCATAATAATGATAATCGTTGGAGGGATAATCCAAATGAAGTGGGGCCTTAGAGCGCTACACTCAAAACGGCAACGGTATACACACGCACATAACACTGCATCCTGGCGATTGACCGCGAGTGTCCTCCGTTTAGGCCTAGCACCACGGTCTTCTTAAGAGGCAGTTTGAGTTTCCGAACAAAACAATCAAAACCCCGCTGTGACAAACAACAGCGGTACTAGTATGTACTGAGTGCATGACTCAGCACTCATACTGATGAATACAAGACCTACCCAAATCTCTGCCGAAATAACAAGTACGGCGCGCGAATTGCAATTTCAACTCCACCATTTCGGTCCAAAGGTCTCTGTTGGACATAACCACACCCCCCATGAAACTCCCACTAGGGACCAACCGTCAATAACCGAGATGAGAACGCATTCCCCAGGAATTCTCCTGAGACTATGCATACTGATCCATGGTACCGGATAATTTTCGGTAAAGCTTCCTGACCGAAGCCACTTAAAATAAGTTCCCGTGCGAACTCGGCTCTGATCGCCCTGACTAGGCCTTGGAGCATTCGCTTACTTCATCACGACCGATGTTTCCCGGTGCCGCCATGTGGAGTTTGCCCTCGATCACTTGGTTTGTGGTGGTCCTTATCCTGCCCGGAATTTTGAAGTTAGACTCCGACCAACCAGCCTCACCTTTTCATGTTGAAGACCAAATCACGCTTTCTGAATATCCACTTAAGGACGATCATGAAGAGGACGCGGGATTCCGATATCTGAGCATGCCTACCTCAAAAGCAAATCCCCAGGGAGCGCCATTTGTGAGGCTATTACCATTATTGAGTGATCGTTACACTACAAAAAAACATAACGCAATAGGACTGGAGAACATCTTATCTATACTTAGAACTAGAATTATCTAATCTGGCCTAAGAGATAGGTTGAAAAAGCTGTACCTGTGGTCTACCAGATGTGGACTCGATATAAAAGACCCTCCCACAGAAAACCCTAAAAAGACCGTTTGAAGCGCGAAAATTCGTGATAAATTACGGCGGTCTACACGAGTACTGATCCAGAGTAGACCATGCTGCCAGATTTGCAATAAGTTATTGAGCCGAGTGAGAGGCCTTCAAGCACTTCCTTTGCGACTATTTAGCTCTAACCAAAGCTTGCTGCTGGGTAAATACTTCTCCGGAGACCAGAAGAAAGTCTCTGGTTACAATAAAATGGGGAACTGTTGTCCTTCGTAAACATCATGGGTTGACTCTGAAGATCTTGGTACACTGAATTGTGCTCTCCCAGTTCTTTCTCTGCGTCAGCAGTGTATATCATGTGTCTTCTAAAGCGCGGTTAATTGGCAACGATGTTATGTTGCAATTTTGGGACATGTTTAGGCACCACAATACTTCAATCGGTACCAGAATGTCATGTCATCCTATAGTTCGTAATCATCAATCGAGTTTAAACCTTTTATATCTGAATCAAACTCGTCTGGCTATTTTTCTAACGCTTCTTCAAAGGCCTTGTTTTCAATTTAACTCTTCGAAGATCCAAAATTACTTCCGTCATCCATTCCCTTAGGATATGGACGTAATATAAAAGTAAGCAAAAGGATTAAAAAAAAAATATTTAGGTATGCACACGCCTTTGGTAACTTCCATCGATTGTAATTACTGAGCAGGAAAATGTCACAAAATACAGTGAATTCTCTTGCGAAAAATTTTACATAAGCGTATGAGCGCCTGCAGGTGAAAAATACTCAACATCCTACACCAGGGCTAACTTGGCCCTACTCCTCTGCTTTTTCTATGTGTTTAAAGATATTACGCAGGGCGAAAGGGTGGCTACGTTTTAGGCCCTCCTTTTTCTACAGCCCTCTTGAAGTTGTAAAAATGATAAAACGGAGCAAAATCTGCTGAAGGCTGATCGAATGTGTACAGAGTTAGGGGCAGCATCCCTCTCCCGATCACTTATATTAAATTGTAACTAGCTACAATTTTCCCTCAAATGCATATACTGAACAATATATCTGTCGTCTACTGCTAGTGTTAGATATATTCAGAAATTGGACCCTTTATTACCTTCTCTCCTTAATATACATGTGTTTCTATCTCCCTTAATAATTTTCAATTATATTTCCAAAAACGAGGAGGATAATTACCCTGGAGTTCCCGAAAAAAGGAGTGCCCCTACCTGTTAATGACATGGAAAACTGTATTGTCTCCGGAAAGATTAATTTATTTGCAGTCATAGGGCGAAGTGCTATTTTCCTGGCAGGTACGACTAAAGCCCTATAGTGCAATATTGATCCCCTGAGTGGGTCTCTCATTTTCCTTACCTAAATAGCGTTACTTTTCATAGGTCAAGTAAATACCAGTCATTAAGTCAGTACTCAGGTATAGAAAAAAAGGAAATTAACCTCCTGAACAATAAACATTTCACCCCTTTCAGCTTATAGTCCATTGTAAAATCAAGTTTGCCTTACTATAGTTCGTCTTGCTAGAAACTGAAAGGAGTATTTTTATGATAACCAAACTTCCCTTAAGGTCTGCTAAACACGCAGATAATTTTTGAATTAGTTTCCCGTCGTTCTTCTCTTGTGCACTAAAGTTGACAATTTTCAAGGGGGTTCAAAAGCGCGATTGCCAGTGTTCATCAGTACCTTAGTCGAGATGAATCAAGAAGAGTTCGAAGCGCTCCAGAAAAAAGTGAAAGCGAGACTGAAGGAACAACCCAGGATAGCCCATAGCGATAAAAGGCCCGTATTTCTAACGTACGCAAATCGGACCAGTACTCCTGGGGCTTGGGTGACAAGTCTTAGGCTGAAAGCAGTAGATAATCTCTGCCCTCGCAAAGGTCAGATTCGTATTTATGCAATATTAAGGGACACCTTTTTCAGAATCGAAGATGATCCCAACAGGCGGAATATCTTACAGAGACTACTCTATGATATTCGACGGGAAGTGTGGAGGAACAACAGAGTGGTTGAAGTTATCTCCGATGATGAAGAAAGTGAATCGGGTAACAAAACTAAGGAAAAATCGGAAAATAGTGTAAAATCTGAAACCAATAGTAAACCAGCGGAAGGAAGTAGTCAAGATGAAAATAGCAAACTAAAAAGTAGCGCTCAAGAAAACTCAAAAATTGGTGATAGGAAAACTTTTGGAGCTGAAGAAGGGAACAGTGTTAACGCATCGAATGAAAGTGACCTTGATATAAGTGAAACCATAAAAAGCAGAGAAGAAGACAACCACCCTTTAGCAGCCAAATCCGAAAATGTTATCGAACGTAATCCACAAAAAGATGAAAATGGTGGCGGATGTAAACCAGAAGAAAATAGGGTCGAGAACGAGAGCGACCCAGAAAAGACTGGAGACAAAACTGAATCTAGCGAGGTGAATAGTGGAGACGACAACGGACGTAAGCAAAAAGAAGTTAAAAATGAGGAAAATTCCAGACCAGAAAAGAGTGATGAAAACGAATGTAACCAGGAGACTAGTGAAAGTAATAACGGATGTAAACCACAGGAAGGTGGTGATACTAACAGAATCGAACCAGAAAAATCTGGAGATAGGAAGCAATGTGCCACAGAAGGCTGTGTCAATGACATAGAAGCTGCACAAGGAGGCAGTGAAGATAAACGTACATATAATCCAAAAGAAAGTGAGAACAAAAACCAATCTGAACTAGAAGCAAATATAGATGAAAACAAATGTAACCAAGCAACAATTCAAGAAGATAAGGGAAGTAAACCAGAGAAAAATGATCATAAACCACAAGAAAAGGTGGTCGAGAACAAGCGTGAACCAGAAAAAAATGTGGAAGATTATCGAGATAACGAAGACAAGAGTAAAGATAAACACGGAAAAACCGGAGAGGAGAACTTGTGTCAACAAGAGAACAGTCCTGTCAAAGGAGGATGCAACCTAGACAAAGGTGCCGAAAACAAGGCAATGACAGAAAACAATGCAGGCAACGCGGCTAAACCAGAAGAAAATGCAGATAGCGAGTGTAAACCACAGCAAAGTGGGGTCGAAAACGAATGTAAACTAGCAGAAAATAGTGATGAAAATGAATGCGAAATCGAGGAGGTTTCCAAAAATATGGGCAAAATATCAGAAAATCTAGTTGAAGAGCAAACAAAGGACGAGAACGAGAATGGATATAATACCAAAAGCAGTGAAGTTGACAGAAAGGAAAACTACATTTCAGCACCTGATCATGTTTCGGAATCGGTAGAGCCGATCGAAAATATACTTGAGAAATTAAAAATTTCCTAATTTAAGTGATTTTTACTGATTTAGAATTAAGAACAATATATGTATACGTATCAATTTATAATTAAATGAAATAGCTTACAACGATTATCTTTTGTTCTGATTGTGTGATCTACACGATAGCCAACCTTCCTTTTTCTCACTTCTCCTTCTGTGCGGCGTTTTTAGTGACTTGGTTCAAAAATTTCATATCATCTCTGATATGGAAGCAAAACCTTCTTTTTAGACCCTTATTGGCGACAACTACAATTTATTTAGGAATGCCAGAGGTGCATTTCCTAGTATGTTTGTTGCTTCCACAAACTTTCGTCTTCTGATTATAACTACCGCCTAACACGGTGTGGTATGAATCTCAATCCACCGTCAGTCAACTGGAGCACATAGAATTACGTCAATCTCACTGGCACCAAAATGATGGCCTAAAAGCAAGCGACAGAAAAGTTCAAATCAAACAAAAGGATACAAACAAACAAGAGAAAAGTCTGGAAGACCTAGCTCAGAAAAAACGCTTTATCCTCGCACAAAAAGAGAATTGTATTTTTTCTAACTTCTAAGTCTTCAGCATTACTAACGTTTTGATGACAATTTCTGCGCTTTTCCACTGATCCTTTCTGCTTTTTCATTTCCTGTCGTGCCTACGGGTGCTCTAATCGGTTATATGTTATGGATGATTGCACAACTTACTGTGATACTTAATTTGGTATTCTTGTCAAAATCAATCCTCTACTTTTCTTTTAGAACAGGAATTTGACATCATCACATCGCTGCAATCGGTTAGGCCCATTCGGCTTTGGTGTAGCCAAAAATATTCGATGCGTCCTTTAACGTCAAAGGATAAACTCGATGGCTATTGCTACTCAAAACTATTGAACGATAATTAAACTGCTTCATCCGAAAAAGCATCCGTCAGTTGTTTGTTGCAATGAACTTCTTGAGTATAGTCCACTAAAAGCAAGGTTACCACATCTCCTCCCCCACTCTAGCCTGAAAAGTTTCAAAATGATTTCCATAATCCATGTAAATACCGTCTCCGAAACTTCTTTTAGGCCTACAAAGAGGAATAACCAAAGAAAGCAAATTATGAGTAGATTTCAAGTCTTCACGCGTAACTTACTGACCCTCTAAACACGTTTTCCTATCTCAAACTTTTCTATGGAGAGGTCTAAAACCAAACTACTCCTTTCCAATTTATGAATTCTGAAGTCCTCGCTATTTCTCCCGAATAAAGCCCTCCCATCTACACGAATAATTTTCTAGAAGATTACCTGAAATGTAATATTCTCCTCCCTCTAAAACATAAATCGCTCATCCCAACTCCCGTATTGAGCGGAAACTTGTTGAATTCAACTTTCAAACTTGGTCCTGACAACGGTAAAATTAATTAAGATCCTTACTTCATTAATGTAAGTACTAACAACACTTCGGTACCATTTATACCTTAATACCTAACCTCCTTCTTGGTTACACCCTTTCTCCCAACAAGTATATGTCTTACGAGCGAGTATACTCACCAATTCACAATTGAGATCCAAAAAACTTCACCTGAAGCTTACACCAATAAAACCGTTCTAATTTGCGTCAATCAATCTAATTTTACTCCTTTCAAAACTCTTCGTTACTCCTTACAGTCCTTGATAAACATGTATGTCCTGAAAGACCAATGTGGGGATCGCTTTAGCGCACGGAACTTTTAAACTTTTCTGCACTCTCATTTTTGCCTAGTCCTACTCCATTTTGACAAAAGTCACTGGCCCACGTGCTTCGTCTATCTTCCGATTTACTTTCGGATTACTCCTCCTAGGTGCAATTTTCATGTTAGTTTCTTCCTATTCCTTTCCCTTTCTCGGTCTAATCAGAGTGCATACTTTTCTGTTCCTACTCCTTTCCTCCGTCTTGGTTGAAATCCTCATCTATGGTCTCCAAAATTCTTGCTGCGAAATAATAAATAATGTCTTACCCGCGACCCCCCCGGAGTCATTGCCAGGCAAGCTACTTTGTATCTTCTACCATTCCTCTCGTTACCTCCTTCTTTAGTTGAGTTTCACATGGACAGTTTTGACGCCAACGTTGGTTCCGATCCAGATGGTCCTCAGTTGAGTTCCCCATTGACTATATGGATGCTAACGTCGATTCTTGATTGTCCACTAAAGTTATCGGATGCAGAGATGCTGCAATTATCTATGGTGATGTTGTCATTCCTGCTAGGATGCTGACGATTTTGTTCGTTCGCTGTTCGTCCTTTCTTCAATCCAGCCCGTGCTTCCCCTAAATATTCTCTGATCCTGGTGACCGATAGTCTTTTAGTTGATCCAACGTAGACCTGGTCTCATTCCAGACAATCGATTTTGTATATCCCGCTTCTCCCATTCTTTTGCAGGCACTCTTGTGACGGACCCAGTTTTAGCTGTTATTTCCTAGTTAGCTGTTATTTCCTGCTTGTAGTTATCGACATCAAGCTGGATCACCTGAAAGCCATAACATTACATGATATGGAGGTGAAACGAGAAACAGAGGTCAAATATTTGGGAATCACGCTAGACCAAAAATTACTCTGGAAGACACATGTCAGAAACACTTGTCGGAAAGCCACGAGGGCTCTGATGACTTGCAGATCCATAGCAGGAAAAAAATGGGGTTGCAGCCCGAAGATACTACTTTGGATATATACTGCAATAGTAAGACCAATGATTACCTATGGAGCGGTAATCTGGGCAGAAAGAACCCAACTCAGCACACAAGCCAAGGAATTACATAAGCTCCAAAGGCTGGCTTGCGTGTGTATCAATGGGGCAATGAGGACATGCCCAACGGCATCCATGGAGGTCCTTCTGGGAATAACCTCTCTCCATCTGCACATACAGATGCAGACAAGGAGGACAATATTTAGGATGGCCGGTAGTCTAAGTGAGGCGGGGAGCTGCCTGAATCGAAGCAGGATTGATATTCTTTCTAGGCGGCATCCCGAATTACTGATACCAAGGGATAACATGACAACCAGGTTTCACTTCGATAAGAAGTTTGAAACACGTTGGAATAACAAGGCAAACTGGGAGAGCGTGGCTGCGACATACGGCTTAAACCAGCAACTAATTACTTGGTACACTGACGGATCCCTCACAGCAGAGGGAGCGGGTGCCGGTGTCATTGGTCCAAGGAAAATGTACTTTGAGCCAATGGGCAGGTACACTAGCATATTCCAGGCGGAAATTTACGCTATAGACAAATGTGCCTCCTTTAACCTGCAAAGGAACTACAGGGGGCAGAACATAGCTATTCTCACCGATAGCCAAGCAGCGATCAAGGCACTTAGGTCCAACCAGGTGAACTCTAAACTGGTATGGGAATGCCTTGAGAGACTGAATACACTCGGCTCGTCCAACAAGGTCTGGATACTTTGGGTTCCAGGCCATGCTGGGCTGGAAGGCAATGAGGCAGCGGATGAACTAGCCAAGAAGGGAGCAGGGATGCCTTTACACGGGCCAGAACCCTTCTGTGGAATCGGAAACGGTTTCATGGCTATGAATCTAAGAAACGAAGAGAAACGGTTGAGGGAACTATATTGGGCGGGTCTACCAGGGATGGAGCAGTCCAGGGTGCTAATTGGGGGATACGAACCCATGCGCACAAAGGATTGCTTAAACCTCACCAAAAAGAACCTTCGAATCATAGTGGGAATTCTCACTGGTCATTGTCGGCTGAACTGCTACCTAGGGAAGCTAGGGATATCTACGGACACTGCCTGCAGGTTCTGTGAGGAGGAGGACGAAACCTCTATGCACGTCCTGGGACAGTGTCCGGCACTTGTGCAAAGTAGGTCGATACATCTGGGAGAACACTGAATACCAGATGCAAAGCTGAAACTTCTGGAAGTGGGGAACATACAAAAGTTCCTAACGGTTACAAGCCTGCTTGAGATACTATGATCAATAGGTACACTATAACCAGTAAAAGGGGCACAATAGTTCTTCAAGGACGCGGTGCGACTTTCCCTTAACAGAATAATATCGACAACGGGTTTATTTCCTCGATTAATTATTTACTGTTTCGCGTTGCTCTTGAGTAGGTATAGGGGATCTACTTCTGTCTTCACGATTTTTCTTGTTGTTGGCTGCTTAGGTGCGTTAGTTCCCTCCTTTTCAGTTTTCTTTCGTCTCATTAGATGTTTTACCATTTTTCCTTGTAGCCGTTCATCCTAGCGGTGCTGAGGATGTAATCTTTCTGCACACACAGAATTCTATAAAATGTCGGTTACCATTACCGATTTACATATATTCACCAATTTTATACCTATGTGCCAAAGTTGTCAACAGGAAGGGTACGTTATTTGCAGCGATTGATTTCTAAGACCTTGCCGACTGGACAAATCATGGAAAACTTTTGTTTAAACTCGTTCAAAAATTATATATGACTCGACTCACATCCCTCATACTAATCTTCCAGAAGGCTTAGGGCTTGGAACCTACAGGATCTAGTCAGGACAAGCCTCCTTTACCCTCTGAAGATGATCGATGTCCTGAGTGTTACTTAATTATTTATTTGCGGGACATTAAAAAACATTAACCTATGCAACTAGATCGACAAGATTAAGGGAGAGAAAGGGAACTAGGTTAAGAAGATTATACACAGGAGATTCGTCTCCCACTGCATTGCATGAATCTTTATGATGGAAGAAAAGTATTGCACATGTACGGCGTTCTTTGATCACTCACGCCTGAAAAATTTCACGCATTTACTCTGACGTTAGTGCAGCGCATTTCATGCTATGCATTGGCTATTGATTGTATTATAAGAGGCAGAGTGGCAAGTGATGCCATTAAAGGCAGGTCAATCCAGCAGACCTGTCGAAAGTTTGAAAATTGCATATAAGTCAAGATATATCCCTCTCTGTTGGCCTGGGCAAAGTTCTTTTTAAAAAGATAGAGGCAACAGATGGGTTTCTATTTCAAAACAATCTCAAATTACAGTTACGGCAGGGTGGTACGATCACGAAGGAGTACTTGGAGATAGTTCTAACAGGAGAGCTGAAGAGAGTTGAGGATGGTTGAAAGAAGTCAAAGCCAACGGGTGATCCTCATATAAAGCCGGACAATTTTTCAATTTTTCAAATTTTTGAAGCAGTGGGTGTCGAAGTGGAGCTTATTACTGAAAGTGACTCCACGGTCTTGAGTGGGAAAAGGAAGTCAGGAAGTCTATTAGCGGAAAACAGATCACGGTCGTCTGCATAAAGTAAGTCGTTAATAAAGACGCCTATGCTTAACCCTGATGGGTATTCAGAGCTGAAATTTGAATTTTTTGAATTTATACCTGATCCATTGTTCAATTGTGGATTGATTGCTTCTGGAATTAATAATTGGTTAAATATATAACTTCTGATATCCTATCGACCCCAATATTCCGACTGACAAGAATCCATTTCCACTGATTCTCTTCTTATTCAATTTTCCTCTCTTGGAGAGGGAGATGCATATCTAGTATATTCACCATCATCATCAACGGTGCAACAACCATATCCGCTCTAGGCCTGCCTTAGTAAGGAACTCCAGACATCCCGGTTTTGCGCCAAGGTTCACCAATTTAATATCCCTAGAAGGTGTCGGTCGTCCTGACCTATGGCATCGTTTCATCTCAGGCAGGGTCTCCACGTCTCATTTTCTATCATAGAAATTCCCCCTATAGAGCGGGCTGAACCATCCTTATCCATTCGGATTAGGTGACCCGCCCACCGCAACTTGCTGAGCCGGATTTTATTTACAACCAGACGTATGTGGTATCGCTCATAGATTTCTTCATTATGTAGACTCGTCCGTCCTCATGTATGGGGCCAAAGATCCTTCGGAGGATTCTTCTCTCGAACGCGACCAAGAGTTTGCAATTTTTCTTGCTAAGAACCCAGCTCTCCGGAAGAGCAAGGTCAATGTCTTGTACAGTAATAGCTTTGACCATATGATGAGACATTTCGACCGAAATGGTTTTTGTAAACTGCAATAGGCTCTGTTGGTTACCAATAACCGTGCGCGGATTTCATTGTCATAGCTGTTATCGGTTGTGATTTTCGACCCTAGATAGGAGAAATTTTTAACGGTCCCAAAGTTGTAGTCCGGATGGCCCAAGTGGTTAGAGCGCTGGGCTGTCGTAGCGGAAGGTCGCTGTTCAAATCTCGCTGGGGGCAGAGGAATTTGTTATCGTGATTGGATGTCGGACACCAGTCGACTCAGCTGTGAATGAGTACCTGAGTCAAATCAGGGTAATAATCTCGGGCGAGCGCAATGCTGACCACATTGCCTCCCACAGTGTACTGTGGTGTACCGTTACGGTCTTGAATGAAGTGCTCTAACACACTTCAAGGCCCTGATCCAATATGGATTGTTGTGCCAACGATTATTATTATAAAGTTGTAGTCTCCTATTTTCATTGTATTCAATTGACCAGTGTGATTCGATGTTGTTCGTTCTTTTGGTTTTGACACTGACGTTGGCACCAGGTACTTTGTCTTGCCTTCATTAATGTGCAGCCGAAGATCTCGCACCGCCAGCTCGATCTGGATGAAGGTAGACTGTACATCTGGGGCTGTTCTACCCGTAATGTCGATATCGTCAGCGTAGGCCAGTAATTAAGTGGATTTGAAGAAGCCGGTGCCTCTTGCATTCACAGTTGCATCGCGAATCACTTTCTCCAGAGCCAGGATAAAGAGGACGCATAATAGGGCATCCCCTCTTCTTAGGGCGCTGCTTTTATCTGACCTCGCACATTGATTAGGATCAGTCTAGTCAGTCTTATCAATTTCGTTGGTATACCGAATTCTCTTTATGACCGTGTACAGTTTTACCCTGGCTATGGTGCCATAGACGGCTTTAAAGACGATGGAAAGACTCTCTAAAAACTCTAGCCATATTCCAACAGTTTTTCCATCACTTGCTGCACAGACAAAATCTGATCTATTGCTGATTTGCCTAGAATGAAGCCTCTTTAGTATGGACAAATGATGTTCTGAGCATATGGGGCTATCCGGCCTAGAAAGAATATCTTAAATCTCTAAGGTGTCTAAAATAATCAAATCGACTAAAATTTAAAGGCACGCGATATAGCAGGCAAAACGATTAAACAGTTCCCCAAAATGCATTACACATGCCTAAATTACATGAGCATGCTATGGCTTAAAACCTACTCCTCGAGCTGAAAACAACCTCACCTAACAGTGACCTCAAGGATCAAACGCAAGAACAGTCTGTAGAATCACTTAGAGTGACTCAGCAAGCCGTTTCTGTATAATTGTGGGTCATGATTATGATGCGAAAACAAGGAAATTGGATAGTTTATGCACTGAAATTCAGAGACGTTTAAAGGTGATTTTTCAGTTGGCAGAAACTGATGCAAAAATAACAAAAGAAGTTTTCTGGATCATGCTGCGACTATTTCAAATTCAGATATTCCACGACAGTATCCAGAAGGTAAAATATATGTTAATTCCGGACAGTGAATGATATCCACCTCAATATGAACGTCAAAACGAACATACACGGTTCGAAGATCATGCCTAGTATCTGATGGGAATAAAAGGACAACGTCGACTAACGGTTTTGTCCAGGGCTGTGACAACTCATCAGACGCTCTACCCTGGGAGCAGCATTACCCGAAAGTAGCTGCAGGTGGTAATCGCTCCATTTATGTATAATCGCAAACACGACATGAGTGCAAGAGGAAATAAGTTGCTTCCCACGTGGTCCGATCCGTCATCAAGTGGATGCGGACTCAGAACTCCCAGCATCGTCAACAAAAAAAAATCACTTCGACCTAGTTTAGGTCTAAACTTACGACGGATTTTGCTTTAATATAATTCGCACTCATGTCATGTTTGCGAATACCACCTGTAGCTACTTTCGGTCGCGCTGCTCTCAGGGCAGAGGTGAGGCAGCGTGTGATGAGTTCCCTCTGCCCTGCACAAAACCTACAGTCAACTTTTTGTTAAACTTGGGTATTTAACTCGAAAAAGAGTAATCCGTGGACCACAAAGGACGAAGTAAGTTGCTTCCCAAATGGTCCGGTCAATCAAGTGGATGCGGACTTAGGACCCCCAGCATCCTCAACAAAAAAGGACAACATTTATTAGGAACTGAAATTTTACAAAAACATATGTTAGTATGCTATTCCCCAACATTACATCGCTCAGTCCAATGTCGCCTGGCCAGACTTGTCAAAAGAGGGGGAAGGAGGTTGATTCCACCCGGCCCCTAGTTTTTCTGAAGTGGTGAAACAAAAATTTTCATGAGCTAAAGGAATATTGATCCAGCATAATTTTCAATGTATAATAGCTCACCCCGGGCTCGATTTCTGCAGTTCTTCACAGGAGGAACTGGAAAAACAATAGGTATTTGCAAAATAAATAAAATGTCTTACTCCCCGAGCCGTATTCTTTTGACACGGTCGCTTCTATTTATTGGTTATTTTGCTCATCCATAGTCAGACTCCATGATCTTTGCATAGTTACCGTTTTACAACTTTGATGTTAATAACATAGGTAAAAGACCCCTCATAACCAGAATCAACCCGGAGAGCAGAATTGTTTACTTGGAAGGTGTGCGCCCTTAATCGCCGAACCCAGTATTCTATTTTGTACGCACTACAAAAAATGTTTCTTGGTTTACTCCGAAATGCTATCGAAAGGGGATGATAATAAGTTTCTAAATTTTTACCTGCAATTCGTTTGCATGGGTGTTCGCAATTCCCTTCCAACTTGTCAATCAGTCCAATTAAACAAATTTACTCTACTAAAAGGTTTAAAATACCTATCTTTCTACTCGATTTCTTTTCCACTAAAGATATTTATATAATATTTATTTATGAAACCAAATAATAATTAATCTTTTCACTTCTTTTCAGGTAAGAGCATCTAAGGCCTTATGAACCTCCCAATGGCTAAAATTAAATTCTGTTAAGTGTAAGTAGAAATTTGGACATACACGCACCATCATAATAAATATGAAGTTCTTTAGTAACAATATTCCAGGATTGATTATAATATAAATAAGATGACGGAAAATTGGAGCTTCAAATACGAAAGTTCTGAGCTTCCATAATAGAAATTTTTACCATTATTAAGTAACCTAAGCTCTTTTAATATCACCAAAAGAAAAAAGAAAAACAAATATTTCCATTAAGTCCCCTATCCAAGTAGTGACCACTTCGGGAAACGCTTAACTTTAATTATTATATGAGGGTGGTTTTTCTTTCAGTCAATCTTCATTGTTAGCTATTTGGAGCTTTTTATTAACATGTATAAAGCAAAGGAATATTATAAAATTATATCAGGGCAATGTGTAATTGGAATTTTGGGCCTTGCTTAACAATTCAGTTTTCTAATGTGAGGTTCTAGATTGATTATCCAGTAATTAGCGGCAAATTAGTAGTTACAGTTTGGAAGAATGCTTTCCTTTAAATATGTTAGGCTGTTCAATTTAGTGTGATAACCACATTCAAAGATGTACAGTACGCTCACATAGAAAAGAGTTTTAAATTGCTATGACTTTAGTGGTTCAGATTCGCCGCCAAATTTTCCAGGATAATGCCCTCTAACATATATTTTTGTAAAACTCTGTAGACAAATTTTTGGAATGATCTTGATGATACTGACAACAACATGGTAGCAACTGCACCTGATGATATAAAAAAAACTGCCAATATTTTAATAACATTTGAAGATTTTAAAGTTACAATTATAGATCAAAGCCGAAATCACTGAGATCATCATCATCATCAATCTGTTCTTTTTTCGTATATAAGCTTTCTCATAATGAACGAATTTGGTTACTAATTCCACTCCCGCCATCAACTGGGTTTTCCATAGTAACTTCTTTCCCTGCAGCATACTTCATACTAATTCCCCCGTAAATATAAGTATCTCATTTTATTTATAATGGAACACTGCTTACGGAGCCTTGCAAAATAAGGATGGAATAATCTAAAATCATCTTATTCCCTCTCTTGATTCTACTGAATTTTTTGTTTAAACTGCCTGAATTGAATTTAATTGAGAGCTCTTCAAGTAATTTTATCTTTTATAGTATTTCCTCGAAATAAGAGTACACATTCTAAAAATAGATGCCAGATATAGTCCTGATGTTCCTAGGTTCAATATTATCTTATAACAGCAAAAACCAATTTCGAAGATACTGTTTACCTGGGCTCGTAATTATCTGAAATATGTATATTAAATCTTTTGATGTTAGCTTAGCGTACTGGAGTGCTTCAAATTTGTCTTAAATACGTACCCAAATAACTTTAAACTCAACATTTCTGTTCAGGTACTCATATATATTATAGTTTACTAGAAATCTGAGTCAATTCTCTTTATAGAAACATCATCTATTTATATATATATTCTGGAAAATATCTGGGTTAGACTATTAAAACTCAATGAATGAGAGTTTACAGCCAAACCTTAATTATCTGGTTTCAAATCGTAACCATTCCCAGGCATGATGAGGTATCTCTTGCAAATTAAATCACATCGTCATTATCTCTGGTTAAAACAAAGATTGAATAACTCTTGGTATCCTGTCTTTCTGATTTAATTACTCAAAGCACAGATAAATAGAGGGATATTTTCAAAAGAGGAGGTGTTTACGAACGAAGAAAGTGTGTATTATTACGAAGTCAGAGAGCAACGTTCTCCGAAGAAATTTATGGTCCTCAATTTAAATTATCTTACCATTTGTAAAGGGTAGTAATTTGATGGGTCCCTTAGTGGGCTCCATTGGTCATAAGATCTACTTCCAACAAATCTGGTTCGTATTAATTACGTCGTTCATTGAATACCTGAAGAAGTGACTCCCGTCGAATTACCTCAGGTAAGATCAGCCCGGAAAGTCTCTGTCATAGATGGAGAGGCGGTCAAGGCGCCAGACCGCTTTTATGAGTATCGAATTTGTGGACCTCAGCGAAAAATGGAAAGTCTGAAGTTCCCTACTAAGGCAGAAATAAATCGGATGCAGGCTGCTGCGCTTTTGATGATGATAATAGACTTGGTGCGGGTGGAGTTGAGAAGCTCGCAGTTTTTCTACGATGGTGCTACTCCATATCATTCAGAATGTGATCGTAGCATGTTACGCCTCTGACCCAACGCAACATTTTTGTCTCGATTAGCCTAAGCGCCGTTCATTGCCTTTGGTAGAACCATAGAAGGCGGCAAGGTGAACGACAGTACGGTATATTTTGAATATGAGACATTGAGAGGTGTGACGGTCTTGTATGGAATATGAGATTTTATGTGAGAAAAGTCGAAAAGTAGGAACATGAGACAATAATTTAATAAACCATGTGTCGGCAAGTACAAGATAGTGAGTTTCGGCACACTGAGACAATGCACTCATCTAACGTATGATGGTATATATTAGACGAGAACAATTGAATCCACAATGTTGCGATTGACCGACCTGACGACAGCTAAAGTCGAACCCCACATAAAGATGCTAGGCGAACTGATATAAAGTTTAGTTTTGAAACGATCGGGGATCAAATTAAGGAGACGGCCATAAACAGAGACCATAAGTGATTTTCAAACGAAATTTAAACAAAAGGGAAATCATCATTATCGTCAACAGCAAAACAACTGACAGTCCAGGCCTGCCTTAGTAAAGAACTTCAGAGATTCCGGTTTTGCTCCGCAGTCCCCCAATTCGATAACAATCAAAGCTTTCTGCAGTCCCAGCCTACGCAATCACTGCATTTCAGGCAGTATCTGCCACGTCTCCTTTTTCTACCATATATATTGTTCTCATAGACTTTGCGGGCTGGATCATCCTCATCCATGTGGATTAAATGATCCGCCCACCGCAACCAATTGAGCCGGATTCTAACCCCAACCAGCTGGTCGCGGTATCGTTCATAGATTTCGTCGTTATATAGGCCACAGAGTCGTTCAATTATCAACGGTCTCAAAGTTGTTATCTCCGAACATTATTGTTCTCGTTTAACCAGTGCGATTCGATGTTGTCGCTTCTTGGTTCTTTGATTCTAACGTTACCAACATGTAGTTGATCTTGGCGTGCCCGCCTGCTCAATCTGGATGAAATTATGCCGTACATCTCGGGTTGTTCTTCCCATAATGTCAACATAGGCCTATAATCGAGCGGACTTAAAGAGAATGGTGCTTCGCGCATTAATATCTGTATCGCGGATCGCTTTTTCCAGGCTAAAGGGGACGCATGATAGGACATCCTCTTATCTTAGACCGTTGCTGACGTTGAATGGTATCGAGAGTGATCCTGCTGATTTGATCTGGCCTCACACATTGGTCAGGGTCAGCCTAGTTAGTGTTATGAATTTAGCGTGAATGCCGAATTCTCTCCTGGCTGTATACTGTTACCCTGGTCATGTTATCAGAGGCGGCCTTATATTTAATTCTTTGTTAACATCAAAACCCATTGAGGACTAATTTTTCTGGAACCAAAATATTCATTAGAAAATTAATTTATTTTAATTTTAATTAGTTTAGTGAATTCTGGCCGATGATAATGAGTTTCATTTTCCACGCTTTCTTGGTCATCCATTAATTGTTCGGCCCAAGTACTCACTCCATCCTGGCACATTCTAGGGTCTTCAAACTCTACCTTGAAACGAGTTAAAATCTTGAAGGGTAGGTTGGTTCGGCAGTTAACAGTTGCTAGGAGGTTGGGAGTCCTGAGTCCGCATCCACTTGATAACGGAGAGAAGAAGGTAAGTGGTCCGGTCCGTCATGAAATGGATGCGGACTCAGGACTCCCAGCATCCTCAACAAAAAAAACTCGCTTCGACCTGGTATAGGGTTGAATTTATGATGGATTTCACTTCAATATAATTCGCACTCATGTCGTATTAGCGATTATATATAAGTGGAGCGATTACCACCTGTCGCCACTTTCGGTCATGCTGCTCCCAGGGCAGAGGTGAGGCAGCGTCTGACGAAACCGTCAGTCAAGAATTTCTCTTTTCTTTATGGATGAAGAGGTTTTGTGTGGATTGGGCGCGGTCGGAAGGTGGGATCGATTGGAGTAAGAAAGTCAATTCGC
This sequence comes from Hermetia illucens, assembly GCF_905115235.1. Classification (NCBI taxonomy): domain Eukaryota; kingdom Metazoa; phylum Arthropoda; class Insecta; order Diptera; family Stratiomyidae; genus Hermetia; species Hermetia illucens. The sequence continues at coordinate 21,798,650 of NC_051851.1, read as the reverse complement.
GGATCTCTGTTTCGACAATCCGGTGTGAATGTGTTGGGTTCAATGGTGTGCTTGTAAGAAGTATTATTCTAGAATTTTTGCCTTTTCAGGTAGGGAGATAGTATAAGTTAGTATTGGGATTTTGTTGGGTTATTCCCTAGATGAAGGCAAATTTTTCTGATTTTCATGAACATGTTAGTATTCAATTCGATGTTGGAGAGGTGTTTGTGGAGGTAGTCAGTATGTAGGATTAAAATTCATGGGCGCATTAATCTGTCAAGGATGCGGATTCCTTCAATGAGGTGAAAGGACTGCGGAAAGTACCTTTTTCTAAGCTACCCCCACCGAATGGTCTTTTTGGACTTGATATCGTCAATCATATCAAAGGGGAGAGGAATGAGGTTACGGTATTTGAGTAGACGAGCTGAATCATTTCAATTGGTTATTCATTGTTTTTGCCCAGGTTCTGACAAAGGGCTTAGCGCTGAAAACGCTGGACCCTGGCTGGCTTTGTACTGAAGAAGTGGGTACGTTGCTCCCGAAATATATATAAATATATACGTCATAAACAAACAAAAAATGTAGTTTAGAGAAAGCTACTCTTTGTCTATTAATTTTAGGTTGTATGCTCCCTACGATGATGAAATCCGCGCACGGTTGTTGTCAGCCAACAGAGCCTATTTCGGCTCATAAAAACTCTTCCGCTCGAAATGTCTCACCATAGGGTCAAAGCTCTTACTGTTCAAGACTATGATCTTGCCAGTCCTCATGTATTCCTCGGAAACTTGGGTTCTTGGAAAGAAAAATTGCAAACTCTTGGCCGCGTTCGAGAGAAGAATCCTCCGGAGAATTTTTGGTCCCCTACATGAGGATGGACGATTCCGTAGCCTAAACAATGACGAAATCTATCAGCGATCCCATGACCGTCCGGTTATGGATAAAATCCGGCTCCCACCCGGAGAGTCTATAAGGGCAATATCTATGATAGAAAAAGAAGACGAGGCAGACCCTGCCTAAGATGGAGCGACGGCATGGGCCAGGACGCCAGACAGCTTTTGGGGATATCGAATTGGTGGACCTGGGCGCAAAACCGGGATGTCTGGAGTTCCTTATTAAGGCAGACCTAGACCGGGTACCGGTTGTTGCGCCGTTGATGATTATGATGTATGCTCCCTGCAGCTTTAGTTCTTCAGTGTTTTCTTTAACCAGACAAGCGGAATCAAAGCGACGAAGGATAAGGGGGTTTTTCTCGTCAGAAAGAAAGGACAGTGGAGTAATCTTTAGAGATTTTTGTTAATAATTTGTTGGGAATTACCGAACTTCTTAATTAGGTAATTATTGAGAAGGGCTCCAAAAATGTTTTGCTTGATTTGTTCATAATCGGTCAGACGTTCCATTATATTGAGTGGTGGAGTTCTTCGACCTATCTCCCTACTTTTGTCATTGAATGCTTGGTCGCCTTAGCCCGCCTTATAGCTGGTATAGCACGAGCTAGTGCTGTCTACTTTGGTGTGGTTGCTTCTGCAACGACCCCTTTACAAGGTGGTTGCTCCATCATTTCTGGTTGATGCTGTTGATTTGCTAACATTGTTTGAAGGTTGAGTCCCCATATCGTTTATTTATTCGTTGCTTCACGAGGGAAGATGGTTGCTTGAAGTCCCCGGATTAGGTCCTGTTTGGACTTGTTTCTTGAGGGCTTGAACTAGCTGCTTCTCCACCACTATGGGTTCATTTAGAGTTTCGCTAAAGTACCGGGGCGACTTGGACTCATTTTCTATTACAACCACAGACTCCTATTCGTACTCAAACTCGATTGTTTCTGGTGGGAACATACCACCCGTTATTCCACTAAGGGCGATATCATACTGCCTGCTGTCTTTTTAACGTTCACTGTTTCCTTCTTTAGATCATGTTTCGCTAATTTCCTTTACCTCAACTTAAATCTGCTTAGCGGCACCACTTTAATACGTAGGGTTCACCTTACACCCACTTATCTAGCATTGGATATTAGGAATCTGCTATTCCTGTTTCTTTCGCTACGTTCGATACAATTCGGCACATTCGATGGTGAGGAATCAAGGTTCCTCAGAGAATCCAATAGGATACCCACGAATACAATGTAGTACTTCTACTCATTGTGCGTATTGTGTCAGGTAAAGCGAGTGCCCGTACCTTCCACTAAGGTAAGAGACCTTTTGTCACCAGGCAGCCCCCGATTAGATGTCAGCTGATCAAAATGAGTGTATTGGGTATTGCATTTTCGCCAGAGGGACCGAGGGAAAGATGGTTAATGTTGTTCCACAGAAGCCAAGTAGTCAGCCTAATTATCCTCCCAAACTAACATATTAACTGAAGGAGGCAACCTATTAATACCACATAAGCCTATATAATGCGGATTCACCAGAAAGTTAGTCGACTTAGAAAACAGCTTAAAAGTTTTATTTGGTTCCTCATCATGTTCGAAAATCCCTAGAGGCCTCCTGCGAGAATCACCACTGAATAATCTTTAGAGAGAGATCGGGCCATTCGCCTATGATTACCGCCATTGAATCTCAGCACCTTCAGGTCAGCTCTACGTATCACCTCTGTGCCTCTCGTCTGAAATGAAGAAGCGCCAATTAAAGGTCAAATTATTCGCTATTCCCCCAACAGTTTGATGATCTCCTATATAATGTTTATCGCTTCAGCGTTGATGTACCGCATGTCGGTTGCTCTCCCAGAGGGTACCTAATTTAATACCATTCTGTTCCAGCCAAAGCTTCGTAAATGTTTGTTTAACCATTGATTTCATTTTCCAGGCCAACTGCTTTCACGTTCCTAAGTGTCGAAACATCCAGTTTCCTGGATTGTTTCTCTGATTCAGTAAGATTGCCCAATAGTCGGTGAATGTATAGTATTTAAAGAAGTTTAAAGATGTATCTCGAGTTAACGAAGCAGCATTGAAAGTTAATTCAATAACTGAACCAAACACCCCTTTCCATAGATATTGACTTCACCTATCTTTGCTAAAAAGACATCTAAGTCCACCAAAGTTTCCATTGCAAGTAATGCTTTTTCAAATTGAGGATAACTATTGTTTCCTGCAGTCTTACTGCCATCGATGGTCTCCTTTCCGTTGCACAACACTTGAAATCCTTGTAATGCTTCCTATGAAGCTAACAAATTTCTTTCTGCACTAGTTGAGGTGATAGCGCTACAAGGAATGTAATTGTATGAGAAGTTCTCTGCCCAGAAGGGGTATTCCAATATCGAGGTCATCGGTACTACTTCTTCTTCTCATCAGCGACGTCCTTCAAACTGTCATCCCACGCTCTAATATGAATAAAGGATATCGTTCTGAATTTGAGATAATCTCTATCCATAATAAAGGAGCACAACTTATGCCCTTTAAGCTTTTGTTGTCTGAATTTGTACGAAATGCAATATTTTATCTTTCCACCGCGTTAGTCCTTAAAGATATTTCAGTTATGATTACCGAAAAGTTACATTCATCGTCGGCATGACTCGATTCATTATTCTGAACTTTCTTGAAAATCCAAAAGAGAAATTTTTCCATCTCAAACACATAAATCTTTGTAATTGCAAGTCATTGAAAGGGTTCTGCTATTTTTAAATTCCATGGACCGTTTGGGTTTAATTAATTTTGTTGAAAGATGAAATAATTTCTAATTAGTCATGCTTTGCTCTTCGTTTATTTGAGCTCTCATTCCGCTTAAGTTAATTTTTGCTTTGCTCTTTCTGTTCTGTAAGTTTTGCAAAGTTTCACATTTTGAATATTCTAAAAATGCTGCAGATGTTTTCAAGGTTCAGATACAGATGCTTAGCTGCAATTTTTATGGAAAAGTGCTTTCCTGAGGGTATATAAAGAGGAGCGCACAATTAACCTGGAATTCAGTTCTATTGCTATCATTAAGCAAAATAGCGAATATGAATTTTCAAAGTAGCTTGGTATTCCTTGCACTAATTGCGCAAGTATTCATAGGAGCCGTGCATCCAGTTGCCATTTCCGTAAGTGCAGCAATTAAGTAAACGTTGGTGTTGGTGCTGGGGTATTTCTTCGTAATAAGTCTATCTGCACATATGAGTATCACGATGCCTGGAATTTAATCATCAGGTTTACTTTATTCCATCTATTTTCGAATCCTTTGGAAATTTCAAATGTGCATGTTTGTAATCTGGTGAAAGTTTTGTATCATTATTCATCCTAACAGATATTGTTCGAGTTTAAATGAAAAAAGGTACAGTGCAAGTAACAAGAAAAACAATTAATTTTCAGAAAATTTCTGGAATACGTCCTCGTCCCCGGCAGTCTGTTCCTATACGAACTCTTCCCTACAGGATAGCTACTGGCGGCATTCTGGGATAAGCCGTCCTCAAATTTAGACCAAGGGCAAAACTAAAAAGAAATCTAGAGTTGAAATAGATACAAATTGAATTGAAATTGAAAACGCTCGTTTTACTCTCAATATTCATTCCAATACGCATGAAAATATCTTCAAGTAAGTATGGGAATTTTCCGTTAAAATGTCGATCCCATTTTCGAAGCAATCCATCATCATAACTTCCCCCATTAAATAAATTGGCAAATATATATGTATGGGATAGAATTTTCTTACTGAGAAATCATTACATGAATTTGCGCATTCCTCGCTTCCCAAAGTTCTAATCCAATAACCTCGTTTTCCTATTTATCAATGAGAAACGTTCATCCCGAAAAATAACTGCCAAAGAATAATTATTCATGGGAACCACATAGGCAGGGTGGCGTCATTCTCCAAGTTACTCAACCAAATCGAACAAAATATGAGAATGGCAAATTATAATTTACGAGCGAACATTAATTATATTTTTTCCTTTTCCTGCCACAAAGAGGGTTTGGTACAATTTGGAATGGGAAATGTTCCCTTGGAAATTTGCCTAAATCTCCTAATTCATTTTCAGCCTTGTTCAATCTAAATTTATGATTATCGCTTGGGGAAAGCTTAGCAAGCTATTGAAATTTTCCGTAATTATATACATCAAATGGATGATGGCGGATACAACTCAATGGGAAATTATTTATTTAGATATAAAAGGAACCTTGAATATTCAGGTGATCTGCTAGCATCATTTAGGTATTAGGAACCAGTTAAAATTTAGTCTTGATGCAATGCTCCTTATGAAAAACTAAACCTACCTTCATCCTCTGTCTGTCATCTTTTTTGTTTTTGTGAGGAGCTGGAGGACTCCCTCTTTACCCCTACACACATTCATCGGGCCTTAAGTAAGGCTTGCGGAGACCCATTTGGGCCCACCCCGAACATCGAGCTTGAAGGAATGCTCCCGTCGCTTCAGGACTTAAAAGGGGTCCTCGTGTGACCTCCGAGGAGCGTCCACTTTGATGAGGACTTATGAGCATGTCTCAAGGTCCCTGGGGGTGTCGACCTCAGGCTTCGTGTGCCGGGAAGATGGAGTAAACCGCAGTTCCGAAACCGCATCCCTGAACAAACGCAACATGCTCGAGTCGCTTAACCCTGCTTTGATGTCCAGCACAGGATCGGCGAGGAGTCGCAGATTCTTCCCGCATAGCATCTCCGCGGGGCTGGCCGTGAACTCCTCTCGGTGAGCTGTGCGAAAGTCAAGTAGGGCGAAAGGCAAGAATTGCGACCATGACGGATCGTCGCGAGCCATCAAGGTGGCCTTTAGTGTCCAGTGCCAACGTTCCAACATCCCACTGGACACCGGATGGTATGCAGTGGTCCTGTGACGTTTAAAACCGAGGAGCTTGCCTAACTCTTAGAAAAGAGGAGACTCAAACTTCATTCTCTAGTCCGTGATGATAAAAGCGGATACACCAAAGCGCGGTATCTATTCGCGACAGAGGGCCTGGGCACATAGTTGCGCCGTAATGTCAGTCAGACATATTCCTTCAGGCCACCGCGTAAACCTGTTGATGATTGTAGGGCAGTACTTGTATCCATGCGAGTCTCGTTAATGGTCAATGATGTCGAGGTGGATGGTCGATCGAAGGAATACGCCTAGTTCCATTTTTACGTGCTAGTTGATCTTACACTTCTGGCACGTTCTTATTCATTGACGCCCAGAAGTATTTTGCGGTAACTATAATAACTTGTTCGTCGTCCTGTACTGGGTGAAAATTCTTCCTTCTGAAAATCAGCCGGAATAAATGGTTTAAGTCCCTTGTCTGAGGTCTCACAGAGTAATTAGGAGTTTGAGTGAAGGTAGGAAACTCCTTGAACTTGTATTTTTAATTTGCCCTCAGGAGTCATCTTCATGCAACTTGGCGATTGCCGTAGAATCGACCACAGCGGGAACTTAAATCTCCGAGATTTGTGGCACAGCGTCTGCAACGACGTTGTCTTTTCCAGACACATGTTGAATATCGGAAGTAAACTGGCTGATGAAGCTCAGCTCCCGAAATTGGCGAGGAGACACTTTGTCGGACTTTTGCTTAAGTGCCAAAGTTAGGGGCTTGTGGTCCGCGAACACGGTCAACGGCCAGTCTTCAAGAGAGAAGCGAAAGTATTTATTGGAGAGGTACGCAGCGAGTCGCTTACGGTCGTAAGCGCTGTAGTTACGTTGGGCTGGGTTGAGCTGTTTAGAAAAAAAGCTCAACGGTTGCTAGGTTTGATTCTGCTGTTGGTGAATTGCGGTGTCTACCCCTGTGTCTCATCGACGTATCGACGAACACATTTAGGGGTGCATTTGGCCGAGGAAATGCCAGTAGCGTAGTATCAGCAAGCTGTTGTTTGACAGTTTCAAACGCACGGACGGCCTCAGTATGCATTGAGCACCGCTGGTAATGAGCGGCCTTGGACAAGAAACGACGATAGAAGTTTAACATGTTCAACAATCTTAGCAAATTCTTTACAACCACGGTAAAAATACGGAAAATTTTTATCGCATCAAACTTGTCTGGGTCTGGTTGAATTCCTTCAGGGGTAATCTTGTGGCCGAAAAATTTCACTTGCTTATGCAGGAATTTGTTTTTTTTTAACATTTAGAACGAGCCCGACCACAAAGAGACGTTGGAAGAAGCACTCGAGATTGTCCAAATGCTCCGATTCAGAAGAAGAGGCGATCAAAGCACCATCCTTCCAAACGAAACAGAAGTTGAAGTTTCGTAAGGTAGAGTGGATTAGTCTCCAAATTGTCTGCGCTGCGTTGCACAAGCCAAATGTCATCCTCATGAATTCGAAGAGTTCGAAAGGTTTGCAGATAGTCATTTTCGGTATGTCTTTGGGAGCAACAGGCATTTGGTAATACGCCTTGGCCAAATCCAAATGCTGTGAAAATACGGCAGGTTGTCAGTGAATGCGCAAAATCATGGATGAGTGGAATAGGGTACCGATCGGGAGTTGTCTGTAATCTCCGCATGGCCTCCATTCGTTGTTTGGCTTAGGAACCAGATGGAGTTGAGATGACCGACTGCTATTGGAACAGAACAGCCTATTAGGACACTGGAAGCTATTAGAACAGGATTGGCTATTAGGGCACTGACAAGAAAGGAGCAGGGACGCCTTTACATGGGCCAGAACCCTTCTGTGTGATCGGAAACGTTTTCATGGCTACGACACTAAGAAATGAAGAGGAACGGCTGAGGGAACTATACTGGGCGGATCTACCAGGGTTGGAGCAGTCGAGGGTGCTTATTAGGGGATACGAACCCATGCGCACAAAGGATTGCTTAAACCTCACCAAAAAGAAAATCCAAATCATAGTGCGAAATTCCGCAGTTCATTTTTTATCTGACACCGGTTCTCAGGACATGAGTGCACTTGATCTTGTAGATGTGGAAACAATCAATCTCACACCGTACACTTATTTCTGGCATGTCTCTCAAAGTACAATAGCATAGACCCGTAAGAGGAAGAGAACTGATCTCCAGAGCCCCATCATCATACCTCACTTTACCCTAGAATGTCCTCCTCTGTACCGCTAAAATTCTAACTGAAACTGGAGCAAAACAGCATCCTGGGCAACCTCATAAGATTCCAGAAGATATTGCCGAAACATCAGTCGTCACTGCAGGTGGTTAGCCCTCCAAGACTTTATCAATTTTGGTCGCGTTTTATGGCTAGCAGGAAGTAGTTTGAGTGAGTTCGGAACCTCTAGTTCTTAGAGCAGGGCACGGATTTGCCTTTTTAATAGAAAATAGTTTGAAGCCTCACCTACTCCCTGGGATGCCTAAGTATTATAGAACACGGCTATTCAAACTATAATGGCTCTTGCTACCTGCTTTGTCAAACGGGATTGGAACCATCTTTGCGCATCAATGAAAACTTCCTGAGGATCTTTGATGGCATATCATTCACTCCCAATCAGTATCCAAAGCTCCTCTTTCGTAAAGCATTACAATCCTGGACGGTGATGCATTCTCTCCCTTTTACACCATATCTATGTTATGACCCCAATACTCAAAGGAGTGTACAAGTTTCAGGGTCCATACGGCTTCCCTAAGAGAATAGCCCATTCATCAACGTTCCAAAGCGCGGCTTTCAAGGCTCTAAAAAATATCTTACACTCAAATGTCCAGACAACTATACTCATCACCTCGTCGCAGTTAGTTCAGCCGGGCATGCGCGACAATCTCCACCGGCAGACACATCGATATAGGCTTTGCCAATGCGCTAGTGTGATATACTGACATAATATAAGCCATATTATACAGACGGTCCAAGTATCGGCATGCCGACTTCATCAAGCTTCTCCTCTGTCAGTGCTTTCAATACCGCCTTGCCGCGCGGTGGATAGGTCCACTAAATGGCCAGATATAATCTTTCTACCGGGCCGATAAGCAGCAATCGCCGCCTGAGCCTTCATCGGCAAATGTGTCAGCATACACTGGAAACCATTATTTATTACGACACAAGGCCACCCGGTGCCAATCCCCCCATTCTCTGATTGTGTTAGTTAATCTTCTTAAACTCTGCTTCAATCACAAAATCAAATCCCTCTTTTGAAAACGCTTGATTAGTTCCTCTCTGATGTCTATCTTGTCCGAATCCCACTCGGTCTTTTATAAAATGTTCGCGTATATGACATATTGCTTTTGACGATTTTGTCATTTTATGACACCAACATGTTTTTTTCCATCCTTTGCATTATTATATTAAGCCTCAATCCCTATGCCCATGTTCTCGATGAACACGTGCCAATTCTAATCTGGATCTGGATACCTCGTGCATCGTTGCGCCTTTCCGAAATGTCTTTTTATAATGCATCCTACCGCATTCTTGTTCTATATGTTCTAATTCGTGAAGGATTGCCTTTGTTCTAAGAAAAAGCGCCATTTCCCCCTAGGTTTACCCAAAAAGCTTACGTTCCTTCTTAACTGTTTTGCACTACGTTTTTCTGGGACGACTCATTCATCTGCCATTTTGGGATAGTGGATTCTATTGTATAGCATAGCTAACAATGAAGCTATTGTCGACAGTAATTTAATTTAACCAAATAATTTGGATTTTGTTAAATATCTACGACTTTAGTTTCGTACCTTAAACTTTTTTTTACAACAACTGGACGTGAATCATCCTCAAAACTTTGAAACTCTCACGAAATTTTGCAAAATATTTTGTAGTGTTCAGAATGACAGCTTGTAAATGACATATGTCATAAAAATAATAGCGACTAAGCTCCATGTATTCAAAATGGCGGCCAACCAAGTTCAGGGCCGAGTTTTTACTTGCAAAGCTTTCGTTTTAAATTTCACAACCGTTATACTTACATTTACCTCAACTTTTCATCAAAATTAATTGCTTTCCCATCTATTTCTCCCCACTCTTACGATTTGGTGCAATTATGATATAACCTCACAGTAATAGACGTGTAGATTTTATATTTAAGAAGGCGGTTCCTTTCTTGGCCCCATCATAATTGCAGGGGCCCAATTTTAATATTGTGTTGATGTACAGTCTTTTTGAAACGATTGTTTACTTCATAAACATTTTCTAAAAGTCTGTTCGACTGACATTCCATGCATATATATATCCTAGCTAATTTCTTTGATTTCTAACCAATGAAGCTACAGGCAAGCAACGCGATCTTGGCTGAAGACATCCAGATTATTTTACTAAATAAATTTAATTAATTTGATGTTTTGCGAGATTTCCTAGGGGTGATATTCCATCCACACACAAACGAAAAGTTTCATATCAAAACAGCCGAAAGCACTTTGGTTTAGAAATCCTTTATCCTTTCCATACGTTGAATTGTATAGTTTGGACTTCCTTGACACATCACATCCTTGAATGGGACGAAAATACTACAAGCTTAGTCAAAAATTTTAGTTTCAAATGCAATTTCATAAATTAACTGCAAAATCCCTCACTTCGAGGTATCTAATGTAGTATCTCCAACTTGTTAATCTGAAAATTAATTTAGTCTTTGTGCTTTACAAAAAGAGACAAAGTTTTTGCTGCTTTCACCTTTCTACAGAAGAGATATTCAACGTTTCCCTTGAGTTAATTTAACTTTCAATCCCCAATCCGTTTTTCAAATTTCCACTGCGACATAGTATCCAGATGTAACCATTTCAATTCTATTCTTGCTTATTGAATTTCATGTACCAAAATGTCCTTGCAGTCGTCATAACTCCTAGTTTTCCGTCCGCAAAGTGAATTGTTTGTTCAGTTGTAATGGAAATAAATTCTACGAGAGAAGTTCATGTAGAAAACGAAGGTTTCCCTCTCGTCCCCATTGTTAAGGGAAATCCTTTTCTTATTGTTCTTATAAATCCCCCCTCCTCTCACACTCCAGGGAAATGCTTTCATCGAGCACGTCCGAATTGCGTCCCCAAGGTCTCTTTCGAAAAATAGAACAATAGACCTTTCATAATTTTTCACTTCACCGCAAGTGTTGTTTCAAATGATTCAATATTTACGTAATCGTGCCATTTTTGGGGCCTTGTTAACCTCGTAAATAAAATTCAATATTCAACCATATTCAACCTTTGGGGAGCGTGTTCCTTATCGGCTTAGGTTATTCCAGATTGGGACGTTATTCTGGGGTCTTTTAACCCAAGCGATTATTGTTTTCTGGAATTTAGCTCTTAGGTACGTACACAAATTCAGGACCGAAATTAAATTATTCATAATTTCAAAGGAAATGTATCTCATCCCTAATAAGTTTTCCCTAATAAACTCTCCCTAATAAATTTCCTGCATCTAGTGCAGTTTTTCTCAACCACTCGACTTCAGATATCTTCTTGGAAAATCAGCACTCCAATTTCTACAAATATTAATCTTCTCCAGGCATCAGTTATGAAAGTTGCACCTGTCACTCTGGGACTGAAGGATCCTAAGGGATGCATCCTTTTGATTTTATATCTCATTAGAATTACGGAAAACGTAACATTATAGTGGTCTTCGGTTGAAGTAGTTCGACTGTTCTGCATAAAATACAACGTCTTTGATCCTGATTTTGGTGTGGCTACCTAGCTTCGTGTTGTCGTCCTGCACCTGAAATACATTAATGTAGGGAATTTTAGAGAGGGGGATATCTCTATCAATTAGGATAAAACGTGGCGTTACTTCTAATTTCGCGATATGATATCAGGAATAATTTCACATTTTTCGGATGAACAAATTCGTATCTAGGATTCTTCTTCATCGACAAAGAATTCGCTTTGTTGATAAGATTATTCTCTAAGCAAGCTCGACTGAAGAGGCCTTAACGTCCTTTTTGACTGCTACTCAGAGTTTAATCACTTATGGCCGATGCTTCTGAATACCTATGCGATCTTTCTGCCAATACCATTCGAAACAGGACGATAAGACGCTTGACAATTAAAAACCTCAAACTGTAAACCTTTATCGATTGTTGGACGTGTTGTAGTGCTGAAATGAGAAATGCAAGTTCTGTAGAAAGCATTGAATTTAATATTCGGCAATAAGGTAACCTCTCACTATATCTCTGGTTGTATCTCTTCGGGTCTTTCAACGGACCTATATTATTGTCAAGGACGTCAAACTGATGGTCTGGAAAGGTGATTTCTTCACGCGAAAAGTCCTCATCTATGTTGCTACTTAGGTAACTAAAATAAGGTCGTGGATAGCTATTGTTCCTTTTGGAATACAAGGTCCAATGGATTTACGCTGTGTCATTTTCTTGGTAACCAAAATCAAGATTGGGGGTCCTAGTTGGAAGATTCCCAATGTCGGGGATCCTGGCATGTAGCGGCTGCAGGAGGAGTTCTCCTCCACGTGGATGTGTTGGCTTTTTCTTAGAATACTTGACTTTTTTTCAATAAGTTGAAAGAATCTAATAGCCAAAGATTCATCCTCACCGTACGTCGCGGCTTAAGAATATACTCAAAACCTTCCCTGCTTATCGTAAAAGCTGACTAAACGAGATAGAAATTTGTGATGTGAAATATCAACAACACCTCAGATCGAAATTGCCCTCACGGCAGCTTGCTGCAACTTCCACCGCGCCCTCACTCGTAACACATTACTAAAGCACAGAGCTTGCTATAAGGTCAGTCGAGTTTCAACTGACCGACATCGCGCGAGCAACCAGATCGAAAGAGATCACCATCTGATGGTCGCTTACCTTTGCACGCCTTCGCTTGCGTGCTGCATCCGCCAATTTTCGCAGGGTTGAAGAACTGCGGCGACCCAAGTTTAACATCGACCGCATGTATAATCCATCTGTCGTTTAACAGTGGGAGAGATATCTTGCCGATCGGATTGAAGATACACTAAGCCCGCCGGTGAATATCGATGACAATGGGCCACATAAAAAATGCTCTCTTCTCAGACTACAACTACGCTAATGACATCCGTTTGCTCTCTCACCGAGTCATAAACCTTGGCCAAATGACTCTGGGTGTAAAAGGGAGGCAAGTAGAATTCAACCGAAGATAAACACCAACAACACCAAAGTCCTCAGTCCCAACAACACCAAGGCCCTCAGTCTGATGGGTCATCGTAATCTCCCTATCTGCATTAATGGGCAGAGAACCGAATACGTCTTTCAATTGATATATGGAACTGAATGGCGCCGCATTAATAGTGCTAGATCCGCGTTGACTGCGTTGTCTACAATCTGGAAATGTAGTTATCTCAACACCGAGATCAAATTGAGATGTTCTATGCTAGTGTTCTTTCTGAACTGTTATAAGGGGATAGTATATATCAGGTGATTCCCGCTGATACTCAAAAGCTCCAAAGCCTTCGTCAACACCTAACTCCGTCATATCATCGGAGTATCCTAGCCTGATACTATTAGCATTATTAAATAGCAACGTTATATATCAAGTTTGAAAATGTGAAAGGGGTTGGTGCCTGTCAACAACAATTCAACCAAAATGCGTGTTTCCACCCATTATCTATGGAGTTTGCTATGGGGTGGAGCCTGCAACCCAAAACTTTTTAAGTTTGCAATAACTGTTCCGATAAGTCCAAAAAGTTGAAAAACAAGTCAAGCCAACTTCGGATGAAACTGAGCTACTCCGAAGCACTTCGACAATTGGACCGCAATGAAGAAACAGGAAACTAGCTAACTTTCGTTCAACATATGGGTGGGGTAGGTGAATGTGTTTGCAATCGGAGTATTGGACTTCTGTAACAATCATCCGAGACTATCCTGGAACTGTTTGCTATATTACTTTGAGTAAGCCCTCCAGTCTCCCGCCTCACGGATTCCTTTAGTCAACGAATTCCTCTCAGCGACGGGAGGGGGAAGGTAGTTCTTAATTCAAGGAACCCATTGCAATTAGGTTCCTCCTCCGGTCGTACTCAATCTTCTTGGCAATAGAAAGAATATATTTGGGTTCCTTAATGCGCAATACGGCTCCACCTGTCAGTGCTTCTCAAGATATTTCTGACGACGTTGCCTGGGAAGCATCAAATTTCTAAGAAATTCCATCCCGCCTTCTAAAGGAAAATAAGTGTACTCGATGTCGTCACCGTCCGATTACAGAACATGCAGTCAGGGATTGCGCCTTCCCAATTTTTCTGCAGGTAAGACATGCTCGCCTAAGAGAAAATAATCAATCGCACCATGCCTTTGATTCAGTTTGCCAGGGATTTAAGTTGCCAATGCGCAGTATAGTCTCCTATACTCCTCTTGACTCATTCTACCAAGAGAGTTCCAGCTCATTTAAAATATGTTGCAGTTCTGTACTGCTCTATCTATTCCAGTAGCTTCTTCGAACCTTCATGTTCATCTTTATGACGTTTCATACGCTGGGCGTTTGGAAGGCGATGTACAGAGCACCACTCGTCCACCGACCGCATCAGTGATTCTTGAACCATGTTTACATAGGGGATGCTTCCTTCGTAGCCTGGACATGCACCAGTCAAGTATCTAGGATTTGCTACCGCCCCCTCTTTCTGTCTAAGACACCGTCTTCCACTGCATCGAGCCTGTATTTACTCGGTGTTAGCTAAACATCGAATTAATGCAAAGCCATTATCTCGACCTTGGGTAAGAAGCTGGGTCCTTGCTTCGGTGCTGGTTGCTGATTAGAACTAGATCAATTTTAACATCCGCAGAGTACTGCACGTGAGCGAGTGTACTCTCTCTCCATCTGAAGCCCGCAGAGTGTACAACGCTCTTACCACACGAAGCGGGATCCCTGAAAGGAGCACAATTCTCTCTTCTTTTCGTTGTAAGTCTTTACTTTGTAACTTATCTTGCTGCATCTATGACATGCTGCCATCTCTTCAGATCCCTGACGGATTGCAGACGTGTTCCCATAGTCTAAGTCAGCAAGGCACCTATAGCACTTGGTACGAGCCACCCGAATTCGTACCCTACATGCTGCCTAACCAGTTTTTCTTTTCTACGAAGAAGTTTCCCCGCATATTGTTCGGCAACTTTCCCTACAGCGAGCCTTTGGCCTCGAGAAATCGCAGAGTTGATATTCATCCGGGCTTGGTTTCTTCTCGGCATCTACGCTTGATGGCCTCTTCAACTTCCATTTCATGCTAGACCCTCAAGATCTCAGATTTCCAGAGAATATGTGAGTTCTAGGCTAGAAACCAGAGCCTTCTCTCCCAGAAATCACTTGTTTGTGTCTTTGGACTTAATTCTGGTACACTTCATGTTCAGACTTCCTCAAAGGTTTTCCATCGGTTCAATGAGCTCAATGGTGGTCGGCTCCCCCTTCGTTTCCTAGCCTTTTCCTTTACAACACTATACGCCTTGACTTAGTGCGGACAGTTTTCTGAACGCACGGCATATTGCTTCCTCTTGCCTTCCATTGTTTTCTTTTTTTTTTGAAATTAGGAGACTGCCTCAAAAGGTTTCCCAATCCGCATCGCAACAAATTGTCTACAGCCCCTTTGATGCTTACGGTGCTCTCAGCGGTAGTGCGGTAGCTTCTGCTTTTCATCCTCTATTGTTATCCATGCTCGCCTCTAAAAGGAAATACAAGCCAAGATGATGATGTTTTCTGGAGGAAGGTAACAGACCACACGGGTTTCACAACTGCCTCGCATTTCTTGATAATAATTCTTCGACCCCAACAAGGACAACCGATTGCGCTTCTATTCAATTTCAGCTATGTTCTGTGGGCTTCTTCCCGGGTCAGTACAACTACAACGTATTGGAGATGACATCTCGGTGTCTCGTCGGGTGTTTCAGCTCTTGCTGTCTCCTTTCCTAGACGCTACAGTGAGTGACGGATCTTCGTATTGCACCAAAATGCAGTCAACTCTTCTTCCTTCCTAAGTTTTGTGTCTTTTATAGTATATGGAAATGGTAACAGCGCATTGTGTGGGAGAGACCCGCAATAGTCAGAACGGGTATACTCTCGGGAGTAAAGCTCCCACCCCAGTTTTTTGAGAGTTGACCTATGTGTAACTGATCGCGGAACTTACGGACGGATCAGCGGTCGTTCGGACCAATGTGGCTTACTTATACCAATTCAATGCACAATATTCGACTAGAGTCGTGAATGGGCAGGCTACTGATGTACGCCACAACTAGCACATTAGCCGAGCTAGGCTCATACCATTCCATTGACTTGGGCAGAAAATTGTGTACAGCTGCGACCACTCGCAGCTCGCACTTCAACTAGAAACTATCTGGAAGCTGCTACTTAAGATGCATGTATAATACCAGATAGGAGATCAGAACTACTTACCCGGACACCTCGGGACGCCACTCTCTGTATCGTAAAAAACCTGCTAAGAATCGTAGGCGACCCCTTAGAACGTGTGAATCAAACTACTAAGGGTTATGGGAGAATCAGACTTCGTCAGATAGCCTTGCTCATCATATTCTAAAGGTTACCTTAGGCATGAAATCAAAGATGTGGCCTCTTACAACCTTGCAATCAACCAAAACTTGTTGTGCAGACATGATTTCCACTCAGGCTATCAAATCAATCTAACCGTAGTGCGGCTATACCACTTGTGTCTTTTTCAGTAAAACCAATTCAAAAACGAAAAATTTCCAAACTTAACTTTGCTGACAATAATCACTTTTGGATCCTCAAATCTTCTATCCTTTTGTGGGTTTCAACGTTCTAATAGTCTTTCAAATAGACCCCCACGTAGGAAGTCATGCTATGATAGAGTTATTATAATTATAATTAGATAAGATATTATTCTTTAAAGGGTGTGGTAAGATCTACAAAAAGTCGATGAACCTATAAATGCGCATAAGCAGAAAAATGCTTCCCGAGAATCTAAGGTCATTCCACCGTATCATAATTTCTACCTACTTTTCCTCTAATTTGAGTATAAACAACCCATGTTATACCCTAAAACATACCCCGAAAACATGTTTGAAGCATATTTTATTGATTAAATATTCTAACCGGAAAAGATTCCATTCCATTGATTCAAAGCAAAGATTTCCTTTAAGAGATGCGTGAGATCTTGTGCAGTTAACATTGAAAATTTCCATGCCTACTTAGGAGCTGGGTAGGAAACAACAAACAAAGAACCACCTCCTTTCAGTTTTCTCCCTTAAGCTCGTACATGACTTTACGCTCCTTAGTAAGACAAACGACGGAAATCATTCGGCGATAACCATTACAGTCGGTCCAGCGACCGTGAGATAGGCAACTCTCCTGGCGTGTAGAATCTAAGCAGACTATCGTAGGAAACGTTTCAAAGTCTAGGCCCTATGATTATCCTTGCATAACCCCCGCCAAGATCTCCATCCTTCCCTGTCCGTCTAGCATCTCACACAACAGAGATAGCCCGGTAAGTGGGATAAATTGCCTAATGTGCCTAAAATACTTTTCCTTTTTGCCGTTTGGCGGCTGTGTACTGCTTGACAAATCGCATCGACTGTGGATCTTCTTGCTCTAAACCCAAACTGTCTTGAAGATAAGTCTCTGATAGTATGTAGCGCTTCAGCGGGTCTACATTTCGCACTTGAGCTCTCAAACAACTCTACCCGCGACATGGACGCAACTACCATGAAACTCCCGCAAGGGGACCAACTGCCAATAGGTGGACCGAGAACACGTTCTCCATATCAGATAAGGCCCGATGAGGGCCCATTGCACACTCCGGTCCGATTGCCCTCCCCGAGTACATAGGAATGGCACACACTCCCTAACTGGAATACTGAATCCGGACAAAGCCATTCCATCGGCCTAGGACAAGAACCCTAAGAGGGGTGCCGTGCTGAACCCAGTTGGCACCTGATAAGTTGGAGTGCTATGAAGCTGGGTCCCTATTCCCATACTATTCCCTGATAAAGACTATATCAGCTTTTATCTCCACAACGAAGGGCGTTAGCAACTCATGAAGGGTTTTACTCTGGCGCATATTGATCTAAAGGATGCGGATCATGTTAACCGCGCTCTAGAACTTCCCGATTCTGTTCAGAAAACTGAGCACCGCCTCGAATCCGAATTGATTGGATATTCGCGATTGACAACCACTTCTACTTTAGCCTCTCGGTAAGCCAGTCGAGTTCTCGGATTCCCAGAGAGCACGTAGGTTCTAGGCTAGAAACCAGAGCCTTCTCTTGCAATAGCCACTTGGGTGGACCTAAAATTGATAGACAAGTTTCCTCCAAACTACAATTTTTAATTTTCAATGTAGACATATATTTCGGGAGCAACTTGCCCCCTTCATCAGTGCAAAGCGAGTTGGTTTGTACATGAAACAGGAGATGTGACCTCTTGCAACTTAGCAACTAAACCTTGTTTTACAGACATGGTTTCCAGATAGGCTATTAAATCCAGGGAAATCTAACCGTGTAGTGCGGGTACGCTCCTTTAACCTCATGGTCCTCCAAAATGTTCTTCATAGACCCGCCACGTAGGAAGTTACGCAGGTGCCATGATTGAATTATTATAATCATAATTAGATAAGATATTATTTTAAAGGGTGTGGAAAGATCTCTATTCCACCTATAGACACGTACGAGCAGATAAATGCTTTCCGAGAACTTAAGGTCATACCACCGTATTGTAATTTTGACCTACTTTTCCTCTGATTTGAGTATATGCAACCCAAGTAATTCCCAAAAACATACCCCCAAAAATGTGTCAAGCAGATTTCATTGATTAAATATTCTAACGAAAAAAAGATTCCATTCCATTGATTCAAAGCAAAGATTTCCTTCCTGCAAATTCAGATGGAAAAAGCAATTTAAGTTTTTTTCATCTTTTTGGGAGATTCAAACAAACTTGTTTCCATTCAATTTGCTTGTCCTTTTACTTGGCGTTTGAGAATAATAGGAAACTCTTTGACCAAAGACGCATTGAACTATGAAAGTGTCGTTTCCAGAAATCAATCGATGACAGGATATTTAGTTGGTACCAAAGCATAAAGGAAAAAGGTCGAAACATATTCGATTTGGAAGATTTGCCATTTGTGTTTAGCATGAATTGAAATTTGTATGTGGAGAACAATCTTTCAAAGCCATTCATTCCGTTTGAATTGGAAATTCCAAGAATAAAAGGAGGAAATGCTAATCCCAAATTTACTCTGTTAAATGGGGGATGAATTTTCAAATGGATGCGGGAAATATGAAATATGTTTCGTTGAACTTAGAAAGTGAGTAGGAACGTAGAGTTCTGAAGCTGTAACCGAGCAAAATAAATTGATGCAAATAGGTTTACAGGTAAAATCATGCAAATGGATTGACTACGTAGATTTTAAAGTTAAAGAAATTCAGTAAAACAACCCTCAAAGGACACAGTGGTACATCAATTCCCAAAATATTAAAACATTCATATATATAAGTTGATTGAGTTTAGAAATGTATCTATAATATGTACTTATTTAGGAATTGCACAAAGTTTCATTAGACACGAAATTCAGATACAATTTTCGTCTTTAGACTTAAGCTCAACTACCCCTATACTTATAAAATATTTGTTGAAACCGCTTTAATTTACTCCCAAATTTTGTTATTAAATTTGTTAAAGTTAGTCACAAATTAAGCCCAGAAAAATTAAGTTTAAAATTTCGCATGGTTAACTTTCCTAATACCCCAATGGAATTTGATTATCCAAAGTGGTAATTTTTTAGTCTAACTCATTCAATATCGACGTCTTTATCGAAGTCAATAAAATTCTACGACCGGGTGTAGTCAACAGGTTCAATACAATTAAGTCAGGGAAATGGCTACCATTAATTTCAAAACTTAGGCAATTTCCGGTACTCAATAAGCCATGAGACTTTTAAAGTTCGAAAGGAGCAATTTTTTTTAGAAAAATACCTGATGAAGCGAAAAACCAAATATATCTGAAAGTCTGAAAGAAAAAGATACATTTTAGGATTCGCTCTTGCTTAAACTCTTGAGAAGGCCAGATACAGACACAGAACTAACAGTAAGCGCTTCAAGAAGCTAATGAATTGGGACACTTTTCATAGTGCAGCATAATTGTAGTATTTTTCTCGTCTTTCTATATATATTGGAAGAACATGTTAATTGAAATTGGATATTACCAAATACTATTATACTTCTCACTATAATATTATTTGCCCTGCGTTTGTCATATTCGTAGCGTATAATGTACTGCAGTGCCAAATAGGTATGAATGAAGAATTAACCTTTCTTTCATGCAAGAGAAGTAAGAAAGCCAAAGATCCCATATCCTATATCACATCGGCACGGGCATTACAAAACATTACTTACCACAGCAGTAATATCAGTTCTCTACTGGGTGGTGATGCAGTGCTGTTGTGATGTTAAGTGATATTATAATGTTTAGTGATGTTGCCACATTAGGTGATGTTGTGATATTTCAATCACGCTCACTAATGGTAATGTAATATCACACTTTAAGGTGATATCACTTTTATAATATTGCCTATCCATCGCTAATATAAATGGAATTTACCACAGAGCCACTGACAGCTTTCAGGATTTACGGCGTTTGCTAATATTGTCCATACTCGTCGCTTTGTCAAATTTCGAACTATTGCCTGAATTATAGGGATGGAGTATTCACGTCGCAAAGAAAATTCCTCCATTGCTATTGATTAACTGGGAGGATTTAGAAGTTTCCATAAATAAGACACTCTTTTTTTTTGCTATTCAAATTACTCTTGCTGATTATGCATTATGCTTGTCTCTACGAAGGCTCGTGTTTGCTTGAAACCAAAGTATTCTCACCACCACCAAATGTCAGGAACACTTGACCAAAATGTATTCGACATGTGCGATGCAGCTCCTTTCAACTAAGATCATATTTTTTGATTATAACTAAAGAATTAAACTTGCTACTCCAGCGGAGAATATCTGATAGATGGTATTCCGCAGCGTGATCCGCTGATTTTATGCATGGGACAGATAATACCTCGTTGCAATCGACAGAGATTGATTCACTCTCCCACACATTCAGCATAAGTTGATGAACTGCTTGGTGTAACTGGTCGTCTCCATATTTAACCAGTTAGGCTGTAATTCGATGTTCGATGTTCGATGAATTGCACGGACTGTGTCTTCCATGCTTAATGGTGGGAGCGTTTATCCGTCGTCTTCTCTTGGCAGGATCTCCATGTTCTGTTTGCTGAGTAGCTCATAAAAATACTCAACTCGCTCTTACCTTATTATGAGAGGGGATTCTAAGCGATGTTGTAATTCGAACCCAGAGCACTAAGCCTCTGCGCCGTAGGGCAGGACAGACTGCGTTGAACTCATCAGGTGACATCGCCTGCTAGACGTAAGACGGCCAATATTTCCCATTAGCCTACTTAACGCCAAAACTCGAGTTGCAGCCTTGGTCGCCGCTGCTGATTTGATTTGCTAAAAAAAAAGCTTCGAGTCAAGTGTCAGTAGTCAGTCCAAGGTGCTTTCCGCTGATTTCGATTCAATTATCGACTCGCCAAACGACATGGAACGCAGGGTCGGAATTCTCTTTTTAGTCAGGATGACTACTTTTTCCAGTGAAAGATTGAAAACATGAGCTGTCATCCACTTATCCGTCGCATCAATATGCTTCATTTGCGCCTGTTTGCCTGTACGCCCAGCAACAAGTGCCGCGACATCATCTGAATAACCGACCAGGTGCGACTCTTCTGTCATGTTGAGTTTAAGTAGACTATCATAGAAAGCGTCTCAGAGGCCCGGCCCTAGAATGGATCCCTGAGCTACCCCCGACGTGACCTCCATCTTCCTCTGACTGTCTAGCGTTTCATAGAGCAGATGGTCCCTCAATATCCGTAAGAGATAGTTCGGCACGTGGAAATTATTGTCTAGTGTGCCTAGAAAGTATGTCAAGCAAGCGCAGTAGGTCTGGCCGATGCTGGAACACCAATTTGTATACCTCTGCTTGACTACTATCGGGTCCTGGCGCCTTCTTGCTTTTCATAGACAGGACGCCCTGTTCCAACTCTTTTATAAAGAAAACTGGGCAGTCCTCGATATCACTATCCCATACAGGATGCGCAGGGAATAGTACCCGTACAATGCGGTCCATCTACTTGGCCTTAACCAAACCTTATTCACTTAAGGTTTCCGCAGAACCCCGGTTTTTCGGGTTCCCAGTTTGTGACCGAGTCCCCATGGGTCCACATTCACTTCACCGGCGAGGTCCGCCAGCAGCGAGCTTTGCTCTTGTTTATTGTCCTACGGAGTCTCTTTCTGGCTGATCTGTACTCTGTCGTTATGGTGCATGCCTCCTTCCGGTCGTTTAGACGTTGTGTTAAGAGTCTATGGCATTCCTTCCGGAACTCTGCAATTTCCGCCATCCATCAATACATAGAAGGTTTGCCACGTCTCGATGCCCTCCTGGGCATGGAAGCTCCGCAAGCCGTCGTTATCAGGTTCATAACAAAATTTATGTCTGTGGCAACTACAGCGCCACGATCCCCAGGAGTACTCTCCAGCGCGGCCTCACCTGTGCCCAGAGTTTCGGCATACCTCCCGGTGTTGACTTCGCGACGTTCCATGCACAGAAAGGGCGACCGGATGATGCACACTGAAAGTTTGTGTCAACCACTTCGAAGACAATGTATTTATGGTCTCTTGCCGAGAAATCTTCCAGAATTTACCACCCGTCCACCAGCGACACACACCGGACACTGAACTGGAACGGCTAGCTGCCTGGGAGCTCATTTCCAGTACAATGCGCAAATCGTTAGTTCTTCTTCGTTGCCGAACCATCAATGTGGCATCCGTCCTGTCGGAGGCTCCTTTCGTGTTTCGGTAGCTTCGGTTTTCCATGTAGGGCTGTCAGTCCTACCCAACTTCCAACCAGGAGAACCAGTTGGTACAATTAATCCTGTTTTTAGGCGCGGGAGATAAGCTTTTATTCTTCTCCGTCTGCAGTAGAAGTGGAGATGGGTTTGGTAATAGAGCTGCATTAACCATACCTCCTGAACATTCAAAATAATGAGCTTATTACTATTGCAATTCAAAATTGTCATTACTATTGGCATAATATGTATTTAAATTATATTTTTTTTTCGCCATTACAGGTAATTCGTCTTTCATTTCATTGCGAATATCCATTCTTTGTTCGTCGTAAGTATTCATCCAGAATATTTATATAACTTATAATTGTATCCCTTACTTGATTGCTCTTACCAGAAAATGTTCCACTCAAATACGTCGCCCGTTCGCTAATACTGCAAAAAGTATTAGAACCATGAAGATACCTATTTTTGTATGGACATTGTTTGGCTTCACAGTTAAGGAGAGATTCTACCCTGAATTTCGTTAAACACCATGCTAGCAAATGGTGTTAAGTGCTTCAGAGAGGATTTTGACAAACACATTTTCCAAGCATATGAAATGGAAGCGCGGTGTTGATTGGAATATTGAAAAATATCTTGATTTCTTCACATCCGGACCTCAGTAATCGACGCACATCATCATTGGCGTGTAGCTTATAATCGCGCAAATGTTCAAATCAAAACAAACCCCAACTAACTATCCAGTTTCCAAAAAAGATAACCCGTCTCAGCATAAGGCTTTCTTCCGCAAATTTTTTATGCTTGACGTAAGTTAGGACATCGTTAAGGACATCACCGCTAACGTGAAGAGAAATTGATGGCAAAATGTGCGCTAATGGGAGGATGGTCACTTCGGTGTATGCTATGCTGCCCCTCTCAACACTTGGCACGATACCCAAAATCGAGCTCGTCTGCCTTAACATTGCTTACTCCTCTCAATAGACCTATCAATTTAATCCGCTCCCACATTTCTGTAGATAATCAAGTCTCTTAATGTTCCTTTAGACATAGGCGATATCCTGAATGACGACACAATGCTTATCAACACCGTGCGGAGGAATATCTAAGTCATCTGCCGTCTGATCAGCATTTGGGAGTGCCATGGCAGATATTTTTATTATTCAATGGTATACCTTTGTGAAGTTAATTTGAATGATTACGCTCGCAGCTTCGACACCTCACTCAAAACTGCTATTAATCCGTCGATTCGTAGCATAAATGCTGCGTAATCCAGAGCACAGTAGAAAGTCTTATAAGTTCAGGGCTCGTTGAGAACCATGCATCAAACTTACGCAGTTAGTACGTACTATTCTGAATCCGGAATCTTTATAACTGCTCGAAAGATTCCCAAACTCCGATACGAATCTTCCGCTCAGTGACTGAAAACCAGGTTTACTTAAGTCAACAGATGTTCCACCGTAGCATTGAAATGGTTAATTATCCTCGCTGAATTAGAACTGGTTGACTTGCAATGACCTTCGTATAATAGTTTTGGCTCCACGATTTCTTGTAATTCAGGTTTAACAACATAAACAAGTCGGGAAACCGGAAGCTGGACGCTTCAGGTACGAAAGGTTCTGTGTATTTCTTAGTACGTAGCACGTAATATATCCATATATTATGTGAGAGTATCCACTTTCGGGTGATATTGACATTTATAGTCTTCAATTTTCAAAGAAGCAACAAATTTGAGGTATTATAACTTTGTTAGTAATAGTGCGATTTCCACCAAACTTGGTAAAATCATGCTCTATATTATAACCTATATCACTGCATTTCATGGTACTAGGATGAACTTAAGGGGAGTTTCTAACCAATTACAAAAAATTGTAGTAATATACTATTATTAACTTTATTTAAACAAATATCGGCATGGAAGGTATTTCGTAGCCCAGGCACCATATAGTGGCAGCCTCCTGATTTTTTTCAGATTTTTCGGTTTGGTAGTTTCTCAGAATGACCCCCTTAAAAAGTGATCACTTTCAACCCCCCGCGCTCCCCACCCTTCCAACGAATGTCAAAACTAAGATCGGCTTTGAAAAGTACTAATCGGGACCTTTAATTTGATACCCCACATGACTATATTTGATGAAAAAAAATTTTACACCTCCCTTTTGCATGTATGGGGACCCCCCCCCCCCTCTTAAATTCGACGTAAAAGGATGTAATTCACTGTATGCATGAGCGTTCACAGTTCCCACCTTTCTACCAAATTTGGTGTTAATCGCTATAACCGTCTCCGAGAAAAATGCGTGTGATGGACAGACAGACAGACAGACAGTAAACCAATTTTAATAAGGTTTTGTGTTTACACAAAACCTTAAAAAGGATAGCTCCTTCACTACCATTAGTTTTATTGTTGCGTATATGCACGCATTTCTTACACCCTTCCTCAGTACAACTGCCACTGTATGTAATGAAGTCCGTACCAAACCTTCCAATTTAAATCAATATTTTAAACCGCCAAAAATTAAGTTTCTGGAATGAAATTGGGGATTTCCAGAATATAGTTAAAGGCTACTACCAACTCTGTTTAAAAAGGTATCAAGATAGTTTACATTTCAAGACTTAGGCGTAAATCAGTAACATGCATCATGTGTCTTTGTCCTTTATTTGACACGTGAGCGAAAGGAATGATAAAGTTTATTAGAAGTTTACTTCAAAATGAAATATAGATTTTTTTTTCAAGGGAAAAAGATATTTTTTAATATTCTTGGGTCTCTCTTTCGCTTCTCTCTGGAAAATAAATATTCACTTTTATGAAAAGCCTCATAATCGCTTCTACGCCTTTTATCATCAATCCAAGTGGGCTTGTGTCAAGGGTACACTTTGACTGAAATATATGTAGGTGTACATCACTTGTTTATCTACGCACGCCCTGGGTACATGTACGTATCCATTAACTGACATGTTTGCATCCTGATTTATGTACGTATATTTTCTTCACTGCGCTATTCCCACGAGGATTGTTGTGATTGTCGTTCAAGTTCCTTGCGGCAAGCATCCTACCTTCCATCACAGCATGGTACGTACGCAAACACATTTGACTGACATTGCTCATTACGTGACGACATGTAAAGCGCCAAAATATTTTTCTTTTGAACTCAAACACGTCAACTTATGGATGCTGGTGATTGCCTCAACAACTTCCAGGGCTTTGATTTTTGACATGCTTCCTTCCTCGTTATCACAAGTACTTGCGTGTGTCGCAGAGATAATGTCCTCAAATGCAATATATGTATGTAGATGATGTGCAGAGCATGGTACACTTATGATGCTTCCCATACATAAATTTAACAAGGAACATGGTTGAGGAGCACCTTGATTGGTAGTTAAAGCGCACCAGATCCAGATGTACTCATGAGTTCTTACCCTTACCGAGGCAGCTATGAATTAAATATGTGAACCGGAAACGAACGCGAAATTGAAAATTCAGTTCTTACAATCAAACCCTCAAGCAATGCGTATGTGTATAACAAACAAACTAAGGAACTTGTTACTGAAATGGAGCGAAATATCTTGTTAGAACTTTTCAAAATCGACCTCACCACATTCCCGCTTTTCAAAGAACTCTCTCTCTCTCTGTAATTCCACCGACTTGTAAAACCTCGGGGGAATCCCTTGAGAAAGTTTCTAGATTTGTCTTCATCCTAAATCTGATTCCCTTCAGATCCTTTACCGCGTACAAAGTTCCATTACTTCATTAAGTGCGAGTCTCTGGAGCATGGAAGCTAATTAATGAGATAAGAAGGTGCGCGAAAAACTTTGAGAACGACTTCCAAGTAGCTTCCTTGAATTGTATTTACGAACTTAAAATAAAGGAAAAAAACTGCGACCCGGCGTCATCAGATCCTAATGATTGCCTTCTGGCAAGGGTTCGAAGGAGATTGAATTTCAACAAAGCTAATGCCTTGCTGGCGTAACAAATATGAAGAGAAAAATTTAAAACAAACAACCCCGAGGCAATTTAGGAAAGGAAGACCCTGTTGTGGTGAATTGATTCTTTACAGAAGCTTGTGAGAGTCAAAGGTTCATAAATTTAAAATTCAGCACTCCCTTTGTTGTCCCCACAAATGAAGACTTTCTAACTTTCCGGAAAAACACAATGAATAGTAAATATTGGAAAATAACTATGAAAACACACATGGCATGATAAATTTTAAGAATTTATGAAGTGGAGTCAAATACTTAATAACAAATCAATGACGAAATTAAAGGCGGAGGAAGGTTTTGTATAAATCAGGACCTTATTAAAATCTATTCAATAGGCCACTGCCTCAATCTTGTGCCCCCTTACTTCTCAATGTTGTGATTTAATTCACTTTGAAATATTTGGAGTAACTCTATAGGTATAGGATCCTTTGGATGAATCGTCCTCTTCTCCTTTGTCACTTCAGAATAAATTCAGTCCTCGTTAATTGCCGCGCCATAGAAGCATCGATCCTCCTATCGTTCACGATAGGACAATATCTGCTATCAGACATTCTGCCTCGTTTAATAGGCACACGGTGTTCCTTTTGTCATGGATGATCTTTCTCATATATCAAGGGCCAGACAGGAACTGTATAGAACAAGATCGAGTTAACAACCTTCCAGGCAAGGAGCCTTGAGCCACCTATATTTGATAACACCACATATAACACTCTCCACTACTAATATTTTTTCAGTCAGATGTAGTGTGAACTTTAATTTCCGGTCATCGAAGGCTTTTCGTTATTTGAGCGCCAATTTTGACGGTTGAACTCAGCTTTACCGTCTTTCAATTGGGTACATATATTAAGCAACTCATCCTGTGATCAAGCTCTAAATACGTTTTACAATGTCCTTGTCCGATCTCCTCTCCTTTCATGTCCCTTCTTCCCCTCCCTGCCTACATTCGTACCCAACTTCACAACGGAAATTCTTATCAACATTCGCCTGAAACATACACTGCGAAAAAAGTTTCGGGCTTCTAAGAACGATGCCGAACTTGCTTACTTTAAGGCTATATGCTCTACTGTGAAGTCAATGGTCAGAAAAGCGCGTAAAAGGTACTTATTGAGCGTCGAAGCCACCCCTGCCCGCGGTAACTTAAAACTCTTTTGGTCTCACGCTCGCAATTCTCGTAATCCCACTCAACCTCTCCTTTCTTCTATCAGTTTCGCTGACTCCACTGCTAACTCCCCACAACAATCCTGCGACCTTCTCTGCACCTACTTTTCTTCAGTTTTTTCTGCCTCGAACCCTCCATCCTCTACACCTCTCATAATTGCAGATTGCTGCGAATCTCTGGCCATTCCTCTCCTTATGCCTTCCTTGGTTGAGTTCCTCATTGATACTCTGGACCCCATTGTCAGACCTGTCTCCGATGCGCTTCCTAACCTCCTCCTCTCTAACTATAGAAAACATATTTCCCTCCCCCTGAGTATAATCTACAACATAAGTCTAGATGAATGCCACTTTCCCCGTTTCTGGAAAGCGACCCCTATCATCCCTATCCTATCCCCCTATCCCCCAAGAGCGGAGACCCTTCTCGTGCTGTGAACTACCGCCCCATTTCTCTTCTCTCCTCTAGCTAGAAAATCCTGGAAAGATACGTCAACGACTGCTTAAGCGCACACCGTATTATCAAAGAGCAGCATGGTTACGTGAAACATAGATCTACGGCTTCAAACCTTCTGGTCTTTACCAACTGTGTTGCTAAATGCTTTAATTCACGGCAGTAGATACATGCTATTTATACCGATTTCTCCAAAGCCTTTGATGCTGTTGACCATAACATTCTCCTCTCTAAACTTTCATTACTAGACTTCCATCCCTCAGACATCTCCTGACTTTCCTCCTATCTCTCATACCGTTCCTGCAAAATTTCTTTTCGTGGTTACGCATCCCGTTCCTTCTCTCTTTCCTCTGGTCTTCCCCATGGCTGTATACATGACCCGCTACTCTTCCTGTTTTTTATCATGACCTCGCCTCCATCCTCACCTGCTCATATTTGCTTTACGCAGACAACCTTAAATTGTTTGCCTCTGTTTTGTCTCCGCTGGACTGTGCTCTCTTACAGTCCAACCTAGATAATTTAGTCCGTTGGTGTTTGGTCAACAAGCTAACACTGAATGTCAACAAATGCCGCTGAATGTGCAATTCGCCTAAACATTCCCCAACATCCTTTTCCTGTTCTCTCAGTGGACAACCCCTTTCACTACCGACCTCCTTCGAAGACAAACTTCGTTTCAATTCCCACCTCGTTGATATCATCAATAGAGCTTCCAAAATATCTGGTTTTATCCTATGTTCCTCCTCCGACTTTACCTCAACTCAGCCCTCCTTAACCTCTTCTATTCCCTTGTCAGAAACACCCTTAAATATTGCTGTGTAATCTGGTCCCTCTTACGCAATCGTCACTGCCGCGCTCTTGAAATTGTTCAACGGAAATGCACCCGGACCCTCTTTTACAAAAAGAACCTTCCACGGGTTGATTATCCTTCACGACTCCGCACCCTCAATTTCCCCTCTCTACTGCAACTTCGTACCTTCCTTGATATGTGCACTCTTTTCATACTCTGCAATTGTCTTATGGTCTTTCCGTATAGCCTCGTCTCATAATACACGTAGTGCGGACATTTTTGATGTACCCTTCGCGGAGCTCGAGATTTACTTCCACTTTCCGATCCCGAGGCTATGCCGGTCCTATAACGCCCTACAGCTTGGATCCTTGGACTCTATTTCCTTCTCTAGTTTTTAGCTTAAAATAAGCCATTCACTTGCTCCTCCTTCTGAGGATAATATGTAATAAAGAATCTGTTTTCTGGTTATTGTCCTCATTAAATAAATAAATAAAGAGAGTAGGACACGTGATTTGCGGAGATAGCAGCCCTCCGAATCGTCTCATCGCAACTTTGTAGGCGCTCCTCCACTGATTTACATCCACTTCAAAGCAGAGCTCCTTAAAACGTCCCCTTTTTCCTCCGCTGGAAAGCAAATTTTGAATTTTTGCGAGCTTCCTTGTATCCATGCCAATTTGCAATCTGACCGATCCTACTTACCTCCACTGAGCCATTCTTCTGGCTCGGGGGTAGGTTGATCGAAGGCCGGCCAGTTTCCCATTCTACCAGTAGTCGGGTCTTCTACTGAGGAATGTGCATCTTCTAGGCATGAAAGCGTCACATGCCTTCGAGATGCATTATGTGACTCGGAGAGCTTTTTCATGGTGCCGACAGCCTTGGTAGGTTGGTCCAGCCACAATTCCATGCCTGCTCGTCCAGTACTATTGTGGACCAGCCTAATGTCCCTTCGGTTTTGGGTATGTTATTTGCCTACCATATCTCCCTAATTTGAAAATAATTCCCGGTGATCGCTGTGTTTGTAGTCCTCGCTAACGGGCCACGTCCTATTTTGCGTCACTGCAGGGTTAACATTACTTTCGTTGTGCAGAACAATGTTTAACTGGACATTCATCATTCGCTCTGCTTCCCCATTCTAGTGCCGGCACCGGCAATCACCTGCGTCGTGAACAAGGTTGTCTTAAATGTCTTAGGAACCCAGTCTCATGGTGGAACATAGCAGCTGTACACTTAGACGTTGCTTATTTTTTCCCACACAAAGCGAATGGCCGACTCATGGTGCATTATATAACTTGCCTATCTCACACCAATATCGCCGTTTCAACAGTTGAGACAGTGACCCATACGCCCGCGTGACAGTTCCTGTATGGTTTATTTGAATGAACCTCATTTTTTTCCTTCCAATCAATGCCTTTCTGAATTTGCTACCTCCACCCGTTCTTTTCTTCACACAGTAGGAATTTGGGGTCCCTAATGCATATGACCTTTCTCCCCGCACCCCTTGCGTCGATCGGTCCGATCCACGCCATAGGTACATGCCTCGCGAAGTGTCCATGAATGACTTGCAACACTTCTCCCAGACGTCAGACAACCCATCCGATTCCAACCTTTCCTTCCATTAATAGCTTCTGCGCTGCTTCCACTGGTAGTCGATTTGTGGCCGTTTGAGCACTACCATAGGCTTTCCCCAGATTCGCGATAGATTTTTCACCCAATCCTCCAATTAAAATTGCTCTTTCAGCGCAGTACGAATTTCTTCTCTGGGTGTTACTTCACCAAGATCCTTGCACTGTGTCTATATCTTGTTTTGGGGCCCGCACCATGACATTTTCCCCAATTGAGTTCTTAACTTGGTTACGAAAGTCATCGGTTTTGGGCAAGCTAAATTTTTTCAGCTCACACATGAGACCGCCTATCTGGCATTTTGTTGGCATTTCCACCTAGGTCTTTTAGGTTGGGATCAATTTTGACCTTTTTTAGCATCTCCGCGTACGACCGATTAACCTTGCTAGAGATAACAATTGCGCCTGGGTGAAATCGCACCTTCGACTCCTCCTTCGCCTTTTTGGGAGTGACCTTGGTGTATCCACCATTCTCGGTTGTCTTAGGTTTCGGTTCAGCCGCAGACGACCACGCTAAGAGCTCAGGCTTCCTCCATTCAGTACTTTTAGCTCCGTTCTTCGGAACTACATGTCTGCCTTTCTTCCTCCCGAGATCGTTCTTCTGGAACAAATGCAGTGGTTGTTGAAACCTTCTTCGTGTGCCAGCGATTTTCTTTCATCATCATCAACGGTGTAACAACCGGTATCCGGTCTAGCCCTGCGCTAATAAGGAACCCCAGACATCCCGGTTTTGCACCGAGGTCCACCAATTCGATATACCCAAAAACTGTCTGGCGTCCTGACCTACGCCATCGGTCCATCTTAGGCAGGGTCTGCCTCGTCTTCTTTTTCTACCATAGATATTGCCCTTATTGGCTTTCCGGGTTGGATCATCCTCATCCATATGGATTAAGTGACCCGCCCACCGTAACCTATTCGCCCGGATGTTATCCACAACCTGATGGTCATGGTGTCGCTCATAGATTTCGTCGTTATGTAGGCTACGGAATCGTCCATCCTCATGTAGGGGGCCAAACATTTTTCGGAGGATCCTTCTCTCGAACGCAGCTAACAGTTCGCAATTTTTCTTGCTAAAAACCCAACCCAAGAATACACGAGGACTGGCAAGATCATTGTCTTGTACAGTAAGAGCTTTGACCCTATGGTGCGACGTTTCGAGCGGAACAGTTTTTGT
This sequence comes from Hermetia illucens, assembly GCF_905115235.1. Lineage (NCBI taxonomy): Eukaryota > Metazoa > Arthropoda > Insecta > Diptera > Stratiomyidae > Hermetia > Hermetia illucens. The sequence continues at coordinate 21,766,948 of NC_051851.1, read as the reverse complement.
AAGCTGAAATAGGCCCTGCTGGCTGCCAACAACCTTGCATTTACCTCATCATCGCGAATCACTATCTCCAGGGCCAGCACGCATGATAGGGCATCCCCTTGTCGTAGACTGTTGCTGATGTCGAATGGTCTTGAGAGTGATCCTGCTGCTTTTATCTGGCCTCGCACATTGGTCAGGGTTAGCTTAGTCAGTCTTATTAATTTGATACGTCTATAATTGCTGCACTGTGTGATATCTCCCTTTTTATCTATGAGACAGATAATGCCTCTTTGCCAGTCGTCAGGCATTGACTCGCTGTCCCACACGTTGAGTACAAGTTGATGAACCACTTGGTGTAATTAGTCGCCTCCTTATTTAACCAATTCCATCGGCCACTGGCGACTTATGATTATTAAGCCGATGGAACGAACTGTTTCTTCCATACTCAGTAGTAGCAGTATTTGTATTTTTTTAGCGGGAGCTTCAACTCGCCGATGTTCTGGTTGTTCAATAGTTCATCAAAGTACTCAACCCATCGCTCCAGTATGTCTATTCTGTCGGAAATCAGATTTCCCTCTTTGTCTCAGCAGAATGAGTATCGAGGTGTGTAAGGCTCCATCCTGCTAACTTGTTGGTAAAACTTCCGCGCCTCATGAGGTTGCTCCCTGTACTTTTCGAGTTCACAGACCTGTTGGTACTCCCAGGCTTCCTTTTTCCGTTTGTGAAGTTGCTTCTCCGCTCAAAGGAGTTCGTGATAAGTCTCTGCGCGTGCCCGCGTTCTTTGAGAATGCAATATTACTCGGTATGCGGCATTCTTCCGTTCCGTTGCTAGCTTATATTCATCGTCAAACCAGCCGTTCCGACTTTTTTTGCGGCTAACGGCGGATAACGTTCTTCAGGTGATTGTAAAGATCATTTGTTGATGCTACATCTCCAGGATCTCTGTTGACTGCGGTTATTGCGGTATCCGTTTCCCTCTTATAGATATTGTGGAGGGCTGTGTTGTGGATGGCTTCAGTGTTAACTCTCACCTGATTGTCAGAGGAGCTTCTGGGTTGTGTTGCTATTCGAGATCGGAGCACCATGCCAACGAGATAGTGATCCTTGTCTATATTGGCCCCCCTATATGTTCTGACATTCATCAAGGCTGAGAGGTGACGGCCTTCGATCAACACGTGGTCAATGTGGTTGAAGGTGGCCTCGTCTGGAGAGGCCCACTTTTGTTTGTGGACCGCTTTCCGCGCAAATCAGGTTCTTCTAACAACCATTTCGTGTGACACTGCTAATTGAATACTCCGCAGTCCGTTATCATTTGTATTTTGATGTAAGCTCTGGGAGCCAACCTATCGCCTGAATACGGGCTCCGTCCTTACTTGGCTGTTAAAATCCGATGATTTTATGATTTTGATGTCATATCTGGGATAGGCTTCGAGGGTTCGTTCTACTGCCTCGTAGAAGGTATTGTTCTTCGTCTGCAGCCTTTCGTTACGAAAGAGCTCCCATCGGTCACCACGTGGAGGTGGAAATAGAGTTTGGAGGTAGAGCTGTTGGTTTTGGTTCAGCAGGCATTTCCCAGGTTTTATGTTCCATCGCGGGTACCAATCTACGTTTCGCCCTGGGACCTTACCACTTTTTTACCATAATAATTTACTGTTTGAAAAGAGAATACAAGGTACGCTTTTTTAACCGGTTTCAGTGAACCAACAGATAAATGGAACATGATCGGCGCTACGAGAGCATTGGCTGCGTTACAGGATACAATTTCGTAATAAACAAATAAAAATGTTTGAAAAGAGTTTGGACAATATTCGAGCAACTTGTAGAGCTTCCTTAAAGGAACTTGAAGATGAAGAAAAGTTCTAACTGAAATCGATTCGTTGTAAAAGGGTCGGTACAAATGGACCATAATTTCCAGAAGTAAGTGGTTAATACATATATAATGAGGTGGGGGAAACAGCCACCACCAGCAGTGGTCGACCAGGAAGTCCATAAAACAAGACTAACAGTAATAGCTTCTAATTATCTATAAAAAGCGCCATCAAACTTCGCTCGCTTGAAGTTTGCTTTAATTAAATCCCGTGGATGGAAAATCCTGGAAACCTTCATAGTTACTATCTCAACTTCCTTCCACTATGCGGCATCAACTTCTGCACTTCACCTGGAAGTAATAGACGGTACTTGTGCCTTCTAATTTTCTATAATGTTGTTTTGAAAACTCTTCGCGCAAAAACAAAGATATCAACTTTTCCTTTTCCTTATTGTTCGTCCCAGGCCCATTATCTTGAAACGGCAAAACTTTTGAATGATACTAAATTTATTAAACTAATTTTCTCAGTTGGGTGGAAAACACTTTACCGCCTGCATTATATCATCGCAATTAAGATACAAAGATACATACGTATACGATTAGGCAGCACGACTTTTTATGATGATAAGTAAGTTTACGGAATGTGGTCCTTGGAAGCAACGCGACATTTTGATAAATTGTTTGGTGTCAAGCAATTAGAACAGGTGTAAAATGGAATGTGTGATGCACATGATCTTTTATGGGGAATAAGGTGAAATACCTTCAGCATTCATAAAGGACAAATAAGAGGGACTGAGTAATGAAAAAGGTGCGGGAGAAGATATTTTTATGAGTAAATAATTAACACTGAGTTTTCTTATCCAAATTTGTTTGTTGTTCATTTGCAGATAATAGACCGTTGTTATTTCACTTTTTTCCGGTGAATACCAATTATAATAATTCACTGAAATCTATTCAAATTAGGGAACTCTCAAGAATTCCCAATAATAATTCTCTTGGGATCACAACCCGTATTTCTGTTCATGCACAGTTTAGGTAAAATTAGTCCAGATCAAGATGTTCTAAGAAAACAGGTAGGCATTTTCATCCTAAGTATCTGAGGGGTAAAGCTTAAAACGAAAAAGAACGGCCTAAGTAGTAGTGGCCTTACTCTTTCATAGAAACTTCATAGTACCTGATGAGAGTTAAGTTAAAATTTTAATTGGGTCGTTTGGAAAAAGGCGGTAACTACCTGAGTGAGCAGATATGAAAGACCTACAGTATGCAAAATTCGTATTGGAACACATAGGTTTTTAACAGTTTTTTGCTTAAATCTTCGAAATTCGCACGAATTTTGAAAAATTAAAATGTGTTTTGGATTTTAAAGCAAAATATTTATTCAATTGTATAAAAATAACTAAAAATTTTGGTAACAAAAAAAAAATAATAATAATTTCATACTTTAACAAAAACAAAATTCGTATTGGAACACTAAAATGGATTACAAAAATTCATTTTCTTAAACACATCTAATATTTAGTTGGGTAGCCTTTTTGCTTTATAACAGCCCTTAGTCGTTTTGGCATCGACTGCACCAATTTTTCAGTCAAGTTTCTCGGAATTTTTTTCCATTCTTCCTGTAATGCAGTTTTAAGGTCACTGATGTTTCTTATGCTATGATATCTTAACCTCTGTTTAAAAATTGACCACAAATTTTCAATAGGGTTAATGTCTGGGCTCTGAGGAGGGGTTTTTAAATATTTTCTACAATTGTACAATAACCACAAGCGAGTATTTAAAGCGGTATGCTTGGGGTCATTGTCTTGCTGAAATATGTAGCGGTCCTCAATGCCCAAGTTTCTCGCACTTTTATGCAGATTTTTTTTTTAAATGTCGATATACTGCGCGGCATTCATATTTCCTTCGATAAAGTGGAGCTCTCCAACGCCGGATGCAGCGAAACAACCCCAAACCATTAATGAGCGGTACCCATGTTTAAAGGTTGGTCTCAGATTTCTCGGATGGAGGCGAGTATTTCGTTCACGCCAAATTCGTATGCGACCATCCGACGACTTAACATTAAATTTACATTCGTCGGTAAAAATTACATTTTTCCAAAATCGAAAGTTTTTATTTAAATACCTTTTTGCGAATGTAATTCGCTTTTTTCCGATTTATTGTATTTATAAAAGGTTTTCTTGCACTTACGTTGCTCCGAAATTGAAGCCGGCGAATGTAATTTTGAATCGTTTGAGCTGTTACAGTTACTCCACAATATTTCTCTAGGAGGGCAGCTAGCTTTACAGCACTTACGGCATTATCCTTTCGAATTTGACGGAGAAGAAAGGACTGATGTCTGCAAGTCAGAAGCATTCGATTCGGATTATGCGATTTCTTATTGATCCTGCCGCTTGATTTGTATATTTTGATTATGTTGTAAACCGTCGTATGACTTCTTTGAACGATTGTTGCTATTTCCTGGAACGATTTCCCATTTTCATGCAAATTAACGATTAATTTTCGAACATCGTTTGATAACTCTGTTGACTTCCGACCCATTTTGATAAATTTTGAATAGTATAACTAATTATGGAAAATAAATGTAATTTTTATACTTAAAACTATTCTCTAACTCGATACACAGCCGATCATTAACTAAAACATCACAATCTGTGCAAATTGTGCATTTCCTGGAAGCGTACAGTGTCGCACCATTAGTGTTCTAATACGAATTTTGCTTCGACAATAATGATCTATAGCCCATTATGAAAAACCGGTTTTGTTATTTTAAAAACTTTTATGTGTTAAAAGTGTCTTAACTCAAATGCAAATAATTAGAAATATAATTGTGCTAAAATCATTTAATTTTCTCGTAGAATAAACCATTTTTCTGTAAAATCATAGGTGTTCCAATACGAATTTTGCATACTGTACATAGAAAGCATATCCCATTCCGGAGAATTAATTTAAGAGTTTCCTGATCCCCAATTGTTGGGTTAATCCTGTGAATTCCCAGTATGGCAGGGTAGATTTTTGAAATTATGTTTTGGGCAAATAGATAAACAGGTAAAGTGCTTTTAGTTGCTTTACTCTAAGATACATTTCATGTTCGCAATGGTATATGCTTACTGCTTGAATAATGGATATGGAGGATTTTAGTGGTTGGCATATTGATGATGGAGATGGTGCTACAATTCAATATACTATATCAGCTTGAACTATTGATTTTAATGAAGAATTAATTTTTAAATTCCACTTGGTGGGTTTTGCCAGATATAAAATGAGTGACTAATCTCATTACTCCGCGCTTGAGTCCCGGAGGGAATAACAATAAAAAGGATAATAAGGAAAAGAGGGTATGGATGCCCTATACTCCTCAAAGGAGTGAAAAAACCATAAGATCTTCTGCTTTAGATGTTTACTCACTGCAAAATATAGTTAGCTGAGATTTTGTTTGAGATGTAACTAGGGGATCTCTTTCAGATAATCCCTCAATATCCGCAAGAGATAGTGTGGCACGTAAAATGAGTTTTCTAGTGTGTCTATCATATCTGTCCATCTTACGGTAGAAATGCCTTTATTCTGACATCAAGGGTTATAAGGAGCGCTATCCATCGAGATCGGCGGCTGTATGCCTCGGCTCGATGAACCGCATCTACGACCTCCATAACAGCATCCACTGTAGATCTCCCTGTTCTGAACCCGAACTGCCTTGGGGATAATTCCCCGGCAGCGCGGATCGCTTCAGCGAGTCTACCCCTGATGAGCTTCTCGAGCACTTTTCCGGCCGTGTCAAGCATACACAGTGGTTGGTATGCAGACGGGAGCTCCGGGTCTACTTTACTCTTACTGATCAACGCCAGTCTGGCTACTTTCCAGTGACAAGGAAAAATACCCTCCTTCAAGCAAGCGTTTAACACTTCACGCAGCAATTCTGGTCGTTGGCGGAACAAAAGTTTGTAAACTTCTGCGAGGATGCCAACAGGGCCTGGCGTTTTTCTGTTTTTCATAGTGAGAACCGCTTCTTCGATCTCTCTCGTTGTGAAAAGGGGCAATCATCGACGCTTTTCGCGCTATTTACATCAAACCGTACAGGATGTCTGAAGAACAATGCCCTCGCAATGCAGTCCATCTGGTCCGTACTTAGTATGCAGAGTCTCCGCAGAGCCCCGGTTTTCCGGATAACAAGCTTATCGCCAAGTGCACACGGGTCCTCATTCACCTCGTTGACAAGGTTCTGCCAGCCGCGAGCTTTGCTTTTATTTATAGCGCTGCGGAGTCACCTTTTTGCTCATCTATACTGTGCCTTTATGGCACATGCCTCCTCGTTGGCGTGCAAACATTTTGCCAAACAGCGAAACTTGTGATACTTCCTCCGTAGGTCGGCAATTTCTGCCATCCACCATTACATAGAAGGCTTGACTAGATCGGTTTCTACACGCGATGAACAGATGGTGCAACTGGCTTGTCGCGGCTGAGACCCGCCCGGGGCATGGAAGCCTCACATGCCGTCTTTATCAGGTTCATCACTGAATTCACGACACTACGACCCCCCGGAGCACCCTCCAGGATGGCTCTGCCTGCTACAAGAGATTCGATGAACTTCCCGCGACATTCGACAGGCAGGGGAAGCGTCGCGTTGGTGCTCACCGGCAAGGAGTGTCAACTACTTCGAACGCTATGTGCTGGTGATCACTTGCCGAGAAGTCTTCCAGGACTCGCCAACCGTCCGCCGATAATGCCAGAAATTCCGACACAAAAGTGATATCAGGAGTGTTTCCTTCACAGCCTGGGCGCTGAAACGTTGGCGTGGATCTGTTGTTTAAAATCACCCCCTATCGTCCCTCCGTGCTCAAAACTGCGTCCTCCAAAACATCAAGCCGGCGGCATCCTCTCGTTCAACGTCAGGTAAACACTAAAAAACGTTATCGCTAAAAACCTCGACTTTAAGCAAGAACACGAAGTTGAATGTTGTCCTGAACCCAGATGGCAGCGGTACCCGATGTCATGAGGACGGGTTCTTGTTTCGGTATTGCTCGCTAATTAGCACTAGATCAGCATTTACTTCCGCAGCGAACTGTGCTAGCAACTAGTGACCGGTTGCACTCCGGTGCACGTTAATTGGTAAAATGCGAATCACGCCGTTCGCACCCTAGCCCTTTCTAATTCCGCCCTGAAGATTGGACACCGTCCCGAGCCCGCAGTGTGTGCGACGCTCTCGCCACGATTCCTGCAGAGAACGCAACTCTCGCTTTCATTGCAGGTCTTCGCTTGATGACCTACTTCGCCGCATCTTCGGCATGCTGTCCTCCTGTGCGGTCGCTTGTAAGTTGCTCACATCTGTCCATAGTCCAGACACCTGTAGCGCTTGGTGGAGACTATCCGCATTCGCACCCTCCATACTACCCATTCAATTTTATTTCTCCCGCTGCTAAGGAGTTTCCTCGCATATTGCTCGAGGTCTTCCACCACGGGGAGCTTTTGGCCTCGAGCATTTACAGAGATGATACCTACCCGGGCATTGGTTACATCTGGACATTCACGCTTTATCGCCTCCTCCACTTCGACCTTTTCTGTAAAGCAGGCAAGATTCCGGATTTCTAGAGACCACATGGGCTCTACACTGGAAACAGGAACCTTGACTGCTTCGCAGAAGGTACTCTTGTTAGTCGTCTTTGGGCCCAGTTCGATGAGAACTCCGACACTCCTCGTTTTCCGTATGGAAGACGGAGCAGAGGTCCGTTGTCTTCGGTAGGTATGCAAGGTATGCAGTAGTCCTATGCGTTTAAAACCCAGGAGCTTTTCTAACTCCACGAAAAGAGTAGATTCAAATTGTGTTCCCTGGTCCGTGATGATGACGGCTGGAGCACCTCGAAACCTGTCGATGATTCTGGGGCAATACTTGAATCCGTGCAAATCTCGCAAAGGGCCGATTATGTCGAGATGGATGGTGTGAAAGCTTTTTATTGACTGAGGGAACACACTTACTTCTTTTCGAATGTGCTTGTTGATCTTGTACTTTTGACACGCGATGCACTGTTTGGCCCAAGAATTTACGTCCTTGTTCATGGACGGCAGAAATATTTTTCAGTGACTAAGCGGTTCGTCGACCTAATGCCTGAGTGGCAAGATCGTGAATCGCGTGGAATACCTACCGCAGTATGTGAGGTATCGACGAACACACCCACCGGAGCGGAAAATGGCTGTGGCTCAACTGAATTTCCATTCACCGACGCAACAATTTCCGCAGGCACGCGGAAAACGGTCTGGCAAAGACCGAAGGTAGCGACCAAAAAAACTGAAAACCCTCGCCGACCATTGCGAAATTACAAAAAAAAAATATAAATGTAGGTACAAAAATAATCAAATAAGAAAAATGAAAAATAAATGAAATTGAATAATCTACATAAAAAAAATAAAAGAAAAAGAACAAATAAAGGAAATGGCATAAACTGGATTCAGTGGTCCTTGGCTGACTCGACGCATGCTGTGTATATTTCCTTTGTCCGCTGGAACTGTTACCACTGTTGGGATCCACTAATTGATCTAAAGTATGAAATTTACGTTGACCGATGCAGTACATGCCGTTTTCAATATGAACACGAAAATGCTTGTTTCAACCAAGTGCCCTATGGCCTTATGGCTCCGTACTACCGGCTTTCTATCCTCCCTTCACGACAAAAAAACAATCCGAGGAAATCGCGTGCCCGATTCCTCGGATCTTAAGACAGTTCGGTTGTATGCTTTTGAGAACGAACTGAAGCCATTTGTTATTGCTTACGGATTTCGCAAAATAGTTATTGTACAAGGCACGAGGTGAATGATTCACAAAAGCAATTTTAACGCTTGTCATTTTCGTTCGGAGTCACTACTTTGGGGTGTATCTCTAATAATGATTATCTAGATTCCAATGTTTACTCAAATTTTACTTTATTTTCTGCACTATCTTATTTTTTTACATATCACATGCTTTGCCCTTTTTGCTTTCTCGGGTCGACGGAGGTGATCTCTTTTGACAAATGTCATAATTGGCATGTCTTTCAACTGCTACCAGGCCACCTATCGATTTTGGTGCGGCTATTAATACAGCGGTGAAGGCGAATTCGCAATGGTGCCCTAGGTTCGTGCCTCCACGGCACCGCCACAGTAACATTGGTCCGTCGTTCTTAGTTGGCGATATTCTGATTGTTGAATATTTCATCAAAATTCTCAATCTAATATGCCCGTATGGTCGAAAAACCCCTTTGCCTCAGCAGGATGAACATCGATGTACATATGACTACATCCTACAGACATGTTGGTAAAACTTGATCGCTTAGTGCCATTCTGCCCTGTCCTTTTCCAGTTCACAGACCTGTTGGATCTCCCAGACTTCCTTTTCCTATCTGTCATTTCTCCGCCCAATGGAATCCGTGATAGGTCTCTGGGTGTCCGTGTTCATTGCGACTGCTGGTTTGCCCGATATATGCATGATATCCTTCCGTTCCTCTGCTAACTTATTTTCATCATCGAATCAGTCGTACCGACTATTTTTGCAATTGGGGCCAAATGAGTTTCTGACTTTACCATCTTAGAATCATAATACGCCATAATATGAGACACCGTAGGAGAAAGTTTGGTGGAAACGTATTCCCGCCTAAAAATTTCACAAAACTAATTACTAGAGAGGATTATCTATTAGTGTCGAAAAAGGCGGAAACATATTGTGATGGTTCAATTGGCCTTTCCTGGACCCCCGGGCATAACTCTCTGTGGAAACTTGTAAGCAATGGCTACGTGCCGTTTGTGGTCCTAAATTTAATACAAGCCTGAAAATTACTGTGAGTTTATGCTTACAAGGCAAACCTTAGACCCCTTTGATCTCCAGCTTCTTAGATACTTTCCTTAAATTTAGCTAAATGACCTAACTCAAGTCATATTGATTACTCTATCAATCCCAAGGATGTTTTCACTCAAACGCAGGACCTCTTCTTGCGGTTTAAATCATTCAGAGCAAAAGCTGAACTTTAAATTCCCTCTCACCAATGTCCTGTCATAATATACAAAACAGGAAAAAAACACAATTGATATTTATCTGCATAACAGCTGGCAAATTAAATTAAACTATCACATTCAACTGTTGTTTTCTTGGGCTGATTTCGTGCAGCACAATAATTTTATAGGCAGCCATGTGCTGCGTAATGTTCTCTACTTTGTCCTCCGCCCTTTCCATGTTGTATAATACATTTTAGTTCTGTAGCCGACAATTTTGCTTATGCTGGCATTCTATGAATTCGTAAATACTCCATTCTAAAATTGATCTCCCTTACTCAGGAATAGCTTTCCAGTTGGTTAAAAATCGTTTCTTCCAGTTAAAGTGGAATAGTGGTTGGTATCGAATAATTTAAAGTATTTCAAATTTTAACACGATATTCCGACTTTTCGTCACTTTTATCTCAAAAAATATAAATATCGACATAACAGAAAGATTAAACTCTTCAAATAAATTGGATGGTGTTTTCAAAAAGTTAAACGAAGAATATGACTAAAATAGATTGACTGGGGAAAGGGACATGTCGTCATACTAACAGAGATAAGTTGAGTGGTAGTAACGCTGTCTTAAGCCACACCGCTTAGAGAAGACTATCTAACTTTGACGGCCCGAACTCCCCTGAAAAAAGGGCATTTTCAATGGCTTTTTGTTATTGTTTTCATGTTTGATAGGTGCAAAGATCCAAAACCCAGCGCTTACTTCTTCATCTCTCTCCTTCGACTCTCCTCGCGGGACTGCTCTAAAGCAGACCATAACAATTAGTCTGATTTTCTCCAAACCTTCCGGTATTATGTCATACATAACATATTATATTTGTGCAGTTTTCAAAACATGGGTAGCATACCATTATTCCCTATATTAGAATTGATATCCAAATGGCGAAGCCGATCACGACGAGCCGACCCCGCTTGTGAACGGGACAAAGGCTGAAGAAAAAAAGAAGATTAGAATTGATATCCAGATGAAGGGTCGGGATGTAGTTGCGGTTGACTAATTTCTGTTACTTGAGGCTGTAACATTAAATCTGCCATTTCTTCACTTCCCAAACAAAATCGAAAGTAATGCCTTTTTTAAAAGTGCCAATCAAGGCCTCTTAGTTGCTACTTCTGAGGATATTGACTTCAAAAAAATACGTATCCAAATACGGGTAGCTTAAAGGACCAGAATGACATTTCTCAGGTGCCCTAGGACATTGTAATATTAGATCAGTTGGCACAACTGTTTCGGAGCTAATTGAATAAGATAGCCAGATAAGGAGACAGATTTCAGGCTGATTTGATTAGGATATTTTGGCACACCCCGCACGATCCATTGTGGGAACTAGAGAAAAATTCAGAAATAACAATCGCTACTCCATTAATAAAGGTGAGAGAAGAATAACCCAAAGATGGAAGATGAAAGATAGGATATGAATTGATGCTGGGCTTATGTATATGCTTTCAATCTGAACATATGTACCATTTAAATCGCACATGCTAGGGAGAACGACCTGCTAGTTAGGCAATTGATGAATCGAATGATGGTGATATTATTGGGGTCGAAAAATAGTTAGGGAAATTTTTTTCTCTGTTTAATTCACAATGTACAATAAACCGATAAATTACATGAAGATATGGTACGCACATAACGTATAATAGGGTAAACATTACTGAGAAGAAAAAAAAAACACAAAAAAAAAATTATAGTACCGACACTACTTCCTTTTTAAATAAATCAATTGATAAGGACAAAGGATCAAGCTGCAAGCGGTTGTATTAACGAAGAATTCTTGGTACAGGGAGTAATAGTATCATAAAAGCTTAGCGAAAGGAAGAGTCTCAGAATTAAATTTCAGAGGTTAAACAGCTGTCCATTAGACCATGGCATAATTTATAAAGGACGCATACATCATTCCGTGATTTGCGTTTCCCAGTTATAGAAACATAGAGCGGAATGATCGGGCTGACGGACTGGCCAGGCGGAGCGCTGCTCTTTTCTAGCTGCAGGGTGAGAGAACTACGGGCTGGCTCTGAAGATCTGAGCCGACTGGACTCTGCCGCCCTGCTATCATAACAGCAGTCACGGTCTTAGGAGGTCTTGTGGCATCAAAACGGCGCACCACAGCACCAATTAGGCTCCTCCAAACTGCCACTGATACCTACCAGCCAGTGATCTGCGCCAATAATGGTAAGGGAATCATATTACTGAAGCATCCTTAAACTGGTAAGAAGAAGAAAGAATGAAACCAGACATTTAGTAGGCTCGACTAAAAATGTCAACATAATGACAATTAAATCGAAGCTTGCTGTTGAATGTTACGTCAAGGTCGTTGTAAGGGGAAATAACTAAAAGTGCCTGACCATCCAAGTTGTAACTGGAACTAACGTGAAACATTTACTAACATCAAGTGCCAACGTGGCAGAGTATCGAGATTTGATTACAGGTGATTGAGTTCTGCAGGTGGGTCAACAATAGAAATTAGCTTCAAATCGTCTGCATACAAAAGACAAGAATAAGTAAATAAGGAAGAAATAATAATAATAATCGTTGGCGCAACAATCCATGTTGGATCAGGGCCTTGAAGTGTGTTAGAACACTTCATTCAAGACCGTAACGGTACACTAGGAGGCAATGTGGTCAGCATTGCGCTCGCCCGAGATTATTACCCTGATTTGACTCAGGTACTCATTCACAGCTGAGTCGACTGGTATCCGACGTCAGGTCACGATACAAATTCCACTGCCACCAGTGAGATTTGAACCGCGACCTTCCGTACGACAGCCTTGCGCTCTAACCACTCAGCTATCCGGACACGACACGGACGGATAAGGAAGAAAGATCACTAATAAACAAAATGAAAAGAAATGGTCCAAGGACGGAACCCTGCGGGACTCCAGATTAGGGGAAAACAGGAATTGAAACGCGACTGTTGAAGAAGATCGTACTAACATAGCAGGAAATCATCAACTAAGTCGAAACGGAGAAATCAGTATACATTGTGTGTACGTCTTTCCTTCCATTGAGGGATTTACCAACAAAGTTGGTAAACTTCATTAAATTAGTTACGATCGAGCGCCTCCTTTGAAACCCATGTTGTTCCTTCGCAATGTGATGTCCGAAGCAAAACGAAAGGAAGTCTTAGGTAGACCGTCAGGACCACAACTTCCATTACTATCTATTGCCGATGAAAAATTCGACAATGGGAGGAGACAGAAGATTTTGATGGCGCGCCTATTTCGTTTTACCTTCATTAATGTGTAGCCCAAGATCTCGCGTCACCTGCTCAATCTAGATGAACGCAGTTTGAACATCTTGAGTTGCTCTTCCCATAATATCGATATCGTCAGCATATGCCAGCAGTTAGGTGGATTTGGAGTGGATGGCGTCTCTTATGTTTACCTCAGCATAACGGATCACGTTTCCCAGGTCTAGGTTAAAATGGATGCACGATAGAGCCTCCCTTTGTCTTAGTCTTGACAAGTAGTCAGGCCGCGAATATTAGTCAGGGTCAACTTAGTCAGTGTAGACAATTTCGTCGAAATACCGGATTGGTTGTTCAATCGTACAATTTTACCCTGGCTATGCTGTCATAGGCGGCCGCGGAGTCAATGAAAAGGTGTTGTAACTGGTGGTCAGGCTCCAACAGTTTTTATGAAGCATTTTCATCATGGGCCAATTATGTTTTGGGCATAGGGGTTACCGACCCAGCAGAGTGCAGAGAATATCTGATGGCAAATAGGTACCTCTATAATTGTTGCATTGTTGCGTCTGTGTCTGAAAACTTGAGCATAAATCGTTGAACAGCTTAACGTAGCTGATCGCCTTCATAATTATCCAGCTTTAAATCCATCGGCTCCTGGTGACTAATGTTTCTTAAACTGATGAATTGCATGGACGTCTTTAACTGGCAGGACCTTTAACTCGGTGATATGATATTTGTTGAACATTTCGTCAAATTACTCAATCCATTTTCTGAAATGCCTATATGGTCATAAAACAGATCTACCTCTTTGTGTCAGCAAGATAAACATCAACATGCATATGACTTCATCCTACAAGCATATTGGTAAAACCATTGTGTGTAGTGCCATTCCGCCCTGTACTTTTCGAGTTCACAGACCTGTTGGAGCTCCCAGGCTCCCTTTTTCTATCTGTCACTTCTCCGCTCGATGGAGTTCATGATAGTTCTCGGCACGTGCCTGTCCTCATTGCCACTGCTGCATTGCTCAATATTCAGATTCCACTCCTTTTCTAACTTAAATTCATCATCGAACCAGTCGTTTCAGCTATTTTTGCGATTGGAGTCAAATATGTTTGTGACCTTACCATCTTAGAATCATAATACCCCATAATATGAGGCACCGTGGGAGAATGTTTGGTGGAAAACTCACAATTATTAACAAAATTATAGCAGGTCAAAATTGTCCCCTTCACAGTATCATATTGGAATGAATAGACAAACTCAATGTACTTCCATCCAGACTGTCGTGTTCCCAAATATTTCCACCCAAAAATTTCACAAAACTAAGAGAGAGGATTATCTATCAGTGCCGAAAAAAGCGAAAACATATCGGGATGGTTCAATTGGCCTTTCCTGGACTCACGGGCATAACTTATAAGCAATGGTGACGTGCCGTTTGTGGTCCTAAATTTAATATAAGCCTGAAAATTACTGTGAGTTTATGCTTACAAGGCAAACCTTAGACCCCTTTGATCTCCAGCTTCTCAGATACTTTCCTTAAATTTAGCTAAATGACCTAACTCAATTCATGTTGATTACTCTACTAATGCCAAGGATGTTTTCACTCAAACACAGGACCTCTTCTTGCCGTTTAAATCATTCAGAGCAAAAGCTGAGCTTTAAATTCCCTCTCACCAATGTCCTGTCATAATACCCAAAACAGGAAAAAAAACACAATTCATATTTAACTACATGACAGCTCCCAAATTAACACAGAAAATCCATTTACATAAACTCTTGAATTATAAGCATCAATTTCTAATGAATCTAATTAGAGGAAGCTTCTACACAATCCCGAGGATAATATTTATTGCCAGTCATTAAACTGAATCGCCAATTCCATCCCCGCAAAAGAAATGAATAAATTGCTCAAAAAAAGTTGGTATACCTTTCATGAGTCAATCCCTTGGGATGCTTAGCAACATCGTTGACAACGTTTGCCAAAAGAAAACAGAATTTAGGATCCCGATTATTACATTTTCCTGAATTGCAAATCCTTATCAATTCGGGGGAAGCAGGGGAGACAGACGAAGTGTAATGAGAAAAGGAGACCCTCACTTATTGGCTTTTATTTGATTTACTGTTTATTCCATTACCATTTGGCACGAGCGTTTCAGTAAGATGTTCACCGTAAAATTATCAAAATTTCATCCCCGTCGTCTTCTCCAAATTCTATTATTATCTGAAATATTTTCATCTCCGGCATTAGACAAGTTGCTTCCCTCCGTTTCATTTTCCGACCCAGAGCTTGAAAGTTATTCTGAACACTCCTGAAGAGGCAACGTCAGGGGATGGTGTTGTCCACCTCCCGTTATTTGCTCTGAACCCAATTAAATTCTAAGTCTTGCAAATTTCACCATGGGCCATGATCAAAAAGGCGATTTCGATGCTGATTTCAAAAAGGCCGGGGACTATCCTATGGCCGGACTTTTAGCATCGCTGAGCATCGTTTGATGGACCTGCAGACTAGTTTCGTAGAAATGTCAAAAATGGACGGTGAGCAACTCGCAGTCGTTCCTTTGAGTACTAAAAAGTAATTGAAAATTGGAAAGGCTAATAAATTCGTCCATAAAAAGGACGTTTTTATTGGAGTCTACGTATTTAACAGGACGTCCTTTGTTATTAATTTCTAGTGGTTGTATCCTGTTTTGTCGTTAAAAACAAGAGAAGAAAGTGCCTAATGGAAAGGGGAATTGTAATAGCGCTCATAAAAGTAGAACAATTATAACTCAGCAGATTGGGGGGTATGATTCGTTTACAATACTACAAAAGTCAAGGATTCCGAAATAAAGGATTACATTCGTATGACATCTAAATTATGAAAAAGCTTTGATCTAAATACGAAGAGAAAGCCATTTTTGGAATTGCTTTGCACATGCTGCAGATACGTAAATTGGCCATTAGATCCGAATTGACAAAAAGGACACTGACTGTCTGGCTTGCACATAAGCTGATGGCAACAATATCAGCATATTAGTTCCTGTCAGTGAATTTCCAAAGGACTCGCAAACAAGCTCTTAACTGCTCTAACCAGAGATACCAGTGATATTACAGCACAGCCGAGGGAAAACAACCCTTTATTGCACATTTTTCACAATTTCGTTACAATTCTTTTTATTGCTTCGTGTTTAATACGCCTCGATGAATCCACGATTACGCTAGCATACAGCATCCTAGTGTATCCTGTGTTCTGGTCCCATCTAACTTTGAGGACTTTGTAGTTATCTGAATTGCTCACTTGCTACCAAACTGCTCTAGTGTGTGGTGCGCTCCACATTTGATAGTGATTCCTCTTCAATATTGTTTGCAGAAGGATTCTCAATTTTTTCCCGGCTAATGCACATACCATTTTGTGTGATGCTTCAAATTGGTTCAGCGCGGAGAGACAATACGCTGTTTCTAAATAGGATTGAAAGGATGCGTCGCCATGGAAATATGGATGGTTTGAAAACATTTCTCACTAGCATTCGAGATGTTAACAGCAAAAGGGAGGCTTTTTCCTACAGAGCTTAATAGGAAGTATCGTATTGAGGTAGATACGGAATAATTGAAAACAGATTCGATTTTGGTTGAGTGCGTAATTAGGAAAACTTCTGCACCAGGGGATGCATCGATATTTTCTATTTGGTGAGGGCTAGAGATACGTACAATTTTCACTATATAATATGCCTTATGAAGTGTCAATAGGACTGCTTGGCAAAGACAAGGAAGTCAAGTGGTACAATCTCCATTGAATAATTCTTTCTACTCAGTGTAACCCCAGCCCACCATCAACGAGTTCTGCAATTAGAACTCGTATGATTTTTCAAAAGGAACAGTTGGTGAGAAGAGTCCTTATTTCTGTTGATTGTGACACTAAACTGAAATGACTCGCTTTGTTTTTTTCTGTCCAAATCCTTTCAAAAGCGGCTAGGACGTAGACCAGGCAGCAACCCTGTCGAGTCAACACGAAATGGCCAAAGGAGAAGCTCCAAATAGTGGCACCGGGAAACGCTGCATTCACATTGGCTTGTTTGTCATGATATAGCAGACGAATGCTCTGAGGCCTAGTAAGGCAAACAGAACCGAGTCTGCACGGAACTCATCTCAAGTGGCTGTTACCACGAAGTTCATCAGAAGTTTTCTTGAATCATGAGAACCGTGATGGCTTCTGGTGAATTCCTAGGTGACGTGTTCTTCGACCAGGTATACTAGTGATCACGAATTAGGCTCCTATTCCAGAAATTCTCAATATTAACGGAGATAGAACCGTTTAAAGTTTTAGCCAAGATTCCTCCAAATTTCAGCAATTTTCCTGGTACCCAGACCCCCCAACCTTCATACCATTTTGAAGCTCAGACCCTGCCCTGATAGTAGTGATCGCGAATTAAGCTTCTTTTCTCGAAATTCTCAATATTAAACGGAGATAAAAGCGTTTAAAGTTTTTCCCTAAATTCCTCCAGATTTCAGCAATTTTCCGTACCCCTCAGTTGCATTGTATAGGCCTCGCATTCACTGGTATGAATGCTGATCCTCATCATAAACTTGAACTGTTGTGCCAGTCATGGTGCAGCTCTAACTATGGCCTTCAAATTAAGCCGTGTACGAAGAGGACCGCGGGATTAGACCGACACAGCGGGTACTCATGTAAAATCACCAAGACTTAACTGTCCAAATCTGCAAATTCAGCAGACCAAATTGTGAGTCAGTAGGTCACTGATTAAGAAGAGCAACAACTCATTTCTAGTGAAATCCAATATCTCAGAATGGCTGACGAGGGATTTGCTTCAGAAACACGTGGCGCAGAATGCAGGAGGAGTGGTAGCTTTCCAGAAACCTCTGTTGGAATTCAAAGTATACTTATTTCGGAGAACAACGACACATAGGTGTGATTGGCGCCCTGTACCCCATTCAGGGTTAAAAAGCGACCACTTGCACATTTCCCGTTTGTTGGAAAACATACCTAAAAGTAATGAAAATTAGGTCCACTAGCTTGTGCGTTCTTCTGTTCCCCCGCCTTAGGTTTGAACCCAAGACTTTAGGTTCCAAAACCATCATCATTATCATCAATGGCGCAACAACCGGTATCTGGTCTAGGCCTGCCTTAAAAAGGAACTCCACACCCCGGTTTTGCGCCGAGGTTCACCAATTCGATATCCCTAAAAGCTGTCTGGCGTCTTGACTTACGCCATCGCTCCACCTCAGGCAGGGTCTGCCTCGGCTTCTTTCCCTACCATAGATATTGCCCTTATAGACTTTCCGGGCTGGATCATCCTCATCCATACTGATTAAGTGGCCCGCCCACCGCAACCTATTGAGCCGGATTTTATCCACAACCGGATTTCGACATTATATAGGCAACGGAATCGTCCATCCTTATGTAGGTGGCCAAAAATTCTTCGGAGGATCCTTCTCTCGAACGCGGCCAAGAATTCGCAATTTTTCTTGCTAAGAACCCAAGTTTCCGAGGAATACATAAGGACTGGCAAGATCATAGGTCTGAAAGTTATAGTCTCCTTTCTTTATTCTTCCCTTTTGACCAGTGCGGTTTGATGCTGTTGGTTAGTTGATTTTCGGTGCTGACGTTGGCTCCATATATTTTGTTTTGCCTTCATTGATGTCCAGCCCAAGATCTCGCGCCGCCTGCTCGATCTGGATGAAAGCAGTTTGAACGTCTCGGGTTCCCATGATGTGGATATCGTCAGCATAGACCAGTAGTTGGGTGGACTTAAAGAGGGTCGTACCCCTCGCATTTATCTCAGCATCACGGATGACTTTCTCCAGGGCCAGGTTAAAGAGGACACATGATAGGTCACCCCCTTGTCTTAGACCGTTGTTGATCTTAATTGGTCTCGATAGTGACCCTGCTGCTTTTATTTGGCCTCGCACATTGGTCAGGGTTAGCTTAGTCAGTTTTATTAATTTCGTCAGGATACCGCATTCTCTCATGGTCGTGTACAGTTTCACCGTGGCCATGATGTCGTAGGCGGCTTTAAATTCGATGAAAAGATGGTGCAACAGATGTCCATATTCCAACAATTTTTCCATCGCTTGCTGCAGAGAAAAAATCTGATTTGTTGCTGATTTGCCTGGAGTGAAGCCTCTTTGGTATGGGCCAATGATGTTCTGAGCATATGGGACTATCCGGCCTAGTAAGATAGCGGAGAATATATTATAGATGGTACTCAGTAACGTGATACCTCTATAATTGCTGCACTGCGTGATATCCACCTTTTATTTATGGGACAGATAATGCCTCGTTTCCAGTCATTAACTTTGCCATTTACCCCTTAGTTTTGTATACCACGTCAACCACATCTATGTGCCATCGTTCCTGGTTACCCGAAATGCATTTCAGCTCCCCCTCACGATTTCCTGAGGCGCAAGCACTCTCCCTCTACTGTTCGACGCCAAGCGCCTTTGGGGCGAATCACCCGTCGGCCATCTTAAGGGAGTGGATTCCACTGCATGGCGTAGCAACAATGCAATTGTCGCCCCCCCCCCTTAACTGGTTGGCCGATCCACTGCTATTTCGCCGTCCGATCAAAGTGCGCACGTGTACCAACTGGTTTGTTTGAGATAGTGTCAGGTCAGCGTACTCCGATAATATGACGAAAGCTTGGAGCTTTTGCGTGACAATGGACTTCGCTTTCCATGTGGCACTCCCGTATAGTAACACAGAAAGAACACTAGTATGGAACAATTTCAACTTGACTTTGGTATTGTGATAACTGCATTTTCATATTTCAGACAAGGCAGCGATAGCGGATCTGGTAATGAGTTGGACAACAACCGACCTGGATGTCGGTACACGTCCTAGATATACAAATTGATCGATGCTTTCAACGTTCTGCCCATTAATGCAGATAGGGAGAGTGGTATGATCCGTCAGACTGAGAACCTTGGTTTTGTTGGTGTTTATCTTCAGTCCAATTCTACCATGGGGCAAGATCCATGACCTGGAGAGAAAGCAGTCAGATATCACCAGCATAGTCTAGGTGTTTGAGGAAAGATGTTACCATCCATTGAATTCGATAACAAGAAGAAATAATATCGATGACAGGATGCGACCTTGGTAGATTCCGCTTTGGACCTCAAAATCCGCGAAGATTTTGCATCGGTGCAGGACATGGCATTTTGCGCCATCATATTCCACCCTGATAATTGCTATTAGCTTCTTCGGAATGCCCCTCCTACGTTTCGCACTCCAGATACACTCCTTGCTCACACTATTGAAAGCTTTCTCAAAATCAATGAAGAGCAAGCGCAACGTAGATCTAAATTCCAGGCAGAATTTCAAAATGGTCCGTAGGGCGCTTATGTGATCAATGTAGGAGGATCCAGAGGGAAAACTAGCCTGCTCTCTTTGGGAGAAGCTTTCGAGATGCTCTTTGATGCGTTCCGGGATTATTTTAGATGTTATGTTTGCAACGGCAGAGAGTACGCATATACCCATCCAATTGTCAGTCTCAAAACGGGTGGGAAATCTTCACCACCATCCTCTTCTTCCACTCTCTGGCAAAGGTCTCAGATTGCCAAGGGATTCTGCAAAACTATTCAAAAACTATCAGCAAAAGTGTCAGCAAAAAGGTGACAAGTTGACACGCGAAAATTACTACTTTGACGCCCATCAGACAAAATATAAAGATTGATGAGTACAACTTGGAAAATCCAGACAACTTTAAATACATACTGATGTATGCGCCTGAAGATGGAAATGAAGCGGACAAAGTAAAGCCTTCTACTCAGTCCTGCCGGTTTTAAAAAACAGTGGCATATACTGGAGAGGAATAGATGGGGGGGGGATGGGGAATGAGACCTAAGCTATTCTACGGGTTTAAAACATGGACCCTAGGACCAACTTTCGGAAAACTGGTTAACACCTTTGAACTTCAGCCCAAAGTCCTGTGAAGAATAATGTTGTTGAAGAGTAATGTTGAACGGGTGGACGACAATGGCAAATCAGATTCAATCATGAATTGCAACAAATATTTGACAACCCTAAAGTCTACAAAGTAATCGAACTTCAGGAGCGACAATGGGCTAACAGCGTTCAATGTATGATCGTCACCCAGATATCTAAAAGAGTATTTGAAGGTAGAACAAAAGGACAGGGACCGGTGGGAAAACCTCAAAAGCGAAATTAGAGAAGGCAATCAGTGGATCGAGGTGACTGGAAGAAGGACTTTTTGAAGGCCAGGGTGTAAAATGGGCTGTGCAACCTCGACGATGACAACAAAGGGAATTCCTGTAATCGGTATTTCCCACCCTTGACATTTGAAAAGATTTCAAATTGAATGAGCTCCTCCTAAATAAAGCTATCTCACACTCTAGAAATAGTTCCTATGACCCCCTCTACTACGGCGTGGTTTGCGGGGTTACAGCTTGTGTCGTCTGCTCCTAGCGTTTTTATTATCGTTCTTCCTGGAAATGGTGTACTCAGTTTGAAGGACCAAGTAAAACTGTTTTCTGGCGCAATGGTTGAATTAGTGAAATTTACGCCCCTCGCAGTCATACCCTGACCATCATAGGTGTTTTATTTTTTTTTGTTTGAGATATGAGGGATCTTAAGTTCACATCCACTTGATGTTTGACCGGGCCAAGTCTAGAGCATATTACGCTCACTTTTTATAGTCCACGACTTTGACCTAGATTGGGCTCAAACTATTAACGGTTTAAACCACCACCACCACCATTGTCGATTATATAAAAGTGTTTTCCACCTGTTGCCACTTTTGGTCACGGTGCTCCCAGGGCAGAGGTGAAGTAGTGTTTGATGAGTTGCCTCTGCCCCGGAGGAAACGGTTGGTCGTCTTTCATTTGTTTGTATTCGTTTTTCTGTAATGATCTCTGCCCTTCTTGGATATGACAGCAGCTCACGAAGATCGAACCATATCACCCAGAAGCTTTAGTTATTCTTCATTGTTTAAAGGGTAACCTCATCAAAAGAAAACGTGTTGCCAATAACCGATATCTGGTAGTTGATATGCTACATAAACGGCGAGCAACTCCTTGCAACTATCATTTAAAAGAGCAAGTATCTATAAATGCTTTGTAGCTTATAAACTTAAATTACGGATGACTGTTTTGCTCGCTTCCCCGATTTACAGCATTACATTTTATATTTAATTGTATTTTCTCTGTCTTTTCAGGTATGCTCCACTTTGTAATTATCTAAAAATCCGCAGTAAGTAAAGTGTAGTAAATGCAATCTGAAAATTTCATGGACTAAAAGCTGTTTCATTCGGTTACGAAGTATCGTGGCTTGCACGGACATCCTCTTCAGTGTAATCATTTAAAAATTAGTGTCTCGTCAGACCACCCTTGGTGGTGAAACCGCTCTTTAGTCCACAAAAAAAGCATGGAAGGAAACCTTCCCCTCGGTCTCTATCGTAGATCCAATATTTAGAGTCGGTTGTTCTTGGGTCCTTAGGTCTGAAAACGTGATCAAATTTTATCCAAGCCATTCCTGTGGAATTAATGAAAGGCTTAGTAGTCTGCCTTGAGGATCACGTTGACAACTATCCAGTTCTGATTAAAAAAAAATATCTTTTCGTTTGGAAATTGAGGGCGTTTTGAGTATCCATTTACTTAATGGCGGACTAGATGAATTGGGAAGAAATTTTCTTCCATTTTTGTGGTCCTCGGATTCTTCTTTTTGGACTTAACATCAATGTTTTTAAAAAGGACGGCTGAGTATCTTGCTATGTTAGGTATTCTCCATGTGCCCATCTGGAAGTTCTTGTCAATCATTGCATTATCTAAACTTGGATAGGTAAAAGTTAGGCCCTGTTGTTGATAGAAAATTTAGCAGCAATAACAAAACTAAAAAGAAACACGCAGTACATTTTCTATTTAACTTACACACTTAACCAATTAGGAATTTTCGAGGTTAAACAAAAGAAAATAATTCGAACAAAATTTTCCCTTATTGGCTAAAATTTTTTATTTGAATTTAAAAAGTGTGCTCCTTTTTGACTTCCAAAGTTACTTTTTTGTCCCAATTACGTAAAGTTCGTTATTGTCTTAATGATCTCTTTATTATCCTTCGTCAGATGGTTAGATGATGTCCTTGTTTCACTATATGCCTAGTCACTGTAGACCTACCTACATCGGAGTTGTTATTCTTCTTAGTTAATTCGGTCTCTTTTATATAATCCTTTAGCGGCCTGTAGACCGACCTTTAGGTTTGCTCTACTTAAGCTCTGTCACAATCTGTTCAAGGTCTTCTGTATACTCCTGGAGGACAAAGGAGGTGACTTCCCCAGACCTCAAATTTGTCGAGTCCCTGAAGTAGCAATACTAATAGTTAATTACAGGCATGTCAGCAGGAGGCGCTACACTTTTTTACTGACTGAAGTTGACATACCTAACGAATTGCCTCTGCTAATGATGTTGAGCAACAAATCCAGTGCATGAAATCCATGTCCAGCATTACGCTGAGGTAAATAAGTGCTCTCCATCTGATAACAGCAAAGAGAGGCCAGTCTTCCATTGTCGCTGTTTGCAGGCTAGAAACTCAGATCATAAGGGAGATGCCATGCGTCTATCGTTGCGTCGTCGTTCGTAATCCAAACAGCGAATTTTAAGGGAAAACTTCGGAAATGGGGTGGAAATAATGCGCCTTCCAGTTTCATAATTAATCCAATTTTTTTAAAGTCTTTATTTGCAGCCCTCTTAAAAAAACTTGTGGCTTAAGGAAATTACACTCCCGTGACAGCAAAAGTGGTATCCAAGTCTTAAGAAAAACTGACAAATCCCCCTGCCTTCACCTTTACCATTTTTCAGATTCACTCAGAACGCTTGGAGTAGCTTTTAGCTGTCCCTCATTGTAGTATATTGACGGGCGGTGGGTATTCTGCTAAAATTCTTTAAAAATTCTCATGTAGAAATCAAATTAGATCAGGTTTCCTCACAACCAATTCGTAGAAATGTGGGATGTACTTGATTGTCGGATTGAGGTTTGCCTCATTTGAAAACTTAGTCTTTGAAAAAAATCTTCAGCAAGAACCCGCTCTTCTGCATTTCAAACTTCATTAGCTCTTATAGATGCAGCCGTTTCGCTAAGCGGCAAGGGCATGGTCAGAGAAAGGAGTAAATTCAGCTCCGGCTGAAAATCATTCCATTAAGGCTTTATATTTAGTGGTGGCAAACTCCAGGCTGATGGAGCAATGCAGACCCGCAATGAGCAGTCACGACAACACGCTCAAAGGCACCCTCCTCTAGATTAGTGGTCATAAGAATGGTGGTGAAGGCAAGGTCTGCATTAAGTCATCATTCAACAAAAAGACTCGATTTCAAGGGGCACTGACCTACATGAGATCATGCCGTCAGATTCAGTATACCATGCTATTTACATTGCCAAAGTTCGGTTTGTCCTTTGGTAAGCTGATGATAAAAGTCAATAGCTAGTATGCAGCATTTTTTTCTTTTTCATTATTAAGCACCCCTTAGTTTCTCCCTTACTCGCCTGTCAATTTACTACTTCCTACCCCAACAATAGAATTGTTTCAGCATGGCTGCCTCTGACAATTTTGATATCAGGACCAGGATCTCAGTCTCGAACATCTCTCATCGAAGAAGATGCTTGTCCTCTTTACTAATCCAATACCACAGGTTTTGTTAAAACGAACTCATGGCTTTTGTACCAGAAGTATATGAGGAAAGTCCTGCAATTTTGGCAAGCTGGCTGCCAGTAGAAAGGAAAATGTTAATTTGAATAACCTTTATGTTTGTAGACATAATAGTAGTCTTATATGAAACCCACCGTTAACTGAAAAGCCAACTGCGTCCGACGTGGATCTCATTGGAGTTGCCTGCTTGTTCCCAATTTACGCCGAAAGTTTCATTTTCTTGCACCCGATTTCTCTGGATTGTATATCAACACTCATGTCCTCATTCTTAAGGAACTTCGCCTTCTTTTGCAGTGTCTTTCGTTGCCGTCAAATGGGAATCCTCCCAAACTTACCGTGTCCGGGCTGCAGGGATCTCTTTCGGCTTACCGGAATTAGACCAGTTGTGTCCACATCAATAGCTTTCTTTTCCTCCTCTTTTCCTAGCCTGTAGTCCCTTCTCCTTTGAGGATGAAATTTCCTTCTGCCGAACCTTATTCTCCCGTTTTCTGGAAGAGGCCGGTCGACGTCAATTTTTTGGGTTCCTCTCATTAAAAGAGTTGCTGTACTATATTTTCTGGTTGACGGTGCCGTAGACATCGGGTGCAAGTTTTTCACTGAAGTGGAGAGCCTGTCTTTCACAAATGTCTCCGTGAGGGAACATGAATCTGGTGAGGCCTCCAAAATCGGCGCCTCGGCCGCGATCTGATTTCGGAAAGTCGGTGACTTCTTATCACTTGGAAGGTTACATTCCATTACTTCCAATTTCTGCTGTTTTTGGACACTGTTAGTGTAATAGTAAACTACCAGAGGCTCGCCCACCACGACAAGGTGGTAGCCGAGGGGGAGCTTCAATAGCATAGTTTAATTCTTTTGGGGGGTGATAGTTGGCCTTGGATGAAATGCTCATCAGATCGGGTAATTGTCTAGTTCCACCCTTAAATATCTTAATTGTCCACTGAAGTTCATAGAAGTTCAGAGGAGGGTACATTAACGAACTGATTTCGAATACACAACACAAGATAACCTTCTACTTTTCAACATTCATATAAGCATATGGCCTAATTTACCACTGAGTTTGTAAGACTCGATATTAGCGGCTTATATTACAAGTGGTACAGGTAAATAATAGTAACATATGCATTTCTACCACTTTAGGTCGATAGGGTGAATAGATATTTCCGGAATGAAGTGTAACGCAAACAGTTCCGCATCACTGTAGAGCAGATGACAAAAAACAATAAAAATTTCCAGGTGATTTCCCAGGAGTAATTATCCATGGTGTAATAAATAATAGAATGGGGTATAAA
Source organism: Hermetia illucens (assembly GCF_905115235.1). NCBI lineage: Eukaryota > Metazoa > Arthropoda > Insecta > Diptera > Stratiomyidae > Hermetia > Hermetia illucens. Next base: position 21,741,030 of record NC_051851.1, on the reverse strand, counting down.
AATTATCGGAAATGACAAACATGACATAACTTATGTGTATCAATTTTCCCGACTATAAAATGCAAGATTTCAGATCTTTCAGAAAAATTTTAGAATAAACGAACGTCAGTTGCGCGAAGGGCGAACATGAGATTCGTTCAAATTTTTATATTTTGCCTGATTTTGGTGCTAACGAATGTAGGAGTCCTTTACGGCGACTTCAGTTCTGATTTTAAAAACAAGCTGGTATGTTTTAAAGAATACATTGCGGAATTTTAAATTGATTGTTATCTTTTGTTTGTTAGAAAAACGTTGAAGATATAGCAAGAAACCTAACAACCCAGGCGCAGGCGTTCGCCAAGCTTGTGAGTCATTTCGGATGATAACCAGTGTGATATCACGGAATTCTGTTCGTAATGGTGAAACTTCAGTTACATAAATAATGCTTAACTTGAATTTAACTAGTATCTTTGAAACAAACGGTTGCTAGATTCAAATATTAAAACATAAAATCAACGAACGTGCTTTCGTGCTCAAGTGGAGATGTCACCCACATGACGAGTTCCACCTACTTCATCTTAAATTCCAACTGCAACCTAAACTTCCAAGAAAAATCTACGCACCTTCACCAAAATTGATTTTGCTCTTTGGCTCCCGAAAAGAAATATTCTCCACTTAACCCAAAGATCACATCAAAGATTTATCCAGAAAAAAGCATCCTTTTCCTTACAACAAACGATAAGGGACTATTCATAAGCCTCGACGGAACAGCCTTCAGGAATCGCCCCTAGGATAAGCACATCCGTGCAAACAAATGTATACCCTCCTTCCTTAGCACGAGAACCTCAGTTCGGTGCTATAAAATATTCATCAGTTCAGATTGCAAAGGAGCAGAAGGATCTGTGGGACAATCACATTCCTACTATTCACATTATTTTTGGATTTTCGGATAAGAAAGTTAGATTGCTCTCAAGGAACTTTCTTAAACATGTGAAGTTATTTATTTACTAAGAAGAATAATTGCACCTGGGAGATATTGGCGGTGATACGTGTCGTTGTGTGATTACGATTGTGCAGTCCATTCGGTCGAGTCTCTCTTCGTTATAGTTTTTCTACAGGAAAAAAGAACGGACACGCAATGGAGTTCATAAGAAACGACACTCAAGGGCTGACAATCTTAGGTCTCCATTAAATAAAGCAATAGAATAGAACGCTCGGCCTCGGTAATCGGAGCCCAAAGATATATATTTAATGCAAAAAGAGATACCAAATCTAATCAACCGTTTTCTGACTACAGATCCCCAACTTCTTCGGCATCCATTGTTCCAGCATGTTTACCGTTCATTAGGTCTCAAAGAAAGCGCCCCGAACTAATTGGGCTACAAAATAAAATCAAAAAGTCCTCACACTTCCGAGAAAGGACATTCTGACCACTCTCTGATTGAGGAAAAATTACATTTCCGTCTCCTTGAATTTCCGGAGCTTGTGATAATTCCAGGCGTAAGAGGATTAATTTTTATGACAGTCCCCTTCCTATTCTTCCGATTATCTACTTCTCAGGAATATTTAAATGGTCTTAGCCTACAAATTCCAATTACAATAGGAGAAAGGCCATAAAGTCCTGGTAGGAGAATTTTAAGAAATCCATAAAGCCTCAATTCTATTTCAGCTTAGAGGGACTGCCTGTGATGTACAAGGGGAGGACACCATAACGTTAAGATAGTGAAGTATTTATTTTAGGGGGTAATAAAACGTTAAATTTTTCTCCAGGAAGTGGAGATAAAATAGATAATGAAATATGACTGGTATAAAGCTCGCCAAATATTCTATTCTGCTGATTCCAATCCTCTAAACTTTGAGCATAAAATTGGAAGCTAAGCATTTTATCAGACGATGTGGACGATGTCCTCACTTTGCTATTACTGAATTATTCCTGCAATAAAAATGTAAATAAAAGTCTGCGGTGATGTAATAAATCAAATATTTCTCTGCAGTTGCCAACGTTTTAGTTATATGAATAGTACTCAAGAAAGCCCTGCAACATGGCGAGGAAATCTAATAAAGTATTCATTCCGTTTTGCCGTTTTACTTTTGAGACTGGAAGTGGAATCACGGAAAAGTGATGTCACTCGATGTAGTCCTGCTATTTTATTTTGCGAAAATGGGGGAACGTTTAGGCTTTAATTCTATAATTTTGCAAGACGACCAAGCGTTGGTGGGAAGCAAAGCCCCCTTGAATCTTAACCGTATTGTTACACCCATCATCTATGAAAGAAAGAGAGATAACAAAAAATCCACCCTTTGCCTCCATGATACACCCTCTCTCACAATGTGGTTTATGGGACCGGCTGATCGAGAGACAACTGATTGGCAGAGAAGATCATTTTTGGCTGTTGGTGAAGAAAGTTCAGATTTCGGAATTGCTAGCAGTAAATGGGATTTGACAGTTGTGCTGTTTTTTGTGCCAACAAAACGAGGAGGAGAATTTTTACCGCGAGAAATCACACTTGTCAGTAAAGGAAGTGGAACGAAATCGCGAGATTTTATTGAGAGGTTGCCATTTGGGGACGCACTTTCTTTTTTGTTTTTATTTTGTAAACATCTGGTATTTTTTTTTTAATAATTTCATGAAGAGGTGAAAAGGTGGAAGGTTGGTGGGATTCGGTGAACATTTTTCGGGTGGATCGCAATCGCTAAACTTCTTTAAAAGCAGATATTTATTTCGGATCGCGAAGGAGCAGTTAGGACGTCATCCTTTGTGAAGCCGAGCTCTCCGACTTCTAGCTGTGTCACAATTGAAATGGGAAACGAATTCCAAATTTGGAAAGGGTCGTCTAGGCCAATCGTTAGTGTCTTGCTGTCGCTTTTTGAAAGATATTGTTCGTCAGCATCTCTCTCTTTGACTCTAATAAGAATCCCAACAGAAAGAGGTTAGTGAAAATAAAGAAAAGTTGGTTTGCATATCAACTGATAAGTTTGTTATGCTAAAAGTTTTCAAATAAATTTTCGGGTTTATTCTGTGAATCTGATTATAAACACAAATGGAACGCCGAGTGCATCTCAAAAACTGCTGATTGTTGAAATGAATGACAAATGAATTTTAAACACTCATTCGAAGGAACGCAAGAACGGCAGCGCGTGGAGCTTCGAGTGCATCCATAAGTTTTTATTTATTTATCTTTTTAATTTTTCTCATCTATTTTTATTTATTTATTTATTTCTTTTATGATTTTTCCATTCATTATTACCATTTTCATTTCATTATTTTTATCTATGTAATATTTTATTGTTTTTCTCTTCTTGAATTCCTCTTGAACACTTTACTGAATTGTTTTATTCTGTCATTTTTCAATTATCGTTTTTGAATGAAAATATACTTCTGCGTCATGAAGTATAATTATTTTTTATTATTATTTAACTCCTCTTTAGCGCCGCAAAACTCCCACATTTTAGGGACATCCTCCAAAATATTGACCTGAGGATGTCAAGGAAAGGAGGGAACCTCTGGTGCCGCACCTAAATATACGTCTGAGGCAGAAGACACAAGGATCGAGACCGTGATCCGTCGTGGATCTCTTCTCGCACGGTCGAGCCGTCATTTTTCTTTTTATTTTCATTTTTCAGGTTTTTGCTCGCGGTTTGGTTTAACTCGTTAGGCTTACGGGAATCGCTGTTCGTGCAGTTACTTTCAAGGTCCGGTGCAGACCCATGGATCGGTGTAGATACGTGAGGGATCATAGCGCCCAAAGAACGCCCCACATCCCCGAGCCTGGCTAGCACAGAGGCGTGCAAACACGTATCGATCGAGCTTCGGTATTCGCGGGCGATAGCTCTTCCTTCTAAGTCGTCTTCGGCCACTCAGGATGGTCGTCTCACCATTGGAATTCGCATTAGTTCATTATAGGGTTCAGCACAACTTTCATCCCGGGCTTTATTCACTAGACATAGTAATTATTTATGTCCTTAAAATCAGCGGTTTGTTTTTAGAGTTTTATATTAAACAATTATTAAAATCGATTTACTGCGGGTGCGTCCGTCTGTCAGACCTTTTTTCAAAGCCGTGCAAACCCTCAAAATACACTTGTCTGTATATTAAAACTACCCCCGAGTTAGCTCACTCAACTTATGAACTTTAAACTTTTCTTGTTTCCTCTGCATTGTCAGATTACCTGAATAGTGTCGATCATAGATTTGATCATATCCCAATCCTCCTGACATGCTACCGCAATAGATTATCCGGCAGCACCTTTCCGAGAGGTTCCTGCGGGATTGCGTCTTTTCCGCGAATGTTGGACAATACATGCTCTAAATCCTCTAGGATTCCATTGCAATTTGAACAATCGGGTGAAGCGTTCGATTTGAACTTGTACAAGTATTGGAGATATATACCCTTGAAAAACTGGGTAAGTATACAATTTACATCTTCATGTCGCATCTCCAACCATTCCTTAATTGTCATCAACCCTACCGACCTTTTCCTAAGCGTCGCCAACGCTCTTACCCTCTATTTATAGACCTCTCCTTTCCAGCGTTCTTCGTCAGCACTAAAGAACAGATGGACTTTGATGCACAGCATGTACCCCATATCATCTGCCAACAATCAGAACCATTCCCGAGATGACAAATGCTGCATTATCTGGCAGGGTTCTGAAAGCATACTCGGTTCATGCCTGACAAATGAGATCTGAAGTATTTTTCCGCAAACTGTGGCTGCATAAACCATGATCAAGTTTACCACCCTCCAGAATAATAATAAAGATTATCTTTAACGCAACAATCGAATTGAATCAGGGCCTTGAAATATGTTAGAGCATTTTATTCAAGACCGTAACATACCCATAAGAGGCAATGGGGTCAGCATTGCACTAGCCGGTGATTATTACTCTGATTTGACTGAGATATTCATTTATAGCTAAGTCGACTGGTATCCGACATCCAGTCAAGATTACAAATTCCTTTGCCATCACTGAGATTTGAACCGCGACCATCCATACGACAGTTCAGTGCTCTAACCACTGGAGCCATTTGAGAACTACTCCTTCAGAAACGGAAAATTAAGTACATCATTCTACATGATGTTCCACAGCAGTACAATTTATATGGGGCCATGTGAGACACCCGTAGATTCATGATGTCAACCGAGAGATTCTTTCCTCCTAAAAAGCTATCGACAATAGCAGGGACATAGGTGGAAATACCAACGGTCGCCAGGTATTTCCATATTATGACCCAATTATCCGAATTGAACGCATTTCTCGCGTCGAGGGTCACCACCATGCAATACTTACAGGGACTACCCTTTCTGCGTATGGCATTTTCGGACATGCCGCTCATAAATTCCATGGTACCGATAATTGATGCGTTCGGTAAGCATGCGATTTCCAAGACCTCCTTGCTTGTCAATAACTCGGACCAATTTATTGTAGATGACTCGCTCTAACAATTTCCCCATTGTGCCTGTAAGACACGTCAATCTATAGAAGCATGGCTCATCTGGCGGTCTGCCAGCCTTATGATTAGTACCAGTTTCTGCCGCTTCCATGCTGCAGGGAATATCTCCTCGGACTCGAACTAACCGAAAATGTTCCATTTACATTACAGGATCAGTTTAAAGGCCTTAGTTGGTATCCGCGGTTTTACTGTCGCCTGTGCTACTTCAGATCTCCAGAACTGACGTCACATTAATAGACCGTTAGGGTCTATCGTTCCCCTGCTCTTCGTGAGGAGTATCCATTGCAGAACTTTCTACAAGAAGGTAGGACCCATGATTTGTTGAGATGAAGGCTCACCGAAATTTTACGTCCACCTCAGAACGAACCTGTTTAAAATCTCGCTCCTACTCTGATGGATGGTCAGCTCGTGGTTTTTGTGGGTTTCCTTATTGGCGCTCTATTTTTGCCCTAGTTGGTCCTACCTGCGACCCTCCGTGCGACTCATTCACTTGGTGCCATTCTAATCGAATTTTGACCAAGTTGCGATTTTACCAATAGGTGGGTTTTCTGTTGGGTAGTGTGCATCTCCTAGATAGAGACGACCCATTTGCTTTTGCAATGAATTGCATCACATAAGGAGTTATTTTTATGAAAGTAATTGTCATAGTAGATCAGGTTAAACTCATTTTAGTGAAAATTGGTTCAATTAAGTTTTTGGTATACTGGTTCCCTCCCCTGTGGCTCGCGCGACAGTTTAGGAATGACTGCATGAAGATCACTAATAGATATAGCCCCGTTGACGTGTTTGAACATACCTTGAGTCAGTGCAGGGTTGACAAAAAGTGAAGTCTAAAACCGGGCCAGATCCTCTTTCCGAAAGCTGTTTACACTACCATCGTTGACTAAAGCTATACTCAACTGCGCACAAAGGTGAGGTCTACAACCGAGCCAGAGCCAGAGCCTCCCCGAAAGGTGTTTTCATCAGTTTCCATGCCCAGAGCTTTATTCTATTTCCCAAAAAATTCGAATAGATTGTGTCTCCTTTAATTTGCTTCTTTGCAACCATACCTAAAATTCTAAGCTTGGGAATTATCGTGAACTACCTTTGGACTTTGTCAGATATCTTCTCGAATTCAATCAATGTCAGACATTGTAGCCCGTAGCAGCTGTTCACATATACGCCACTTATTTTCGCCCACCCAAAGCCACTGACCACTTAGCTCTCTGATCAAGTCATCATAATTGTATCCAGACTAGGCAGAAAAACAAGCCATTTATAGTGGTAACATTAAATTGGTACTCCAAGAGGACTCAACTGAAGCTAGATAGACATGGTTTGACCATCACATTTGTAGAAATTCGGCCAAAAAGAGAGGAGCTAGTAGCTTCAAAAGGCCAAGGACTGACATCAGAAGGCGCTAAATTGCAAACGAAATCTTGACAGATTTCAAATGGAGGCTCCTAAAACTGAATGTTTTGTCGGCAGGCTCTGGATTTAACCATCATTGTTTACTGAACTGCTAAAAGTAGGCCCAGAATATGTAGGTAATACGCACTTTGTAAGCAACTCCCTTTGGTTTCATCAGTAATGAATATTGTTTTGCAACTTGAAACCAGGGGAGGAGAAAAATCTCTGACGAGTTGCATCCTCACCTCATTCTTTTTCAGGCCTGAGGTAAGCATGAATTAGAACCTACTAAACTCCTGTCTGCTCCTCCTGCTCTACATTTACTTCACCTGACCGCGACATACGTTAGCGCTACTTATTGAATACTGCTATAAAGCCCGAGGTTTTAAGAAGGGTGACAACCATATACAGCGTTGAACGACTGGACTTTGGCATGCCAAAGAGCAACAGCAAAAGAGAGGAATATTCGGCAAATAGCCAAAAAATTCGATTATGCAAATCACCCGACCTATAAAACCTATAAGACCTGACCTATAACCGCATTCTATTTTATTGGCAGCAAAAAATGCTTTCGTCGAAAATAGCGGGGGTTACACTATTCGAACCTGTTCAGACAGTCAGACCTTAGAAGTAGATACCTCGGAAAGGTTTTCTTCGGCGAATTACCTGCGGACTTCCAGCCCCTTGAAGATATTCTCAGATTTGCAACAACTTGAAATCGCGTCACGCTGGAGAGTGTTGAATAGGGGATGGCCCTAATAAAAAGGCCTGAGTGCTTATAGCTGCGTCTCCCCCGCTTATATAAGCCAATCTAGCCTAGCCTAGCCCTTTATTATAATCGCATCTCCTGCTAATACTGTAGCAGAAAAAAGATAACACAGGAAAATACAACGTATTTTTGAAAACCATTCACCACCTTCGGAAGTTTCACCGGATGTTTCGAAACCAAAACAACTCCCACCCAAAATTAATCATTCAGTAATCCCAATAATTCCGTACCACGTGAAAATGATTACATAAGCTCCTATTCCTATTATCCCCTCCCAACAGCTGCTAAATCCACTTCTCAAAAACATTTCTTCAGAATTGCTTATGTGTCATAACGAACTCCGAACATAATACCCCCAAAGTTTTCGTGTTAATTTCCGCCCAGCATCCAATATCCTTTACGAACCAACAGCAACACACTTCCCAAGATGTAACCTCGCACTTATGTTAGGAAAATGAAGGAAACTGCAAATTGGACTGATTTATCGCATCGTACAGGCCTGCGAACTCATCCGAACCTGAAGAGGATCAATAATCCTTTCGGAATTAGTGGTAAGGAATGAGGCAAAACGTAATTCTATTACCACAGGTTACCTTTGAAGCAAATCCTGTATATTTCGAAGTTATGGCAGTTTGTATGCATGTGTAAGTCTACACAGCCTTGTACATTTGTCATGGGGTTGGGGATGAACGTTCATTGAACATTTTTAGGAATAGTTGAGCAAGCATTCAACAACATCCCCCGGAAAGAGGTCAAGCATTAAATTGACATTTCGGAAATCGTTCTCTCAGGAAAATAAATGGGGGCCTGGCCGTCTGGACAACTTTCACTTATTTTCCCTCAATACGCATATTCACAAAACATAAATTCATTTTTCGGAACATTTCCAAATTTCCCGAAAACATTGTTTGCCTTGTTCATGCTAAATTTGGCTAATATGAATGTTTCACAAGGGCAGGATGGGGGAAAACAAAGCTCAAAGAGGCAAATTATTTCAAGATGTTCAGTTGGATAGGGAAAATTCACAGAAAATCCAATTTTCCATCTACTAGCATTGTCTTATCGAGCCCGAAGCAATTTGTTAAGTAGCTCGTTAGAAAAAACGACGTTTTGGATTTTTATTTCAGATACTTATAGGCAGGATTTCCACAGGGAACCATCCAATTCAGGGTCTTTAAAATAGAAGGCTAATGGAGTTTTAAGTTTTATTGGCTAGTATTTGGGGGAATGATGTTGAAGATGTTGGAAGTACAAGCGTGAAAGTTGGAAGTTAAAACGAATGAATAGAAAGTCATTGTGAAAGCTGATACTGGCATTCTTAGTAATGCGAGCTCGTAAGATAATCAGTTTGAAGGCTAAATGTGCCACTATTTGGTTTGAAGATAAAATTAATAGGAATGATAATGATATTATCAAATTGGCGGCGGCATGACTGTTGAGGCAGATGGTAGAGTCATCGATCCATATGTCCAGAGATAGCTGAAATTTGGGCCGTTTTTCGGATCAAGAATTTATGGGAAGGCATGAATGAGCGTCTTTTCATCTAAATAGATTTACATCTTTATTCTCTGGCAAGATACATATTTTTTCGCCTTTTCTTTCCATTGAAAGCTCTACATGTAGGGTTGGAGAGAAGTACAGCCTTTCAGCACTCAAACCACAGTGATCTTTTGAAATCGGCTCCCCGTCGAACAGAATATCCAGGAGTCGTCCCTATATGACGGAATCTTCGCTTGCGAATGTTAGCACCAAAAATCAAATGATGCTCCATAGCCGGTGCATTCACATAGAAACCGTTCTATCGATTCCGCTTCCTCGTAACGAGAGCATCTTGTAGCAGTCATATTCTGAACCTACATCCACCTAGTGAGCTATTGCCAGGTGGAATGTCCAGAATTCATCCGGTTTTCTACAGGATAAACTTTGCACAACATTTGCTGGTTTTTAACAAGAAAAGTTTGGTATACCTATCATCCTTCAGCCTCTGGCACTCGCTCTTATTCCAAGCTTGTTCAATGTTTTGACAGCAACATACCCAAAAGGCGCTCAAAACGTTTGCAATGCTTTGAACCATCTTTTTCAGCTAAAATTTAATTTAATTTAATTTTTTTGAGGAGGACCTAGTACACGATAGGATTTCGTTGCTCGATTTGTCAGTCTCGCAGATGTTGATGCGGACGCTAAAATGGTTCAGCAAATGGAGGTGAAGTTGGTACAGACTACGGAAAGACCTGCTCATTTGCTACGTTAGATGAACCTCAAGTACTCTCTATCATTCAATCTACTGAGCATGCTCTTCTTATCTTGATAGAGTCAATTTCAGAAGCCAGCGACACCGAGAATGTCTTAGTTGTCTTCGTCGGTTTCCATTTATCTATTGGTAGGGTACAGCGTATCAACCACATTTACACGCATCATTCACGGTTACCTGAAATGCACTTCACCTCCTCCCACGATTTCGTGAGATGCCTGAACTCTTTCTCTACTGCGTCAAAAGCCCTTGGGGGTACTTACCCGTGAACCATATTGGGAGAGTGGATACCACCATGGCCATAGCAGCAATCAAATCAGGATAATCAAATAATCACACAACGTAATAGTCTGCACAGTAATAAGGCGACTGAAAGTCGTACTACTCTTCACCAACGCATCCCCCTTAGTGACTCAGTAGCAAATGCCGACGTCCTCCGGAGTTCAATTTCCTCAAATGGGACATTACAGGCAAGAAATAGATGGATGTTGACCGTTAAACTGGACTTTTTTGGTACATGGCATCTGAGCTCTGAAAAGTAATGAACTGGGACCCAATACAGTGCGGACTCAGGACTCTCAGCATCCTCAACAAAAAATATTTGCTTCGGCTGGTTTAGGTCTGGACTTATGACGGATTTCACTTGAATATAATTCGTACCCATTATGTGTTTGCGATTAGCAATTACCATCTGTCATTACTTTCGGTCACGGTGCTCCCAGGGCAGAGGTGAGGCAGCGTCTGCCCTGGACGAATCCGTCTGTCAACTCCAAAAAGAGCAGTCCGTGGACTACAAAAGAGAAAGTAAGTTGCTTCCCAAGTGGTCCGATCCGTCACCAAGTGGGTGCGGACTCAGGACTCCCAGGATTCTAAAAAACCAGTTAGGCTTGACCCATTAGACCTCTTCACACATCTGGAATTCCTAAGGTACGGCAATGATATCATTAGTATCAAGCGCGAAGGCTATGTGAGGGCGACGACCAACTTCAAGACCGCACAAACAGCAAACCGCTTCGCAGCGGACAACACAATGTGCCATCGTAGTTTTCACTGCTTTCACATTTCAATGCGGCCGAGGTATCCGAAATTGTAACATTGCCGAAGAGAGAAAATCTGATCTGTTGCTGATTTGCCTGCAGTCAAGCGTCTTTGGTAGAGGCGAATGATGTTCTGGGCGTATGGGCCTATCCGGCCTAGCAAGATAGCGGAGAACATCTTATATAGAGAATATCTCAGCAAGGTGATACCTCTATAATTGCTGCACTGCGTGATATTTCCCTTTTTATATATTAGATAGATAATTCCTCTTTGTCAGTCGTTAGGCATTGATTCGCTGTCCCACACCTTGAGCACAAGTTGATGAACCACTTGGTGCAATTAGTCGCCTCCATATTTAGTTAATTCGGCTGTCACTCCATCGGCTCCTGGTCGCTTATGATTTTTAAGCCGATGAATTGTACAGACTGTTTCTTCTGTACTTGGTAGCGACAGTATTATCCGTCGCCTTCAGTTGGCAGGACCTCCAACTCAACGTCAAAGTACTGAAACCGTAGCTCCAATATGCCCATTCTGTCAGAAATCAGATTTCCCTCTTTGTCTCGGCAGAATGAACAGCGCAGTGTGTAAGGCTTCATCCTGCTGACTGGCGCGGTTGCTCTCTGTACTTTTCGAGTTCACAGACCTATTCGTTCTCCCAGGTTTCCTTTTGTATCTGTGAAGTCGCTGCTCGTGTTAAGTCTCCTCGCGTGCCGCAGTCCTTTGACAATGCAACATTACTCGGCAGGCAGCATTCTTCCGTTGCTAGCTCACATTCATCGTCAAACCAGCCGTTCCGATTTTTTTTGCGGCTGGGGCCAAGTATGTTTGTGGCCATATTTATGATAATGTTCTTCAGGTGGTTGTGAAGATGATTTGTTGATGCTTCATCTCCAGGATCTCTGTTGACTGCGGCTATTGCGGTACCCATTCCCCTCTTGTTGTGTTGTGGTTGGCTTCAAGGGTAACTCTCACCTAATTATTAGAAGGGATTCTAGGTGGTGTTGTTATTCGACCTCAGAGCTCTATGCCGACGAGACAGTGATCCGAGTCTATATTGGCCCCCCTATATGTTCTGACATTCATCAAGGCTGCGAGGTGGCGGCGTTCGATCAACACGTGGTCAATTTGGTTGAAAGTGGCTCCGTCTGGAGAGGCCCATGTATGTTTATGGACCGCTTTCCGCGCAAACCAGGTACTTCCAACAACCATTTCGTGTGACCCTGCTAATTGAATAATCCGCAGTCCGTTATCATTTGTATTTTCGTGTAAGCTATGGGAGCCAACGTATCGCCTGAATACGGGCTCCTTCCCTACTTGGCTGTTAAAATCCCCAAGTATGATTTTGATATCATATCTAGGACAGGCTTCGAGGGTTCGTTCTACTGTCTATCCTTCTCGGACTCTGCAGCCTCCTCTGTAGGGGCGTGAACGTTTATGAGGCTTATATTTCTAAACTTGCATCACAAGCGCAGAGTGCATAGCCGTTTGCTTATGTTTTCAAAGCCGGTAACAGCAGGTTTCATTTTTTGGCTTACTAAGAAACCTATTCCGAGCACATGGTTTACTGGATGACCGCTATAATATATGGTGTAGTGGCTCTTCTCCAGGAAACCGATCCCTGTCCATCGCAACTCTTGTAATGCTGTTATATCAGACTCACCTTCATCCTTCTCAGTCTGCAGCTTTTCGTTAAGAAAGAGCTCCCAGCGGTCACCACGTGGAGGTGGGGATAGGGTTTGGTAGTAGAGCTGTTGGTGTTGGTTCAGCAGGCATTTCCCATCGTGGGTACCAATCCACGTTTCGTCCTGGGACCTATACTACCCTTTGTCCTTAATCCATATGCCCAAAGTTGGCTGAAATCTGGGATCAACAATGTATGGGAATCCATGAATAGGCGTCATTTCATCTAAATACCTTATATATTTTTTTAAACTTTTATTTCCATTGGAAATTCTTTGTGTGTGTGTTTTTTTTTTCGGCTAAGCCAAGATGTGGAATCTGGCAAAGTCATCAGCGGAAACCGCTGACCTACACGATTCGTAGACATAAATCCGCACCTACGTACTAAGACACACGCTCATCCCGCGGAACTGTCGTTAGATATTACTACACGGGCCCAGATAGCAATTATCGCTCACCTTTCTTTTTCCGCACCTTAATTACGAGCGCCCTACGTTGTCAGTCTTCCGATCCGTGTCATCTATTCAGCCAAAACGACTACCAGGAAGCCCGGCTACAACTAATGCGGCTTTATCTGATATCCTTCGAAAGCCACAAATCACCCTCAGAGCCCCTAATCTGTACAACCGTAATAGGCTTTTCCTAATTTCTTTATTCGTTAATGCTGCAGTCCATACTGGAGTGGCATAGAACAAGACTGAACTTTTGACTCTAGATAGGAACACTCTGCTGACATATTTGGGTCCGCCAATGTTTGGCAGCATTCGCGAAAGTGCTGGCTTTTTTTCGACGTACTATACATGCACTATGAATTTGAGTCTATTGTCGAGCATCACACCTAAATATTTAACCGCCTCCTTGCTTTGTATTGTCTGGCTTCCAACCTCCGGCTTGTTATCAAAATTGCAGATTTGTGATTTGTGAGCACTAGTCCGGCAGTTTCCAGCCAACTCTTGATAGCGCTTCGCTCGTGGATGTGCTTGTCAACTACAACCATAGCAATATCGTCGACGAGACCTATTACTTTTACCCCTCCTGGTAAATGCAGGCGGAAGACTCAATCATACAGATGTTCCACAAGAGCGGACCCAGTATCGACCCATGAGGAACTCCAGCTGAGACAGGGTGATAATTGGTGCTTTTGCCGCTCTCACAGTTTAGCCCCCTTTCTGTAAAGTAGTTAGACACTATGTTTCTCAGGAAGGGTGGTGTACTCATTCGGTTGAGGGACGTTTTGATGGCCGACCAGTTTACTGAGTTAAAACCATCCTTCTCATTCAACGTGACCTCGCCTCTCGCCTCGCCTCTCGCCTTCTATGGCAGTGGCTGCGGCGTCTACCGCCACCTTTATTGCATCGACGATGCAGCAAACTACCCTGAATCAAAACTACAAGTCGAAAAGACCCTTTTCATGTTAAGCCGTCTCGCACAATCTGTTGGCAATTAATCCATATGCCCATCGCATCTTGAAGGCATATTGGACGACATAATGACGAATCGCCAGGTTGTTTCCTTCTGGCATCAAAACCAAACGATGCTGTTTCTATTTCTTCCCCCTCATTCAGATATTACAACAGATAGTTTGCCTTTTCTATTCGCCAGTAATGTTTATTAAGATGCAACACGTCCTTTTTAGTATTGATGAAGGGAACAAGTGGTTCCCGAAATACCGGCATTTGCAAGCTTAATAAATATTGTGTGTTCGTGTGTGTGATGAGCGAGAAGCTGCAGCTTCTGAGCACTCAGGCCGTGTTGGCCCATTATACTCGCCACCCCCCCTAACGGAATATTCCGGATTCGTTAACGTATCGCATTCACATAAGAAATGCTCCGTGGATTCCGCTTCCACATTACAGGGGGGACACGTATCATCTTGAATAATTCCTATTCTGAACGTATGCCCATCTAGTGAATTATGGCCTGTCAGAATGCCTACAATACTCCTGCAAGTCCTCCTGCTTTTCGACAGGATAAACTTTGCGGTATGCATGTTTGGTTCTAGCAGGAAAAGTTTGGTGTGTCGAGCAACATTTAGGTTCTGCCACCTGTCATTGTGTCAAGCTTGTTCCCAGTTTTTGAAAACAGACTTAGCCAATGCTACTGATACTCCAATTGCTGGTTCCGGTCCCGGTCCCGGCATAGGGGAGATTGACCCCTCTTTCGCTAAAGCGTCCGAGATTTCATTTCCCTCTTTGCCACAGTGACCAGGTACCCAGAGTAGTTCCACCGTATTGACTCTGGAGATAGAGTTCAAACGGTTTCTGCATTCCAGAACGATTTTCGAGGTAATCAAAGGACTACTCAACGCCCTCAATGCAGCTTGGCTATCACTGCAGATTGCGATACGCTTGCCCTTCAACCGCTCGTCAACCACCCAGTTTGCCGCCCTTAGGATCGCATAGACTTCGGCTTGAAAAACCGTTGCATATTGTCCCAAAGGAAAATCGCACTTCTCGTTTTTATTCGAAAGGTAGACTCCGACTCTAGAACCCTCTTCTGTTTTTGTGCCATCGGTGTAGAAAACTTCCGTATATCTCGCCATGCATTCCTCTGGGACTTCCCAGTTCTCTCTACGCCACAGGGTAACTTCATATCTTCTACCAAACAGATGTATGGGGACACGAGAATCGGAAGGCATTGTAAGAACTGGATTCAGTCCTCCCAGTAACTCTTTCAATGCTCTGTGGCCCCCACACCAATTATTTCCATATAGATCTAATCGAATTAGTCTATGAGCTGCTCTCATTGCAATGTTTTGAATAAATATATCCAGGGGCTGCAATTGAGTAGTGCATTCAGAACTTCGCCGGATGTCGTGCTCATGGCACCAGTGATACCCAGACACACAGTTCTTTGCAGTGCGACTAGTTTACGGCTAGTACCTTTCATCTCAGGGAGGCAAAGGCCACCCAGTTTTCTCCTTTTTGTGAATAATACAATTGTGGTTTTATTTGGATTAACTGAAAGACCATGTCTGAGGCACCAGCTGTCTATTAAATCAACGGGGCGTTGTATATTCCTACACACCGTGTCCAAAGTCCATGCCCGGGTTCTGTTCACCCAGCATGCGGATGATGTCATCTGCCTTCCTTCTGTCCTGCGTAGCTCAGAGTTCACAATAGTGAACTTGGGCCGACCGCCGGAACTCAAAGCCGGGATTGCCTGCTGGAGCTACTCTATGGCAACCTCGTCAGTGTGCTCCAAATGGAGAAGCCCACCGCGAAAACCTTGAATGTTATATCGCGACTTCGTTTCAGGCTCCAGGATTTTTTTTCACAGGCATTCCCGGAGGATGGTAAATTGTTCCTCTGACATTTTGCCATCCTTGGAGGAAACTCCCACGGCAGCAATCAGAGCAGAGGCTGTAGCTTGCGCATACGTCCTCTTTCTTCCCGCCTTCGTATCCGTATTCCTATGGGAGGGACCAGCTTCATTGGGATTTCTCTCGCTGATTTGATCACCTCCCGGCAAACTCATACCAATCCCCGCGAGACGCGTGGATGTAAGCCCTGGTGCGGAGCACAATAAAGCGTTGGCCACAGCAGATGTGTTGGCCTTACGCTTCTTGCGCGCATTACCGCTGACAAAGAAGTCTGGTGCGTCCAGTGTGGATCTTACCGGGGTTTCCAGTTTATCCCCACCTTCCACCGGAGATTCCGCTTCCTTGCGTCCGATTTGTCTCGACGTTACCGCGCGTAATGGTGCAGCCACGTCCATGACCCCATTCCCAAGGCGCTTCATCTTTCTTCGCAGTGCTCTCTTCTGCCGCCAACTTGGGGCCTTTTCAGGTTCACGGTGTCTGGGCCACTTGGATCCATTTCCACATACTGCCGTTAAACCAGTAGCGTCCACGTCACCAGCTTCCCGTTCTTCCGCTCTTCCCGGTAAGAGTGAAGGGGAAGGTTCTGACGGGCAGGATTCAGCCTATAGTCCCCCCTCCTTAGTGGCCGAAGTTCCCTTCTGCCAAGCCTTCCTCTTCCGTTTGCCGATAGATTTGGGTTGTAGTACCGCGGACGGGCCGGTCATAATCAGATTCCCAGTTTCTCCCAAGTTGAGAGTTACCATACTTTCCTTTCTGGCTAATTTGGCCGTAGGCACTAAATGCACGCTTTCCATTAAGTCGGAAAGAATGCCTTCTACAGATTTATCTATAGGGGGTATGAATGTGGTGAGGCCTCCAAAATCCGTGTCTTTTCCACGACATGATTGCTCATGGTCGCGGGTGGATTCGAAGTTGGAGAGTTTATATCCTTCGTTTCCATATTCATATTTGGACACCCTTAATGTAATAGTAAGCTGCTACAGGCTCCCCCACCACGACAAAGTGGTGTCCGAGGGAGGCTTTCCCCTACTGTAACTTCGTTATTAATAGTACGATTTCCACCAAACTTTCCAGATGCTCCATATTAAGGACTTAATGGAGTTCGGAGAAAATTTCCAAAATAGAATAATATACTATTATTAATCTTATTTGAGAAGATATTGAAACAGGAATTCTCTTGTGTTCTAGATATCATATCATGGTCCCCCCCCCCCTTTTTTTGAAAATTGTTCCGTTGAGTAGTTCTTGGGAATAAGTCCTTGATAAAATTGGCCTCTTTCGGACCCCCGCAATCTCCTCTTTGGAAATATAAACAACAATATTAAACTAATACCTGCTTCGAAAAGTAGTAATCAAGATCGGGTCTAGTGGAATGGTCGCACTAGAGTCCCTGAAAACACAGCTGCAGCAGAGAAAGACAATGCTGTTGGATTTCATGGCACTTACACGTTAAGTTGTCCACAATTACCATTTTCGATGCAATGCTCTCCAACACGAGAATCTGACCAAACTATTCTAAATAATACTTTTATTTTAGTATTTATAAGTATCTGCCTACTGAAGAGATAGCCTTGAAGCTCTTATACTTTCTGCATATACTTCCCGAAACGCTACGGGCCATTTAGACCAAAGCTAACCAATCCGTTTCCCTCCCCGTAATGGGACTTAAAAACGATTACCCCAGTCACTAATTTTATTTTTAATCATATCAAAATATAGGATATATCTAAGTATAATAAATTTATCTGCCTATGGAGGTCGTAGGCCATTAGAATCCCTAATTGGGTATAAAATTCCGCCATTAAGCTAAAAGTTATCAAATAAATATTCTTAATGACCGCGAACACTTGTTAGAGGACCTTCTAAAAATAATGAGAATTTATTCAAGCCTTTAGAATGCTCTTATGTCCTTGTGCTGGCTAAATTCTCACCAGCAAATAGATGCATGATATTTTAAAAAACAAGGATATGAGATTTTAAGGGCATTTATTTCAGAAACAGAGGTAGGAATTTGGTTAGTTGGAATAGGAATTTGGTTTACTCATTTTGGGTTTGAATATTATCAAAATATCAAATAGTCCAGTGTGACAAAATATTGGGTTGGAGAAAAAGAAATGTCGTATTTGTGATGCAAGTTTGACGCTTTATTTAACATACTTAGAATTATCCGATTTAAGTCCCCTCGGCAAACTTCTTGCCATTTAGAAGACAACTTCATTATCCCCTCCTTATAAAACCCCCCTCCTTATTTGCAAAAAAACTCAGACAGCCAGCTTTCGCAAGCCCCTTTTGAGGCCAACTTAGTAGCACGAAGAGCCCGTAGCTTCTGGGGGGTTATCAAAGATGTGTGAGGCCGAGCGTTGTCCTGGTAGAACACAACACCATTCCTATTGACCAATTCTGGCCAGTTCTGGTTAATCGCCTGCTTCAAACGGTCGAGTTCCTCACAGTATAGGACCGAATTGAGGGTCTGGCCATAGTGGATGATTCCCTTCAAATCCCACCAAACACACAGCAAAACCTTCCTGGCCCTCAACTCGGGTTTGGCGATGGTTTGGGGCGGCTCGCCGCGCTTCAACCACGATCTTTTTCGTTTGATATTATCGTACGTGATCCACTTTTCATCACCAGTTACCATCCGCTTCGAAAATGGGTCGAATTCGTTCCGCTTCAGCAGTGCATCGCAGGCGTTGATTCGGTCCAAGAAATTTTTTTGCGTCAACTTTTGCCGCACCCAAACATCCAGCCTTTTTTGGAATCCAATCTTCTGTAAATGGTTCCAAATGGTTTTATGGTCTATACCCAGTTCCTGGCCAATCGAGGGAGTGCTCACATGCCGGTCTACTTCGGTTCCTACGACGATTGGCCTACCAGTGCAGGGTGCATCTTCGACATCCACTGCACCAGAACTAAATCGATCGAACCAACGCTGTTCTGTGCAAATCGTTACAGTATCGGGCCCATAAACTTCACAAATTTCTTCGGTCACCTTTGTTGCATTTTTACCTCGCAGGAAGTAAAAACGTAAAATATGACGAATTTCTTGCTTGGTGGACTCCATCTTTGGCGCGCTATAACTTGAGACTGAAACTGATAATCACAACACTGTCAAAGAGACACTTATAGCGCAGATTGCGTCTTCAAATCGCCGTACAACACAAGATATGTTTAAGTGTCGCCATCTATTGACAAAATACGACATTTCTTTTTCCCCACCCAATATTATATACTTGGGTAAAGGAAGAGCTCGTCATGTCGAATAGGATAAGCGAAGATACAGATATTACAAGTTTGGATACGCCCGTACATATCTTACATACTAAAAACTACGCATCTGTCATATGGCATTATGTTTTCTGCCACTTGCTCTCAATGCATTTCGATATTTTCGGATTCTTGCAATGCTGTAACTCGTAAGATAGGTCCAGAAAACGCTATTTCCTGCTTACTTTCGTGTACATACCTTGCATATCCTAGAGCAATATCATTATGAACAGCAACAACTGGCGAGCGAATTTTATCTCAATTTTGTGCATCTTTTGTATTCATAAACTGACTCCCGAAAAGACCCCCCCAACAGTTATCTAAAGTCCATACAAATTCAAATTCGGGACAACTATCTTCAAGTTGTTCATTTGAATATTTCCACCGAGTAATATTGACCATTGTAAGTCTTCACAGCAGAGATTTAACTATTTTTATTTAGATAAAAGTTGGTATGAAAAGTTTAAAGTTCAGTGCAGAGTATCTAGCTTCGTACTTTCCATTGAAAAGTTTAAACCATTTTCGCCACCTTAACTGCAGTGAAATGCTGTTAAGCGGAAAAATCTAAAGTTGAATAGTTTAAAGTTTAAGTTGCCTCAATAGTATGAGAACGTTGGTGTTGATTCCTGTGAGTGAAATCTAATTCTTGTTCGGCTACAAAGCTTGCGAATTTTAGTTCGACGAGTAAATATTTTCGATCAAGCTTGAATACGAAACTTAGATTGGCTAGTGTGAAGGAAACATTTTAGATATGCCAAGATTAGATGCTTTTCAACAACGTTTTGTACTTGACTCCAATCTAATCCGCATTTACACTTATCTTTTCAACGGGTATCTGGACTACACATAAGAGCGAAACTTTTCATGTCGATTAGCATAATCTTCTCGAACCTTACCTACCTCCCTACAGGAAAATTGAACTTATCGAGGCTTACAAGATGAGCTTATCTAAACTTTCCTTTTAAGCAAATTTACGACTCGTTGACTTAATGAAATCTCACCTCAAAGATAAAGCGACGTTGTTCCATTGTCCCGAACCATTTCATCACAGATTTTCGGATTCATCCAGACTATGTACTCTCTGTACTTTGCTTTATGTCGGTCAGCTTTATCCTTGCTCCATCAAATCCAAAGGAATGGTTAGTTGGGATAGTCGAGATGGGGATGATTTGCATATTGCAGATGCTTACGGAGAAACATTTGCTGTTGTTGAAGGAAGATGCACAAAATTGAGCCAAATCAGAGGAATTCAATAGAATGAACGAAAGCGTAGGGCCATGGACTGGAAGAATTTCTAATTCTAAGAAAGTACGTAGTTGGCAGTTGCAGAAGCAGAGATAGCAATGTCGGATGAACTTGAACTCCTTTGGAATCTACTTTGTGATTGTAAATCTAAAGAGAGGTAAGCAGCCTTTCTAAGGCGATCTAAATTCTTGAATTCTTGTTCAGCACAGACCAAATCTGTGTAATTATCTACATCGGTCAAGAGTGGCATTTAACTACTCATAGGTAGATTACTGTAATAACACGGACCATATATAGAGTAAAGAGTGCAGTTCTACAGTCAATAAATGCATAGCAACAGATTTACCAATTATTAGATTAACTTTGCTCGAAGTATTGCTTTGAAGATTTTAGTCCCAAACTATGCAAGATGGAGGTAGTATCAGTGACTGTTCCAAAGAGCGTAACTACTGACATGAAATAAAAGATTCCTAAAACCGTGATTGTTGCAGGAAGAACCAGGATAACAAAATCTAGCCGGCATTTGCAAAGAATATTTGCTCCTAACCCTGGAGTGAAAGATCTTTTTGAGATAAAAAAAATGTCTTTGAAGAGAAGCAGCTAAAGTATCTTGCTTGTAGTGTAACTACCGCACAAACATACTAATTGCCTCGTAAAGAGTAGTTTCTGTGGATCTACCTTCGAAGTATATATCTGAGTCTTGAAGAAGGGCATTCCCTCCATAATCGCCCTCAAACGGATATCCAGGACGTGCTCTAGGGTTTTCAATACAAAACAGAGGTGACGCTGATTAAGCTGAAAGTAGTTCACAGCACTCTCGCTGTTGGTCCGAAAGCCCGCCCGCATTGCCAGTTCGCGTACCGGAAGGTTGCTCTTGATAACTTCACTCAACTTCCTCTAGTTGATCTTTCAAGAGTATCTAAAAGAGTTGGAGACCCCTGCAACGAGATTTAGACTGCAACTGTGATCTGAGAAGGGTCTCTGGTCAGCCAGATTCACCATCCTGAATTAAATTGAACATTGGTGTAAGGCCTCTGTCATACAATGATAGATTTGTATTAATAACGAAGTAGTAGAGAGACTCAGTTCTTTTCTTAATTTATCGGCCGTCCCAAAGCGGTATGTCTTTCATTGGGGTTCCAGCTTATCAACATATTGGCCTTCTTTGATTCGTTGGTGATCGCTAAACATTCTGGTGGATCTAATCGGCCGGGAACCATGTAAGCCGAGCAGGTATACATGCTCTCCGCTCCTTTCTATCCAGTTTGACCACAGGGAAGTCGCTGGAACTCAAGACTGGACATAGGAAGATATATAGGCTCTTCCTGGTGAGGATACGTGCTCCTGCCACGATACTGGTCTTTTTCTAAGGAATAAGTTGTAATATTAGCTTTTAAGTCATATGATGGTTCAGACTCCTCGGATCCATTGCTCCTTTGTTAAAGCGACATCTATATTCTGCTTTCAACGGAAGACCTAAAGATTGAAATGTGCTTCCCTTAGTATGATCTGCTAGCGTAGGAGTCTCGTCAGTCTCCGTCCGACCGTTGATCTTCATCTTCTCCAACAATTCGTTAGCGGCTCTGACTGGATCCCAGTCGTCGCCGAGTTTCAAAGAGCAGAAAACTTGCACTTTTGCGTTCCAAATTCGAACTGTACTGTCTAGTAGTCAGTATCCAAAAGTTCCTGGGGCTTTGTCCTTATCCATGCGGATCTACGGGAAACAGATTTGAGCGCTCGGTCCCCTGGGAATCTCGTAGTATAGGATGACTTTTAGGTTTAAGCCTCGTCGTGGAATTGTTTCTCAGCAGTGGCCAGTTGTTTCATTATGTGCAGAGCTTGCTTGGTCCTCGAGCCCTTGGACACTCTGCTCCTATTGTCTTGTTGTTCAGCCACATATTGAGATCGATTACCCTTGACGGCAGTAGACTTCGCCTTCTGCTGGTTTCCCACGTGTTCATTATTATATTCTTCGGTAATCGTCTGCACTTTACGAGGTCCTTTTCAACCCAACCCCACCCCAACCCCCGAATATGTACGATATCTGATATAGCTCCTGGGTAGGACTCCAGTGGACTTCACGTTTGTCACTAGTTTCCGGCAGCCGACATTCATGTGGGCCCTTGTTTCTCCGGGCAACCGTCACATTGACATTTGCGATAATGCGCCTGGCATCACTATCTCTTCTACCTCAACCGTCAATTCGTTGGTTTTTAAATGTTAATTCATGTCCGGGAGCCACGAATACTCCAGGAAAATCTTCGTACTGGCTAGCCCAGCCACCGAAGTGAGAAGTTTACTTGAAATTAAAGGTGCTCAAGGAATTCAAACCCAATAGTTCTACTACCAAGTTATATCTCCATTTCACGCGGTGATCGCTGAGAGTTCTTACTTAATGAAAAACTTCAGGTGGAGAAGGATGAAGGCGGGACTGCCGCACCTGAAAACGAGATAAATTGTACCAACAGGTCCTTCGAGTTGGGGGTTGAGTAGGGCTGACAACCTTACATGGAAAACCGACGTTACGAAGTCATCGAAGGAGCCTCGGATTGGATGGATTTTACAACGACGAACCCGGCAACGAGCCACTTCACCATATATTATAGCGGCCATCCAGTAAACCATGTACTCGGAGTAGGTTCGCTAGTCAGCCAAAAAATGAAACCTGCTGTTATCGGCTTTCAAAATATAAGCGAACTGCCATGCACTCGGTGTTTGCGAGGGAAATTTAGAAATAAAAACCTCATTAACGTTCACGCCCCTACAGAGTAGACTGCAGGGTCGGAAAAGATTACCTTCTACAATATCAAAATTATACTTGGTAGTCAAGTAGAGACGTTTCGCTCGAAACGTCTCACCATAAGGTCAACGCTCTTACTATACAAAACAATCATCTTGTAAGTCATTATGTATTCCTCGGATTCTTGGATCAAATTCTTGGGGAGAGGAGAGTCTTCCGAAGAATTTTTGGTCCCCTACCTAAGGATGAATGATTCCGGCTCAATAGCTTACGGTGGGCGGGTTACTTTGTCCTTATGGATGAGGATGATCCAGCCCGGAAAGTCTATTAGCGCAATATCTATAGTAGAAAAAGAAGACGTGGCTCACCCTGCCTAGGATGTAGCGATGGAGCCCCAGCTTTAAAGGAAATCAAATTGATGAACCGGGATGTCTGGAGTTCCTTACTAAGGCATACATAGACCGAATACCGGTTGTTGCACCGTTGATGATAAAGGAATTCAGAGTCTGCCAACTAAATACCAACCTCCTTTTGGCCACACAGCTCTCAGAGTATGTTCTTTCATTTCGGCTTGGGGTCCTGGTGGCGTCTTTTCCGGTGCAGGGTGAACAATACCCAGGCTTTTACTTGAGTTAATTTCTTCGCTGAACCCACTTGTCCCTACCCTATTGGTCATGTGAACAGATTTTCGCCAGTTGTCGCATTTATACCTCCGAAAATTCAAACCCAGTTATTGAACAACCACCGTATTTATCATATTATTGTTCATAGATCAGAAGTTGGTGCTCGGGTTACTGTGAATGAGATACGGTAACTGTAGTCTATTTTATGCGGCATTTATATAAAATACCATTGAACCGTGTGAGGTGTCAAATTGATTCCTGTTCTAGATGACGATCGTTTTGATTCTGATGAAAACTAATGGATCCCTGTTTCGTCAATTGTCACACACCGACGCACAAATTCGGGTTTTTTATACAGGAAGAACTAATTAATAATTTTGTGGATTTTTTGGTATTTTTGTCAGTAACAGCCTCTTTGAGGCATCCACTGCGTGCACCGCCCTTGGTGCTCATTTCGTCTTGTTTAAAATTAGCAAAACACTTCTCAATGGTTTCCTGGTAGAAAGTCCAAATAATGTTTATCAAGCCAAGCCTTGGTTTCAACAGTATTCGTTTTCGCCAAAAAGCAATGCATTATTAGACGCGAAATTTTGTTTTATTACTTTTCTTCAATCTAAAAGTTGCTTCACTCAAAATCCTCTATCCTACAAATTAATAGTCCGACAGCTGTCAAATTTGCACACGTATCTTTTGGAGGTTAGGGTTAACTAAAGATGATATGGATAGAAGCACCATCTGTGTGTTAGCCTACGAACTTATTAGCCTACCTGGTAAAGGAACCTGGAATCATAAACATGCTATACTGTTGGGAAACTAGTATAGTATCAGCGATGTTAGGTGCGTATCTGTATGAGAAAGAGGGCTTTTCGTTTTCAGAATATCTAACTTAAATATTTTGAACTATCATCAGTGGACTCCGTAGATATCCGAAAAGCCAATCTAGATCCTCAGACAATAGTCAAAAGTAAGAGTCGAATGGTGTTTGCAAATTTGGAATGTAACCCTCTTTTACTTATCAGGAACATAATTATCAACTGATGGAACCCTAACTTCTATATGTCCTTGTTACCTTTTTTGACAAATGGGGAGCACGGTCAGTAAACTATTACCTTTACTAGAAATTTTAACGAGTTCATGTCATCCAAATCAATAATTTCTTTATGTTTTTCGCCTGTTCTTTATGGGTTCTGCCTAGTGTAACCTTTGATGGAATCAACACACATACATATACTCATTGAAATTTAGTTAAATTACTCTCCAGAATTCCTTGTAATCGCTACTTTGATCACTTTGACAGTTGTTCATTTGATTTCGCTCTCCTCCTCTCTGAAATTCGGCACAGCTAAATGTCTCCTTGAAAATGTTCACTTTGCATAAAACATTTCATCTCCATTCATCAATCAAAGTCGAAACATTTCTAATTAATCTCCAAAAAGGCTATCCCTACATATGTACATATGTGCAATAACATTCAAAAACAGGCAGATGAATAAATCTTTCATTACGATAATTTTACCTTTCATGTTCAAATTCGTCATTTATGTTGTAACCTGATCAGACCTATCTGAATTGGGTACTGAACCCGTAGGGTTCAGGGTTAGATTAGACGAACTTGAAAGGTTTATTTTATCGTCCTTTTCGCATGTTGGTTGAAAAATGTTTAATGCTTCGTATGATAATCACAGACATATTGTATGATTATTTTCCCAGAAAATATCAATTTATTACCATTGGTGTGATGCGAAAAGGTAATTATTGCTGAGAAGTTCTCGAAATGTGTCATTTGCATGAAAAGATATTTGTTAGTCTATGCAAACGAAGAAAAGTCGTAACTTTTTCTTTTGATGAAAATACTATGTTTTCGCGAATTTTAGTTACGATATATATTTTCAGATTATTAAACTTTTTTGGAAAACCATCAATTTTATAACGATGAATTGGAAACAGACTCGCAGGAAAGAAAATCCTGACCCAGGATGAAAATTGCATATACCACCCCCTATCAGAACTTTTCCCAATGAAATGTTGATACTAGGCCTCCGAGAAAATTCTGAGCACAAGTGACTTAAGCTCGTTTCACATCTCTACGGTTCCATTCAGTTTCGGTTGCTGCCGACATGTGTGAAACGATGTTCCGGTTTCAATTCGGTACCTAATTGAAACCGTGTAGCGTTAAATACTTTGACGACACGAATAGGTTTTACTTTGAGTTGTCGGTAGTAACCTAAACAGAACTGAAAACGAACCAAACCGCATGGAATTGTATGTGTGTAAAAAGGCGCCTTATAAAAACTACAAAACATGACATGGTCGAGAATGCTACTGGGAGGATCCTTTTGTTCGATGTAGCCATTACCATATACGCTAGACTCGAGTGCATTCTTAGCAACTTTCAAAGCAGTCTTTCACTGGGTGAAGTGCTTTTTACAGAATGAGGGGTATTCTTTAAATAATTCGCAATCGCCTCAGCCAATGCGAGAAATCGTCATCGTTCAAGAGTAATCTGTCAATCGATCAATGACTGATGGCGTTGAAAAATTATATTTCCTATTATACCCGCTCGAATAATTTCTAATATTAGCGATAAGTTCGTGTATCTGTTGATTGAGTCCGAATAGCTCAGTCTTCAGTCTCAGTACTTCCCGCAAAATGGTGTACTTTTGCATGGTGAACCAGAACCAGACTGTACGAAAGTCCCAGGACATCAAGGGAAGTGGTGAGAGATTTAGGTGCAATACCTGTAGCTGACAATATTATGGGAACTAGAACCACCTGCTCGAGAAGCCAAATTTCTTTGATTTACCGAGCCAATGGCTCATAGTTCACCTTCTTCTCCACGTATCTCCGTTCAATGTTGCTATTATCGGGGATAGCAACATAAATAATATACGCGGAGCGACCCGTCCTGTCAACTGACAGTATGTCAGGCTTGTTATGTGCAGTATGGCAATCAGTCAGAACTTGCCGGTCCCAATACACGCTGAAAGTAGAACTATCAAGTACTGCTTGCGGCTTATATCGGTAAACCGGACATGTCCCCGTGATCAGCCCATGCTTGTATGCAAGGTTTTGATCACTCTTACATACAACGTTATGCCTGGCGGTGTATTGCGCCGGTACCATTACAGTGCAGCAAGAAATGAGATGGTTCAACGTTTCTAACGCCGAACCACATATTCTACACTGATTGTTCTCCACTCGCTCTCTCATGATGAGCTTTTCATAAGCTCGGGTGGCGACCACGCCATCCTAAATGGAACACATGAATCCCTGAGTCTCAGCAAAAGGCTCCCCAGCACACAGCCATCTGTTTGGCAAATGCAAATCAACAAATGGCTGCGTGTTTACCGTGCATTCCCTTCGACTTCCATTCATCGATCCACTCTTGGTCCGACTTCACCCCACTCTAAGGATTGAAAGATCGATCCTTCAAGTTAAGTGGAGTCAGCTCACAGTCTGCCTTACAGACAGCCGCATGCAAGGGACTCGACTGCTCTTTGCTGTAAAAATAAGCTCGCAGCGAGTCGACTTGGCGATGATGTTGTACCGCCTCGTCAATCACGCCCCTGCTTCCGATGTCACGAGGCAGGTTCATCCGCTCCACGGCAGACTTTGGATGATACATTTGGAATTTGGACATAGTTGTCCGTATTTTCCCCTGGACATTTTCCAGATCAGTCTTCGTCCACGGAAATATTCCGAATGCATAAGCCAATGAAGGGATAGTGAATACATTGAACGCGCTTATTTTATCCCCGAGAGATGCGATTTCAGCACCAGGTTTACACGTCGCAGGGATGACTTGGATTCGACACTTGTCTAATCCAAACTCCATCCGAATATCACGGCTGAACATGCCTATTATTCACAACAGACTTCTAAGATGGTCGTCAGTACCAGCATACAGCTTCATGTCATCTAAATACATCAAGTGTATCAGTTCACACTTAGTACGTAGGCTTTACTCTATTGCAAAACCATTCCCTGTAGTTTAATTCAGTAGCCATGAAAGGGGATCAGTGCCATACAAAACCAAAGGAGACTCAACGAATCCCCCTGGAAGATGCCCCTCCGTACACGGATGGGCTCTGATGTATTACCACCCTCAGATGTACGCACTGATAAGGTGGTATGCCACCCTTCCATGATTGTCGCCAAAAACTTTATTAGTTTCGGATCAATGCGATACAGACGTGGGATATCGATTAGCTAGGTATGCGGGGCGCTATCAAAAGCCTTGGCATAATCGATATAGCAACTAAAGAGGTTTCTTTGGCATCTAGTTGCTTGTCCTACAACTACCGGGTCGATAATGAGTTGCTCTTTGCAACCCCTTCCGCTCCTCGGACAGAATGTTGTTGGTCTCGAGGTGCGCATTGACCCTTCCAGTAATAATGGACGTTATGGATTTGCAGAGGGTTGGTAAGCAAGTAATCGGTATTGTGTCTGCTGGGTCCTGCACTGTGTCCTTCTTAGGGATAAGGCAGGCAATCCCCGCAGTGAGGAAGAGTGGAAATTCCTCCGGCCGACTCATGACCTGATCTATGCTGCGTGCCAACCGACTGTGTACGGTGGTAAATTTCTTATACCAGAAATTCTGTATCCGATCCAGACCTGGGCCACTCCAGTTCTTCGAGCTGTTTATGGCTCGGCGAACTTCCTTTTCGGTAACATCCGCAAAATTCATGCCAGACGTATTGGCATGAATGGTGCCTTCGACGGTGATCCACTCAGCATGCTAGCCCTAACGTCCACCCCAATACTCTTTCGCTTCCGGCACCGAAAACTGTACTGTCTGGACGCTTTGTTGGAATTCGTTGAGAGGTCTGAAAAAGTTCCGCTGGTTCCTCGCGTATGTTGCATTCTGGACACGTCTGGAATGACTTTCGCCATATCGTCGTAACCGACTGCATTAGCAGAAGGTTTCTGCTTTAGTGTGTCCAGAATTTCAACTACGGGTGTCTCACTGGGGATGGCATACTTCGGGTAAACCCTCTGCACTTTATTTCTCGCCCATCTGTTGGCATTGCCAATGCTGATTTGAATCTGTCTAGCAATGTCCGAACTTTCCATGGTGGATCTCTTTGGTCACTCTAACCAATAACACGAAAGGGAATCTTCTGACCGTGCAATCTGATAGTCGCAACTACACCAAAATATACAAGTGATTGTAGTTGCAGTAGCGACATATCAGCTGAGATTGCATCATTGATTTGAGATAGAATTCCCGGAGTTGCTGGAGATGAATAGAGCCTGGGAATACCTGGTCTATGCAAAGGATCCATAACGAGAATTCTATACACGCTCTTTGGAATTTGTCTCGAACCTCAACGGAAACCTCAGCTGGACGGTGGAGAAGAGTGCTGCGGCGAGTACTGAAACTGTTGCCTGCAGTGCGGCGGGGTGTTGTTGATTCTGCCGCCTCTGGCCCCATCGAATCTCGGTCACCAGTTTCCCCAATGACCTCAAGTCGAACACGCTCGTTGATGGTGGGTGGGATTAAATCGCTGTCGAGTAATAAAGTGGTACTGGTCTGCGACTCGCTGCACAGTCACGTGCGCGAATTGCGGGAAACGCTCGACGAATCTCCGGTGCAACAAAGGGCGATAAGGTGTAGTCGCCCCCACTGTTATTTCGTAGTTCGAGCGGATGATGAAGACGTTCATTTTTTCAGTCCATTTCATCCACTGACTACGCGAACCTGCTGAATTGGTCGCAGCAGGCGGAGCTATGCTGCTGATCATCGTGGTACCAAGTCAGGCGACTCCCGCCGGTTATCCGTACCGGACGTATTTCTCTTTCTTCTCATTAGATGGGTTTGCATTTTATACCTAACTGCCAAGGGTGGGGATAGCTTCCTCAGTGAGTAATCTGGAAGACTGCAAAGTTCCTGCACTTTTCTCACCTACCCCCTGAGACGCTGCGGTGACGTACAGCCATTCAGACCGAAGCTATCCATCCCTCCTCCTTTCACAACCAGGCTTGGGACCGGCTACGGCGGAGTTTTATTATCTGTTATTATTATTATTATCTGTTGATTGTTTGAAACTCGTTCCACCATTTTTATATTTATGGTTTTCGTCCTTTGCTACTGAATGTTGTTAGACCGAAAAAGTAAGCGCTCTAATATGACTAACAATCTTCACCAGAAGACCTTTCTACCCCCGCTTAAACCATATTCGCTTTGAGCCTCACATCCCATTTAGTTGATAAGATAACAATCCACCCAACCTCATCAAGTACCTATAAACACCTGTTTCAATAAAAATATCTCTAATCCCATTGTCACAGAACAATCTGTTTTTCATATCTAACATACAATGGGAGCTCAAAAACAACTTGTTACTCGGCAGATCAAGCATTTTGCTATTGTTGAAACTGACTTCATTCTATTGTAGTCACCATTCGAATAAAATTCGATTATTTATTACATCCAACCCAAAATATATTTTATTAATATCAACAAGTGGGTCAAAGATCCTCTTAAGTGATAGGATAGCTGACCATTGTAAGAAATAGATACATTTGGAGATATTTTAAATTTTCACGAGATATCTGAGAAAGTGGGCAAAAAACACAAAGCGCTATAAACGTTCTTTGTCATCGTGTTATATACCGTTGCGAAAAATACAAAGAAACGGATAAAAATATCTCAGCTACTTCCGAGTTTCCCCAATATATACTGTCGTAAGCTGTATATTGTATAACTAAAAGTATCTTTTCCCAATGCCAATCTACGTTTGTTTGATATCCACTTTCTTCACATTTCTTTATAGTTAATAATCCACAATAATACACTTTTCCAATATCTATGTTATCTTATCCTTACCAAATTTGATCCGAAAGAAAGAAAGAAAACCCTTAAGAGAAGGAGAAACACAGAAAGTGAGTCCTTTTTGTATACTTTCTACTATAGATTGCCTGGATTTATATTCACAAAAACCAAACAAGTGGAAAAGCTATCGTAACAATGCCTTGAAAACTTTGCCATAATATCATTGAAAACGATACTTTTCCAACTTTTCCTTGCCAAGTAGAAAGAAAATCTTATTTTTCACTTATTTTTGTACCGATTATTGTATTATAATCTGAGAAAACTTTGATACAGATGCATTCATTCCAACTGCAACATCGGTGCATTGCGTTCTGTTACTGAAAACAACGAAACTATTGTACGTTTTTCTAAGAATGCATCTGTAAGATGCTTTCAAAAAAAAGAAGTTTATTCCCTTTTCACTCTGTAAAGAAAGTTTGAGGGATGATTTTTCTACTGTTTAGACCCAGCGCTCATAGAGCGTCTTACTTACAAACAAAATACAGTTACAACAACTACAAACGCACTCTTAGAAAGGACTGACGCCAAGTAACTATAAATGCACTATTTACATTGCACTAAAAAATTACGTACGGATATACATAATACCTCCTGTTCGCCCCAACCTGATCCTATCCCCGATAATCACTCATGAAATCTAAAGGAACGGGAATTATTTACGGTTCCGAGTGTTGGCCGACTATAAAAACAATGAACGACGTCTTGCGCTAATGGAGACGAAGATGCTGCGTTGGACTAGTGGCGTGATACGTTTTGATCACATCTGAAATGAGGATATCCATGATCGATATGGGGTTGCACCAATCGTGGAAAAATTGCGTAAAAGCCGCCTTCGATGGTATGGTTACGTGATTCACGCTATCGGGAATTCACTTGCCAAGATTGGTCTGAACATCAACGGTCAAAAGGCCGGCCGAAACAACGGTGGCTTGATACGCTGGATGGGGATTTAAAAGCCTCAAGATTGCACCCAGATCATGCATTCAATAGAGCCAAATGGCGAAATCGATCACGGCGAAGATCGCAAAATGAAGCATAAAGCATGCCATTTTTTGTCCGAGGAAGTGAGGTAATGCTGCTGGAATAGTTCTCCGTATGGAGATTGGTTTTCGGGAAGTTTTACATTCAGTTTGTACTCATATGCCTAAAAAGGGTAGTTAATGGTTATGATCGACTTTCATCGTGAATGCGATGTTCTTGTGGTCGTATTTAGCTTGTTTGAAAGGGAATAAAATTTGTTTCGTCTTCCAATTACGGTAATTTCGTCTTCATAATTCTCGAAACGCCCACTTGAAAATCTTGCAGAGAAAGTGGACTAGTATGAGCGTGGAAGCGGTTTTTACTTTTTATTAATGTGCTTCAGTCGCATTAGAATTTTCCAAAGACCCTACAATTCTCCCCTACCGCCGAGGTTCATATGAATCTAGCGTAAACCATTTCTGAGATTCAAGTTTTTCTACACTGTCAGAATGGTTAGCATATCGCAAATAAACGCAGATGAAAACTTGGAACAATCTGGGGGAAGTGAGGGTCACTATCTGTGTCATGATAAAAATTGATCTTCCTCAATGGTGCAGTAGCTTGTTACAATCCTTGACCTCCAGAATGCAAAGTCCCCAGTTTTCCCAATCTGATCTCTCTTATCTATCAAGAGCCGCTTCGAGGAGCCCAATTAACGCTGTGGTGCCCCGTTTTGATCCCACAAACTCCTAAGACCGTAACTGCGGTTATGAGAGCAGGAAGGCAGATTCCAGAACGAAGGGAAGCAGCTCTCCCACCCTGCAACTAGAAAGCCCCGTGAGATCCCCAAAGAATGGTCTACTCAGTGTCCGTAGCCTGACTCTAGCTAAGGCGTGCCTGAGGATTCCCCTTCGCCGCAGTTTCGGCAATGCGAATTGGAGGGTACGTCGAGCCTGGCAGCGTGGTCTCTTTGGGCTAGTGCCCTGTGCAGACCGCCATAATCTTGCATGCATTTGCACGCACCTGGTGCAAGAGTTCTCGTGATCGGGCTAGGTTATAAGCGGACCAAATGCCCCTTGACTTGGTACAGGTGGAAAGTCTTCGCTATCTAAGGCCGGCGACTGCTAAATAATGCAAGCAGATTCCGCACTTGACAGTCGCCAGTGAGACACCGACTGTATTCGCCAATGGTCTGCCAAGAGCAAAGCCCCGCCTAGCCAATCCATCCCCCCACTCATTCCCCTCTATATCCCTATAACTGGGAACCCAAAAGAGGATGACCTTGAGCGTGCCGCCTAGACTGTCCAGCGCGTCTCTGCAATGGCTCACCAGCTTGGAGGATGCCGTTTCTGAGCACATGGCCTTAATGACCGCGTGGCTGCCGGTCAGAATGGTTAATGTTATGCTTGGTAGTCAGATCATGCTCCAGCCATCAACGGACTTCCAATATCGCCAGTACCTCCGCCTGAAATACACTGGCGAAACCTGGGAGACCATACGATTCGGATACACTGTGTTTATTCGAGAAAACCACGCACCGACTCCACAAATCATGTTTGATCCATCTGTGAAAAGTACTGCATCATAGCCTTGCAACACGCCGGCGGTCTTCCAATCTGCCCTGCTTGAAAACTCCACAGCAAAGTTTCTGTGAAGTTCAGCTTGTGTGTTGCATAGTGTGTGGGGAATGCCCAGATTTCCCGAGGTACTTCATCTAGAATATTAGCATGGCCGTAGGGCTTCACTGTCCAGCATGCCGATTCAAGTAATCTGACGACACAACGTATTTAATGTGGAGGTCTTGGGGGAGGAGATGCAGAAGTACATTAAGAGCATCTGCCGGGTAGGACTGAAGAGCCCGGGTAGCACCTGCTCACCCGGTTCATTGAATCCTATTAAGCTTCGTTGTGTTGCACTTTTTATTCAATGCCATACAATAGAGCCGTACGTTAGAATTGGACGCACCACAGCGATGAACATCCAGAGAACCATCCTCGGCCGGAGGGCCCATTTCTTTGCAAAGGTTCTCTTACAGGCATGGAAGGGTGCACCGGCCTTCTTAACCCTCAGTTCTATGTTCATTCTCCAAATTAGTTTTGTATCCAGGATTACACCCAGATGCTTTACATTGGAGGAAAGAACCAATCTTTGTTCAGTCAGCCATGATAGATGGAATTCAGGTACGCTTGTCTTGGTGGTGAATAGCATCAGTTCCGTTTTGGTTGGGTTTATGTCAAGTCCACACCTTGCGGCCCACGAATACACCTTTCACAAAGCTCCTTCCATGATATCGCTCATAATGGAGGGAAACATCCCTGACACTAATATCACCAAATCGCCTGCATACGTCACAACCTTCACCCCGCTGCTTTCCAATATTCGTAAAATTTCGTCCATCACTATTAACCAGAGCACCGGAGAGATGGCGCCACTCTGGGGTTGCCTCTCAGATCCGGCTGGATTATCCTGGTACTTAGCATGGGGAAAATCCAATGCGTCCAATCCTCCAATCCAATACTGGTGAAGGCTTCCTTGATGAGGTTGGTACTAACAACGTTGAATGCTCCATTTATATCCAGGAAGGCAGCTAGGGTATACTGCTTGTACTGCAGTGACCGCTTAACCGTGGAACTACCCTGTGGGTGGCGGTTTCTTTGAGGTAGGCAACGCTGATACTTAGAGGCATTATCTCTATAATCGTCCTTAAATGGATGTCCAGAATGCACTCTAGGGTCTTCAATACGAAAGAGGTGAAGCCGATTGGTCGAATGTTCTTCGCGGACTCATGGCCGCGCTTGCCCGCTTTCGGTATGAAAACCACTCGCGCGTGTCTCCAGGACTGTCGTATTAATCCTAAAGAGATACAGCTCTGGTAAATCTCATCAAGCCACGACATAACCCTTTCTTGCTGCTTTTGTAGCATGACTGACATTATGCCATCTGGACCCGAAGATTTATATTATATGTTTTTCGAGTAAATCTTGAGTTTTCTGCAAGTCTTTAATGCAGCGCGATTCTTCAAACCGTTTCCTGAGGAGTACAGCTTGGTAGCGATATATATGCCTTCGATCGTACCACGCTTCTAGATTTCGCAAAGCCCTTTTATGGAGGCTGCAAACTTGTTGTTTATGGGTTAAAACCGCAGAGGGAAGTCAATCATAAAAAAATTTAATTTAATTTCATAATTTAAATAATTTTATTACATAAAGCTAACGAGAAACTACACAACATAGTATCCTCTCTTTTCTTAATTCAAATGTCGAAATTAATTTTTTAAATTCAATTATTATTTCAAAAATCACGGCCTACTCCGCCACGGAGAACACTGATGGTGGCAACTGTTAATCGAATTAATACCATTCGAAATTATAATGATGGTTCGCCCGTTGGCTAGCTGTGGCTGCTTACTTTTCTCCAGAGGTTAAGCAACCTCTGGAGTCCGAGCTCTGGCCCACTCTGCTTCACTTGTGTTATTGTTCGACCTCTCCTTGAGACCGATTGCATTTCAGAGCGGTGGGCTTCGCCATCTGCTCGTCTGCCAGGCGTTTGCTTTTATATTCCTCAGCAATGCTAACAAGATGAATGGCCTTCTGGTGCTAGCTCTTGAGCAGGACATCCTATGCTTCTTAACCGGTTTCCGATGACCGACGTTCTTGTAGATCTTTACTTTTGAGGGGTCACCCAACGTCGAGGGTTCGGGTTAGGAGTACTAATTCTGATAATCGCTACACACAGCTTGATGGCACTGGATTCCAAGCAGGAAACCACTAGCCCGTCTACCGCCACGCTTCGGGGGTCCCTGCGGTTGGCTTTCGAGCAGCCAATGATGCGCCTGAAATCACCACCTCTTTCTTGTATCGTCGGTTTGTTTGTTTTTTTAATAATTAAGTCCATGTCTTAGTCTCATGAGTAGACCAAGAAGAATTTCTACCCTAGCTAGCCCGCCACCAAAGTAAGGTTCTTATTTGAAACTGAAGGCGCCCAAGGTATTCAGTGTTCGCATACTAAAGCCTAAATTCCCCATTGGTCACGCAGCCCTCGGTGTATGCTGTTCCACCTTGGCTTGAGGTCCTATTAGCACCTTCTCCAGTGCAGGGAGTCGATCCCCGGGCTGCTGTTTCGGCTCAACCCCCCGCCAAATCCATTTGCCCTTAACACATGACCAGCAGATAAGCAAATCCTCGTCAGTGGGATGAGCCTACTCCCTGCCCGGTCCTACACACTCTTGGCCCGTCCGAAGACGGTTTCCAGCAGCCGCCGCGAGGATGTTATGTGAGGACTTCAATCTGAAGCATAATCAGACCAGATCGCCCATGTCTAAATAGTTCTCTCATTCAACACGAGGTTGTTTCTTTGATAGCCTTTCTTATGCGACTTAGCAACCAATTCGGAATTCTGCTCTCTAGCATTCGCCCATTCGATCTTGCAGAACTAAACATGTTTCGAATAATAATCAAAACACTCATTGTATATAACTCTCCATTTTTTGATGACCCGAAAATCCTTCGTTGGATCGTTCGCTTAAATATGTCGACCAACCTTTCCTGCGTAATTTTCAAGGTTTAATTGGCAACATCAGCTATATGAAGTCTCCTGTCTGGCGGTCAGCCATCCCTCTCGGTTACCGGAAATAGGCTTCAGCTTTTCTTCCCGAATTTTTGTACTTTTCCTCCGCCGTTTTGCACCATATAGCTTTAAGGAGATCCACTCGCCGGCCATCCTAGAAGAGTGGGTTCCATTGCATAGCATAACTCGCAATGTCTGACTATTCACCGCCATATCCGCTTCCTAATCAACAAGTCCATCTCGTTTGTTATTATCTCATTTGAATCCTAGCTAAGGCCAGTGGTATCAGTTAGTGTTCTAAGTTTCCCTCGACTAATAGGCATTACTTCCGGGGTGGGCTTGTATCGAATTTGCTTCCAAAATTTAATTATTAAATTTTACAATGTTTATCTAGTGAGTAAAATTTGCTAATGCCAATCTTTCTCCCGCGTATTTTCGGGAGTCACGCTCGAGATACGCGAGGGTAAGAAAGGTAGCTACGGCTGGCTTAAAATATTGCTACAAGCGTGATTATAGTCTGGGGAGTGTTCTTTTGGGGGGTTTAGGTGGTGTAGTAAGTTGGCCTAAAGCTGATAAGGAGTGCTTTGGAAGCAATTAGGTTCGTGATGCCAAGAGGGGAGAGCAAAAAAACCGTGTCACAACGTCATCAAAGGGTAAATAGATGTTACCGGTGTGAATGTGATCCGTTGTAGATCTTTCATCTCAAGTCTTTCGGCTCCGCACCAGGTCGAACAATTATTTTTTTTATCCAAATTTAAGTTCTTACTGATAAATAATAACTGGGCGTTTCCATCTTTCCTAAACGAAGTATCTCTTTTGGCGCAAGGGAGTCTGATATGTTCAACTAACCTACTCACATTCCAGAGCCATGCTAGCATAGAGGCATGCAAGCATATGTCACTGGGGAACCTGCACGGTCGATATTTGCCAATTATCATGGATTATGTATCTAGCTCTTCACTTTTGGATCTATAGCAGCCACATGGACTTCGGATTACGTTCTGAGCAGGTTCAATTTTGCTTACTTTAGGACAACTGTTGGCGATTTTACTTGGTAGCTGCCTCGAGTTAAATGAAGGCAATCAATCAAGTGGAAGCGGACTCAGGCCTCTCTGCATCCTCAAAAAATAATAACTGCAGCCTGGTCTAGGTTTGAACTTTGGACGGATTCACTTCAATGTAATTCACATTCATGTCGTGTTTGTGCTGCTATCAGAAGCAGAGGTGAGCCAGAGTCTGATGAGTTGCCCCTGCCCTGAACGAAACCGCCAGTCAAGATTTTTGACAATCTATAATCTTATCTTCTTTAATTTCCACTTACGTTAACCCCTAAAATTAAAACCTTTTTATTGTGTTCCCCAAAAAGTAACTGCTAAGAATTTGCTTGAAAGTAAACTACTCTCAAATTCCAGACAGTGGTTCAATGAAGAACTCCAGACATCCCATTTTTCGAGCTCCACCAATTCCATCTCCCTAAAAGCTGTCTGTTGTCCTGGCCTACGCCATCCCTTCACCTTAGGCAGGGTTTGCACTCGCCTTCTTTTTCTACTATAGATATTGTCCTTATATACTTTTCGGGCTGGACCATCATATAGGAGACCATCAACCAAAATTCATGTTTTCTCTGCGAAGCATAACATACGGGGCAAACAAATATTCACTGGTAAAAGTAAAGCAATATATCTTGGGAGTGAAACATGATAAAAGAAAATGCTACGTAAAACTGCTCTAGGTTGGGTTGCTAAGGTATAAAATGGTTCCATATTATATTCGCAACCATTTTAAAGGCCAACATATTCATCAAAACTCCATTAACAGAATCTCGAAATATCTGCAAAAGATTTATTATTATTGTTGTTCTTAAACTTGAATGCTTCACACAACAAGGTGATGTTTGCGTCTCTAGAATTTAATATCCTTTGTCGTGCTATTGAGAGTCTTTTAAATGTCTCCGTTATACACAAAACCCATTGAATTCGAGAATGTCTTTCTTATCACCGAAAATTTGCACTTCGTTAAATATTCCCAACTCTCTACTATTCAAGAGTTGTGTCACCAGAAGCACTGAAACTTCCATCAATAGACACTTCCCTGAATCAAGAGAATCTTTGAAAGGTGCTCAAAACCACAGTACAAAGCACCACCTGACTCCAGGAGAACTTAAAATTGCAACTACTTCAGGCACTGTTTGAAATAACACCATCACACAATTTAATCTAACAAAATTTCCATTCAAATGAGGATTTGAATTACAGCAGAAAACTTAGTATAAGGCAGGAGTAGTATCAAGACGGAGATGCAATTCGAAGCCTTTTGTAATTCAGGACGAGGATCAACTGCTCACTTTGAGGTTCAGATGATTTATCATGTCGTCGAGAATGCTCCAAAGCTCAAAATTTACCTGTTCATTGCACACCATTGAAAATAGAATCAATTTACATGGATGGGAAATTTCTACTTCATTTTATTGATCCTATTAGGTGGGTTGGAAATGGATTACAGCTGACGATTGGTCCCAGCACAAAATAGGATTGCGAATCGAATTATGAAGAATCGGAAAGAACCAGCTCAATTGAGCAAGCAAAAATATGGAATCCATCATAAAAAATTCAAAAATCTGTTAAAGCTGAACACATATGGTATTTATATTTTGGAGTTCAAAGGAATTTTATTAAATCGGCTCGTAAATACGTCCCATGTATCTAGATATGTTCGTTCAAATCCCGAAATAAAATTCGAAAGAACGAGTAATCAAATTTCAGATATACTGAAAAGGTTTCTCCAAAATTGATTAATGATCAGAATATGTTTACAATAGATAAACTGGAAAACAGTCAACGATTTTTTGAGTCCTTGAAAATAAGGAATTTTCTTCATAAATTAACAAACCCAAGCTACTTACCAAACCATCTCCATACAATCTCCAGGAATGGAGCACACACGGCCTATTTTATCGCTGCAAAAAAAACTATTAAAAACTCAACAAAGCAGCGGTATTGGACTCTTTTACAAAAAGTTTCCTCCGATATGAGATTCCGTCCCAAGATTATCCAAAACATCCGCATAATTTCGGCATCAAAGTGTTCAAACTATTGAATTATACAATACATTTACGAACCTACCCTCCCAGCAGCGCACAGAATCCACTGGATGAAACTCTCTTTTCAGGATTATATTTTTATGGTCAATTTTTCCGCAGTCTACGGCAAGATTGATTACTTCCA
The DNA here is from genome assembly GCF_905115235.1 of Hermetia illucens. Classification (NCBI taxonomy): domain Eukaryota; kingdom Metazoa; phylum Arthropoda; class Insecta; order Diptera; family Stratiomyidae; genus Hermetia; species Hermetia illucens. The sequence goes on along the minus strand of NC_051851.1, from coordinate 21,701,694 downwards.
TTTCAAAATGCTTTTACCCTTGAATTATTACGTATTCTGCACACAAACACCAATATATGTACGCACCACACCAACCCATCTATGAACATGAATATTTAATTCAATTGCGAAATTTATTCGCATCCTTGGGAATTTTCACGCATTATTTTGAGTGATTTGGGTGGGGGGAAACTGTGAAAGTAAAATTTTAATAAGTTTCAATTTCGTATTTATAAATATTTGATGATAATTAGATTTGTTTGAAAGCGGAAAAATATGGAGTGTTGTTTTCTGGGAAAGATAAACATGAATTTTGCTGGAACGCAGAAGGTACTCTTATCCCCATGGAAGGGGCCTTTACTTAAAGATATGCGGTTTTTTTTTCTTTAAGTCCTTTCATTGGCAATTTCCAGGAGCATCATATTTACCTACGTTACGCTAACACGTATCTCACATCTTGAACATCCTTGTTGATCTAACCTACATCTAAATAGATCACATAATCGTCGGAAAGATTATCAAAACACTGATGTCAGAGAGCAGAGAGCTCATCTAGACCTAATTCGCCTATTTTTTCGGCCATAGGGTTGGTCGAAGTGGAGTCGAGTGGCCCCACTCAGAAACACCAGTTAGTATTTGAAGCCATTGCTGTTTCGGTCGGTGTTTTGGCCCTTTTAATTGACTTCTATGTTCAGGCCAACCTTAACTAATGAGCTCTCGACAGCGCGAATTATAGGACCGAAGACGCCTCTCTTGCACTTTTTCATTACCGCGAGACGTCATTCATTTTCTTTTATAGTTAGAGAGCATTAAAAGCCATAGAATCTGGTAGGCCAAACGAAACTGTAATACTTTACATATGAGACGTCGAACGTTGATCGCATCAACAACCAACTATGAAACGCTACTTCATCCAAGTTCATTGATCCGAGATCAGTAGTCAGCTCCTTTGTATTGATTACACTAATAGCCCTAAATAGTTAGTTCTGATCAGTGACCAAGTATTTTAGAGGTAGTCAAATGATAAATCTCAACCAAATAATCAATCAAATGAAAGTAAAGTAAAGCAATTCGTGTTCAGAAAAGGGTTAAAAAGGGAAATAAAAGTGTCAGATGGAGGAATCCATTTAGCTAGAATATCTAACGCACAGCTATTTATTTTTTTTTTTCTTGGAAGTATGGTAAGTGAATGCGTTTACGTTTTAGTCTTGGACTCCCGCAAGAGTACGCTGCCGAACTGCCAACTAAATACATCCCTGTCATCAGAGAACCAGCCTGGAACCATTTGATGTGCTACTTCGGGCTTACCCTCCCGCTCTCTTGGCTTTGGGAGCCTTCAAGTCAGAGAATTCCTTTCACCAACAGAAATGAAGGACAGGAAGGGAGTTGTCAGTTCAGAAAACCCCTTGCCATCCACTCCCTCCACTGGTCGATTTAAATCTTCTTCGTAATAAGAAAACGGGACACATTGTACCAACTGGTCCTCCAGGTTGGGGGTTGGGTAGGGCTGACAACCCTACACGGAAAACAACTTGTTACAAAGCCACAACAGGAGCCTCGGACAGGACGGATTTTAAAACGACGGACCCGGCAACGACAACGGAACAACGATTTGCGCATTTTCTCATGGAACGTGCGCTCCCTGTACAGAGATGAAGCTGATGAGCAGCTAGCCGATACCCTGTCCCAATATAGGACTGATATAACAGCGTTGCAAGAGATGCGATGGACAGGGACCGGTTTCCTGGAGAAGAGCCACTACACCATATATTATAGCGGTCATCCAGTAAACCATGTGCTCGGAGTAGGTTTCTTAGTCAGCCAAAAAATGAAACCTACTGTTATCGGCTTTGAAAACATAAGCGAACGGCTATGCACTCTGCGCTTGTGAGGCAAGTTTAGAAATATAAGCTTCATAAACGTTCACGCCTCTACAGAGGAACCTGCAGAGTCGGAGAAGGATACCTTCTACGAGGCAGTAGAACGAACCCTCGAAGCCTGTCCCAGATATGATATCAAAATCATACTTGGGGATTTTAACAGCCAAGTAGGGAAGAAGCCAGTATTCAGGCGATACGTTGGCTCCCATAGCTTACACGAAAAAACAAATGATAACGGACTGCGGACTATTCAATTAGCAGGGTCACACGAAATGGTTGTTGGAAGTACCTGGTTTGCGCGGAAAGCGGTCCACAAACATACATGGGCCTCTCCAGACGGGACCACTTTCAACCAAATTGACCACGTGTTGATCGAACGCCGCCACCTCCCAGCCTTGATGAATGTTAGAACATATAGGGGGGCCAATATAGACTCGGATCACTATCTCGTTGGCATGGTGCTCCGAGCCCGAATAACAATACCACCTAGAATCCCCTCTGACAATTAGGTGAGAGTGAACACTGAAGCCATCCACAACACAACCCTCCGCGACACCTATAAGAGGGAAATGGATGCTGCAATAACCGCAGTCAACAGAGGACCTGGAGATGAAGCATCAACAAATGATCTTCACAATCATCCGAAGAACGTTATCATGGATACGGCCGCAAACTTACTTGGCCCCAGCCGCAAAAGGAGTCGGAACGGCTGGTTTGACGATGAATGTAAGCTAGCAACGGAACGAAAGAATGCCGCATACCGAGTAATGTTGCATTCTCAAAGAACGCGGGCACGCGCAGAGACTTATCACGAACTCCGTCGAGCGGAGAAGCGACTTCACAGACGGAAAAAGGAAGCCTGGGAGAACCAACAAGTCTGTGAACTAGAAAAGTACAGGGAGCAACCGCACCAGGCGCGGAAGTTTTACCAACAAGTCAGCAGGATGAAGCCTGATCTGATTTCCGACAGAATGGGCATATTAGAGCGATGGGTTGAGTACTTTGATGAGCTACTGAACAACCAGAACATCGGCGAGTTGGAGGTCCCGCCAACTGAAGACGACGGACAGTATTTGCTAGCACCAAGTTTAGGAGAAACAGTCCGTGCAATTCATCGGCTAAAAAATCATAAGTCGCCAGGAGCCGATGGAATTACAGCCGAATTGGTTAAATATGGAGGCGACCAGTTACACCAAGTGGTTCATCAACTTGTGCTCAAGGTATGGGACAGCGAATCAATGCCTGACGATTGGCAACGAGGCATTCTCTGTCTCATACATAAAAAGGGAGATATCACACAGCAATTATGGAGGTATCACGTTGCTGAGTACCATCTACAAGATATTCTCCACTATCTTGCTAGGCCGGATAGCCCCATACGCCCAGAACATCATTGGCCCATACCAAAGAGACTTCACTCCAGGCAAATCACCTACAGATCAGATTTTCTCTGTGCGGCAAGCGATGGAAAAACTGTTGGAATATGGACAACAGTTGCACCATCTGTTCATCGACTTTAAAGCCGCCTATGATAGCATAGCCAGGGTAAAACTGTACACGGCCATGAGAGAATTCGGTATCCCGACGAAATTAATAAGATTGACTAGGCTGACCCTGACCAATGTGCGAGGCCAGATAAAAGCAGCAGGATCACTCTCAAGACTATTCGACATCAACAACGGTCTACGACAAGGGGCTGCGCTATCATGTGTCCTCTTTAACCTGGCCCTCGAGGGCTGAGGTGAATGCAAGAGGTACGATCCTCTTCAAGTCCACCCAACTACTGGCCTATGCTGACGATATCGAACCACCCGAGACGTACAAACTGCCTTCATTCAGATCGAGCAGGCGGCGCGAGATCTTAGGCTGCACATCAATGAAGGCAAGACAAAATATATGGTGACAACGTTAACACCGAAGACGAATCAACCAACAACATCAAACCGCACTGGTCAAACACAAACACGAACAAGAATAAGGATAGGAGAATACAACTTTGAGACCGTTGACAATTTCTCCTATCTAGGGTCGAAAATCACAACCGATAACAACTACGATGATGAAATCCGCACACGGTTGTTGTCAGCCAACAGAGCCTATTTCAGCTTACAAAGACTGTTCCGCTCCAAACGTCTCACCATAGGGTCAAAGCTCTTACTGTACAAGACTATGATCTTGCCAGTCCTCATGTATTCCTCGGAAACTTGGGTTCTTAGCAAGAAAAATTGCGAACTCTTGGCCGCGTTCGAGAGAAGAATCCTCCGAAGAATTTTTGGCCCCCTACATGAGGATGGACGATTCCGCAGCCTACACAATAACGAAGTCTGTGAGCGATACCATGACCGTCCGGTTGTGGATAAAATCTGGCTCGATAGGTTACGGTGGGCGGGTCATTTAGTCCGTATGGATGAGGATGATCCCACCCGGAAAGTCTATAAAGGCAATATCTGTGGTAGAAAAAGAAGACGAGGCAGACCCTGTCTAAGATGGAGCGATGGCGTAGGTCAGGACGCCAGGCAGCTTTTAGGGATATCGAATTGGTGGACCTCGGCGCAAAACCGGGATGTCTGGAGTTCCTTATTAAGGCAGGCCTAGACCGGATACCGGTTGTTGCGCCGTTGATGATGATGATGATTAAGAAGACCCCGAGCCTAATGCGCAACACGACCCCAGATGCCAGCGCTCTTCAGCATCCCTCTGACAATCTTGTCTGAAGAGAGCTCCTTTCTATCTGAATAAAGCTGCTGACGCCTTTCGCAAGAGAAGAAAGTGTGTTGAAGGTCGTCCGCCGGTCCATTGCAGAACACACAATCAGGAGATCGCGCCTTTCCAATTCTGTGCAGGTAAGACCGGAAACCGCCATGCACGCTTAGAATTTGGGTAAGGAAGTATCAGTCTCACCGTGTTTTCGATTCAGTCACAGGTCTAAATTTTCGATGAGCCGCGCAGTTCATCTACCCTTATCTCATTTTGCCAAGAGAGTTGCCACTTGGAAAGGTGCGTTGACGTTCCTTGGCAAGAAGGACAACGGGGACCACTACCGCAATCACCATCACGGCCGGTTCTGAGGCAATGCGATAAGCAAACACCGCTCGCAAAGCTTCCCATCTCTGCAAGGTGCTATCGATGTACCTCCTTGTCAAGGGCATCAGCCCATACCTCCGTGCGTAGAACAGAATCGAATTCCATAAGTAACGCATATTCCTTTCCAATTCCGTCATAAAGATGAGACACCATAGCCCGCATTGTGTGCGAAATTCCCGCTTTCATTGCAAATCTTCGCTTGGTGACCTACCTGACCGCATCTCCAGTATGCTGTCCTCCTGTCCGGTCCCTTACGTCCGAGCATTAGTTACCTCTGGATATTCACGCTTTATCTCCTCCTCCACTTCGACCTTTTCCGTGCGGCAGTCAAGATCCCGAATTTCTAGAGAGAAACACGACCCTTCTCCCCCAATAACCCCTTGACCGCTCGCAGAATGTACTCTTGCTAGTCGTCTACGGGCCTAGTTCGTCAAAGACTCCGCCACCCCTCTTTTTCCGTACCGGAAACACCTCTGCTCCGTAGACTTACGGTTTCATTCTGAAGTGGATTTCACTAAGGACTTCCGCAAATATCTTGGATATTTGGATATTTATCTGAAGGAAGGCTTAATGAGCAGAGCGGCCGGTCTAGTTCTTCTCCGTTTTTCCTCGTCTTTTCTGCTATTGGCTTTTGGTTTGCAGCCTCCTTGTATTTGGACAGTTGTTTCCTTTCATCCTTCTTCGCCTTCTTTTTTGGGCTCTGAAAGCTACTTTTATAAAATCTCCTTGAGGCACGTCGTCCTCTTTCCGCTTTTTCCCCAGTTCGCTTTGCAATGGACTATCTGCTGTCCGTTTAAAGCAAGCAGCGTTCTCAGCGGGGAGTGCGGCTGTTTCTACTTTCCAAAAGTCTTCCATCTTCCACGTTCGCCTGCAGAAGGAGATGCATCCAATAGATCCTCCAGTTCCATCAGCCCGTTTTTCACGCCCTTGCTGACTTCGTCGAGCCCATACGCTTCACCATTGCTGCGCCTTTTCTCTCCGGTTCAGGACTAGCACACACTACATCAGATCGACCGTTTCGAGGGCCAGCTGCAATCCACTAAGTTCAATTTTGGCCGGACTTGTATAACCTAATTTTTTTTCTGATCAGATGGCGGATATTCTGAGTAACCCGCCTGTGAGAGCATTAGGCCGTCATCAGAAATGCTCTTTTCTCGGATCCTAGGTCGTCGGATACGTCCCGAAGAGCATCATAAGATCTGGCTGACTACGGAATTGTGGAAGCAGATGGATGGACGGAAAAGGTTGGAGGCTCTACTGACCGCTGCGAGTGATGGCGGGCATGACGCGCACGAACTTCGATACTGAGCAAAAACTCCCGAGAAGTTCAGCGTAGTGTACGCCGTGACAAGAGAAAATTTGCTATCGCGCTGCTCAACTAAAGCGCATTTCAAATAATCGTTAGCGATGGGACATAGATGTGGCCGACGCCGCCAAACAAGAGGTTTTGGGCAAACATATAAATAAAGAGACAGAGATCCTAGAGATGAAACATGGACAACTGATATTCACAACTATCTGAAGAACGTTGACTTTGAATACGGCGACAAACTTACTTAGTCCTAGCCGAACCGCTGGTTCGATAATGAATGTAAACTAGCTATGGAACCGAGGAATGACGCATACCAGGCAATACTGCACACTCCAAAAACGAGCTCGCACGGGGAGACCTATCACGAACTCAACGGAGCGACTTTCAAGACAGAAAAAGGAAACCCAGGAGAAATCTCAAGTATGTGAATTCGAAAAGCACACGGAGGGAAGTTTTGCCAACAAGGCAGCAGAGTTAAGCCAGACAAAAAGGAAATCTGATTTCCGACAGAATGGACATATTCAAGCAGTGGGTTACCCAACCCACCCACCCCCCCAAAAATACCCATTTTTATGAACTGCTCAACAACCAAAATATCGGCAAGCGGGAAGCCCCGCCAACTGAAGACGAGAGATAAATGATACCAGCATGGAAGAAACAGTGCAATTCATTGACCAGAAAATCATAAGTCACCAGGGACCAATGAAATTACAGCCGAATTTACTAAATACGGAGACGACCAACTGCACCAACCAACGTTCAACTCAAGGTGTTGGACAACGAATCAATTCCTGAAGACTTGCAACGAGACCTTATCTGTCCCATACATATAACCAGCGCAGCAATTATAGAGGTATCACGTTGCTGAGTACCATCTATAAAATATTTTCTGCTACCTTACTAGGCCGAATAGCCCCATTCGGCCGGAACATTATCCACCCATACCAAAGAGGCTTCACTCCAGGCAAATCATTAACAGTTCAGATTTTCTCTCTGCGGGAAGCAACGGAAAAATCTTTGGAATATGGCCATTAGGTGCACCGTTTTCCATCGATTTCAAGACCGCATAAAAATCAATGTAGGGTTTGACCTTTTTTTAAAAAAAAAAAACAGTTTTTTTTCCAAAAACGATCGACATAGTTTCTCTCTATTTGGTGTTGTCCGTGTGGCCATGTGTCTTTTCAGATTAAAGACAGGTCAGTCATGGAGGGCGGATCGGGCGCAGGGGTATTCTCGGGGAATCCGATTATAGAACTGGCTCGACTCCACGGGTCCCCCCACAGCATGTCCATTTCAGCAGAAGAATGTCTGCGACAAAAATGGACGGGTCGCACCATTCTAATCTGTTCTGACAATCGGGAGGCATTATCAGCACTAGATAGGAACGACATATCAAGCCAGTTGGTGTGGAGTTGTCATCAGGTGCTGCTGAAACTTGGCCGACTGAACAAAACATTTCTGATGTGGGTGCCGGGCCACTCTAACATTGCTGGTAATGAGGAAGCTGACAGACTGGCTCGCCGAGGTTCTGGATCCACAATGGTGGGGTCAGAACCAACTTTTAGAATCCGACTGTCAAGTCTTCTCTGAAGGGTGAAATTGCAAGGATTTACGCAGCCAAGTGGAGAAATTTGAAGTCTTGCTGACAGGCGAAAATCCTTGTGAAAGAGCCTAGGGCCACTAGAGGGGCTTTTTTGTTGTGCCTTAAGAAGTGGGACATGAAAACCCTAGTATGGCTTTTAACGGGACACTGCTCCTTAAACTACCACATGGAAAAGATTGGCGTAGTGGTTTCGGCTATGTGCAGCCAATGTGAGGAGGAGGAGGCGGTCCTGCACTTTTTATGCAGCTGTCCAGCCTCCTCAGATCTCAGACGAAAACACCTTGACAAGATTTTCCTCAATGAAGAATCGGCACACACTCTGCCTCTGGAGAATGTGCTCAGATTCGGTAAAGCCTGTGAACGCCGTAGGTGGGAACCCATTGAATAGGCGATTTACGGGGATAGTACAATGGGCCTAACAATGACCTGAGTGCTCTGAGTTGCAGCTCGTCCCAGTAAACTAAACTAACTAACTTGGTGTTGTCCGTAAGCAAGTGAATGCAGACCCAGAACTCCCTCTATCTATAAAACTACAATTATCACTGTAATTCAGAAAAGAATCTAAATCCATTTAAAAAAAATCTTAGTTGTGAATATACAGTTTTACATAGAATTTACATCTCCTTAAAGTCCAGGCATTGGCCTTAAAAATCTTTTCCACAAAGTGCCAAGTCCACAGTTTCCATTCAAATGCGTTTCATTGTATATAAAATTGAATGAATCAAGCAATGGCAGATGGTGGTAGATTAAATCTTGTTCAGCTTTTAACAATAAAAGTTTTCCACCCAACGTGTGTAAAATAGCTGGCAGAATGGACCTTGTAACCTAATGTACACCCCAAATGTATACATCGGCGCACTTATATGAGTCTGCACACATCGTTGATCCGCCTTGTGTTCGCCAAACTATGGGACGAGGAAAGTGAAAGGACGTATTCAATGGAAATCTATTTTACCCACTCGGTAGCCAGTTTTCCAGGAAATGAATTTTTATGGGAAATGAACAAGCAACATTGGCGAAAATGGGGTAAATCGGAAGGCAATATGTCGGCTGATGTTGATATTGTATATAAATGTAATAAATTTCTTACGGTTTGGTGTTTTATTCAAAGATGGAAGTAAGTTTGGATACGGTAAGTGTCCAACAAAATATGTAGATGTATTCTTTAAATGCCGGAAAAAAGTATGTTATCCCGTCTTACTAAAAAGTTATTATTGACAACAGATTAATGCTCTGCTTACCATACGGTTGGCCATGGGGCAGGATCTCTGAAAAGCTTTCCAGTAATAATATTTGTGAAGGAAAGTCGTACTGCGTCCCAGACGAACTATTGTGCACCTTCACTTGTTATCATCGTCATCAACGGCCCAACAACCATATCCGGTGTAGGCCTGCCTTAATAAGGAACTCCAGACACCCCGGTTTTGCGCCGAGGTCTACCAATTCGATATCCCTAAAAACTGTCAGGCGACCTGACCTTCCACGCCATCGCTCCATCCCAGGCAGGGTCTGCCTCGTCTTTTTTCTCTCTCTCAATAGATATTGCCCTTATAGACTCTCCGGGCTGGATCATCCTCATCCATACAGATTAAGTAACCCGCCCACCGGAACCTGTTGAGCCGTATTTTATCCACAACCAGACGGTCGTGGTATCGCTCATAGATTTCATCGTTATGTAGACTACGGAATCGTCCATCCTCATGTAGGAGGTCAAACACTCTTCGGAGGATTCTTCTCTAGGCCAAGAGTTCGCAATTTTTTTTGCTAAGGACCTTTACTTGTTATAGTATACTTATTACCTGCAGTATATCGTTTAACCTTGTAACCAACAGGACCTTCAAGTGTTCCAACCTGGCATCTGGTATTCAGTGTTCTCCCAAATGGCTCAACCTACTGTGCGCAAGTGCCAGACATAGTGCCAGAGCATACATTGAGGTTTCATCCCTCTTCTCGGCCTCTCCAGATAATAATTTAGACTACTGTCACTAGTGAGTATTCCTTCTATGATCCGGAAGCTCTTCTCAATGAGGTTTAAACAATCTTTCAAGCGCCTGGCCCGGTATCTATCTATAATCGCGTTGGACTGTAATATCCCTTAACCGCTCCTCTTCGATTTTTAGTGTGGTAGCCATCAATCCGCTTGCTCTGGTCTATGCAGTGGCGTTCCTACTGGTCCGCTGCCTCATTGCCTTCTAACCCAATGTGATTTCGAACATAAAGTATCGAGACTGTGTCGAGCGAGCCGAGCGTGTTTGGTCTATTAAGGCGTTGCCGTACCAATTTGGAACTCACCTGATTGGACCTAAGGAGTGTTTCCTTGAGTTATGTCTAGTAGTTCTTGCCTGGTCAATCACGAATGCTGAAATGATCCCTAGATTATATATTTATAGGTTATTACTAGGCCTAAATGCGAAAAAGAACCCAGATCTTCGGTTAGTGCCGTCATCCAACATGACCCGTCCTTGCATATCGCTGTCCGTTTTCTTCATTCAATTTCTCGTCTTCTGTGGGCAGCAGGTCCACTCTCCTACTCGGTCCTGCCCTTCCAGTCTCTATGACTTCAGCAATTCTTTCGAGGATCTCGGTGAGCTTACCACTTACCAAAATATCTGTCTTTAGTTTGTCCCTGTGTACATGTTATCCTGCCAAACCCGTCATTGTTGGACCAGTTGCGGCGTTTAATTGGCTTAACCTGATCGTGAGGAGACTGTCTCCGTTTGGAAGCATATATTTTCAGTAGTTAGGAGGCGCAAAAGCTTCTCCGTCTCAATCTCTTCAGCTTTCCAAAGGTATACTGACATTCAAAGTACATGGCGACAGTTCTGTTCCATTCCAGTTTCGCAATTAGAGGGTTATGTTCCTAAGCAAATCCGCCGTGCCCATCCCCCGCACAACATTATGATGATGCGGCCTCCGATGATTTCTTGCTCTCTACAAGTGATTGGGATTTTATCCCTCTTGGGTTCGGATTTGGGTTTCTTGTGAACGTTCTTTTCTTGTGGGTTAATCCCAAATACCCTATTTTCCTTGGCTCAGTTGTTGACGGCCTAGGTCTGTCCTGAACCTTATTAAGGCTCTCTTCTGGTTTCATACCTTTCCTTAGATAATACAGATACCATTTTGCACCTGCTCCACTGAGGCCTGTCTCCTTCCTGACTTCTGATATACTGACCTCAGGCGTGCATTTGCTACTCCCTGGTTTTTGAGCTTTATTGGTTGTGGTCTACGCAGTAGGCCAATATTGACCTTGGCTCCACTGCTTGACTTCCCAACGTCTCTCTTCTTTGATGTAGTCACCTGGTTCTCAGTACTGCAAAGATGGATCAGTTTATGTGCGGTGTGGGGTCCCGCTTGTTATCTGTTTGATTTTTTAAATATTATCTTTCTGTATAACATCATCATTTAAATCCCACGAGTATGGGGATTATCCGCAGTACCAGAGTCCCACCCCCCTAACACAGTAAGGTCAAGCTTACTCACGGATTTGACCAGGTATCATTAAGGCTTCGCTCGAATACAGACAGTTACCTTCAACTGCAAACTATCCAGTGGGCAAGGTTCTCATAACACCCGTGATTGCAGGAGGTGCCTTCCGACCCCTCCGTCCAGATCTGTAGCATTTTGTTAAAAGTCACCTCGTTCAGGGTGTGGCTATCACCACCTACTAACGGTCTTGATGGCCCCCAGGGAGAGAGAGAGATTGGCTCCGCTTCAGTCTGTCCTGCAGTCCACTGCTTGCCAAAACTACCTCAAATTTAACAAAGTCATTCAATATTTTTTTGAGAATGGTGGGTTCCTAAGTCCTAAATTGATGTTGGACCGGACCAAATGGAGAGCAACTTACTCCCTCTGTTTTTGGTCCACGGACCCCTCGTTGAGGACTTCGCACACAAACTTTAAAAAGTGTTAGGCGATGACGGCTTTACGGTTTCTTACCAGGGCAGAGGCATAGCCGTCATCGCCTGTCATTTAATATTCAAGATAGCGGGGAAAGTTTTGGCAGTGGAGGACTCGGCGATGTGGGTAAGATGAAGGCATGCGGAAGGGTTTTCAGGACTAGAAGCTAGGATGGGCCCTAGTTTGTAAAATTGGGACTGGGAGAAATTACGAGTGTAGAAGGCGACTTTACCTTAGAGATCCAAAAAGGGGTTTGGCAATTGGAATGGGCTTGGGCCGGATTAGCATATGGCCACGAAGTTGTGGACATGACTAGCTATAATGGCGTCGATGCTGGGAATGTGAGAGGATCAGGTTGGAAATATATATGGACCGGTCTTTGTTTTTAAAGATTTCGGAACAGTGGCAGACGTTTCAGCGCCCATGGTGTTGAAGACATTCCATTTGGGATAGGGAAGTAGTAAACTAGAAAATGAAGTCGAAAATGAGGGAGAAGGAAGGTTGGATAAGCTGATTGTAGCGAAACGGCTTCACCTTTAAGGGAGTTGGAATTTTGTAGTCGATGACTACTCGTAGGGATCTGAAGACAACGGTTGAAAAGCCCAATTCCTTGGTAATATGGGGTACGTGAAACAGACGAGAGTTCATAATCACGGCAACATAAGTGATTTCTTCAATTGTTGGCGTGGGAGTTCTGTAGATATTAAAGAGCAAAATAACGAATTCCCTCCACATTTTCGAGTATTTCTGTGAAAAAGGCTGGTGTCACATTTCCGATGGTTTAAGAAGAATTTCCATTTGGAGAAGTTTTACCGTTAGTCGCCCAAGTAGAAATTCAGGCGAGTTTCGCCTCCCAGGATGCTTCCGGTGAAGTTGTAAAGGAGAAGGTCTGTGTATTCAGTTACTCAGTAAAAAAGGGTGGCAGAGAGAATGCAGCAGGATATGAGTAGGGTGGCAAGCGTTGTGACTGTGCCTGGACTTGGGAATTCCACACATCTAGGAGGCTAAAGGTTACCGCCATATGGAGTCGAAAGCGTTCCATAAATGGAGAAGACAAGGCGATGGTTGGGGTTTTCCGGTTTAAACCCAGAAGGAGCTCTGATTTCAAAATGAGGAAGTCGTGCTCAATCGGGTGTTTAGGTCGGCTAGCGAATTGAAACTCGAGAATTGACTTGTTGCTATCACAGGGCTCGTCTATGGTCCGCTCGGATATTTTGGCGGATGATGATAGGATCAAATATGTTATCAGTTATCAGAATTGAGGAATATTTTAGTTTTTCTTGAGTATCAGGGACAATGCGAGTATACTTCCAATCGCCGGAAAAGTGCACGTTGTAGAAGCAGTGGTTGATGATTGACAATAGAATGATGGATAGGCTTGGGACGTATACCAATAAATTATATTTTTAGATGCAAATATTAAAGCCACGATAGTATTCGCACTGACAGAAGAGTGGGATATTTTGCCGGAGTTTCGAGTCAAAGAGTGGTTAAGAGAAAACGCTCGTGCTGGCTTGCCGAGGAAGGAAGGATCGGCATGATAAGATGGACTCATTGGTCTCGTTTCCAAAACGCAGTTGCTTGGATGTTCACCCTTTCAGGTGGAGGGCTGTTTTTCCAATACAGGGAGATGTTTTTCTCTTAGCTCGAGGCAGGCTTCAGCTCAGTGTCGGCGATGCGATTATAGAGATGATTGGTACAATATAAAGGGTCAAACCCCTCTGGCAAATTGACCTATTTTAAGACCGGATTTCACCTAGGGTTTGCGAGGATTACGGAAACTATATGCATCTAGTCTCTAATGAAGGACCTTCTTATATTTGATATCCTGGAGGATATCACTATTGTGGTAATTGAAGCAGCACCTCTCAAAAGGTCCATATGATAGACTATGAACCGAAACAACCGATGTTGCAATCCAGAATATTGTGATGGTACAAGTCAAGACCATAAAAGATGACTTTTTGCTATAGTATGTAGTATAATTCAAGCATGTTTTTCCTGGACTTGCAGAAAACAAATATTTATAGTCGTCGCGCTGGAAGAGAGTCAATCACATCATTTCTACTCAAAAAGGAGCTATATCTGTCCATTTATCTGAATTTTTTTCGTTTTAGGGGTGTCCTCCGTAAAACCATCTTATGTAAATATATAATATCACGACCAATTCCACCAAAACTTTTAAAACTTCTGTAAAACGTCGTATGACTCATAAATTGTATCTCAGTAGGGACGCAATAATCCTCAGAATATTCAAGAAGGAATAAAGTTTATGAAGTAAAACTATCAAGACACTTGAACTAAGAGGTTCATCATAAATTTTGAATGGTATTCCCAATTGGACTGACGCCACTTCAGTGATAGTCTTATCGATAACCATATGCTCCGAGTTCAATTTTACTTGAAATGACAGCGACATATATTGTGTTATTTGTACGACACTTTGGGATGAGTTCCTCCATCACAGTCAACCCATCACTTCATCCAGAGCATGAAATAAAAAACTTTCCTTAGATATCCTTGGACCTGAATATTCCCATAAATATGTCCTAGAGGAAACCCATAATTCCAGCTGAATGTCTACTTTCCAAAAAGATTCCATTAAGTTCCGGGATTACGAGATAAGTTGAAAATGGAAGTGCACCCACTTGTCAACTGAAGAGCGGTGACTTTTCCCACTTATACATACCATTAAATTGTCAAATAGTCCTTGTCAGGGCACGTTCTAGACTACATAATGCATAATCGTTTATTCTTTACCATTGCAGGCTCTTTTGCACACGCATGACGTTGTTGCAAGAGAAGTTTATGGCGAGGATGCTCTAAGGGTTACACCGCCCCCAATTGCCCCTTATCTGAATGGTGACGACATCGATAGTGCGGATAGTGGTGAGCTGCAGCATGTAACTCGAGTTCGATTGGTACAGTTCCAGAAAAATACCGACGAACCAATGGTAGGTTGAAAAATGGTTAACAGTTGTGCATGCATTCACTATATTCTGAAAGCGCCTTTTCGTAATATTTTGAGTGCAGCATTGACAATGCATGCATGCCCATTTGCACGTTCGGTTAAACATGGAAAACAAATAGCGCCAATTCCACTGAATTGATATTTCTTTTTTGCAACATTTCCCCATTTATTTGGCTCATTCAAGGATAAATAATCGTCTCTTTATTGTTTCGAACAGGGCATTACACTAAAAATGTCGGAGGACGGGCGTTGCATCGTAGCTAGGATTATGCATGGTGGTATGATTCACCGTCAGGCCACTCTGCATGTTGGAGATGAAATAAGGGAAATTAATGGACAACCAGTGCAACACCAATCTGTTAGTCAGTTACAACGAATGTTGGTGAGTTTTTTGATAAATTGTTATGCATGGACTTGGTCTTATCTAGGCTGAAATAAACTTAAATATTTACAACCATACAGTGAGGAATAAGATATCTCAACCGAAAACAAGATATTATAGTGAAGTAGTAAAATTTGTCCTAATACTACCGTGAAATAGATGTTACTGGCAGGAAGGTTCTTTCCAAGACCCCATTGCCTCTAAAAACACCCTCTTCATTCCTCCCTTTTGTTTTTCAAAAGACAGCCTGAGCAGCCTCAATGACGCGGTTTCCCAAATAAAGTCTCTTCTATTTACTACAAATCTACAGCCATATACTCCATTTGACGGAGCCTAGTATGGTTTTGCTATCAGTCAATCGGTCCTCGGCGCAGGTAATTAGTCGCACCGTTGAAAAATATGAACGTGAGTCCTCGCACCTCAAGTCGTTAACCAAAACACTAATGAAGCAGACGCAGAAACATCGATTCGACGCCGACCTGTTGAATTGACCAAAGAGTTAACCCGGCTTATTTTGCAGTTGGTTTTGGGCCTACATCCTTATAAGGATATACTGACGCAAATATGCATAGACATACCATGAGTTCGCTAATTCCGCGCTGTAAATACTGGCCGGAAATTTGAGTTATGGCATATTTT
This sequence comes from Hermetia illucens, assembly GCF_905115235.1. Classification (NCBI taxonomy): domain Eukaryota; kingdom Metazoa; phylum Arthropoda; class Insecta; order Diptera; family Stratiomyidae; genus Hermetia; species Hermetia illucens. The sequence goes on along the minus strand of NC_051851.1, from coordinate 21,685,947 downwards.
CATACTTGGACCATTTTCGGAGTAACCGCTATTTAAACAAGTAAAATTGCCACTTTTGGAACGTTCACAATCGCAATGTCGTCCGTTCAGTCGCTCCCTATGGTTCTGAGTGTTGGCCGACTATAAAAGACAATGAACGACGTCTTGCGGTAATGGAGTCGAAGATCCTACGTTGGACTAGTGGTGTGACACGTTTAGATCACATCCGAAATGAGGATATCCGCGATCGGTATGGGGTTGCACCGATCGTGGAAAAGTTGCGAGAGAGGCGTCTTCGATGGTATGGTCACGCAATTCGTGCCAACGAGAATTCACTTGCCAAGATTGGTCTGAACGTCGAAGTCGATGGCAAACGACCAAAAGGCAGACCTAAACAACGGTGGATTGATACGCTAGATGGGGATTTGAAAGCCTCGAGATTGCACCCAGATCAGGCATTCGATAGAGCCAAATGATGAAACCGATCACGACGAGCCGGCCCCGCTTGTGAATGGGACAAAGACTGAAGAAAATAAGAAGACAATCTATAAATGTTCAACCAAGCATCAACGCACAAAGACTGACAGTTTGATACGGTTTATAGGATGACGGCATCATCGAACCTTATTTCTTTCGAAATAAAAACGGAGACACCGTCACCATCAATGGCTCTCGGTAGAGAGCGATGTTAACCGACTTTCTGTGACCAGAGTTCGACAACAGCTAGGATAGCTGTGGTTCCAACATGCTCGAAGCTGCGAAGGACAACTTTGGCGACTAGGAAAACTAGCAGCAAGCGTTCATCAATTGACCACCCCGATAATGCGACTTGAACGGAGCAATGCCGTACTTTTGGACCTTGTCATAAAAATTTGGACAGCTGGAAGTCCGGTCAGCGAAGCCGAGGCAGCCATTGATGATGCTAAAACTGATGTGATACTCCATATACAAGGACGTGATTGTAGCTACCACCAAATCAAGAAATCAATTTGATATTCCACACGGCGATAGTTTTATATAATTTCTTTTTCCTGTTGATCTTATCTGGTCACCCAGTATTTAACTTTTCCTGGCTTGATTATAAAGGCCACTCAGTTGTTTGTCGAATCAATTTTCCGTTTCCATTTGCCAAATCTTTGTCAACTTCGATGTTGTGGTCTTACCAATTTTGATTCTATTTGACAATGGAACTTTCAGGTTAGTGAATTGGAGTGCCAAATTTCCCCGAGCTCCCATCGTTAGCATTCGCACCTAGGATAAATTGGATTCAAAGGTCAAAGCTCTAAAGAAGGCAATCGATGTCGTCTATAAAATTTTGTTGGTAACAAAATGCCACACTACAACTGTGATAAAATGAAAATATATCTGGCCCAGGAAGGAAACTAGAAAGGTCTCCTATATATTCTACATTCTCATATATTAACAGTAGTATAAGAAAGTCACAAACTATACAAAAGTACTAGGAGTGAAGCCAAGAAACGGTCCTAGCTAGACTGGAGCCAGAAGATTGAAAACATCAGCGACTCCACAAGGCTTCAGAATTCAACGTTTTTAACAAATCTGATGATTCCTGGTGGGAATTTATTCTGTACGCACAGAAATGAGCGACCATCCTGGATATTTCTGTCAAAAGGCTAAACTTTACGCATTTTCATTATTTGGTTGGCGTCAATTGGTTCTCTGCTATCGACAGCTTATTCACCGAATATGATGGGAACTGGATCCACTTGATATCAGACTAGACCAAATGGAGAGCAACTTACGCTCTCCTTTTGGCTTTGGTCTAAAATATAGGTGGATTTATGTCCAATATGATTCGCACTCACATCGTCGTTTGTGAATTATATAATTGAGCACTTAATATTTGCGAACCGCTTCGTTGCTCCCAGGGCAAAGATGAGGCAGCGTCTGACGAGTTATCTCTGCCCTGGTACGAAACGACAAGCCGCCTTCATCTGTTTCATATTGGAATTAAACTTTCAGGGTTTTTTTTTGGGAGAAGGGTAGATGAGTGCGTTTACGCACAGAGAGTTGGACTCACGCTACAGTGCGTTGCCGGATTATCAACTAAACACCTCCCTTTCATCAGAGATCTAGCCTGGAACCGACACATTCCTTCGGGCTAGCCCTCCCGCTCTCCCAGCTTTGGGAGCTTTCAGGAAGGGAGAGGAGAAAGGGAGTTGTAAGTTCAGGGAACCCCTTACCGTCCGATCCCTCCGCCCGTCGACTTTAATCTTCTTCGCAATAAGAAGAGCCCGAACATAATGCGCAATACGATTCCAGCTGCTAGCGCTCTTTAGAATCTTTCTGACAATGTTGTTTGGAGAGAGCTCTCCTGTGTCTGCGTAAAACTGCAAACGAAAGCCGTCCCACCTCTCGCAGGAGAAAAAGGTGGGTTCAGTGTCGTCCGCCACTCCATTGCAGAACACACAACCAGGAGATCGTGCCTTTCCAATCATATGCAGGTAAGACTGAAAACCTCCATGCCGGTTTAGAAGTTGGGTAAGGAAGGAATTAGTCTCAACCACGGGTCTAAATTGTCGATGAGCTACGCAGTCCATCTGCCCCTGCGCTCATTTTGCCAATAAAGTTGCCACTCGGCAAGGGTGCATTGATGTTCTTCACGGGAAACCACTTCTCTTAAGTTTTCGTCCTTACGACGCTAGATAGCTTTGCGCTCCTTGGCAAGTAGGGCAACGGGTATCACTCGCACGATCACCACCGGTGCGGAGACGGTGCGATAAGCAGACACCACTCACAAAACTCCCTGCCTCTGCACTTGAGCAAAGCGCTTACGATACACCTCCTTGTCAAGGGCATCAGCCCATACCTTCGCGCCATAAAGCAGAACCGACTGGGTTGCTCCCATAAGAAGATGTCTCCTAGTAGATATAAGGCCCCTAACATTCACCATTAGCCGATTCAAGCCCGCGACTCCAACTGCAGCTCTGTCCGCTCCTGCTTTGTTTCGCTCAAAGAAGCTCATCTTCGAGTCGGCCGCGAATTAACCGCTTGTTTTGACACTATAGTCAACTCGCTAATTAATTAGGGACGAATTCTCCTTCTGATAAAGATGACTACTTCGGTTTTTTCCAGCGCAAGGCTGAAACCGTGAGTCGTCATCCATCCGCTTACCCCTCGCATTAATATGCCAAGTCTCCTTTGCGCCTGTTCAACAGTGCGTCCAGCAACAAGTGCCGCAACGTCGTCCGCATAACCTACTATGTGCGACTCTTCGGGCATATCGAGTCTCAGCAGACTATCATAGGAAGCGTTCCAGAGGTCCGGCCCTAGGATGGATCCCTTTGCTACTCCCGACCTGATTTCCATCCTTCTCTGGTCCTCTAGTGTCTCATAGAGCAGGAAGGGGTGTTTCAGATAATCCCTCAATATCCGCAAGAGATAGCTTGGCGCGTGAAATGAGTTTTCTAATGTGCCTAGCATATCTGTCCATCTTACGAAATTGAAGGCAATCCTGACATCAAGCATTATGAGGAGCACTATCCGTCGAGATCGGCCGCTGTGTGCCTCGGCTCGATGAATCGCATCTACGACCTTCATAATATCCCCCTGTTCTAAATTCGAACTGCCTTGGGGATAAATCCCCGGCAGCGTGGATCGATTCAGCAAGTCTACTCCTGATGGACTTCTGGAGCACTTTCCCGGCCGTGTCAAGCATACACAGCGGTTGATATGTAGACGGGAGCTCTGGATCTCCTTTACCCTTACCCAGCGACAAGGAAGAATGCCTTCCTTCAGGCAAGCGTTGAACGCCTCGAGCAGCAATTCTGGCTGTTGGCGGAACACTAGTTTGTAAACTTCCGCTGGGATGCCATAAGGACCTGGCGCCTTCTTACTGATATCAACCCGTACAGGATGCCTGGGGAACAATGCCCGCACGATGCGATTCACCTGGTCGGTACTCAGTATACAGGGCCTTCGCAGAGCCCCGATTTTCCGGGTGACAGGCTTATAACCAAGTCCCCATGGGCCTTTATTCACCTCGTTGACAAGGTTCTGCCAGCCAAGAGCTTGATCTATACCATGCTTTTATGCCGCATGCCTTCTCGTTTGCGTGCAAACGTTGTGCCAAACGGCGGAGCTTGTGACACTCCCTCCATAGGTCGGCAATTTTTGCCGCCCACCAGTACATAGAAGGCTTGTCGCGGCTGGGCCTCTCTGGGGCATGAAAGCCTCACAAGACATCGTTATCAGGCTCATCACTGAATTTACGACGGTGTCAGCTGTGACACTACCACTCCTCGGAGCGCCCTCCAGTGCGGCCCTGCATGCTCCAAGAGCTTCGATGAAATTCCCGATGTTCACCCTCGCGACATTCCACAGGCAGGGGGAGCGTCCCCAACCACTTCGAACGCGACTTACTGGTGATCACTTGCTGAGAAGTCTTCTAGGACTCTCCACCTGTCCACGGATGATGCAAGAGATTCTGATGCAACAGTGATGCCAGGAATACTTCCTTCACAGCCTGGGCCCCGAAACGTTGGCGTGCATCCGGTATTTACACTACTACCCGGTTCCTGCCGCCATAAACTTTCAGGAAGGCCACAGTTCTAGTAGTACCATCTGTTGGAAATCATCAAGTACTTATGTAAAGTCCTGATAATTGTGGTGGAATATAACTTTCAGTGAGTTAACGCATTGTTTAAGCCAAAAACAAATAAACGAAGACCGCTGGACATACCAAATATAAATATAAAGCTTACATCAAGTAACTTTCAGCTCATGTTCATATACATACATATTTACAGAAAACAAACTGAAATAATATTTCCATAAACAGAATCGCTTTACCATACGAGGACCAGCTACTTTACAATGGAATTGAAACTGCAGCCATCTGCAATGTTTATTAAAATTATTCATTGTGAAAAAAAAAGATAAATACGAAAAGCATAAAAAATTGGAAAGCTACTGTTGAAAGTAAGCCTTCCATGCGAATGAGTTGCTTGGCATTTCGAAGGACATACAATGGTAACAATGCATTATGTACTCTGCACATGGCCGCCTTCGGAATCCGCTTAAAATTTAATTGGATGTGATAAAACGCATGGAGAAGTAGGAGTATCTACTGAAAAAATAAATGTAGATATTATTAGCGCCTCCGTTAATTACCCGCTGATGAATTACTGAAATAAAGTACTGAAGCCTATTCGAATTTCGGGAAGCGGTTTTCAGCAATTTTAAGAAATTAAAATTGAATTTGATAAAAAAAACTCCCTTTGACGGTTGAACATTTCATGAAAGAAAGAAAGAAAGGAAAACCCTTCTTCCAATAGTCGTAACTTTCAGTTGAATCCAATTGGCACATTTTCCTACACTGAATAAAGATACGCAACCGAAAAAAGGTTTTTTCCAGATTCTTTTTCATCTTGCTTTGAATGGATCGAAATGGATGTTACTTCCTTCTTTCAAATACTACAAAAATTACAAATGGTTACATGGTCAAGATACTCTTAGACTGCCTCCAAATCATCGAAGCTTATCCTCCTACGTTAAAAAGAAGCATCCCTTAGACTTCTAAATAGATCCCTACTACAAATGAGCCTAATAGATTTTCTATTTAGATACTCTCCCGGTTACTTGTATGTAGGTAGAAATCTGACTGTCTCTAACCACGAAAATGAATACGGTTTCAATTTTAGAAGCCATTTAAAAAGGTTAAATGGTTTTTTTTCCAAGAAAACTCTTCGGATTTTCATTTTCTTTGTTATTGATTCTTGCCCTTTTGGGGATACAAAAGGTAGGAATTGTCCTTTTTTAAAGACAATGGTAATTTCCTTTTAATAGCATTGAAACGTGATTCGATATCTGCCTTGGAGACATGTGGTATTTATTGTAAGTTGGAAATGAAGTCGGTTTGTATATTTTCATCAGATCCTTATGAAAACGTTGGGTATTACTTGGAAGGTATCATTATAATGACTTCTTAAATTTCAAGTGGGGAGCTCTGAATTTGTGTAGCTTAGCCACCGTAGATACTGCATTTGGTTTATCTTTTGTGCTTTTTCTCTGATAAATTCTAAGAAGGACTGCGCCTTATCGATTTTTAGTTTTAAAATAATATTTCCATTAATTTTGTATATTAAATTTCCTTCCATCCATCCATCCATATTTTCATTCCTGATTGAAAAATAAATTTGGCTTCCCATCAACAACAACTCAACAACCAGAACGTTAAATAACCATTTTTTTCTCACATGGAAATAAGATCAATCTTGTATTCGACCCTAGCCCTGTAGGTTCTTTGAAAGTCCCCACAATCCTCCCTATTCAGGTGGGTGAAACCATGGTCTTATCGAAGCCATCAGTGAAATGCTTTGGCATCATGATAGACACGAAGATGAACTTCTTCGACTTCAGACAAGTTTACAGCTAGAATGTTTGCGATTTGGCAGCTAATGTCCAATGTCAGAAGCCCCTTATCCAGCTGGCGTCGCTTGCTGACGACTGTGTGAACTGCACTGCCCGTTCTCTTTTACGGTTTCGAAATATGTGCTGACTCATTCAGTAAGGAAATGTGCCGCAAGTCAAAGACGTGGGGCTCTGCGAGTTGTGTCCACCTATGGTACAGTCTCAAACCTGGCTGTAATGGTGATCGCTGGAGTTATTTCGATCGCTCTCCATGCTGCCGAGCGGAGGTTTCTTTACCTCAGAAAGGGCGTGGGAAATAAGGAAGCTCCCACTTATGAAGAGAGAGCTCGTACTCTCTGCGCATGTCAGCAAACTTGGGGATGAGAATCAAGAGGTAGAAGGCAAACAAAGTTATCAAAATCGTGGAAACTGCAACGCCGGCTCGAATCGACCCAAGGGAGGTGGAGCCCAAAAATAAATCACACATAAAAGAAGATTACGGCCCAAATTAATTATCATTTCCAAAAAAGGTGATATGACTTATGCCAATATCCTCAGGTCAAATCCGATCCTGAGCTAATAGACCTTAAAGAAAACGTCAGCCGAATCAGACAATCCAAAAGGACATTTGATGGAGCTGAAAAAGTCTCCGAGCAAAACGGTTGAAAATTTCCTCGGCAAGGTGGAGAAGTCTTTAGAAGAAGAAACGAAAGTATGGGCCAAAAAGCAGAATCTTATACATTTTAGGAACATTGATGAAATCACGACTAAAGAGGATATCCTCGCCTAAGACAAGCAGCTCGGACCACTTGGTTTGCAATATTCCGCAATCAGAGAACTGGGGAAGGCATACGGACGCACGCAAACGGCAACTATAAGCTTACCAGCTGAAGCAGCGTTCAAGCTGCTAGCGTCTGGTAAAGTAAAAATAGGTTGGGTCGTTTGCCGACTCAGGGACCAGGTGTCTCTCAAGCGCTGCTTTAGATACCTGGAATTCGGTCACATAACGGCGAAATGCACAGGTGACTGTGACTCGTCAAAAAGTTGCAAAAATGTGGAGGAGAAGGTCATATGTTCAGGGAGTGCAAGGCTGACCCAGAATGTATGATTTGCAAGGGGTGTCGACTGTCGACTGTCGACGCGTTGCAGGCAGCAGCAGATGCCCAGTGTTTAGGAGAGCCTTGAATGCAGTAAGGAAATGAGGTTGATACAAATCAACCTCAACCACTGCGAGGCAGCGCAAAGCGTTCTCTTGCAGACCATCTGTGAAAAGGGAATCGAAGCTGCCATAATCAGCGAGTCTTATCGCAATAATAAGAATCGTGCCTGGACTGCAGATGTAACTGGCAATATGGGCATGTGGAAATCGAGCCATTCAAGAAGTGATGGAGTTTCCAGAAGTTGGATTCGTCAGGGCAAAAATAGCTGGTATCTACATATATAGTTGCTATGCTCCACAAAGCGCGACGATAGCAGAATTCGAAGAAATGCTAGGTATGCTAGTCTCGGATGCAAGAAGTGGAAAGCCCAAGATCATAGCGGGTAATTTCAACGCGTCAGCCGTGAATTGGGGCAGTCGCATTACGAACACCCAGAGCTGTATCCTGCTCGAGGCTTTCGCGGAGCTAGACTTGGTGCTTACCAATACGGGAAATGTTTCCACTTTTCGTGGGACAGGATCGGGCTCAATAGTCGATCTGACATATGTGAGTACCACATTGGCGAGGAGAATCTCATGGTTTGTCTGGGAGCATATAATCGTAGCGACCACCACCCAATTTTTCTCCAGATCGAATATGGGCCATGCGGCGATGTGCGTTCCCGCGGAGCTGGAAATCAGGGCTGGTCCGTGAAAAAGTTTGAATAGGACGCATTCATAGAGATGCTAATGGGGGGCCACAGTCCCGGTGGTGTGGCTACAGAAAAGGTAGAGCAAATTATGGGAAGCGTAATGTGAGCATGCGACACTGTTATGCTGAGACGGCGAGTCCTTGCAAAAAGGCGCTCAAACTATTGGTGGAATGAAGAAGTCGCGGAGTTGTGGGAAGCATGTTTTCGAGCTAAAAGAATCTACCATCGATCTAGAGGAAGACCGGACTTCGACGGGAAACGGCAAGTATATGTTAACCTTCGAAGTAGGCTTAAGCGAGAATGCTTGAAGGAACTTTGCACAGAGGCAGACTAAAACCCCTGGGAAACAGCGTACAGAGTGGTTATGAAGAAGATGAGAGGGCGAGCACCACAACTGATTTGCCCGCATCTTCTGCTCGATATCGTGATGGTTCTCTTCCCCCGGATAAAGGAGAGCGCAAACAATACGGTAGGAAAGATGCTCGAAAGAGTCATCTACAATAGACTGCTCCCTATCATTGAATATAAGAATGGAATATTGGTGCGGCAATTTGGATTTCGACAAGCCCACTCAACGATCGATGCCGTAGACATTGTTTTCAATCTGGCTCGAGACACCATGTCGTCTAATAAATGCTGTGCCGTGGTGACGCTGGACGTCAAAAATGGTGTCGCTAGTTATTTGACTAGGCTTCTCGAAAGTTACCCTTCGGAGAAGTCACTTGTATGATACAGATGAGGGATCCAAGCAGTACACCATCACCGCAGGAGTACCACAGGGCTCAGTGTTGGATCCTCTCCTGTCGAACGTGACGTACAGTGTGGTCCTTGTCCTTCCCGTGCCAAAGGAGGCCACGATAATCGGTATTGCAGATGCTCTAGCTGTGGTTGGCTGTGGTTGTCGTCGCGAAACAACCTGAAGACATTGAAGTGTACGCTAACGAAACCATTAGCACCATAAAAGCGTGGATGGAGATAGTTCAGCTTGACCTTGCGGAACAAAAGACGAACACGGTTTTGATTACCAACCGCAGGAAAAGGAGGAATACGGTTAATATTCGTGTTGGTGGTCACGTCATCACTTGGAAACCGATTATGAGGGTGATGATTGACGCTAAAATCAATTTCAAGATACACCTGGACTATGCCTGTGAGAAAGCGGCAAATACCAGCGTATCATTAGCGCGAATGATGCCTAACATTGAAGGCACAAGATACAATCGGAGATTACTTGTGGCCGGAGTGGTTCGCTTCACATTATTATACACGACACCAGTTTGGGAGGAAACACTAGCTTGTGAGAGTAATCGTAGGAGGCAAAAAATATGATTTACCGCTTAGTGACGCTAAGGGTGTGCAGCGCCTTTAGAACAATATCAGACGTCGCAGCGTGTGTTATTGTGGGAATTATTCCGATAGACATTCTGGCAAGTGAGATACGCTGCCTGTACGAGAAAAGGAAAATTAATCCACCTGAAATGGATGCAGAATATCGAATTGAGAGTGGATCCAGCAACGATACGGCGAGATTAAATACCACCTGGCGCAATTCCGGTCAGGACATAGTGGTTACAGCAAGTATCTACACCAATTCATTCTCTCTTTTGTCCTGAATATCTTTGCATACCTGAGGACCCGGAGCATGTGATATTTCATTCTCCACGAATTTACTCAGAAAGAAGGAGCCTGGAAGACTCTCTGAAAATCAACCTAAGCCCGCAGAACATCATCGGGAAAATGCTAAAGTCGGAGGAAAACTGGTGTATGGTGAACTCCGCAAAGAAAAGTATACAGGAGCAACTTGGAAAAGCGGAAACGCACAAGGAAGAAGGAGTGGGGGTCGTTTTAGTGGGTGAGAATCCCACATACTGGTGCAACCTGGTGCGGCCGTGTCTTTATAAGACAGACTGACAGTAAACCGATTTTAATAAGGTTTTATTCACACAGCTTCGGCCGGCTTAGACCAAAATTTGTATGGGATTTGTTACTGGATACTGGATACTGTACTGACTGGTGCATCTGGCCACAAAATGACCGAAATCGTGGCACCTGAAACATCCCTTAACAGACACTTGTTCCCCAAGTCGGCACACGATCCTACCTATTCTAACCTTGCCCAAAGTAATCAGTTTAGCCGCTGATTCTACCGGTAGCTTACCAGTCCATATAACCCCAAATATCGTCGGTAGCCTGTTTATTGCATTCCCTTTTATTCCGTTAAGGTTAATTTGTCTCCTATGCGGCATACAGATATACTCCCATGATGTAATCTCGTCTAGGTCCTTACACTCGATCTCTATTTCCTGATTTAAACTTTGATTTCTGCTTGCGTTTCACCTTTTCTGCTCGGTCGTGCTGATTTCTCGCTGGATTTATTTAGCTCCAACATCAGATCCCCTTTGTGCGTTCACCTGATACTGCTCAGAGTGCCGCCCCGCTTTCACTTTCTGATGGATATCGGCATAGCATATATCTTCTTCTAATGATTATGATTGGACGAACTTTCCTCTTGCTATTCTTTCATTTTTTGTTGCCCACCTTTGTCCATTGCTCGGGGTCACGAGTTATCTATTTTTCTCCTTTTTCTAATGTTGAGGCAGTAATTGAGACGCTGTCAACTTTCCCTGGAATTTTCCACGGATTAGCATTTTGCGGTCAAGAGGCTATTTTCTTCTTGGCCGCTTGCTGGTCCCTAAAAGGTTCACTGATACTGTTCCTACTCCTACCTATGTTGAGGAGGTGTCACTAGGGTTTCTCGCGTGACTTCTCCACATGATGCTTGGGGTTTTTTACTTTTGGAGCATTAACAAGTGACAACTTAATGCCCCATATCAGAGCCCTGGTGTTAGTTAATATTTCGTCTCGCTTTGATGAAATCACAGAGTTCATTTATGTGTTCTCCCACTGAAAGAAAAGATGTTTCGGCTTACTGCCTTCTAAGTTCGTCTTTTATAATCGCAGCATTAATCCATACCCGTCTACCCACATTCCTGCCCAGATTCTGCAACGAAACTCGCATACCGAGGGGTAATGTTGTGCGCCCTGAATACCGATGCCCAGGAGACAGCTCCCCCTTGCCACAAATAAGAACCGGGAGTACTAAATTTCCGAACCCCTGCACCTTCCAAAAGCTTCCTTTTTTCATCCTCCACTTTTATTCCTCCTATCTACAAGTATGTCTGGATGGCTTAAGTGATTACAACTAAGCGGCTATGCTCATGATATCTTTGGCCGAATGGCTCTGGATTTGGAAATAGAGGCAAATAGAGTTGGACTGAACACCAACAAAACCAAGATTCTCAGTCTGACGGGCCATTGCACTCTCTCTATTAGCATTAAAGCAAAACATCGAAGGTGTCAATCAATGTGTATATCTAGGAAGCGTAATTTGCACCCACAATGACACCGAACTTGATGTCCCTCGAAGCATTATCAGCGATAGACCTCTTTCGCTGCCTTGTCTAACATTTGGAAGTTTAGTTATCTCTACATCAAAGTCAAGCTTAGACTGTTCTTTGTTAATGTTCTTTCTGTGTTGCTATATCGGAGTGGTATATGTAAAGTAACCACTACTATCTCTCGAAGACTCCAGGCCTTCGTCAACACCTGTTTGGATCGTATAATTGGAGTACGCTGGCCAGATACCATTAAAACTGAAGAACATGGTCGACGCACAGGCCTGGCACCCGTACGTAGTATGATCGAAAGGGGCGCCAATTCGATTGCTGGCTACGCCATGCCGAGGAACGCACTCTCCCAAGATGGCCAATGGATGGGTCGGCACATGGGCACTCAGTACAGAATAGTTGGGTAAGAATGCAGGCGTCTCGAGAAGCCCTGGAGAAAGCTAAAGTGCATTTCAGCAAATCGTCGAGAACTTACATCGTTATTCGCTCGTTATACAATATGAACTCATGGCGTATGTAGTCCCTTCCTCAAATCCGCGAAGAAATTCTTGTCTAAATTAGGTTTTAGATTCGAGAATATTAAAAGAAAGCTACTGACTCTTCCCCAGGAGAACGATCACAAAGTTATCTTAATGACGATTTAGATAACAACGAGTGGAGTATTTTAAGCAAGTTGATTGGAACACATTCTAAGAAAGTTTTATTCGAGGGGAATATTAAGATAAATGCTATCTTTGTTTCAATTAAAAAGTATGGCAAACAAATACTAATTCATTTGTCAATAACATTTATTAAATTGTTCACTTCTTCTTCTTCTTCAGCCTTTGTCCCGTTCACAAGTGGGGTCGGCTCGTCATGATCGGCTTCGCCATTTGGCTCTATCGAATGCCTGATCTGGGTGCAATCTCGAGGCTTTCAAATCCCCATCCAGCGTATCAAGCCACCGTTGCTTAGGTCTGCCTTTTGGTCGTTTACCATCGACTTCGATGTTCAGACCAATCTTGGCAAGTGAATTTTCGTTTGCACGAATTGCGTGACCATACCATCGAAGACGCCTCTCTCGCAACTTTTCCACGATCGGTGCAACCCCATAACGATCGCGGATATCCTCATTTCGGATGTGATCTAAACGTGTGACGCCACTAGTCCAACGTAGCATCTTCGTCTTCATTACCGCAAGACGCCGTTCATTGTCTTTTATGGTCGGCCAACACTCAGAACCATAGAGAGCGACTGGACGGACAACATTGCGGTAAATTTTAGATTTGAGACGTTTGTTGATACGTCGATCACAAAGAACACTAGTTGTGGAACGCCACTTCATCCAGGTTGCGTTAATGCATGAAGCAATTTCATAACGCAGTTCTCCATTGGCTGATAGCGTTGACCCGAGGTATTTAAATCCGTCAGTTCTGGGCAGATCACGGCCGCTCACAATGATTCATGGGCATCGGTCGTCAAAAATTCAGTTTTGCTTAGATTCAATCTGAGACCGTGTTGCATGAGACGATCATTCCATTTTTGAACAAGTTGCTCGAGATCATTTTTGCTATGAAACGTCAGGAAAACATCATCTGCATAAAGCAGTGTGTAGGGCGCTGGATATTGGATATCCCGTGTGACGGTGTCCATAACAAGGGACAAAGAGGAGTGGTGAGAGGGCACTTCCTTGATGAACTCCAACAGAGACACGAAGCGGTTTTGATACACCCGCCATACTTCGAACTTTACTTTTCGGATCGTGGTAGAGCAATTGAACCCAGCGCACGAGTTCTTCTGGCACGAAGTGTCGTCGTAAAGCATACCAGATGGGTTCGTGTGGTACACGTTCAAACGCTTTCTCTAGATCCAGAAAGGCAATGTAAAGAGGGCGATGCTTCTCACGGTGTTTCTCCATGAGTAACCGCGCAGCGTGTATTGCGTCAGTAGTTCCGCAGTTCTTGACAAATCCGGCTTGATTCACGGTTATTTCACCGATTTCGTGAATACGGTTGTCAAGAATGCGTTCAAAAGTCTTCATGGTATGGGAAAGTAGCCGGATTGGACGGTAATTTGAACATTCTGCTGGTCTACCTTTCTTTTTCAATATTGGAACAGTGGTACTTTCTTGCCAGTCAGATGATGTTCTTCCTTCCTGAATAACCCAGTTAAAGAATTTACTGAGCCACAGTGTTGGGTCCCAGCTCTTCGCTTTCCAGAGCTCAAATGCGATGTCGTCAGGTCCTGTTGCTTTCCCCGATTTCATTTGTTTTATTGCCTCCTCGACTTCAGTTGCGCTGACTGGTGGAACTGCTCCCAATGTCGGCAATGATTGTGGAAGTGGAGGATGAGCAAATTCTTCAGTTGAAATCTGCTCGAAGTATTCTCGCCATCTATCCGTTGCGGCTCGACGGTTGGTGGGCAAAGTACCGTTCTTGTTATTAACACAACAGAAGTGTTCGATATCCTGTGTACGTTCGTCACCGCTTTTAGGAACTCGATACAGACCTCTCTCGCCATCCCGAGTGTCCGGTTTATCGTAAAGATTTTTGAAATGGTTCGCTCGGGTGACAACGACCGCTTTCTTTGCTTCCCGGTTGGCATTCTTATAAATTCGCTAATTAGCAGGCGTTTTATCGTCGAGAAATTTGTGGTAAAGGCGTTTCTTTTCACGGACCTTCATTTCAACATCATCATTCCAAAGCCAAGTATCTCGGTTGATGTACCGTTTACCAGGCTTGGTGACCCCGAGGGTTGCAGAGGCCGCTTTGTGGATCGTGTCTTTCATTTGGTTCCATGATTCTTCCATATTCGTAATGGTTGGCAATCGTATGAGTGAGACCGTTTCTTCTTTCTTCTCACCAAATCGCCACCATTTAATGCGCGGCGGGCCAGTGCGTTCCTCACGCTGTTTTATCGGTGGCTTAATTCGCAGGACGGCAATCAATGACCGATGTTGAGGTGCGATAGTCTCATTGGGAACGATTTTGCAATCAGTGACAGTAGTAAAATGTTGGCGTCTTATGAGAATATAGTCGATTTGCGTTTTATTGTTCCCACTATAAAATGTGGGAAGGTGAGACAATCGTTTGATGAACCATGTATTCATAAGTACAAGGTCATGGGTGTCCGCAAAATCGATTATACGCTCGCCACCTTCATTGCGCGCTCCGAACCCCTTTCCCCCATGGCACCTGTTGCCGTCTGCCTTTTCACTCACATGACCATTAAGGTCGCCGGCAATGATTATGTAATCGTCAGCAGGCACGTGACAAGTCTTTTCATCGAGAAGTTGCCAGAAGGCATCTTTCTCGGCATCAGGTCGAACTGTTTGTGGTGCATACGCGGTGAAGAAGTGAATAGTGCGATCAGCTGATATAATGGTGAGCTTCATCAGCCGATCATCAAATCGTTCGACTTCTTTAATGGCATCACGGAAACCCTCTGAGATGGCAATGCCAACACCATATTGAGTGTGTGGGTTACCAAAATAGAGAAGTTTGTAGCCATTTTTACCGCGTTCGCGTTCAATGTCGCAGCTTTTTGCACCAGACCATCGGGTTTCTTGCAGAGCGCAGATGTCAATGCACCTTTTCCGAAGGGCTCTTGCGAGTTCCTCGGTCTTTCCAGTTAGAGTACCAACATTTAGCGTGCAGACACGTATTTATTTTGTTCGTTGTGTGCGGATTAACTTGCTTACGTCCTCACGCCGTCCATGCGTCAAGAACCCTTGCCCATTTCTCGACAGGACCGGGGCCCGTCCTGGCGCGTCGGCTGAGGTGGACGCCCTAGCATTTCTCTGAGGCTTGTGACTCAATCCGATCATCATGTTTGTAACGACATTGTATGCATTTTCTTGGTCGACCTGTCGCGAGGCCTGTCACCAAGAGAGATCAGGTAGGATTTAGCATAGTAGAATAACTCCAACTATACTCTATTTATCTCTTTCCCTGATCTCAGCATTTTATTTTTGTTTTACTGAGGATAGTACAGAGTACGTTGCCTCAAACCCTCCTCCTTTACTTGGGCTTGGGACCAGCATACTATGTTAATAGCATGGCGGAGTTTTATTAAATTGTTCACGCTGACATCAAATAGCATTAAAATACGTGGTTCAAAATGCGAGCCGATGGTTGCCTCTTACAAGGATAGGATAAACCGGTCTCATAAGGGTTCTGTACAACTGTACAACTATGCGCTATTGACTCATTTCCTTCCATATGTCCCCTCAAATACAAGTGCAAATGTGATATTTTCTTGATGTTTGAAACACAAGTTTCCTAGGAAAGTAAGTAGCTCTTTTCTGCCGATTGACGGCAGTCAATCTGCAGTCATGTTGCTTACCAGCTTATCGAAATTCCATCAAATTATTTCCCGCGATGGCGAGATTCATATGAATCTCTCTACCCAAATATCTAAAAGCAAGTCGGGAAACCGGAAGCTAGACGCTTCAGGTATGAAAGGTTTTGTGTATTTCTTTTATAAAGAGATTTGAGTGTGCACTTGTCCCATTAGCATTTAGCACGTAAAATATGCATATATTACGTGAAAATAGCCACTTTCAAGTGATATTGACATTCATAGTCTTGAATTTGCAGAGGATCGACAATTTTGACCTAGTATAGCTTTGTTAGTAATAGCGCGATTTTCACCAAATTTGGCAGGATCATGATCTATACTGTAGCCTACATTTGCTACATTTGTGATTCTAGGGTGAACTTAAGGGGGTTTTTCCTGTCAATTACTAAAAATTATAGTAATGTACTATTATTAACTTTATTTGAACAGGTATCGGTATGGAGAGTATTTCGAAGCCTAGGCACCATATAGTGGCAATCCCCTGATTTTTTTCAGATATTTTGGTTGGGTAGTTTCTGAGAATGTGTTCGTTAAAAAAATGACCACTTTCAACCCCCCGCACGTAGCCTTACAACATCCCACTTCGGTCACGCTACTCCCGGTGAAGACGCAGAGGCAGCGTCTGATGAATTACCTTTAGCCTGGATGAAAACGGAGTTGTCTGAATTTTTGGAATATGTTGTTTCTCCGATTTAAGGCATGACATGTTCACAGGATATTTCAGTTGGGCAGAGTGCTGCCTTGCTGGTGCTATTTAGTGGACCGACAACACCAATTTTCGATTCAGATTGTTGGCTGATTGACGGCAGTCAATCTGGATCAAATTATTTTTCCGCGATGGCGAGATTCATATGAATCTATCTACTGTATCCAAATATCTAAAAATAACGGGCGCATCCCAGTTTATCTAAATGAATCTCTTTAGTGAATGTATCCAAAAAATATCTCTAAAATAATAAACACATAATTTGGTATCTAGTTATAGATGAAGATTGAAGATAGAATAGAAACAGTAATGTAATTTCCTCTCCCGAAAATAAACTCATAGTAATTTTTTTCCACCATATTGTTATGTTATCCGCACTGACTCAGATAAATCTTTCTTAATATCCAACCATTTCTATTTTATTTACAGCGTGAAGCTCGTGGCTCAGTTACCTTCAAAATAGTTCCTTCATACAGGAGTGCTCCACCACCATGCGAGGTAAATAAATCTTTTCTCCATTACTCTTCCAGGATAATGTTTTCCATAGTAGTGGTTACCATACAAGGATTCTCGTTTGCATGATATGTACATATATATGTTTTTTATGACACGCATCGCATTTTCTTCCTTCCATTTTGGGCTTCAGTTTTACATTATGTTCACCCATTTGGGGGCTAATTTTCCATGGAGGAGTGATAATTTTTTTTGTTGAAATTTTTCCATGGAAAGTGACAATGCATTTACATTTGCAGATCCCTGGAAGGATAAGCATATTTCATTGTATTATCAAAAATTGCAATTTAATGGGATTATTTCGTTTTCAAATAAGTTTCATTATTTAAATTAAAGCTCATTCCGGTGTCACATTTGTTTATATAACAGCCAACATTGTACAAACTACGACAAAGGCTAAATCCTTGGATCTACATTTACGTCAAAGGATAATGCATTATGTGTAATTTGGCTTTTTAATTAGAATGTGATAATTTTTAATAATCCATAAGCCATGATCATGACGGGTTCATTTGAATGATATGAGTGATGCAAGGGTCACGCTCCACACATTTATCAATGTTGATTTATTCCTTTTACGTTGGTTTGGTTTCATGTCTGGGAAAATGTGCAATTACTCCCTTGATTAACATCAATGAATCTTTCCTAAATTCAAATTTTCTCTAAAATCGTTTTCATATACACCACGCAGCTATTCAGGATTAGACCCGCTCCAGTTCTAGTAAGTATTTTATTTCAACATTTTCGAAAATCCATGATATAAAAATGATATTAAGACTTTGATAGTACACACATCACCTTTCAATAAATCCCCTTTGGAATTAGGATCAGCGTCTGCAATGCACCTAGATTCGCTTTCTTCTCTGACGAGATTCCCACCCCTAATTAACCGTCTTCTTAACGACGCTCTGAAGAAAGCATTAATCACATTATTTATACACCAAGGTTATAAAACATTGATAAATTACTCTGGATAGAATTTAGTATGCTTGGAGTGGAGCCGGAAAATTCGGTACTAATTAGGCTCTTATAGATTTTATTGTCCCAATTTATCAACTTCCATCCTGTCTTTCACTTTCGGATACGATGCCAGGATTGGTGGATTAGATTTTATGAGAGACTCGTATCTGATGGCAATTAATCCTGACAGGATGTTACTTACACTACTGTCAATATCGATTTTATCTCTTGAGTTGTTGATTGGCATTTGGGGGGCATAATCAAGTTTTGATGTTGATAATTATTTAGAAAGAAAACACCGTCGATTGTAAAAACACTGTCTTGTTAGGCAGCTTTGTCAATGAATTTTGCTCTTGGATGGTTGCATGCAAAAGAAAAGACCCATTGTCTTCAAAGGAGATTGGATTCATTTGTCAGCTTTTCAGCGACAATGTTGACTACGTGGAGACTCAGGAAAAATTGCAAAGGGGCAGAACTCCCATAATGATAAAAGTAGAGGTAGCCATTGATTACGTTGACTTAAGATTAAATTACGACAGGATTTCACTAGGTGCCCGCATGCCAAAATGGGGCTCCCACTTCGCTGGAACCTTTTTTTGCTATTTAGGACATTATCTAACATGGATGAAGTACTACAAACCAACTGCAGCGTGAAAAACTGATTCATAGACTAAAATGGATTAGAACTGCGAGCCACCGGTCGCAGTTACCTGAAATGCTTCACCCTCGATTTCTTCAAATCTCTGCACTCCTACTCTATTGTTCTGCGCCAAATAATCTTGGGACGGCCCCACCGTCGTCCATCTTGAGAGACTAAATTCCACTGCATGGCGATGCCGGCATTGCAATAGTCGTCCATCCCTAATAAATGACCTATCCACTGCTACTTCCGTCATCCAATCATGCGTACAAGTGCCAGGCCAGGTTTTTCGTTGATAATAGTATCATGCCAGCGGACTATGACGATACGATGCAGACAGGTATTTACGAAGGCTTGAAACTATTTAGTAGCTATAGGATTCCCTTTCCATATAGCAATACGGAAAACATACAGATTAGTCCCAACCTCATCTTAGTGTGAGATAACTTCATTTTCAGAATTTAGACAAAGCAACGAAAGTGCTGTTACTGTAGCAGAAAGCACGTTTTCTAGATATGTAAATTGATCGACGCCTTCGAAACAGATAAAAAGAATGCAATTACCTGTCAGGCTTGGCTTTGTTGGCGTTTATCTTCACTCCAACTCTACTTCCCTCTCTTTCCAAATCCTGAGCCATCTGGCCAAGATCCATGAACCGGTGAGAGGGCAAGCAAATGTCATTAGCATAGTCGAAGTGTTCAAGGGAAGGTGTCATTTAACCCCTCCACGTCCTCCGGGCACCATGAAGAACGTCACCGATAACAAGAATATCAGTGACAAAATGCAACCCTGGCGGACTCCGCTTTGGACCCGAAAGTCCTCTGAGATTTTACATCGGTGCAGCACGTGACATTTTGCGCCATCATATCTCGCGCTGATAATAGGTATTGGTTTCTCCGGAATGCCTCTCCTGCGTAGAGCACTCCAGGTACACTTCCTGTTCATGCGATCGAAACCTTTCTTGAAATAGATGAACGGCAGATGCAACGAAGTTCTAAACTCCGGTCACTGTTCTAAAATGATCCGTAGGGTGTTCATGTGGTCAAAGCAGGAGAATCCGGAGCGGATATCAGCCTGGCCTCTGTCGATCAAGTTTTCAAGATATTCTTTGATACGTTCCGGGATTATTTTAGCCATCATCTTTGCAGCGGCAAGGAGCACGCAGATACCCCTCAAATTGTTTTTTAGAATCTTGACGATCATCTCCTTCTTCCACTCTGGCAAAGGCCCCGGATTGCCAAGATTTTCGTACGAGTGGAAGCAGCGAATCTGCAGTAACTGCAGGTGCAGAAATAAATAATTCTGCGGGGAGACCGTCAAGCCCAGCGTCTTTACTCCGTTTGAGTGCATTGGTGATCCAAATGATTTCTCTTCCGCTTGGACGAACAATCCGTATTCGCATATTACGGATACTAGCCCTTTCATCCACAAGAGGAGGAACCCCATCGGATGTGATATGGTTTAGAACCAAGTGCGACTGTTCTTTCCACTTCGTCAGTTGTTCATCATCGTAGATGAGGAGTTAACATCCTCCAAAGGACCATCAAAAAATTTGCGACCACATGCAAGCTCTTTCGGAATGCGGAATACACTTCCAAAATCATTGTGTTCTGAGGCATCTTCCACTTCCCTGACCAGCGCAATAGCAAATTCTCTCTTGTCACTTCGCACACTATACTGAATTTCTGTGGATTTCGCCCGGCATCGGAGTTCGAGCACGTCACACCCGCCATCACTTACAGTGGTCAATAGATGCTTAAACCCCTTCCGTTCATCGATCCGCGGCAACAATTCCGCCTTAATGCAGACCGTGCGGAACTTCTCATGACAGCCCAATGCTAGTCAATATTCTCAGGCAGGTTACTCAGTATATAGCCGGCCGATCGCTAAGATAACTCCCCTCTGTCAAGCGACAACTGGATCAAGCAGTCGATGTTAAATTTGGAGGGTTGCAGGTCTCTGACCCTGCGAGAAGTGGCAGACACAACACACATGCAAACTTAGGCGACCATCTGATGGTAATCCCTTTCGCAGCCAATGTCAGCGCCTCTCTTGTTATGCACATCGAACAGGCAAATCCTAAATCTGCTTTTAGAAGTTTTAATCCAACTTCTATCAATTCTCGTTTGGAACTCACGGTCAGTCAACAAACGCTATTTATTTAATTGAACAATCTTTAATCACTTAAAAAGTAATTGAACCTAATTTCTTATTTCAAAAAACTTCACAATAATGAAAATAGAAAATATTAAAAATGAGCTCGAGTAAAATCACACGGGTCTCCTTGGCAAACCTTTCGAATGCCGCGAATTCCGCCGCGCTACATACTCCTGGTCGCGAAGAACTTAATCTGACTGTTCGTACGGCGTCGATTAATTAAAACACAACTAACCTTATGGCAGTCTCTGTGCCCCCAATGACGAGGTGGTGAAAGAAGCAGAAATACACATATCTCTTACCATTATCGTTACCGCCACCAAGCCCGCGTTTTCCCATCACAATCCGAACAAGTTGTTACCAGATCCCATGTTGACATTCAGATCACCTATCACGGCCACAATGTCACCGTTAGGAAACCTCTGCTGAACTGCATATAATTGCTCCTAGAAACCATCCTGCTCCACTCCACATTCGTTAACCAGGACCAAAATTTTATAGTTAGAAGTCTTTTAGCAACTGGCTCCCAGGTGAAGCGTGCGGTAGCCGTGCGGAGCAACCCAACACCGGATTCGCAGTAGCTAACACTTGGCTTTACAGAGTACATGTTTCAGTTTCTAGGTCTAGTTTGACTATTCATAACCATGTAAGCATACTTAAATGATGGTACGAATGTAATGGAACATGCATGGTCACCACCGGAGGTCATTCATTGCCGCTCTGATAGTTTATCGGTTTTCACGAAAAACGGACGAAGTCTATTCAATATCATTATTTTCAACTCCAGGGCGATATGAAGGAGGTACACTGGGTGATTTTTAGCGTTTCGCTAGCAAGACCACCAGGGTTTCCCGTTTCTATCGAGTAGAAAAACACTTCCTAGGACTGACTTCAACAGCCGAACTCCAGTAGCTCTTCCTCAGTTAATGGGGGTATCTGAAAAGTTTGTGTGTGTCCGAATGGCTCAAGTGGTTAGAGCGCTGGGCTGTCGTAGCGGAAGGTCGCGGTTCAAATCTCGCTGGAGGCAGAGGAATTTGTTATTGCGACCGGATGTCGGATACCAGTCGACTCAGCTGAGAATGTGTACCTGAGTCAAATCAGGGTAATAATCTCGGGCGAGCGCAATGCTGACCACATTGCCTCCCACAGTGTACTGTGGTGTACCGTTACGGTCTTGAATGAAGTGCTCTAACACACTTCAAGGCGCTGATCCAATATGGATTGTTGCGCCAACGATTATTATCATTATCTAAAAAGTTTCCGGAAGTCCGGACTAGGCCCTCGATACACATGGCTTCCATGATGTGGCTATACACGATATTGTAATCCTCGATATTAAACTTCCTGAAAGAGCCATCCGTTCCGCCCCACCCTCAGTTCCAGATTACCAGAAGGCGGACTGGAAGCTCATTAACCGGATTCTTAAGCCCAGACATGATCCACTATTGCTCCCATCCAAAGTATCTAACAACACTATCCACCAAACAGTTCGCCAGTACATTGAAGTAATTCACCGATTATGCAACAAGCTGATTCCAACTCTTTCCTCAACTACCGCAACATCTTTCTCTTTCCCCAATGATATCCGCGACGAAAACAATTTCAAAAAGATCCTTCGATGGAGACTATTTAGAAATAGATATCTTCCGCAGTCCTCTCACCTCAATGCAGAAATCCGCAACCATGACCGGTCAATCTGCCAATGAATTTTAACCTTATATACCGATTACCTCCACAAATGCCTCTTCAGCATTGAATTGGACCCTGGCACGTTCAGGGAAATCAGAAAAACTTGTCCTCACCTAGGCAAAACAAGCCCCAATCCTACCCCAAACCATCTGCCTACCTGAAAAGGCCAATATCCAAGCAAAGCACTCCCTGTTAGCACACCATTGCACATTGCACATCCACAGTCAGGTTTTCGAAACCTATGTTAACAAGTCAATTTCCCGACTTTAATCCCCTTCATCCCCTCAATCATCCGGATCGCCGGGAAACCTCCCACCCATCCATTGTGTCACACCGAACATGGTTACGACGTCGTTTATGGCGTCGAAAAACAAGAAATCGGTAGGTCCTGACAAAACCTCATCCACAGTACTTAAAAAATGTTTCCCAAGCATTTCCAGAGCAAGAGAGTGACGGTGGTTAAATTTCGGCGTCTTATGAGAATACCATATAGTCGATTTACGTTTTACTGCTCCCACTATAAAATGTAGGAAAATGAGACAATCTTTCGATGAACCATGTGTTCATAAGGTCATGGGTGTCCGCAAAATCAATTATACGCCCATGGCACCTGTGACCGTCTGTCTTTGCACCCACATCACTATTAAGGTCGCTGGCAATGATGATATAATCGTCAGCAGGCACGTGACAAGTCTTTTCAGCGAGAAATTGTCAGAAGGCATCTTTCTCGGCATCAGGTCGACCTGTACGCGGTGAAGAAGTGAATAGTGCGTATAATGGTGACCTTCATCAGCCGATCATCAAATCGTTCGACTTCTTTAATGGCATCACGGAAACCCTCTGAGGTGACAATGCCAAGACCGTATTGAGTGTGTGGACTACCAAAGTAGAGGAGTTTATAGCCATTGCTACCGCGTTCAATGTCACAGCGTTTGACATCAGACCATCGGGTTTCTTGCGGAGCGCTCTTGCGTGTTTGCTTTCTTCTTAATTTCTTGGTTTTGCCGGTTGTTTAGTTCCCAACTAAGGATAAGAGCCCTGTTGAGCTAGTAGAGCCACATGCCTCCTTCAGTCCAAACCTAAAATCAAATTCTAGCTGGCAAAATCGGTTACTATTTTTTTCTGGATCCATGTCAACTACATATCACATCATCCCCTTTTGGTTGTGATCATCGATTAGTTGATCCGGGGCAGGGGCAGATCAAGTGAAGATAAATAATAAATAAATCTGCAGAAAAGTAATAATATCAAAAAATTAAAGATTGTATTAAATTTTGATGAAGTTGACAGAAAACTCAGCCCCCAAACCATAGTCTTTCTACTTGAAGGGACTGCAAATGAATCCTCTCCCATGAACTGACATTCTATTGATCCAATAGTCAACACCCGATGGCTTC
Organism: Hermetia illucens; assembly: GCF_905115235.1. Taxonomy (NCBI): domain Eukaryota; kingdom Metazoa; phylum Arthropoda; class Insecta; order Diptera; family Stratiomyidae; genus Hermetia; species Hermetia illucens. The sequence continues at coordinate 21,661,938 of NC_051851.1, read as the reverse complement.
GAAATCAAATCATCGTATCCAAGAAAATCACTTGAAAATCGCCAAAACTCCAAATTTATTCCAAAAGTACTAATTTTCTTTTTTTCTCCCTGGTTGAACAGATTTTTGTGCGAGCTCAATTCGACTATAATCCGCTGGATGACGAGCTTATTCCTTGTGCTCAAGCTGGAATTGCATTCCAGACAGGTGATATTTTACAGGTGAGTAATATTGGATTTCAAATTATTAATAAAGATTTGTTTTTTTTTATTTTGTCTACATTCCCCTCATTAGCGTTATTCCTACCCCAACCATCTTTTAACAAGTTTGAAACTTTTCCTTATCAAAGCTGACCTGCTTTGAATTATCCTAATTTTCCCTGTCAAACAAGTTTTCAAAATAAAACTTTTTCCCTGGAAAATTTCAACAGCAAAATGTTTTATTTGATTGAAACTTTTAATTTGGAAGGACTCCATAATTCAGAATAAAAGACATAAAGTTTTAAGAAAGATTTCTTATCTTTTTTTAAGAGGGGCTCCTAATTCTAATGTCGTATTTGCCCCAGCAGAAATAAATTTCATTTTCTTTTGCTTCATAGCTTCAGGCATTGTGTCACCAACTAAGTAAATTTCCATTTTTATACACGAATAGAAAAGATTTTTTCTAACGGAATCCCAAGAAATTCAATAGCCGGAATTGATTTTCTGACTTGAGTTGTCTGTAACTTCCTGACAAATAAATTGATTCATTTTCGTTCGAAGACGGTATGCCTACGCAACATGTCACATCTCACTGATAGTCAGAGTGGGCTGTTTAGTCGCAGAAAAAGATTAGATAGATTAAAATCAATTTATTAGATGATTACTTTTGATTGCAAATTCAGAACCATCACAGTAAATCTATAAATTATGCTAACCGATTCATACCTTCTGATTGAACCACTGATGCGTAAATAATATAGTTTTGGCTTGTTACTATCAAATGCAGAATAATGGGATTACCAAAAAGTTTCCCCGCATTTATCAAAAGCACAAAAGATATTCTACCCTTTGATTAGTAGAAGCAGCAATGAAGGCAAATTCGAATAACTTCGCCATTCTTCGTGCTTATTAAAGTAAATTAGTTAGTCAGAACTTCCTATACTTTTGTCACTATATTACGAGATCATTTTGTTCATATACAGCACTTCCAAGTCAGATACTGGCTCGCAGATCCCCAAATTAAGTAGCCAACCCAATATATTAGCCGAGGAGCTGGGGTTCTCGACTGCTACTACCAAAATCACTTCATACTTGATAAAGTTGGAAATCTTTGAGAGATACTCTTACACCAGATTTCAGATGTCTCCTGTTCACCCCTTTGTAGAGTATAGGGAATCCACACAGTCTTAAAATCAATGACAAGCTCAACGGTCGAATTGGTTTGGCGTCAGCTACCTCGGATTGGAATCCCAATTATCATGGATATTTTTGTTCGATAGGATGGGCTACCACTAAAACATCCACTTTTCGAGGAAGACGCAAGCGAGACGGGGGTGATTCAAAACGTCACATCCAACCGAATATAGGAATTGCTTCGTGCCATTATCGTAGGGCAGGAAGACTTCCTTTGTCAGTATGACCCCGCTTTCGCCCTTTTCAATGGTCTCCCTCTGAGCCAATATATTTCAATCATATTTAATCAACATTATACCTTTATGGTCTCAAACCACGAATGCAATTATTGTATTACATTCCTTGGCAATATGGCCTTTCTCCCTGCACATTCTGCATCGATCGGACCAATTGCTCTTTTAACGAAGTGCTAATTTCACCCTTCATCGAGATCCTCGGACTGTATATAGATCTTTTGGGCTCGCACCGTGACGTTCTCCCCAAGTAAATTCTTAACTTGGTTACCAAAGCCAGCCAAGTTTTGCCCAAGCTAGATTTTTTCAGTTCAAACACGAGATCGCCTTTCTGGGTCCTTCGGATTTTGCTGACATTTTCACCTAGATCTTTTAGGTCATGGTCAGTTTTGACTTTTTTTAGTACCTCCACGTACGACAGATTGCTGGAAATAACAATTGCCTCTGGGCGAATTCGCACCTACAATTTCTTCTTCAGCTTTTTGTGAGTTACCTTGGTCCATCCAGGATTTTCTGTTCCCCTAGGTTTCGCTTCAGTCGCTAACAATCATACTAAGGGCTGAGTCTTCCTCCTTTCCATACTTGTAGCACCGTTGTTCGGAACTGCTAGTGTTTCTTTTTTCCTTTATAGCGCCTGGTAATTCCGTTCAGGATCACCACCTTCTTCCGCACTAGGTTATTTGATGGCAGGTCGATGGCAATACGGTTAGATGTCACTATGACACTGTTTGGACGACCGGTTTCAGCTTTTGCTGGGATGCTCTTTTCTTGCTTGTTCATCCCCAAAAGCCGCCAGTTCTGGGATTCCGAGCCCTTGCACCGTGAGCTTCCTCCTTCTCACGCCTTTCACAGTGGTTTTATGTTCGGAGAGTCCTTTTCATAGCCATTCTGGTTCGCGCACCAGAGATAAGCAAACACTAGCCCATCCACAACCAAAAAAGAAAAATGCATAAACACATATTTATACATCAATAGGTATGCCCCAATCCGCCAACTCAGGTCGCGCCTGATGGAGGATCTGCCAACTTCTCACGACTCCTGTCTGTCGGTCTATCTCTCCGTCTGTCTGTCTATCACACACACTTTTTTCAGAGACGGTTGCACTGATCGACACTGAATTTAGTGGGAAGGTGGGTATCGTGAACGCTCTTGCATACAGTGAGCTACATCGGTCTATGGGGAACTTTAGGGGGATCTCCATACATACAAAAAAGGAGTGTAGATTTTTTTTCACCAAGTATGACTATGTGGTGGACTCAGATTCTCTCCGCACACCATCTCCGCAGAGCAAGGCGTGAACTCCTCTCGGTGGGCTGTGCAGAAGCCGAGGAGGACGAAAGGCAATCACCGCGATCACGATGGATCGTTGCGTGATATTAAGGCGGCCTTAAGCATTTTTGCGCCAACGTGCTTGCATACCATTGAACTGTGAACGGTATGCAGTAGTTCTATGCCGTTTGAACCCAAGGAGCTTGCCCAACTCCGAGAAAAGAGTAAACTCAAATGGCATTCTCCTGATGATTGCGGCTGGTGCACCAAAGCCCAGGATCCGTTCTCGACGGAGGGGCCCAGTACATGATTGTGCCGTAATGTCAGTCAGAGGTATTACTTCAAGCCACCGCGTAAATCTGTATAATACATGTATCCGTGCGAGTCTCACAAAGGGCCAATGATCTCGAGATGGATGGTGTAGAAGCGCTTGGTCGACCTAGGGAATACGCATACTTTCCTTCTTACGTGCTTTCGCACTTCTGGCACGCGATGCACTATCTGGCTCAAGAGTTTACGTCCTTGTTCATGGCCGGCCAGTAATATTTTGCAGTGACTAACCGATTCGTCATCCTGATGCCTGGATGCGCTGGATCGTGTATTGCGTTAAATACTTTCTCTGAAAATAGAGCTAGAGCGTTAGCATTGTGTTTCCAGACCATTGGATATTAGAAGTAAACTGGGTGATATAACTCAAGTGCCTAAGTTCGTGAGGGAACGCTTTATCGGCCTTTGTCTAAGCGCGAAAGTGAGGAGCTTGTGGTTCGTGAACACGGTGAACAACTTGCAATCAAGAAAGAATCGAAGCGAGAAGTATTTTATAGAGTGGTACTCGGCGAGTAGCTCACGATTGCAGGCGCTCCAGTTACGTTGAGCTAAGTTGAGTTGCTTCGAAAAGAAACTCAACGGTTGCCAGATTTGATTCACCCGTTGGTGACGAGCGGCGCCCATCGCTGCATCTGGCTAAGAAATTGCAGCAGTGTTACATCAACAACCATCTCAAATGCCTGAAAGGCCTCAATAGACCATGCAGCGTCGCGGGAGTCTTTTGTTTTGCGCCCAAACAAGTAAGCGTTAAGGATCGCTTGAAGATGGGGAGAAACGACGATATAGAGGTTTAACACGCCAAGAACCTTCACAGATCCTTTACCGTGGTTGGCAGGGGAAAGTTCTTTATCGCTGTCTGGGTCAGGTTGAATACCGTCCGGGGTAATTATTTGACCGAGACGTTTCACCTGCTTCTGTAGGAATCTGCATTTTTCAACGTATATAAAAAATTCGGCCTCAAGAAGATGTTAAAAGCAGCATTTGCGATGTTCCAAATACTCAGATTCGGAAGAAAAGCGACCGAGAGATCATCCATAGGTGAACCTCTGGAAAACTATCCTGGTGAACTTGAAGAGTCCGAAAGATGTGCAGATAGCCGTTTTCGGAATGTCCTCGGGAACGACAGGGACTTGGTGGTGCGCCTTGGCTAGATCGAAGGTCGTCATAATTCGGGAGTTCGTAAGCGAGTGCGCAAAATCATCGATAAGTGAAATTAGGTATCGGTCTGAGACTATCTGAGCGTAACGTGCGTGTATAATGTATGCATGGTCTCTAGTCGTAATTTGGCTTAGAAACCAAATGAAGTGAAGAGGACGAACAGCTATTGGATGATCTGCAGATACCCTGTTTCATTAAATTTTCAAACTCTTTCTTCGTAAAAGCAAGCTGGGGTGAAAGTGGACGCACCTTTGAGAAAATTAGAGGACCGGGAATATTGATGTGATGCTGCTTGTCGAGTTTAAGCGGCTGGAAGAAACTACTTTCAGTAGCAATGTTGCGGTACTTACTGAGGAGTGCGCGTTTATCATTAAAAATAATTTTAAGTGTGTCATCTTTACAAGTGGAAATTTTCCCTGATGTGTGTAAAGAGGTGGTGGGGTATATCAGGGCCATGTTCTACAGGTCCACCAAAAGCCCATTGTGATATAGGATGTCTGCATCCTCAAATGGAAGCGCTGATGTCCTTCAGAACGAATCACCACGGAAACACTCGGCACAACCCGAGATTCACGTCCAACTGTTTATAGCCATAGGTGCGGATGGGAGAGGAATTCACTGCTGCCAGTTGTAGATTTTGTGGGATTAATGTGCTCGGATGGGGTGCAGAGAGAAATGACACCTCAGCGCCTATGTCGACCAGGAAGCAACGCCTGCTCAGACGGTCGAAAATTGAGACACCCAGCGAGCCTAGTTTTTTGTTGGGTTAAACGTGCGTACCGTGTTACATTTAGCTGGTTGAGCTCCGTATTTACGATGGTACCAGCAAGTCATCGAGACCCATGAAGATCCCGGCGTGCGACTACCTTGACGCCTTTTTCGGGAAGCAGACCTGGATTGTGATTGCGGTCGAGATCAACCACCCGAACACAAAGTACCAATCGTCGCTGCGACCGCGTTAAAGATCGTGTCGTCATCATGGCCTTGAGCTCGTCGACTTCCCGACTCGCATCTCAAGAAATCTCCGTGATAGCGGGGCGTGCGTACACCACATGTACCTTGTCGGCCGTGGCGGACAACACCTCCAGCGACCCCGAGTCTGCGCAGGCGAAAATGGCGTGGGTGCGCTCTGGGAGTCGCTGCAGCCAGAGGGACTTTAGCAACTCCAAGCAACCTCCCACCCAGCTGCCTCATTTCTCGAAGCAACTAGAGGGGAGGGGTGTACGGTCGCCTAACGTCAACCCTTTCAGCAAGTGATTGAGCTTTGCTTCCTCATTTACCAAAAGTCGCCCAATAAGGTGCTCCTTTAAGCGGATATACGAGAAGTCCTCGAGCACGTCCGAAACAAGTCTGATGGTCTCTCCGTCGAACCCGATAAGGGCGTGGTTGAAAACCGTGGCGTCCGTCGCGACGCCAGCCAGCGCCAATTGCGCCTCCAATTGACGGAACCACGCCGCCGGATTGTGCCGGCAAAAGCGAGGCACCCTAACCACCCTTGGCAGCCGTGGGAATCGTGCCTCTCGCGGTTTTTTCTTCGCGCGACAACTACCTAAGGAAAGTGGATAAAAGGGGCAGAGCACCGGAGCGAACAAACAAACTATGGCCCCAGTGAATTCTCGCGCCGTCGCCACAACAAACTCCGCAGTCTCCGAAAAATGGTTTGGCGGCGCAGTTCGGCGGCGTGGTTCCGCCAATTTGAAGCGCAAAGCATAAAGAAACACAAACACACAAAAGCTCCTGTCTATTGGACGGGAAAGGACTGATTTTATTGCCCGAACGTTTAGGTAGTTGACCAAAGATTTATGTTAATTGACCGAAGTTTTATAAAGCTAGGTATGCCGCATTTTTGCGATGAGGTTTCCAAAATTTACGATTATCTTTGGCATATCTTTGAAGGATTTTGGAGCAAGTCGATGCCCAGAGTGCCGGAAAGATTAACCAATCAATTGTCGCTCTCGACATTTAGTTACCAACCTGTGTTTGACCCAAAGGCCTTATTAAAATCGGTTTACTGTCTGTCCGTCACACGCATTTTTCTCGGAAACGGTTGAAGCCATTGACACCAAATTTAGTAGAAATGTGGGAATGAATTACATCTTTTTACGTCGAATTTAAGGGGACGGGGGGTTCCCATGCATGCAAAAGGCGGGAACAAGTTCTTTTTTCATCAAAAATGGTCAAATATGGTGGTATCAAATGAAAGGTCTCGGTTAGTACTTTTCGAAGCAGGTCTTGGTTTTGGCATTTTTTTGAAAGGTGGGGAGTGCGGGGGGTTGAAACTGATCATTTCTTTAACGGACCCATTCTCAGAAACTATGTACTTAACCGAAAAATCTGAAAAAAAATCAAGAGGCTGCCACTGTATGGTGCCTAGGCTCCGAAATACCTTCCATACCGATACCTGTTCAAATAAAATTAATAATAGTACATTACTATAATTTTTAGTAGTTGGAAAACCCCCCTTAAGTTCCTCCTAGAACCACGAAATTGCAGCCATATAGGCTACAACATAGAACATGATCCTACTAAATTTTAAATAAATCGCACCATTATTAACAAAGTTATAATAGGTCAAAGCTGTCGCTTTTATGCAAATTCAAGACTTTCAATCCCAATATCACTTAAAAGTGGATGCGTATATTATGTGCTACATACTAATGGGGCAAATTCCCACTCAAATCTCTTTATAAAAGAAATACACAAAACCTTTCATATCTGAAGCGTCTAGCCTCCTGTTGCCCGGCTTATTTAAGGGTAAATGAACTTAAGTGAACCAATATTGTGACTTTGCAAATACACCGTACTGACTTGAAATCTATCTTAATATCTGGTACTGATTTTTTTCTTCTTGAATCTTTACAGATAATTAGCAAAGACGATCATCACTGGTGGCAGGCACGACATGATGCTGCTGGCGGCTCTGCCGGACTAATTCCTTCTCCTGAACTTCAAGAGTGGCGAATTGCTTGCCAAACAGCTGATAAGACAAAGCAGGAGCAAGGCAAGTGCATCCTTTTTATGTTGTCTCATTGTTTATAATGTTCAAACGCTTACATATATTTTACAGTGTTTATTTGTACTATACATCACTTTCACACTCTTGTTAAATGTGTTTTGTCTATCGAATTAGTTTCCATTCGTTTCATTTACTTCCATCAACCCATATCTGTGTTCTGTTCATTTCAATCGTCTTTTTGTAAAGCTAGAGATATTCATTTCTTGAAATTTGTTGAGTTTGAAGTGGCATATCACAGTCGATCCTTCCCTGGGAACTGTGGTTTCAATAGCATTCAAAATGACTGTATTGAAGGTTACACGAAAACCAGGATAATTTGATAAATATTCAGTTTATTAAGTCAAAGCACCGACTGCAAACTTGTATCTTTTTTGTAGATTTTTACCGTACTTTGAGTAAGGCTAAAAAAATTGCAGCCCATGAGTATGATCCCGATTATTTCCAAATTAGATGACAAATTCAGACGAAACTGTGAATTAGACAAATGAAATTCTTACCCCATGATTTTGATCTGTTTACATTAAGTTGGGGTGCAGGGAAAATCAAGACCTACCCCAGCAAATTTTAAAGTTCTTCCCCCGACCGGGTGACAGTTTACTCGGAGCTCGAAAATTAGCTGGTTCAATTGAAATTTCTTATGAGTTGGCTTTTTCCTTGATTTGTTCCGTTTTTGTCTCTAAGAAACAAAAAGAAAATACATTTTATATGTTGTTGTTCATGTATAAGTGTTGACAATGTTTCTGTGTGTTGTGTTGCCGGCATTCAATTTCTCAATTATCAGGAGAGTCTGGACCAGGATGTTCAGCTCATGCAGAGGGATGTGATGGATCAACAGGTACTGATGCATTTCAATTGAGACAGTAAATGCCAAAGAATACGTAATAGTCAAAATCGAAATTTTTTTTTCGTCCCACCGAATGCTATTAATTTTTTCTTTGTAATTAATTGTTAATAGCATTGAATTATTTTAACACTTTCGGCAAATATAACTCCTCCCCGTCTTGGCATATACAATACATAATTTTTCATATTGAATATTTTGCGCATTGAAAGCATTTCCAATTAAACTTTTTACAAAAGATCAAATCTAAAAGTATGAAATGATTTTTGACAATAAAAACAAATATGCAGTCATGAATTTATTTGTTCCTCTCCATCACACCTAGTGGCAGTTTTTTCCTTTTTATTTGAAACATCCAATAGAATGCGAATTCAAATTTCTCGGAATGCTTTGTGTTTGGTATGCGGTTCCCATTCATTGCGTGATTGCCATGTTAAGCTTCGATTGAGTACACAGAATGCTGCTTAGAGGTAGTCCTTCATAATAGCTTAGTCCAGTTTTTCCGCTTTTCAATTTCAAACGTAAATTCATTTTATTATTTTTTAAGGTAGGAATATTGTTTAGAATTATTAAAAATATGGAAGGATATGTTTTCTTTTCGCAAAAGCTCCATCGTCGTTTTCAATGATTACTGCGGGTTTTACGTTCAAAAAATCGCAACAAAGTATGATGGTGAATTCATACTGCCCAAAGTCTTTTAGGGCAAACTAAGTAAAACAGTGTAATTACTCAAATAGAAACTGCGATTGTCAAAGGACCATCCTGAGTACCCGGAGACGACCAAGAGGGGAGATCTTACCCAATAACCTAAAAAAAGATGGCCACAATTTACCGTGAAGATCCGCTCCCAAATATTGAAGTTCGATCAAAGTGCTCCGTCGACACGTGCTTGGCCGCCTCTGTGCTAGCCAGGCTCTGCAATGTAAGGAAGTCCTTTGAGTGCTTCGATCCCTCATGTGTTATTTTTACAAAAAATCGTGTGTCCTTTCCGGTGTGTGGATCCGCACCGGATCCTGAAAATATTCAATCATGGTGATTTGCGTGCGCCTAACGAACACACAAGAACGTGGAACCATACAACTCCTGACCCGAGTGCTGCGATCGAAAAGGAGAATCCACGACGGATCACATCCTCGACCGACCTTTTCCCTGCCTCATCAATGCACAGGAATACGATACGATACGCTTTCACTGAGCACGTACCTGTTCTGGACGAAGCGTGGGCGGATTGTCATGCTGCACTTTCACGAGTGTGGAAAACGAAACGAATCGATACTTACTTTCTGCTAAATTCTATGCGCGAAGCTCTTTCCATTGGGCAAAAATAAAAAAAACAATACTGACGCATCATTCCGCAGCACAAAACTCACAATATATAGCTATCAGAGATGATTTCCCAAAACTCGATTCCTATCTGGTTTGTGCATTAACAGGTTTGCGTATGAACGATTTCCCTCCTTTTGACTCACAAATTACAAATTTTCCAACCATACACGCTCTTTTCTCACCGTCCGAAACTCACTTTCAAATTGAAAACTCGAGTCCAGCTCATCAGCTGTCCTTTGATCAGCCAGTCTCATGCCGGTCTGTGTTAACAGCAACTTACACGGTTGCTGAAATGTGCAGCAGATCATTCCCCTTAGCCACGAACTATCGCCTGCTTGCACCCAGTAATGTACAATACGAATAATTTTGTAAAATATAGAATTTGAAAAGCTTGAAGAGAAATTGAGTTATGAATTTTCAAGGGAAAGGGACCAGTGGCTGGATGGTTTAAAACATAGGAAAATGTAATTGGTTGAAATCTTAAGTTTTTTTTAATAAAGGAAGGGATGGGAATTGCGAAATAAAGAAGGATAATTCAGAAAACTAAAGGAGTAGAAAAACAATGTTAAGATAAAAAGAATATGACACATTATTGAATGCATTATTTGGTCGGATTGGCTCCTGGAAAAGGCGGAAGGAATACTCCTCCTATCGTTAAGTCGTGGACACTACTACAGTTCATAAAAGTTATTGGAGCACCCAGAAATTTGATTTTTTTCTGCACAGCTTTGAAGCACCCTGACGACTAGCGATTTCGCAGGAGCAAAGTCAACTCATTATACGCTGCCTCACTTCTACCCTGAAAGCAGCGTAACCGAAACCGATTCCAATGTATTATTTGCTTCCTTAGGCTATGCCCCGGACGAAACCGCAAGACGTCTGCCTTTTAAAGAGTGTGTGTTTAGCCCAAAAGGGGATCCGTGTTTCTCTGACTGACATTGACCCCACCTTGAACTCCACAATATTTTCGGGTGCTAAGTCCCTGTCTGCGACCGCCTTCAATCTTGTTCGGTGCGCAGTAGACCTGGAGTAATCAAATAATACATGCTCCTTATTCTCGGCCACGTTTACACATCTTAGGCAGCATGGTGTCTCGTGATGAGAAAATCAACGTGAATACGCACAATAATCTCCGTGTCTTCGCTCAATCGATCTTCGAATGTACGGTATGTCCAATGACCAGTTTTGACTCGTCCCATCTCTTTTGCGATAGATTCTCACCGTGCCAGTTGCCGTCGAAATACGCTAAACTCTCCAACTGCATACGCTTTTTCGTCCGTCTGTCTGTCGCGCACACTTCTCCTAGAAACGATTATACCGACCCCACCTCAAAGCCTCAATCGATTGGCATTCTACATCCAGTTACGATACAAACCCTTCTGACAACGGTAAGATGAAGTGGCCGGAGACGACCAAGAGAAGAGAGCTAGCCCAAAAGCTTAAAAAAAGGTGGCGAAATCGACTCGGCTCGATCGAAATGTCAGGCCTGTACGCCGAGCAAGTTCTTCGTTTTAAAAGGTAACAAATCAGCATACTCCGACGATAGGAGCTGATACGCTTCCTAGGTATACAAATTGATCGACGTTTTCGATGATCTATCGATTAATATAGATAGAGATAGTGCGACGACACATCAGATTGAAAACTTTGGTTTTGTTGGTGTATATTTCCAGGCCAATCCACTTTCCTCTATTTTCAAATCCGGAGCCATTTGACCAATCCCTATGACCCGGCCGCAGAGCTGAGAGAGCAAACAGACGTCATCAACATCGTTGAGGCATTTAAGAAAGGTTGCCATCGTTCATTGAATTCTCCACATCCTCCAAATAAGGCAGCATGAGAAACCTCACCGATAACAAGAAGAAATAATATCGGTTATAGAATGCAACCGAGGCGAACCCTATTTTGGAACTCAAAATCCTCCAAGATTTTACTTCGGTGCAGCACGTTCGAAAATCATCCATAGGCATGATCTAGAATGAAATCCAGCCTGCTCACTGTCCATCAAGCTCTCGAAATATTCTTTGATGCGTTCCAGGATTATATTACCTATTATCTTTGTAACGGTGGGGAGCACACAGATACCCCTCCAATTGTCACATTCAAAACCATTGTTCTTTGGAATTTTAACGTTTTCTTTGGAATCTTAACGATCATCCTCTTCCTCCACTCTCTGGAAAAGGTCTCAGATTCCCAACACTTTCGTATGACTGAAAGTAGCAGAACTGCAGTAATTGTATATGCAGCAATAATTAATTCTGCGGGCAGACTGTCAAGCTCAGTAGCTTTACTCCGTTTGAGTGCATTGATGGCCGAAATGATTCCTCTTCTGTTTGGAGGAATAGTTCGTATCCCCATGTTACGGTGACTAACCATTTCATCCACAAGAGGAGAAACCTCACCGGACGTGATGTGGTTAATGACGGAGGTGAAGTATTCCTTCCACCTCCTTTCTCGTCATCGGGGATGAGAAGTCGACCGTTGCCGTCCTTCCCAGGACCGTCGAAAGATTTGCGAGCTCTTTCGTAATGCGGTATACAATTCTGAAATTATTGCGTTCTGCGGCATTTTCCGCATCCTTGACCAGCGCAAGAGCAAATCCCCTTTTGTCATTATGTATACTACGTTGAACATCTCGAGATTTCGCTTGGTACTGGAGTTCAAACACGTCATGCCCGCCATTATTCGCAGCGGTAAACAGAGCCTTCAACCCCTTCCGTTCATCGATCCGGTTCCACGATTCCGCACTGAGCCAGATCTTATAACACCCCTTCAGGACCTAGCCAACGACTTGTAAAGCACCCGAGAAAAGAGTAGTTTTCAGGGCAGCCCAATGCTCATCGATATTCTCAGGTGGATTACTCAGTATACCTGCCGTCCGGCGAGCAAGATATCTCTCTTACTCTCGAGCGACGGCTGGGTCATACAAGCGGCCAATGTTGAACTCGGAGCTCCCCGACCCCGCGAAAATTAGCGGACACAATGCGCAAACGGAGGTAAGCAACCATCAGATGGTGTTCTCTTCCGATTGCCATGTCAGTGCCTCTTTTGTTACGCGCATCTAGGAGACAACCCACAGATCTACTGCTGGTGGCAAATGCAACGACGAACCTCCCACTGTTCAGGCAGGGAAGACTTTGAGTGTATTTTTGCACTAACTCATGTCTCATTGTATGCATGATAAATAAATTTATTTATTTATAAAGTTGACAAAAGATAAAGGGAATCCAATTATAATATATATTGCACGAAAGAGGTAAAAAACGTAACGTAACTGCTTAAAACCACTATAGGAAACCAAGTCTAAGAAACCAATCCTATAGCGCATTGTAACTACCTCTGAATCAGAGGACGTTAATTAAGTGCAAATTCCGCGAAGTGCTCTCCGAGGATGTCTACGCCAGGTGTATCTTACGATGCAGTCATTAAAGATGGACTACTGATCAGTCAGCCCAAGCGCCTTTTCAAGATTCAGTCAATCGCAACTGCAAAAGGGACCAGATCGCAGAGTTATACTCTAGGGCAACTTGGCTGTTGAAGGGTGTTTGGGGGAATTGCATAGTATCTATGTTAAAAGGAGAAAGTAATTTGGAGCCTGACATTCTGGAGGCAGAATTGTTCACGTTGAACTCGTGGCTTTCGAAGCGAAGCCCATTACGTCCATGGCTTGCCTGAAGCTCAGATTTTCCAAAGACTGTCCGACAGCATTTTTTTTATAGATCCCGGTGATAAATTAAATTATATAATAGCTCGCGAACCTGAGGAAAGTGTGAATGAGAGCTCAGCTGACAGCCTTATAGTTCACAATTCAGATCTTCGAATTTGGCTGTTCTAAAGTTGAATTTATCGGGCTAACGCAAATGGTCCTGTGGGAGAAGCTTTCCTTATAGAAGAGGGAACGGGTGAATTTACGTTGCACATTTTCAAGGACAAGACAATCACAGTTACGAGAAGGTGACCAGATCACGGAGCAGTACTCGAGGGTATTCCTCACGAGGGAATTGAAGAGAGCTAAGGAGGGTTGGATGGAGTCAAAATCAGAAGAGGAGCAAAGCATTAAGACTGACAATTTCGCTGCTCGATTGGTGACTTCGAGGCAATGGGTGTCAAAGCGGAGCTTGTGGTCGAAAGATCTTGAGTGAAATTTAAGCAGGATGAGGAATATCCGTGAAGAGATTAGGAGAAAGAAGTGGGTGGGGGATTTAGGGAGTAGCACATAGAGTGACACTTTCTGACGTTTAACGCTAAATCATTAGTCGAGCACCAATGAACCAGATTGTCTAGGTAAGATTGAAGGGAAACACAATCCGCAGGCGGCGATATAGGGGAAAACACTTGAAGGTTGTTGGCATAGAGCAAATAGGGACAAGTAAGGAGTGGGCAAAGATCGCTGATAAAAAAAACAAAGGGCCCAGAATAGATCCCTGTGGGCCGGCAGAGGAGTGGGAGAAGGAAAGCGTGTTAATGTTTTATAGTACAAAGATTACGAATATTTCACAAGAAATCTTACTCCGTCAGCAAAGCCTCAATATGAAGGTTCAAGGTACAGATTCTGCGACTAATATTCATTCGGGGAGTTTATTCGGCATACCTTATCCAAAAATTCACTTCTCAAAATGATCTTTGACCAGCCCTAATACCTGGCAAATTTATACAATGCCACCATAACGAAGCAATTGCTGAGAGCTAACGCACCCCTTGTGATAGCCACTACTATCCCCTTACTCTCTGGCAGGTCCATCTTGTCTTCAACTTCGTAGAACAGCTTATGGCAGGCAAAATAGTTTTCATCCTCATGTTTAAAAAGCAGAATGTACAATAATATCCAGCGCTCAATGGAAGTTTATCTCAGCCTCAGGTAGCCATACCAATTTATATTTCCTTTTGGCTAAGAAAAGAGCAATTGTCTGGATGTCTACTTCCAAAATATTAGGGACAAAAGAAACCCTACACAAAATGGCTACACACAAATTAATTTAAGGTGAAAAGACTTATTTTACCAACTTTCGGAATGACCCCTCTTTTCGACCTCCATGACCATGTGCCCCAAGGGCTACACTATCCCTGACCATCTTCAACGGGAAGACTAGAAAGATTTCCAAACCCCATCAACTCCGGACGGTTTCAATGTATTTTTACTTCCAAGTTTTTTGGTATACTCGATTTTCCCCCTCTGTCTGTTATTGAGGAAGCCAAGCCAATATCATAAAAGCGAAAGGAAAGGAAAAAGAAATTTGCACCGCGCTCAGAGACCAAGTGAAACCGGAGAACATACAAGAAACGAATATCAAGAGCCTATGGAGACTGTTCGGCGACCTTAACTATGTCTGTGGCATCAGCTATAGAAGCCCCATCTGCAGGTACAGTTCGGAACGGATGAAATGTGTGTAGGTTACGCGAGAATATACCTATGAAGAAGTATTTTAAGTGCCTACGTTTCAGACACATGATGAGGGACTGCACTAGCAGTTTTGATAGACCATCATTTCGTTGAAAATGGGAAGGGGAAAAAATCATTTGACGGAAGAACCCTTACTGCCTTCTGTGTTGAGAAATCAAGAATCAGGACTGCAACCATATAACGGTGTCCAGCCTACAGAATTGCTTTAGGTACCTTATATAAATAAGAATCATCCAGCTGAATTTAAATCATGGGGAACCAGCTGAAGGAAAGGATGTTGGTATTGTCTGTGAACAATAGAAAAATCTCCATCAGGATGATTGGGAAACGGATATAAATGGAATGACTGCGGTGTAGGCCTAGGGAAATCGAGCTTTAGAGCAAATAATGAAGCATTTCAGTTTATGATGAGAGTTAACATCGATGGTCTCTACGTACATTTATAGTTGGTATGACATACCAAGAGTATTGCAAAACGGTAGACAGACTAACGAGAAACGTCAAAGAGCACACAACGACTTCAACACCTGGGCTGTGGATTGAGGAATTCGGGAACGCAAATAATGCTATGTATACCACCATTGATAGAGAGACCAGAAAGAGGTCACCAAGATCACTCGCTGAGGATACAACTCTGGAGATAATGTGGTGGAATACAGAATTCACTGGTACGGCTGTAAATAAAAGATAAATCAAGCGTGGGATGCTTCCACACTATACCGCGAAATCCTAACTACTGATCGAACGATGTTCTTTTTCTTCAGCCTTTGTCCCTTTCGCAAACGGAGTCGGCTCATCGTGATCGGTTTCGCTATTTGGTTCCATCAGATGCCTGATCAGGATTCAATCGCAAGACTTCTAAATCCCCATCCAGCGTATCAAGCCACCATTGTTTTTGCCGGCCTTTTCGTCGCTTACCATCGACTTTGATGTCGGCAAGTGAATTCTCTATCTCTTCTCTCACAACTTTTCTACGATCGGTGCAACCCCATAACGATCGCGGATATCCTCATTTCGAATGTGATCAAAACACGTCACGCCACTAATCCCAGGCAATATCTTCGTCTCCATTACCGCAAGACACCGTTCATTGTCTTTTATAGTCGGCCAACACTCAGAACCATAAAGAGCAATAGGACGGACAACATTGCGGTAAATTTTAGATTTAAGACGTTCAATGATTCGTCGAACACAAAGAACACCAGTTGTCGAACGTCACTTCGTCCAGGTTGCGTTAATGCGTGAAGCAATTTCATAGCACAGTTCTCCATTGGCTGATAGCGTTGACCCGAGGTATTTAAATCGCTCAGTTCTGGGCAGGTCACTGCCGCTGACAGTGAACCTGGCTCATCCGCCAAGATGTTACCAATTCCAAGTTCGATTCGCCGATTATACAACTGATGGATTAACACTGGTAAAAGAGACGAAGACGGAGAGAGCAAATCGAACACCCCGACCTTTGGTGTTTGACAAGAAGATCTGGGGATCTAAATGCCAGATCCAAAGACCTTGGAGACAACCTCAGTAATGGTAAAGGGATGAGGTTGGAAGCCGCTGTTCTCAACCCTTTGTTAAATTTTGCTTAATACCTAGCGTCTATGCTTGATCAATTGGGTTCGGTTCTAGACATCACTGTCGCTAATTCCGTTAGTCAATCCTGGCAATGGAATACGATTATTGATAAACCATCCAACAACAGTCACAACACACCCATTTGCATCTCCACGCAGTTCCTTAATGTTTCTCCTAATTTCAAAACTGATTCGAATAAGTTAAAGTTACAGATCAACAACATAAGGTCATAAGTAAATATCCCCACTCTAACTTACATAATGAAAAGGGAAATTGCTGATTCAACCAGACCTATCACGAATAATAAAGGCCAGCCCATGTTTTGATGGGCCCCAGAGCTAAGCTTCTTTAGAAGGAAACCAATCGCGTATCGGCGATTTAGAGCTAGGTCAAGAACCATAAATTTTCTACTCCTTGGAGTGGCCAAATGCTTATGAAATATGGTCATCACGGATGCGAAGATGAAGCGATGGCGTGAGATTTGGACTGACTTAGCTATGACAAAGGATGTCAAGTCTTTCTGGAAATTCATGAAGAATTTTCGCAACTATCTTAGTGACAAATCCCCGTGCTGGGACCAAACAAGAAACCGTGAAAATCTCGAACTTTTGACAGTATTGTCCTTCATCCATTCATTAGGCATCTCACAATTTCTCATGCCTGCTTTGAAGAAGAGCTAATTTTTTTTCACCGAATATAGTCATGTTGGGTATAAAATGAAAGATTTCGATTATTACTTCTCGAAGCCAGTCTTAGTTTTGATATTTGTTGGGAAGGGAGTGCAAGGCGTTGAAAGTGATGATTAATTCTCTCTTTTCTTTCCCTTTCTTCTCAGAAATTACCCAACTGAAAAATCTAAAAAAAAAGCAGCAATATCCCCAAGTCTGACTAAAATCGCACTATTACTGACAAACTTACAGTAGTTCAATGTACTTACATAAGAAACAAACAAAACCTTTCACACCTGAAGCGCCTAACGTCGGTTTTCGACTTGTGTTTATATGACCTTGGTGAAGTTTGAATTTTCAGCCCTAGCCTCGGGACGAAGGCGATGGAAGGATGTGGAGGAAGAAGAGGCAGATCCCTGCTTCTCACTCCATTTAAGGGCTGCGACGTCCAGCCCCCTTAAAAATTATACTGACACAAAATGAATCTCAAATTTGGCAAGTTCTAATTTAGAACCTCACCCCGGAGGAGGTAGGGAGAATATGGAGGGAGGAGCGGCTGAGCCATTTTTCCGCAAAGTCCCTCATCACACAGACTTAAAAATTATTGGTGATATGAAAATAGCAAGTTTTCGGCGCCTAGTAGCTTCTATGTGGAAAGAACGTTGCAATTTTTAGCGGATGCCTCGTTTTCTTCGTGGATACGTTCCTTACTTTCTCCGGGAGTGGGGTTAGTCAATCAAAATCTACCATGGTGATATCAACATACCCTCATTTGGGGCGGTGTAACTATAGAGAGAAGGACCTGCGGCTTCAACTGTAATCGAGAAAACAAAATATTGTTCAAAACTTCTAAATAATGACGAGGAAAGTGAATTTTAAAAAGTAGATCCTTCTCATTCGGAATAAACCTGATGTCTTTGACTACCACCATGTATCACCTAGACGCTTCTGTGGTTTTCATCTTCTGTGAATCAATTTTCTAAACTCTTCTCTTTCTTCAGCCTTTGTCCCGTTCACAAGCGGGGTCGGCTCGTCGTGATCGGCTTCGCCATTTGGCTCTATCGAATGCCTGATCTGGGTGCAATCTCGAGGCTTTCAAATCGCCATCCAGCGTATCAAGCCACCGTTGCTTAGGTCTGCCTTTTGGTCGTTTACCATCGATGTTCAGACCAATCTTCGCAAGTGAATTCTCGTTTGCACGAATTGCGTGACCATACCATCGAAGACGCCTCTCTCGCAACTTTTCCACGATCGCTGCAATCCCATAACGATCGGGGATATCCTCATTTCAGATGTGATCTAAACGTGTGACGCCACTAGTCCAACGTAGCATCTTCGTCTCCATTACCGCAAGATGCCGTTCATTGTCTTTTATGGTCGGCCAACACTCAGAACCATGGAGAGCGACTGGTCGGACGACATTGCGGTAAATTTTAGATTTGAGACGTTCGTTGATACGTCGATCACAAAGGACACCAGTTGTGGAACGCCATTTCATCCAGGTTGCGTTAATGCGTGAAGCAATTTCATAACACAGCTCTCCATTGGCTGATAGCGTTGACCCAAGGTATTTATTTTTCTAAACTGATGTATAGCTATTACGTTGCTTTCCAGTCTGATCGTAAATCGTATCACTTTGCGGATGTTGCTAACAAAATCCTTCTAGGAACTCACTTTTCATTATAAACGGACCATTTTGACACAACACTCTCGTGAGACAAAGAAATGCTTCCAAAGTCCAACCATCTATAATAGTTAGTATCATCCAAACCCTCACTCGAGGTAGAGAAAGCGAGCACTCTTGGCAACCTTTATGCCCTTATCAAGGAGCATGCTTCCATTTCAAAAACCTATCCTTGCTCATTTCAATTCTTTCTGACAGTGGAGTAAATATTTACGCTTTTCGTAACACC
Organism: Hermetia illucens; assembly: GCF_905115235.1. Classification (NCBI taxonomy): domain Eukaryota; kingdom Metazoa; phylum Arthropoda; class Insecta; order Diptera; family Stratiomyidae; genus Hermetia; species Hermetia illucens. The sequence continues at coordinate 21,642,841 of NC_051851.1, read as the reverse complement.
TTTAACTCATCTCGTCCTTGGGCATTCATTTCCACCGCTCTACAAATTGTTCATAGCCAGTACATTGTGCTTTTCATCGACGTTGATATCTAATCTAACATTCTACCAATATTGGAAGCGTCCTTATCTATTCCTACTTGATAGCATACATAATATTGAATGTGTCATGTACACACGTCTTCTGAATTCTGTAGAAAAACGGAAAAACGAATACTAATGTACATACTCTCATACGAGGATACATTATTTATCCAAGAACCTGCAAGAAAGCATAATATGACACAATGCCAGGACCATGAGCCTATCGATATCTAACAAACAAGCCTTTATCTGAAGAAAGCCCTAAAGAGCAAACATAAAACACTCAACAAAATTTTCTTTTTTTGCCAGTCCAGTGAAGGATATTCTCCTTTCCTCCGTGTCCTGGGAGAGAAAAAATGCTAATATTATGAACCATCACCGAAAAAAAATATTGACGCAGCTACACGTCCAGAATAAATACGAAGGAAGCAAAAAGTTCAACTGAAAAATATGCATGTACATGACTTTACAACACGTGACCTCTAAAAGTTCGATTCTTCTTAAAATAAACCAGCTGTGACCCTCTCGTACACAGATTCAACAAATATGGCTTACCACAGACTAGAATCATGAAAATCCTTTGGCTAGTCACGTATTTTCTGCATCATGACTTCCTACGACGTGTCGAGTACGAAATTGTTGAGGAAAAAAAGTATCTTTGCCAATTTAAAATGAAAAGATTTTCCCTTGCTGAGTGGCCATCTTCACGGGCTTGGAGGTGGCGTCTACACACTCAGTTACCTCTGGAACTTTCCTAGAGATAAAGTTAGGACAGAAATATTAATAAACGCTCACGCCAGATGAAAAGTGTTCACCTGGATCTTTTTTGGGTTATGAGGTTCAACGTGAGGAGGAGAGAAGGTGCCAGGATATATGGCAGAAGATATGCAGGTCAAGTAAGCCTGGAAGGGCTATGTGGTAATCTGAATATGCAAATGCGAGTTTTATATGGGAAGGTATTTGCATGGAGGAATTATAGGAGGATTAAGCTTCCTAGAGCGGAAAAATTCTTGGCAAACAAAGTCAACCTAACTTCTTTTTAATTTGAGTTAGGATTTTAATAATCATGTGTACTTCCAGATTTTGTTAAAATTCAGTGCGTAATTGCGTTGAGCTAAATACAGGGAGAAGGGCTTACCTCTTAACCAATGTATTCCGTTAAGGTATCAACGGATTCACAGTTGCACTTAAACGTACACCGCCAAAATTAGTGATTCACTGCCCAAGATCTGTATTTCAGATCGCCTGATACTTCTCATCCAGATATATTGGTGCACTCTCTGACCACGGTTTAAGCTGAGTTTAAGATAAATATTTATATCAGCGGGTACAAGGCGTGCCGAAAACCTTTACCTTAACAGTAGGTAGGATGCGCGGTTGGAAACAGTCTAATGCATTGTATCCCGAATTCTACCTAATAATCAAGGCCGAGGTCGAACATAAAGGTAAAACCGTTTTTTTTGTGTGTACATGCAGGTGGAAAATCTTAGAAAGACACGTCCGCCGCAGCTCCACCGCCCGAACGCCGGAACTACAGCGGGCGCGTGTGGGATTCACACCCACTAAAAACCACCCCCGGTCTCTCCAGGTAAGGTATTACTTACGGGGTAGGTTTGCTCTTAGGCACTCATCCTTCTCCTATTTGCAGCTTTCCTCCTTCTTTGTTCCTTCAGCAACTCCTCCTGCATTTGGATGATTGCGGAGCCAACCGCAAACCACTTCTCCTCGGACTCTAGCATCTCAGTAACCAAGCTCTCCGGGGTCCCGCTCCTGCCCAGCACCTGGTTTAAGCTCCTTCTCTCCATCGCAAATCGTGGGCAGTGAAACATCACATGCTCTGGATCCTCCGGTATGCCATCGCATCTGGGACAGTTCGGAGAACCATCCAACCTAAAGCGGTGCAGATACTGCCTGTAGCAACCACTGTGTCCCATGAGGAACTGAGTAATGTGGTAGTTGGTCTGCCCATGTTTTCGCTCAAGAAACACCCTAATGTTGGGAATGAGCCTGTGCGTCCACCGACCTTTCGTAGACTCGTCCCATCTGCGTTGCCAGAGATCAAGCGACTCTGACCTTGTCGCATTTCTACGCTGTGCATGCCCCTCCATACGTCTTGCATTGTACGGGATCATGCCTGCCACCACCAATACTGCCTCATCTGATGTGGTTCTAAAAGCACTGCAAACCCTCAAAGCCCTCTGCAAGTAAACCGGGTTCACCTGCTTCCGTCTCTGAGAGTTTGCAAGCGCCTCTGCCCACACAGGCGACGAGTAGAGCAGGATGCAGCGCACCACTCCGGCTAGCACCAACCTCCGGCAATGTTTCCGTCCACCAATATTTGACAACATTTTTGCAACTACCGTGGTGGCACTGGCTGCCTTTTGGCATGCATACTCTAGGTGTTCCCTAAAACTCAATTTGGTGTCGATTATTACCACCAGGTATTTAATAGCCGGCTTTGATACGACCATATTTCCACCGACCTCCACTTTCACAGTGTTATTTTTTCTGCGGCTCGTTATTAAGACCGCTTCCGTTTTCGCGTCCACCAAGGTCAGCCCGGCCTTTTCTAGCCAGGACTTTACCGCTCTCACTGTTTCCGTCGTGTAAACCTCCACATCTTCTGGGTGTTTTGCTGCAACAACCACAGCTAGGTCATCAGCAAAGCCGACAATCGCAGTCCCCTCTGAGACGGGAAGAGCAAGCACCCCATTATACATGATATTCCACAACAGGGAACCAAGTACCGATCCCTGTGTATCCCAGCTGTGACAATGTACTCTTTTTGGCCCTCATCCGTCCCGTAGCAGAGAGTCCTCTCTGAGAGGTAATTTTCCACCAAATTCGCTAAGTATCCGGGGACACCTATGTCAGCCAACACCCCTTTAATTCTATTCCAGTTGGCCGAGTTGAATGCGTTTTTCACATCCAATGCCACCACGGCACAGCGGCCGCCAGAAATCAGTGTACCTTTTGTCAGGTTTACCACCATGTTAATTGCGTCCACCGTAGAGTGGGGGCGTCGGAAACCAAACTGGCGTTCCGACAAACCATTGCTGGCTTCGACAATGGGCAGGAGTCTGTTGTAGATGACTCTCTCCATCATCTTCCCCATTGTATCTAACAGGCAGATAGGACGATACGACGCTGGGTTTCCAGGTGGCTTGCCAGGCTTCGGAAGCAACACCACCTGCCAACCTATAGTAATGTATTACCTCCAACCCCCCAACCCCCCTTCATTCCGGTCCGGAACAGGAGAATCTTTAAACTGCCTCAACCCTTATCACCAGTTTCTTTGGTTGTTTTTGCTTAGGGCATACAATCGTCTCCGCCCCTCATTCACTCATTTTAAAGCAGCCTTTAAATGGGAGCATTGAAACAGCACGTTTTCTAGGTCCTTTGGTACGCTAGCCTATCTAGGACAGGAATCTTTGAATCCGAAGTGCTACAGATACGGTCTGCAAAATCCCCGGTGCCGTGAGGAATTGCGAGAGAGGTGATAGTTGGTTTTCTCGTAACTCCGCTCGACTTTGTGCTTGTTCCCGAAGAGTTCATCCACTTTTTCTAATATAAGAGATGTATTTCCACTTGCCTGGATCTTTCCAAGTATATTCTTTATAAGATCGGCCATTCGATGTTAAAGAATCTGGTCCCACTGCTCTTCTGCAGTAGTCCTCAGCTCCTAAAGATCTTGTGGGTTATTTTGATATAACATGGATTTCTTAAGATAATCCCAAAGATGCCTTATAAAATTGAAATATAGTCTGCGAGCTGGCCACTCCAAGGGTCGGATGCGTTACCAGCGTAGTCCCTGACAATATTGGTGGCGGGGGGGATCATTTTCATGCATAGAAAGAAAATGAGAGAGAGAGTTTATAAAAGGGGGAAAAGGGTCTACATACTCTTCCAGGATGTCCCTTATGTAAGTTTGTGCATTGAGGGATGGTCTCCGGAACATAAGGAGGTCTATCTTCGGTTCTAAACAAATCCCTCACACACAATCACCAATCTTGCGTTGAATTGTACTGTATCCACAATATTGCACTGAGCCTAGCATTCTCCTCTTTTTTGCCAGAAGCATAAATGGTAATTCTGCATTCATCTGAGGAGGGAACAGAAGCCCATTCAGCCTCAGTCCAGTCAGAATGCTTCTGAGCAAAACGGAGTGGAGCTACTCCTTGTGCTGCATTGAGGAGGCGGCCGGTAGCAGGAACATAAGGGCGCAGGTTGAGTTCAGCCAGTCATCTACATATTGTATGAGAACTGACATAAACACCTCGAGCAGCATAAAGCCGGTTGCCGGTCATTCCAGGTGACCTTAAAGTCTCCATTGCAATAGATCGTCAGCTTTGTTTGTTGTTCTTGGTCACCCTGATACCGACCTCCATGAGTTGCTGCCAAGTTCCCTACTCCTCGGGATCGCCCGTCGAACCATCGTTTCCGGTACCCCGAAAGTCCTGGCTGCGTAACGTTAGCTTCTTGCGTCCTCAACTAACGCTACAATTTGAACGATTACCATCTATGGATTGGATAAACTTTCGGACAACAAACAATACGAAATAAAAACGAAAACAGAAAAGGAAGCCATTGCCAGTGTTTCGGCCTGCAACTATTCGTCAATATTTGTGCAAGCACCGCAGTAGCATTGCCCGGACCATAGCATTAATTATGAATTATTACTCCTTGCTATTTCATAATTTAGCTCGAGATAGCCCTAAATCCACCAACTCCCGCTTTGAAACTCTTCTTCTGATTAGAAATCAGGGCGTTTCCATCTTCTCGCCCAATAAGGTCAAACTAACTTTTTGAAGCCAGAACCTCATAATTCTTACTGTTTCCCCGTGATATTCTCTACACTCTCCTCGTGTCTCACGGTGTCAAAAACGACCAAATCATAGGCAGTATTGGAAGCAGGAGAATTCCCATTAGGGTTGCACAGTAACGGATCTAGCACTGAGTTTTGGAATACTCCAGCTAGTATTCAAAAGTGTTCGTGAATAGGTTGACCAAGCGTTTCCTGAAAATTCAACGATTTTCACTCAATGGATTTTTCTATGGTTTGCTTTCTGCAGGTTTCATAGTGAGGGGAAAGGGTAACTACAATTTTTCCGAGAAGGTGTGCACAGGACACCTGCGGCAATCTTTGCCTCTGCAGCTATACTCCGATGGTTAGTCAGCCATTACGTATTTATTTTAAAAAACGCAGAACACACCGAGTTAGCCCTATTATATATTGCTTTGCTGTAGGAAAGTAGGTATAAGGGACCAAGCGACAGTAGATTGTAACATCGAGAGTCTCAGAATTACATTAAGACTGTCAATGAGGTACTTGGCTAAGGAAGGGTGTTGCGGAAGAACGGTGAGGGGTTACTGAAATTGCGATCCCAAAAGGGTGTGAAGATTTTTCACGCCAACGCGACTACGAATCTGGCCATATACTCCTTTTTCAACCTAGTTATCCATGACTTTCTCAAGGATCGCCAATAACATCATCCCAGCCCCTAAAATTTTGAGTTGTATTAATAAGATTTTATAGGATACGAAACCATAAGCCGTCTTCATTCTCTTTTCATCCATTTCTGTTCTCTGGGTTTTCTTGCTGTACACTTTGGTGCGTTAGTTCCCTGCTCTTCAATCGCCTCATCTCATTAGATCCTCCACTGTTTACTCCTTGTAGTCGTTCTTCTTAGCGGAGCTGAGGATGTATTCTTTCTGCATCTCGAAGGTTTTTCGGTGGATGTCAAACTCCACCTTTCCATTCCTGTTTATTATTTTGACATCCAAATAGAAGGCTGTGGTTCACTTTTGTCTCCATTGTGAAAGCAATTTTTCTGTGAATATTGTTGAGACTTACCAACATGAAGGTTGTGTGGAGGGATTATTCCCCTTTTTTCATCCTCTCTTAAATTTTTTTCATGAAGATTTCGCTAAGTAGTGGTGGGAGGATATTCATTGCAGGTTTCGTTTTTTTCAAAGCGGCCGTCGGCTCGTTGAAAGCCTTCAGCCTCGATAGGACTCCCATTTGGAGCCGCCCCGTATGTTGAACTTGAACGAGTACTCGCCTCATTCCAGAACTGTATAGGGGCTGTTCTATGGTGGTTGCAGCGGCCTCCGAAAAGCGTCCACCCGAACGAGGAGCTGTGAACACGTCTCGAGGCCCTGGGGGTGTTGATCTCCGTTGTCGCGTGTACGGAGGGTGGAGTCGGTCGCAGCGTTAAAACCGCGTCCCTGAACAGACGCGGCATCCCAGAATCGCATAACCTTGCTCTAATGTCCAGCACAGGGTCGGCGGGGAGGCGCAAATTCTCTCCATACACCATCTCCGGGGGCGATACGCAAGATCGTGTATTGCTTTTAATACTTCCCTGCAAAAATCAGCCAGAATGAATGGCCCTGAGTCCCTTACCTCAGGTCTCGAAGAGTAAATAAGAATTTGAGCCGAAAATAGAAAACTTCTTGAATTTGTATTTGGAGTTTGCCTTCAAGCTCTGAAGCTCTTCGTCGTCTTTTTGTGCTTTGCGATTGCCTTATAATCGACCATGGCGGGGACTGTGACCTCCAAGATTCGAGGCAAAGCGTCTGTAACAACATTGTCTTTTCCGGATACGTGCTGGATATCAGAAATATAAACTGGCTGATATAACTCAAGTGCCGAAGTTGGCGGGGGACACTTTGTCGCCTTTTGTCTAAGCGCGAAAGTAAGGGTGAACGGCCTGCCCTCAAGGGAGAAACGGAAGTATTTTATGCATATCTTGTAGGCGCTTTAGTTGCGTTGAGCTGGGTTGAGGTATTTTGAGAAGAAGTTCAACGGTTGCCAAATTTTATTCACCTGTTGGGGAAGAACGGCGCCTACTGCTGTATCTGACGCATCGACGAACACGGTTAGGGGTGCATCTGTCTGAGGAAATACATCAACAAGCTATTCTTTGACCGAATCAAACGCATGAACGGCCTCAGTAGACCATGCAACCTCAGAGGAGACTTTAGTTTTAGACCCAGACAAATAGGTGTTTAAGATCGCTTGGTGATGAGCGGCCTTGGGTAAGAAACAACAATAGAAATTTAACATGCCTAAGAACCTTCGCAGTTCCTCTACCGTGGTTGCTAAGAGAAAGCTCTTTATCGCCTCAACCTTGTCTGGGTCAGGTTAGATACCGTCAGGGGTAACTAAAATTTTACCTCCTTCTGGTGGAATCCACATATCTCAACGTTTAGGACAAGTCCGGCCTCAAGGAGACGTTGAAGAATGCACTCGTGATGTTTCAAATGCTTAGATTCTGAAGAGGAAGCGACCAAAACATCATCCATGTAGACGAAACAAAAGTTCAAGTTTCGTTAGACAGAGTGGATGAACCTCTGGAAAGTCTGCACAGCCTTACACAACCCGAAAGTTATCCTAGTGAACTCGAAAAGTCCGAAAGGTGCGCAGATAGCCGTTTTCGGAATGCCTTCGGGAGCGACAGGGATTTGGTGGTATGCCTTGGCTAGATCCAAGGTCGTTAAAAACACGGCAGTTCATTAGCGATTGCCCAAAGTCATGGATGAGTTGAATGGGATATCGATCTGGAACTGTCTGTGCATTCAGACGCCTATAATCTCCATATGAGCGCCATTCGCAGTTTGGCTTAGGAACCAAATGAAGTAAAGAGGACAGCTATTAGATGGTCGCCAAATATTCTGTTTCATCAAGTCTTCAAACCCTTTCTTCGCAACAGCAAGTTTCTGGGGTGAAAGTGGACGCACTTTCGAGAAGATTGGAAACCCGGTAGTGTGGATGAGATGCTAAACATCGTGCTTACCCGCTGGGAGAAACTACTTTCTGTAGTAATGTTGTGATACTTTCTCAGAAGTGCGGGAATTCGGTGGTCGGCAATATACCCGAAAATTATCGAAAGAGGGCCATTTTGGCAGGAAGAAATCTTTCCTGATGTCTGTTATAAAGTTGCGGGGTCTATCAAAGCCTTGTTCTGCAGTCCACCAGCACCCCGTAGTAACACAGAAATATGGTGCCTAATATGGGGATGGTAATGTCCACCAGAACGAAACCCTACGGTCTTCGGCGTAGTCCGAGACTCACGTCCACCTGCCTATCGCCATAGGTGCGGATAGGAGTTCGCGGCCGCTAGTCGTAGGTTTTGCGGAAATAGGGTGTTCGTACGGGGCAGAGGGAGAACCGACTCCTCAGCGCCCGTGTCGACCGAGAAGCAACGTTTGCTTAGGAGGCGAAGATTATAAGGTCGCGTGGTACTGCGCTTCGGGTAGCCTTCGCCGAAACACCCAGCGAGCCTAGTTTTTTGTTGCGTTAAACGTGCATCCGATGATACATTTAGTCGCTGAATTTCCCCATTTACGATGGCAAACTGTCGAGGCCGATGAAAGTCCCGGTGTGCGATTACACGAACGCCCATTTCAGGGAGCAGACACCGACCTCGATTGCGATCGAGATCTACCTCCCGAACGCAAAGTACCAACCGTCGCTCCGAGCTTTATGACCCCGTCGGCTAGTGTTGTAACAATTGACTTAAGCTCGTCGACTTCCTGTCTCCCGTCGTTGTATCTCGGGAAACTTCCGCGACCATGAAGGGCGCGTACACCTCGTGTACTTTGTCGGCCGTGGCGGAGAACATCTCCAGCGCTCCCGAGTCTGCGCTGGCCAAGATGGCGCGGGTGTTCTCTGGGAGTCGTTGCAGCCAAAGAGACTTTAGCAGCTGAGAAGCGACCTTATTCCCACCCAACTGCTTCATTGCCCGTAGCAACTGGCTGGGAGTATGGTCACCTAACGTCATTCTGCAAGTGATTAAGCTTTGCTTACTCACTCACTGATAGGCGCCGAATCAGCTGCTCCTTCAAGTGCAGGTACGAGCACTCCTCCAGCACGTCCATGGCGAGTCCAATGGTCTCCTCGTCGAGACCGATGAGCGCAAGTTGTGCCTCCGATTGGCAGAACCACACAGCCGGATTGCGTCGCGAAAAGAGAGGCACCCTAACCAGCATCGCACCTTCCGCGGATTTCTCTTGGCTCCTGGCGACATACGAGTATTGCCACAGGAAGATTGAAGAAAAAGAAGAGCAAAAGGGAAGGTAAAGAACTCGGGAGCAGACAAACGGCTACGACTTCGCGGCCGCCGACGCGATAAACTTCGCAGCCACGCGAAAACTGATCTGGCAGAGACCGGAGGGAACAAATGTCAAAAAACTGGAAAAAACTCCCCCTGACCGTAGCGAAAAATAAATACAAATGCTAACAATAATAACAAATTGTAATAAAAAATAAAATTGATGAAAATGAAATCAATAAATAAAAAAAAAATAAAAGAAAATGAAAATGAAAGTTGAAAGGAAATGAAATGAAGAAAACAAAAATGAAAAATGAAGTTGCCTGCTTCGTCTTGGCAGGTCCAGGTTAGAACGAACAGCGTGTCTGACTTAGCGCATTCTATTTGAATTCCCTTTGTCCAACCGATTTGCTGATCAACGCTTAGATACTTGCTCTTGGACTGCTTTGCCGTTGCACTTTATTACGGCTTTTCGACGCAGCACCGCGTGGATCAAGAATATAATGTCGACAGGCGGGATCATGTTATAATCGCTAATACAATTCTTCCGCCGGGGTCACCACTCCTTGGGGTTAGTTTTTCCCAAATGCAAAATAAAAAAACCGTTCTTAAGATTTTGTTTTGCAAACAACAACAAAACCTTATTAAAATTGGTTCAATGTCTGTCTGTCTGTCTGTCCGTCTGTCTGTCTGTCACACGCACTTTTCTCAAAAATGGCTGTACCGATTGACACGAAATTTGGTGAGAAGGTTGGAACTGTGAATGCGCAGACATACAGTCAGTGATATCCTTTTACGTTGACATTTAAGGGGAGTCCCCATACATGCAAAAGGAGAGTTCACTGAATATAGTCATGTGGGGTATCAAATGAAAGGTCTCGATAAATATTTTTCGAAGCCGGTCTTAGTTTTGTGATTTGTTGGAAAGGCGGGGAGTGGGAGCAGTGGAAAGTGATGATTTCTTTAACGGACCCATTCTCAGAAACTACCCAACCGAAAAATCGGAAAAAAAATTTATGAAGTTACCTCTCTATGGTGCCCAGGCCTCAAAATACTCTCCATATCGATATCTATAGAAACTAAGTTAATAATTGACTAAAACCCCCCTTGAGTTTACCCCAAAGTTATAAAAGTTGGTAGTAGTATAAAATATAATATGAAGCATATTATCCTCAAGTTGGATGAAAATCATACTATTAGTAGCAAAGTTACAGTAGCTCAAAGTTGTCTTTACCGTATAAATTTACAACCCGAAGTACTAAATCTGACATGCAAATTCATATACATATCGGGCTACGTACAAATGGGATAGTTCTACACTCAAATATACTCGCAGAAGAAGCAAACAAAACCTTTCATACCTGAAGCGCCAAGCTTCCGGTTTCCCGTCTTATTTTTTTTATTTATTTACTTTTCTTTTAAGCATTACGTGCTGACGGTCTCCTCGAGAGTCCTCTTCTTCTTCTTGTCATTCTGACATCTCTCCCCTCGGTCCCCTCTCAGGCCGCCAGCGCGAATTCGCGGTAGCGCTCAGCGGCTTCTTTATTGCTCTTTTTGGTCCTATTGTCCATTGGGATCATCTAGTATAATTTTGGTTAGACTTTTCTTTGCGGTTTCCTTTTCGTCTGTTGGGTGGTATTGAATGGCCGCTTCGATGTTCATTATTGTGTCCTGTATTGGGAGTCTGCCCTCTCTTAGAGCGTAGTTTATCCCCTTGTTGAGGAGAGCTAGTTCCTCTCCTCCGAAATTTTCTCTGGACCAATTTATTATAAAGTTGTTTATGTTCTTGACATTATTATTTCCCGACCCCATGTTGAAAAGTTGTAGGGCCTCTAGTTTCTTCGTGAGTATGACTCGTTTTCTTTTGTTTTCGCATTACAAAGCCTTGTTTGCCTTGGCTATAGTCTCTTCAAGGATGCCCTTACGTGCGTTTGAAAAGCATATACAACTATATTCGCAGGTTCGTTCGAGGGGTTTGTGCAACTTCTTCTGTCTCACCAATGTGGATACCAACATTTATGTAGTTTGGAATAATGTGTGTTCGTCCTGACGAATTCCATGCGGCGAGAACCCTTATTCAGCTTTCGATAGACTCGGAGCTCGCCCTAAAATAAGTTTTCGCATTTATCTACAATTATAAAAATGTTGACATAGTTTACAGGATTTGGTCACCCCCTCATAATTATATGGTAATATCTTAAATAAACTTTTTGACCATCTACAATACAGCTAGATGCTAGCATGTGCAAATGAGCTTAAGAAATTAACGATCAGGAACTTCCCCAGTTTTCTCCGTAATAGGAAACCATCGATATACTAAATTAGATTGATTTCCTTATCTACATAATTTAATGTATAATCATGACCCAAAAAGGTTTTTAGGACCAATGTATTTACATCTAATATGATTATAAATGGTTTTGTATATAACGTATTCTGAGACCTTGATCCAAATTACATGTATTGCATATAGTCATACACTATCTATCATTTATGGTAGTTATATAATTTTTCTTTAATTTGTGAAAAATTTAAAAAAAAAATAAAATATGATTATATAGCCACAGAAGAGCCGTTCTAACCCCCGATAAATGACATAAAAGTATCAAAATATACAGAATCTGCTTTTTTGAACTTTTGATCCTAAAATGATGACTAAAAATTATATTTCCTTTCCAGAGATATTATTTTTGTTTAGGAATAAAATTATTATAAAAGTTCTGTGTGCATTACTACAATTCAGAGATTAGCCTAATTCTTCTGATACACATACATACAGGGAACAAACCATAAACACACATTAAGGGACTAAAGAGCACCATTCAAAGTCCTATTAATTGCAGCATTACCATGCAAGAACGTATGAATGGCTCCGTAATTATGCACCATTTAACGACATCGGCATGCAAATGATGATTTCGAACATGCACCCCAAACCTCCTGATACCAACCAACCAAGCATTACTAACAAATTGACAACCCCCAGCAGTGCTGTTGCATTTTGTACATAATAATTACTACTGCAGCTACCAAGTCCGTTGTCAGGCGAAATTTGCTTAAATCCATCCCTTGTGCATATCAATCTTTATTAAAATTAAATTAGAATAGTTGCGAAATTTATTGCCTACTTTTATGCATATTGAGTACGCTTTGCAATTAAGTTCGTAAGCAATTTATAGGATACTTGCTAAGAAGTACGAGTACGTGCCAAAAGTAAGAATTAGATCAGTTATTCAACCTCCATCCTGCTTGCAATATTATGTATATGATATCTTGTATCTTATATCTTGTATGAACACGCTAATGTCCCGAATCGCTCCATTCGGCTAAGCTTTAATTGTTCTAATATATTTTTATGAATAATTAAATTGTTTAATATTTACAGCTTTCAGTGTCTATCTGTTTGTTTCTCGACGAATCCACAGAATGCTTTTTCCGTCTTTTCACACATTATGATTACCATACTCCGTTACGTACACACACTTTTAATATTTTATCTTGTATGATATGATTTAATTAATTTGATTTTTTTCTTCTTTTTCTCTAAACTTTTATTTGTAGATGAGATGAATTCATTCATTAAGAATTTTCAATTTCAATTTTTAGTCAACTGCTCGATATTTGGGCGCAAGAAAAAGCAATGCCGGGATAAATATTTGGCTAAACATAATGCGGTGTTTGACCAATTGGATTTAGTTACCTATGAAGAAGTTGTTAAAGTGCCAGGTAAGATATAATTGATTGAAAATGTGGTTTAATTTAAATTCAATTGCATTAGATAAACACAGGGATCCCTTGAATTTACGTTGATTTCAACCTAGAAAATAAGCCACCTTCACAAAAGGTCTTTCAATTAGGATTATGAAGATGTCAGGTAGAATTTCAATAAAAAGATATAGTTCCATAAGTTGACTAATCAGGTCACGCCAACTTAGGCCTATGATCCTGTATCTCAAAGAAAGAAAGAAAAATGATTATTCTCCTTATTATATGGACCTAAAATGTACTCAACTTGGTTTTAACACCGAAACTGGTTGCAGTCCTCAAAACTTTCTAATCGAACTCGGTTTAAAAAATCAACGGACTAAAAAAGATGCGAAATCGTCCACTATATATCTTCAAAAGTTTACCAAAAACTCGGAAAAACGATATCTTTTCTAATCCAAATGCTGTCTGTAGTAGTGCATCTCCCACCTATAAACATAAATTAACCAGAAAGAGCCTACAACTTAGTCCGAGAATTTCCTGAGAGAACTGCATATAAAAAGTTCAAGATGCTGCAAACATATCTGACAATTTTAAAGCAACATACCTTGACTTAAAAGTGAGGGACAAGAATCCGGCCTGGGCCTTTCAACTAATGAGTTCGCTGTCAAATTTGCAACTCCAAAGTCACTTCTGCACTCACTTTTTGTCCCTTGTTGTGGTCGATTAAGTTTAAAGAGGCATGATCTTGGTAGTCGAAAGAACCACTGAGTCCAACTTGCTCCATTCATGTCCCTCAAAACGTAAAAGTCGTCTGTCCTGCTAGGTAACACGCTGCCATCTTTCAGCTGGTAGACCGTCCTACGTGTAACGAATTTTCAATCAAGGCCTAAATTTCTACTCACTTAAGAAGAACATGTATACGGATTGAAAGAGAAGAACTCTGTAAACAGATAGTTCTCCGAGTATTATTGGACACCCTGTAAGACAAATTTTAACTGTAAATAAGGGTAATGAGCGGCGGGTTTCCAAAATTGTCGGAGGTCTATCCTAATTTTATTGGAAAAATTCTGGTACACCCTCAATAGTTTTCACTTGATTGATACATACCCGTCTCTAATGACTTTGGTTAGATAAGATTCCAATATCTACGGGGGCGACTGGATTGACAACCCACTTGTATTTTAGGGCAAATTTAGAAATATAAGCCTCATAAACGTTCACGCCCCTACAGAGGAAACTGCAAAGTCGGAGACGGATACGAGGCAGTTGAGCGGACCTTCGAATCCTGCCCCAAGTACGATATCAAAATCATACTTGGAAATTTGAGCAGTCAAGTAGGGACGGAGCCCGTATTCAGGCGATACGTCGGCTCCCATAGCTTACATAGGGATACCAATGACAACAGACTGCAGATTATTCAATTAGCAGCACGAAATGGTTGCTGGCAGTACCTGGTTTGCGCGGAAAGCGGTCCACAGACAAACTTGGCCTCTCCAGACGGGAACACTTTCAACCAAATTGACCACGCGCTGATCCAACGTCGCCACCTCTCAGCCTTGATGAATGTCAGAACATATAGGAGGGCCAATTTAGACTCAGATCACTATCTCAATAGCATGGTGCTACGGGCTCGAATCACAACACCACCTACAATCCCCTCTAACAATCAGGTGAGAGTGAATACTGAAGCCATTCACAGCACAGCCCTCCGTAATGCCTATACGGGGGAAATATATGCCGCAATAAACGCAGCCAACAGATGTCCGGGAGATGAAGCAACAATTAATGATCCTCACAAACACCTGAAGCACGTTATCATTGATACGGCCACAAACATACTTGGCCCCAGCCGCAAGAAAAGTCGGAACGGCTGGTTTGCCGATGATTGTAAGTTAGCAACGGAGCGGAAGAATGTTGCATTCTCAAAAAAACCGTGTCGTGCGGAGACCTATCACGAACTTCGTCGAGCCGAGAAGCGACTTCACAGACACACACGGAAAAAGGAAGCCTGGTAGAACCAACAGGTATATGAACTCGACAAATACAAGGAGTAACCGCACCAGGCGCAGAAGTTTTACCAACAAGTCAGCAGGATGAAGCCCATCGCACCTCGGTGCTTATCCTGCCGAGACAAAGAGGGAAATCTGATTTCCGACAGAATGGGCATATTGGAGCGATCTGCTAAGTATTTTGATGAAGTGCTCAACAACCAAAATATCGGCAAGTTTGAGGTCCCACCCACTGAAGACGACGGACAAATGTCGTCACCACCAAGCATAGAAAAAACAGTCCGTCCAATTCACCAACTTAAATACCGTAAGTCGCCAACAGCCCATGGAATTACAGTCGAATTGGTTCAAGATTGAGGCGACCAACTGAACCAAGTGGTTCATCAACTTGTACTCAAGGTATCGGACAGCGAATCAATGCCTGACGGCAGGAGACATTCCTGGCCGCATTGGAGGGAGCCCATGATCCGGATGGAACAGCGGTGGAAAGGGTCACACAGCTGTCTCAGCGTGTAACCGAAGCATCCGACACTACGATGCACGACGACGTTTGCACCACGGCAAGAAGCCAAACTACTGGTGGAACATGGAGATCGCTGCCTTGAGATCCTCTTGTCTCCGAGCGAGGAGACTTTCCCACAGAACAAAGGGAAGGCCGGAGCACCAGGAACGTGAGGAAGAATACAGGGATCTGCGAAGCAACCTTAAGAAGGCCATTCGGAGAATCAAGCGGCAATGCTACCAGAAGCTCTGCATGGAGGCTAATACGAATCCATGGGATACAGCCTACCAAGTTGTAATGAAGAAGATCCGCGGGCAAAAATCACCTCAAGTGACATGCCCACGGCTCTTGTTGCAAATAATTACAACTCTTTTCCCGCAGAAGGAACAGGATGAAAGAGAACCCCAACTGGTAGCTCAGCAGGACGTCTTCTCGATCCCTGATGTTACCGAAGAGGAACTTCGGGAAATCTGCAGACGTACTGGGGAGAGCAAGGCTCCGGGATTGGACGGAATTCCGAACGAGGCTCTGAAGGTGGCGGTCAAGGCCACACCAAGGTGGTTCTCAAGCACATTCGAATCATGCATGGCGGAAGGAATATTTCCCGCCCAGTGGAAGAGGCAGAAGCTGGTGTTGCTACCGAAGCCCCAAAAACCACCCGGCTTCATATCGTCCTATTTGTCTCTTAGACATCATAGGGAAGATGTTAGAGAGGGTGATATACAACAGGCTGCTCCCGTTCATCGAGCTGGCGGGTGGTCTTTCAGAGCGGCAATATGGGTTTCAGCGAGCCCGTTCTACGGTCGATGCAGTAGCAAAGGTCGTGGAATTGGTTCGAAATGCAATGGCCATGGGCAAATGCTGCGCTCTGGTGACGCTGGACATCAAAAATGCTTTTAGCTCAGCCAACTGGGCCTGGATTAAAGGCGCTTTGGCCAAACTGGGTGTTCCTAGCTACTTGGCTCGGCTCATCGAGAGATACCTTTCGGACAGACTTCTCCGGTACGAGACGGACGACGGGCTGAAGGAGTACATTGTGACAGCAGGTGTGCCTCAAGGTTCTGTATTGGGACCGCTGCTGTAGAACGTAATGTACAGCTTGGCCTTTGCGTGCCGGAGGAGACAACGCTGATTGGTTTTGCGGACGACCTGGCGGTAGTTGCAATTGCAAAGCATCCCGAGGACGTGGAGCTTTATGCAAATGAAGTCATTCATACCATCAAGTCATGGTTACGAATGGCCAAGCTGGACCTGGCGGACGAAAAGACGGAGGCGGTCCTCATTACCAACCGTAGGAAGAACAACACGGTTACCATCCAGGTTGGTAAGCGTGAGGTCGTCTCAAAATCGGTTGTCAAATACCTGGGGGTGATGATCGATGCCAAGCTGAGTTTCAAGGAACATTTGGATTATGCGCGAGGGAAGGCAACAAATGCCAGCTCATCCCTTGCAAGGATGATGCCTAACGTGGGAGGGCCGAAGTATAGTCGCAGGCTATTACTCATCGTGGGAGTGGTGAGGTCGATCCTGCTATACGCAGCCCTTGTCTGGGCGGGAGCGTTGAACCACGCTGTCAACCGGAGGAAGATAAGTTCGGCATACCGGCCAATTGCGCTCAGGGTGTGCAGCGCATTTAGGACGGCGTTGACGGAGGCGATGTGCGTCATCGCAGGAATGATCCCTATAAATCTTCTAGCAAGCGAGGCACATTGGCTCTACGAAAAACGGAAGGCAAATCCAGCCGAGGTGAATGCGGATTTCCGAAAAGCCATCAGGAGAGAGTTGTGTGGCAAGTGGCAACAACGGTGGGATAACTCCGACAAGGGCCGGTGGACCCATACATTGATCCCGTGTATCGAGAAATGGGTCGCCCGAAAGCACGGAGAATTGAATTACCACCTGATACAGTTCCTTACGGGACACGGTGGCTATAGAAAGTACTTGCATCGCTTCGAGTTGGACGAGTCTCCCAACTGTCCTGAATGCGGTGCTACACCCGAGGACCCGGAGCACGTTATGTTCCATTGTCCCAGATTTCTGCAGCAGAAAAGGAGGTTGAACAGCATCTTAGGGGCGGACATCGAGCCCTCCAACCTGGTGGGAGAGATGTTGAAGTCGGAGGAAAACTGGATGACGGTAAATGAGGCAGAAGCCGTGGTGCAGACAAAACTATATAGGTATAGAGGTATCACATTGCAGAGTATCATCTATGAGATATTCTCCGCTATCTTGCTAGGTACAGAGCATCATTGACCCATACGAAAGAGCCTTGACTCCAGGCAAATCGACAACAGATCAGATCTATGTGCTGCAAGCAATGAAAAAACTATGGCCATCAGTTGCAATATTTTTTAATCGACTTTAAAGCCGCCTATGATAACATAGCCAGGGTAAAACTGTAAACGGCCATGAAAGAGTTCGGTTTCTCAACGAAATTAATAAGACTGACTAGGCCGACCCTGACCACACTCCCGAGATCACTCAACATCAACAACGGTCTAAGACAAGTCGATGCCCTATCATGCGTCCTCTTTAACATGGCCCTGGGAAAAGTGATTCGCGATGTCGACGTAAATGCGAGAGGCACCACCCTCTCCAAGTCCACCCAACTACTGGCCTACGCTAACGATATTGACATCATGGGAAGAACAACCCGAGATGAACAATCTACCTTCATCCAAATCGAGCAGGCGGCGCGAGATCTCGGGCTGCAAATTAATGAAGGCAAGACGAAGTACATGGTGGCAACGTCAGCGCCAAAAACGAAAGAACGGACAACATCGAATCGCACTGATCAAACGAAAACAATGAAGATAGGAGGCTACAACTTTGAGACAGTTGATAATTTATCCTACTTAGAGTCGAAAATCACAACCGATAACAGCTACGACGATGAAATTCGCGCACGGTTTTTGGTTGTCACCAAGGCCTATTTCAACTTACAAAAACTGTTCTGCTCGAAACGTCTCACCATACGGTCAAAGCTCTTACTGTACAAGACTATGATCTGTTCAGTCTTTATGTATTCCTTGGAGATCTGGGTTATTAGCAAAAAAAATGCAAACTCTTGGCCGCGTTCGAGAGAAGAATCCTCCGAAGAATTATTGGCCCCTTACATGATGATGGACGATTCCGTAGCCTACACAATAAGCGATACCATGACCGTCCGGTTGTGGAGAAAATCCGGCTCAATAGGTTACGGTGGGCGGGTCACTTAATCCGTATGGATGAGGATGATCCCACCCGGAAAGTCTATAAGGGCAATATCTATTCTAGAAAAAGAAGACGAGGCAGACCCTGCCTAAGATGGAGTGATAGCGTAGGCCAGGACGCCAGAAAGCTTTTAGGGATATCGAATTGGTGGACCTCGGCGCAAAACCGGGATGTTTGGAGTTCCTTATTAAGGCAGGCCTAGACCGGATACCGGTTGTTGCGCCGTTGATGATGACGATGAAGCAGCCGTAACGAAGGTACTCGCGGATATCCCAGTCGAAGCGTTCCAAAAATGTTACGAAGAGTGGAAAACGCGCTGAAATCGCTGTATAGCTGCCGAAGGGGACTACTTTGAAGGGGATGGCAGAATTGTAGAATAATTTTTAAATATACGGTTTTTATGGAATCAGTCTCATTACCTAATTGTCTAACCTCGTAAGAGAAAGCATTGGACAATTGGGTTCGAAGTTAGATTGAAGAATCAGTAGTGCAGGGAAAAAAACTGATAGAACAATATCCCATAGTCAAAGACAAACTTTCTTCGTCCCGAACATTGATAATTTTACATTCCCTCTAAATTCTATAATCCTAATTGGAAGATCTTTTACTAACAACGATAGCGATCTGAGTGAAATTATGCGGTGTTTCCAACGATTAATTAATTGAAATAATAAAAACTTGTTGTTTCTTTTTCGTTGGTGTGGATATTTATTCTTGCAAATACCGATATTTCGGAAACCACTTGTTCCCTTCATCAGTGCTAACAAGTTCTTGTTGTTAGCACTGATGAAGGGAACAAGTGGTTCCCAAAATATCGGTATTTGCATCAAGTTCTTGTTGGTAGCACTGATGAAGGCAACAAGTGGTTCCCGAAATATCGGTATTTGCAAGAATAATTATCCACACCAACGAAAAAGAAACAACAAGTTTTTATTATTTCAAACGATAGCGATACTTCCGCTGAGAAAATTAGTGCTAATGCAAAAATCCTAATAATACCCGGAAAACTACTATTTCAAAATTATAAGTTACCCTGACTAAATACCACAAAATAATCTACAATAATCCTTTTCTTTTCTCCCTTCAAGTCGGGGATCCCAATTTCAGACGGAAAACTTTAGTATTATTAGGCGCACACGGGGTCGGTCGCCGTCATATCAAAAATACACTAATAGCTAAGTATCCGGATAAGTATGCCTATCCAATACCACGTAAGTAACTTGAATATTGAATTTTAGATAATTTTCACTTTTCACTTTAATTTTCGCAAGAGTAAAGATTACTTACTATTCTTGCAGATACAACGAGACCTCCTCGACCTGACGAAGAAAACGGTCGCAGCTACTATTTCGTATCGCACGATGAAATGATGGCTGATATTGCAGCTAATGAGTATCTCGAATATGGTATGTACTATATCCATGCAATAAGATAATGATGCATCTTGCGAGTAATTGTAATCTCCTCATTTATGGAATATTCCAAATGTCCTGAAATTCAAATCTGCTCTAATGGAACTAATCTCACTTCCGTCAGATCTTCATGAAATGCTGAGAGATCCTTCGATATCTATTATCTTACTAATTGTATCTTTAATATGATTCCAGGTACTCATGAGGATGCAATGTACGGAACAAAATTGGATACAATACGACGTATACATACTGAAGGAAAAGTGGCAATACTTGACGTTGAGCCGCAAGCTCTGAAAATTTTACGAACTGCTGAATTTACTCCTTACGTTGTATTTATAGCAGCACCTTCTTTACAAAATATAGCGGATGTAAGTATGACTTTTCTCGCAATTATTGGAAGCAAAATGTTTGTAACTGATGAAACAAGAAGTTCGGAACATAATTCACCACTCTTGACAAATCCCTATGATCTTGAGGAAAGAGTATCTATTTCCTTGTAGCCTTCGCAACAGGATATTTTTTAAAATAATAAAAACTTGTTTTTCCTGATTGATTTATATTTACATATTTATATTTTTATTATTTATTTATTTATATATTTATAAAAAATTGGTTGACGTGCTGCCACTTAGCGTTCATGCAATCAATTGCCATTAACGACAGTCAACGGTAGGCTGAGCCTATTGGCGGAGAAGATATTGGTTGTTGCATTGTGACCAACAATAATATCATCAGTAGAATGGTTTCAAGGAATGCGAAGATGTATGGGCTTGGTACTACCGGGAAATTGTACCAATCAAATCTGATATGATGGTTGTTCCTTACATTTAAAAGGGGATTTGACATTTACGTAGTTAGAGATCGTTTCTATTTCGGTCTATATAGATGCTTCCATGTTAGAGATAAAGAAACCACTAGACAGAAAAGGTTACTCTTACGGATACAAAATTTATTAAAAAGATGGGAACTGTGCATCCCCTCACATGCAGTTATCAACATCGTTCTACGTCATGATTAAGGGGGGCCGTCTCCATATATGCAAAAGAGGGATGTAAATTCTGCTCATCGAATATAGTCATGTGGGGTATCAAATGAAAGGTCATGGTTAATACTTTCAACGGCTCAGTTCTGACATTTGGTATAAAAGGAAAAAGTGCAGAGGCTGGAAATTGATCATTTTTTCACGGACCTGTTCTGAAAAACTGCTTAACCAAAAAACCTAGAAGAAACCGACATCTGTCACGGCAGGCATGATGTGACAAATGCAATAAATTACTATTTTCGACATCAAGCTCCCAAAAGCTTTATTTTTCCTCATTTTATCCACTTCCTCCGTCAAATTCCCAACGTCACTCAAATGGAAACTTTTGGGTGAGTCTTTGCTGAGAGCGACAAGGGTCTACTTCTGCGATTTAATAATTCTTGACGCCGCGTGTTTTAAGTAAATCTACTTTGGCACTAATTGACAATAATTTTTTGAGCTAGTGGTTGACAATTTTATTTTTGTCCCACTATACTCATAGGGTTGGAAGCAAAATTTTTACGGGGGCCAGGATTTTCAGCTTGAAAAAAATGCACTTTTTTTACGAATTTTAGCAAAAAGGTTTGAGTAAATTTACTAAAATCTTTTATACATTATTAAACATGTTTTTAACAATATTATGTAATTGATGCAAAAATATTCACAAAGAAGGCGTGACAGAGCCTTTCTTAGAGCGCCTTTGGAAAAAACCGCATCATCCTTCTGGGCTTCAGCGATTGCCGAAAAATCGGCAGCGACTAAGTTGTCTTTACACATATTGAATTTCCGATATAAACTGGCTAATGTAGGCTAAGTCGTGAAGTTGGCGAGGAGACACTTTGTCGGGATTTTTCCGTAAGGCACGATCATAGGCACTGTAATTCCGTTGAGCGGGATTCAACTGTTTTGAGAAGAAACCCATAGGTTACCAGCTTTGATTCACCCTTTGATGAAGAGTAGCGCCTACTGCTGTGTCTAAGGCATCGACGAACACAGCTGGAGATGTATCTTGTTGAGAAAATGCCCAAAGAGTAGCTTCTACCAGCTGCTGCTTGGTGGTTTCAAATGCTTGAACGACAATCACTCGCGATCCTTGGTCTTAGGATCAGACAAGAAGGTGTTCAGTAATACCTGGTGGTGAACGGCTTTAGACAAAAAACGACGATAGAAGTTTACCATTCCCCAGAACCTTCTAGGGTGTGACCGTATTTGGCTACGAAAAGCTCGCGATCGCTGGCACCCTGTCTGGGTCGGGTTAAATGCCGTCAGGGGTGATGGAATCGTCTAAAAATTTCACCTGCTTCTTAAGAAATTTATACTTGGTGGAAGATGCGACCAGAACGTCATTCAATTATACGAAATAGAAGTCCAAGTTTCGCAGTACAGAGTGGATAGATCTCTGGAAGGTTTACGCCGTATTATGCAGGCCAAAAGTCACTCACTCGAAGAGTCCAAATTGCAGTCTTTGGAATATTTTCAGGATCTACCGGGGTTTGATGGCAGGCCTTGGCGAGATCTAAATTCAGGAAAACAGGACAGTTTTCCAAATAATGTGCAAAGTCTTGGATGAGTGGAATGGGGTCAGGAATCTATAATCTCCACAAAGTCGCCATTCGCTATGGGGCTTGGGGATCAAATGGAGTGAAGATGACCAACTGCTATTGAAAGGTCTGCATATACCCTGCTTAAATAGTTGTAGAAACTATTTCCGTTCAACGGCCAGCTTCTAGGGTGGTAGAGAACGCACTTTTGAACCAGGGGGAACTAGTAGTGTTGATGTAATACTCGACGTCATGCTTAACTGGCTGAGAGAGGCTACATTCGGGAATAATATTGCGATATTTTTGGAGGAATGCGCGATTGCGCGTGGACCGGCAACATCCTCTAAAATGCTAAAAAGAATGTTGTTTGTTAGAACAGGTTGAAATTTTTCCTGACGACCGAAGAGAAGTCGTGGGGTCTATCGGAGACCTATGCTGCATATCTACCAGCAGCCATGAACAGATCGTACACAAGCTAAGACTCAACTGTTTTCTACTTGCCTGTAGCCGTAAGTTGCTATGGGCGTGGAGTTTGCTGCCAGTTGCTGCTGAAATACTTTGTTGGGTCTGGGGAAGGGGCGGACTGAGACCTCCGTACCTATGTCTACCAGATAATTGCGCCTAATAAGGGGGACGGCCAATATAAGGGAACATATTGATGCGCTTCGGGTAGACTTGGTGCTGCTGCTATAAAGTAACTTGTGCCACACTGCACGTTTGCTGTTGCCTGATGTTAGAATGTTGGTGAGTTATCATGTCTATATGGTGGTAGTTATTGACATTAATTGCGTTAGGATGTGATGCCAACTTCGCCATGGAATTCACAACAAGTAGCCCGGCCACGAAGGACAAAATCCTCCGGAAACGATTTCATTTTCGATTTGGAAATTATTCCGTCCTCGTGTCTGGTTGCGCTCGGTATCGCTCAGTCACAACACTAAGAGATAGTCTGTCACCCCAAAAAAAGCAGCATTCAAGTCTTCATATTTCCCCACAGTTAAAAGACCACGTGATAGCTGCAGGATTGGGGGTATTTTTTTTATATTATGGTTAAGCTCCTGGTTCAATATCTTTTTCCTTTTTTTTCGCAATTATATCATTTAGAAGCGAATCTATATTGAAAATGGCTTTGGAGTTCGTAGAAAAACTTCCTAATAATTTGATTTTTCCTCTAAGTTGTATCCACCACAGTTCCCAAGAGGCAGAATTCAATTGTCGACCCTTAGCTTTGGGAACCACTTTTACATCGCTGCAACGCTTATATTTCACTAGTAATTCATTTTGAATGCTCGAAAAGTTAAAAGTTGATTCTCCTATTTAAAGTTGGTAACCAAAAACGTGAAAACAGAGTCTACGTGAAAATCTCCCGTTTCAAAATGTCCAGAGGTAGCGAAGCTCACTATGATAGTGAAATTCGACAGTAACCCTGCTAATGTTGGATGGCATTCCTCATATTTTTTTTCCCAAATTAATGTGGTATTTAATTAATTAATTTAATATACCATTATACACATACATTGATTCAGAAAAGAAAAAGAACATCTTTGAGACTTTATTAAAGAGGGCCCGCCGCTATCGTATCCCGAATCCTCATTCCTCTGGGGGATTGGCAATCGTTTATTCACATAAACCTCAATTATTGCAGGGTCGCTCGGGATTTACTCGAGCAGACCACTTACGAAGAGGAAATAGCCATCATTGGTGAACCCTATACCCTATACCCTAAACCGCCACGGTGGCGTATGGGTTATAGATTCGACTGGTGGAGCAGCAATATGGGCATGCGGTCGACAGGCCATCCAATGTACCGGAAGTCAGACAGCCAACGGCTTTGTGTGGGCGAAAATAAAAGGGGCTATATGTGTACAGCTGTTATGCCCACCAAGTCTGACGCTGTCCGATTTCGAACAAATGCTTGACAGTCTTGTTCTCGACGCCAGGGGATCGTAGTCCAAGGGTGGTGACTTCAATGCTTGGACCCGTAAGTGGGGAAGCAGAAAGACAAATGCAAGAGGGCGCAGTCTATTGAACGCTCTTGCACAATTTGATATAATGCTGGGCACCGAAAGATATTAGACATATTTCAGAAAGGGGGGTTGGCCTCAATTGTAGACCAAACTTCAGCCCTGTACTGGCATGTGGTACGTCCTGCTACGTCAACAAGGACTACATCCACAGTGATCACCAGGCAATCTTCTTTGGGCTATAGGTGCTGGGTTATACTCATGCGAAGCGACCAGTGCTATTAAGGGTTAACTAGAGAGCTCTGGTCTGACATTTGCGGAGGAGAAAGCGGAAGCGGTCCTCATCACCAAGCGCCGTAAAAGAAATTATGCCCGCATTCAATTTGGGAACCATATCATCACTTCTAAGCCTGCCATCAAATATAGGGTGCGGCAGCATAACTTCCTTTTTTCAAAACTCAATAAAAACTATTGTATCCATCGGAAAATATTTATTTATTTTTTATAATGTAGGTACATGTCTAAAGTTTTTATTTACATTGTTTTGAAGATCAAATCTGTTAGGTGACGTCCCCCATTCCCCATACATTGCGTAAACCGATTTCTGGCGTTTGTCATGACTCTTGTTAGCATAGCAAGAGTTATGTTGGCAATTTCTTCTTGGATGTTGGTCTTCAAATCTTGTAGGGTTCTTGGACGGTTCACATAAATACGGGATTTCAAAAAACTCCACAGGAAAAAATCACAAGGGGACAGATCGGGAGAGCGTGCCGGCCATTCCAAATCGCCTCTAATTGAGATAAGGCGCTCTGGAAAGTGTTCCCTCAAAACAGCCATCGATGCTCTTGAAGTGTGTGCTGTTGCACCGTCTTGTTGGAACCAAGTGTCCCCCAAATCCAAATTTTCTAGCTGTGGGAAAAAAAATTCTGTAGCATGTTTACATACCGGTCCGAATGTCTGTAACCTCATTTTCCTCAAAAAACCAGGAACCAATAATTCCAGCTGAGGAAATTGCACACCACACTGTGACTTTGGGTGAATGCAAAGGCTTTTGATGCAATTCTCGAGGGTTGGTGTCAGCCCAGTAGCGCATGTTTTGTTTGTTAACCGACCCACACAAATGAAAATGGGCTTCATCGCTAAAAAAAACATCCGCTTGAAAAGTAAACCTCAACGGCAAAGGCACGCTCCTCACTATTCCAACGCATGATGGCGACTGAACCGTGTCAGGACAAAACTTTACAGTATCCTCTCTTGAACGAGACCACTAGCGCTCCACTATGACATCAACTAACTGAGTGGCGCGCATTTTAACAAAGGAAGTTATGCTGCCGCACCCTGTACTTGGAAGTGAAAAAAAAGCCAGATTTCAATGGAATTTGGTATGAATATGCGAGATATTGTTCTCTCTGTCTGGTGCAGAGTTTGGTAGTCCTAAGATGAAATTAAAGGGGGTTTTCCAGTTGATTTGTTAAACTTGGAAATGCACTATTAGTATGTTTATTTGAGCAGATATCGGGATCGAATATATTTCAAGGTGTAGATTACATCTAAGCGCACCTTCCTCATTTTGGATAGTTTCCGAAAATAAGTCCTGTCTCACTTTAAGTGAGTATATTTTGGCTTTTTTTACTCGCACACTTTACAATTCACGTCTGAACTAATACCAGATTCGGAAAGTAATAATTGAGATTTTTCATTTGATACCCCACATGGCTATATTCGATGAGAAAATGTTCTACACCCCCCCTTTACCCCCTAAATTTATGTCACTCAATTTTATTTTTTATCATTTTAGTACGATGGAAGTTTAGAACGCCTCGCTAAAGAATCGGAAATGTTACGACAAGCCTATGGACACTTTTTCGACTTGACAATTGTCAACAACGATATCGCCGAAACAATAGCAACCCTAGAGAATGCAATCGAAAAGGTGCAAACAACACCCCAATGGGTACCGGTATCGTGGTTATACTGACAAGACAGTGAACTCGAATGTCCCGACTGTTTGGAAGAATGTGATTGTGATTGTGATCTAGAATCACAATGCGATCTGAAATGAATGGATAACACAGAAATTGAAGTCGAAGTGATAAGTTTTATCAACAGGAAGCAAAAAAATATATCCTAGCCAAAAAACAAAACAACAGCACAAAATTTAGTAACATCCACAATCAATTAAAAACTACAGAAACCTAGGAATACGCAGAAATATTCGATTGGCATTATAAAGGAAAAAAAAACGTATCTAAAGTTCCCAATTCCACACTTAGGACTTATTACCACAATTATGTACTTTTCAGAGGTTTTTCTTTGATTTGATTAGCTGGGAGTGGTGGGGGAGTCTCCCCTACACACCTACGAGAAAAATAAATTATTAGCGAATTTGTATTTTGGTAAAGGAAAACACCACTCTTAATAACAGAAAATATATATATTTCGCGAGAAACACCTATTTATATCAATAAATTTAAATACGTAAAATTCTGAACACTAATGCTACTGATACACATAAAAACACGATAAAGGAATTAAAAATAGCATCACCTAAAATTCAGTCTAGTAAATTCATTATTGCATTTATTTCAAGTTCTGGAAAGGCGCTAGAAACACACCCCCATTGAGAAGAAAAAGCAATGCATCACTCAATTGTGAACGGTCAATCACATCATATACTTCCATACTAAAGAAAATTATATTAAACTCGTACGTACATAACACAAATTTATACACTACGCAAAACACATACATACAGATACACACAGCCACACACATACTAACACAGTCACGCATAAAAGATGATATATAAAACGAAATAAACGCATTCATTTAAACAAAGAAAAAAAACAATACAGCAATGATTAGATTGATATTCTACTAAATAAAGAAACAATGTTAACATTAATATTAATATTTAAGGTAAATAAATAATTTTTAAATAAAAGAAAAACAGAAAAAACCAATTGAATTTAAAGTAAAAAAGAGAAAACACTAATGTTTAAAAATTAAGATTTAATGTAAAAAAAAACAAACAAATTATAAAGAAACGAATTAAAACGTGACAAAAAAAATGTTTAAAAAAAAATGTGAGAACAAGAACAGCAACAATGAAAGGGTAGTAATCAAGGAAATTAAAATAATTTTTAAAACATGATTCAAACAATACAAGAATCACATAAATAAATTTGTAAAAAATGATGATCAGCTCAATGAATCAATAAAGATAAAGAGACGACTTGTTGCTTAGTTGTATATTAGTTGTATATCATAGAACATTCTAATTGTTTTATTCCAACATATTCCTACGTTTGGTTTTATGAAAAATGCATTCCTAGAATGTGAGAATTATCCAAAACAACAAAATGTTTAAGTTTGTTTTTATTATAGCTGCAAATTTTATTTAGTAGTTTTTTATTTTCGAAAATTAGAGTGATATTTATTCGGGATCATGATATCAGGTCAATTGGGTTGATGAGTTTAAAATAAATGTATAATTTCATGTTCTTCAGGTAAACGAAATTTAATAAGCCGAAAAAAAAGCCAAAAATATTTTTTAAACTATCGAGCAAGTCAATAATTAAATTTTATTTTATTTAAAGAAAATGGTGTATGAGGAAAGCTTTAAATTAATCAATTAAATTCTATTTAATTTGAAAAAAGAAGCGGAAAGGCTACAAAATAAAAGCAGAACAATTCGAATTTTACGGAAAAATATTAAAAAATTGTCACAAGTTATATATTCATTGATTTTTAAAAATAAACTCTTCCAATGGGAAATAGATTTTCGGCGTTTTCACCATTTTTCAAACTACTTCACTTCGAGTAGGGTAAAAAAAAACAACCGTCACAACTGATATATGGAAATAATTTTGCTGGCCTCTTCTCGTATGAAAAAAAAGCTGTTATCTTCTGCTAAAAGATTTGTTTTATATTTTCGCAAATACCGTGTTTCTGGAACCAGCTATCGTTCCCTTCTTCACTGGAAGAAGACTTGACACTGGAAATGGAACCAGCTGGTCCTCAGAAACATAATTTAGGAAAATAAAAAAAAAACGTTTAGCCAAAAAAGCCCACCAAGGGTTTTGTAAAAAAAATCACCTTATTCAAGTCCCTTCATTGTTCGTCTGTCCGTCTATCTATCTGTCACACGCACTTTTCCCCGAAACGGTGATATCGGTGGTGAGGCCTGAAGATTTAGGGGATCATACACGAAAAGAGGAGTGTAAAATTTTTCTAACAAAAAAAAACCTGCATTTTGTCCGATTTTGGTAAATTTTCTGGAAAAGATTCCATTTTCATACACTTTGTGTTCAATTGTTGTGGCAATTGATTGCTAAGAGTCATGCAAGCGCTTTGGATAGCTTTAACATTTTAAACATTCTATCTACTTCTGCTCTATCACTCACCCAGTCGTGAACATTGGTCGAATCGTTCTAGATCTGGAATAGAAAGGGAGGAATTTGAGCTCAATACCAATCCAGCAAATTGAAGGTTGTCAGTCTACATCAATGGACAAAGAGTCTATGGTGTCTATTTATGTTATCTTACGTTTATATAGTATATATGTACATACATAAACAACATTTTTGTTGAAGAGCTTTGATCTCGCTTGACGCGTTAATAGTATTAAATCCACTTCTAGTGTTTTGTCTAAAATCCAGAAATTCGACTACTTCGATACGAACATCAAATTCAACAACTTTCTATGAAAATTGTATATTAAAAATAATTATGTTTGCTACTCGGAAGCTTTAAACTTGTCTGCGATGTTCCTTATATTGCAGTGGACTCCCCGTCTCCAAAACGTCATGCCTCTCCACTTCTATGTGCGGTTTCTTCTCACATATAAGGTTGACACGATGACTTATATTTACATTCTGTCGCCTGCGCGAAGTAGTTCTTGAGCGAACCACTCATCAGCCGCCTTGTGACCTACCCACTGTCACTTACGCCTTCTAATTAATTCGCTTATGAAGCACCTAGCCTAGTTCTTCGTTTGGCTTTATGTCTTAACTAAGTCAAAACGTACTTCAGAACGTAGAGATGAGGATAATAGTTACTGAGAGCTTCAGGTTTAATAGGGAACAACAACGATGCATTAAAAGAGGATAGCTCGCCAAAACTTCAACCTCCGATTGTTGCATTTATAGATAGTCCTCATATGCATAGCCAAATTCAGTTAGACGGGAGTTCTTGCTCAAACTGGAAGAAGGAAGCAATCTTGAAACCTTAGATACCTTAATCGGAAAGCATATACACATTTCACGGCCATATACCCATCGGGTCCTAAAATGACTGCTGAAAGTTATAACTTCAGCTTAATGGCTCACATACTTCTGCCGCTCTTAGGCCCCGGTGATGACCTTTTCGAAAAATGATCAAGCAATTTTTCAATACGCTGTAAAAGATAAATTAACCCCTGTGTATCTTGTTAAATATGAACGGAAATAATAGACCTATTTTCATTTTTCCCTAACAGGCGAACTATTTCCTTAAAAAGTTGACTATCGTTGCAGATATAAATTCACTAACTTTTGCCCATCTTTCCTTAATCCTATTTGACCAGCAAACAGCCGGTTTTATGTCAAGGTAAGTGATCAGGAAGTTTCAAGTTTTCGGAATCACTAATAGCCTGAACCTTGCATCAGTTCAGAGAATATGGCGCATATTGAAGGACTTTCCAATTGAACTCGAAAACGCCTTTTTGACGAGTGCCATAGTGTTTGACGTTGTCATGAAGTATAATCAACGAATGCTGTCTGTTTTCCAGAAAAAAATTCCAATGCAACATGCCTTAACGAATCATTGCTTCCCGTGCCTCAAACTTAAATAAAGATACCACTTTTCAGCTCCTATAACCATCAATTACGGCCGTGTTTATCTCGATAACGGACCAGATGCTAAGCATCAAAGACAAACCTTGAAAGCACACTGATGTCGCGAACAGTGGGCTACGACAAAATAGTAAATGCCATTTTCAACAAAATAATTTCAGCCCTTAAAAAAAATATTCATCTCAACTTGTTTACTTTGGATGTTTTCTTCCTGCTTGCGGCACTGCTCATGAAAGACCCGAGTTTTTAAGCTTTACTATGGAGACAAGACATCGAAAAGTCGTCATCGCGTTGCTATCCATCTTTACTGAGTACTCCTCAATTCTTTGGCGGCTATCTTGCTTCAAAGGAACCTCCAAATTTTTAGTTGAATTCGTCAGGTTGGTCGGCGCGAAGTATATCTTCGAGACCTTTTTGACTTCTTGACTCTAGTAACCATGGTATCTTCACCAGTCACAGCGCATCTACCCCATTTCTTCGTAACTAGTAAGCCATAGTGTATACGATTTATTATGTCAGGCTCTTCACTTTAATGTACGGTACAATAATTCACAGGAATAAACACCTTCGACTTACTAACATCAAAGTAGCAATAACCGGTTTCCGGTCGCGATCTGCCTTAGTAAGCAACTGCTGACATCCCGGTTTTCGCGGTCCACCAATTCTTCTTCATTTTCTTTAGGTTTTGTCCCGTTCACAAGCAAGGTCGGCTCGAAGATCCACCAATTGGATATCCCTAAAAGCTCTCTGGTGTCCTGGCCAACACAATCGCCCCATCTGAGAAGGGGTCTGAATCGTCTCCTTTTTCTACCATTGATGTTGCCCTGATAGACTCTCCGGGCTGGATCATCCTCACCCAAACGGATTAAGTGACTTACACGCCGCAACCTGTTCATCATCATCATCAACGGCGCAACAACCGGTATCCGGTCTAGGCCTGCCTTAATAAGGAACTCCAGACATCCCGGTTTTGCGCCGAGGTCCACCAATTTGATATCCCTAAAAGCTGTCTAGTGTCCTGGCCTACGCCATCGCTCCATCTTAGGCAGGGTCTGCTTCGTCTTTTTTTTCCACCATAGATATTACCGTTATAGACTTTCCGGGTGGGATCATCCTCATCCATACGGATTAAGTGACCCGCCCACCGTAACCTATTGAGCCGTATTTTATCCACAACCGGACGGGCATGATATCGTTCATAGATTTCGTTATTGTGTAGGCTACGGAATCGTCCATCTTCATGTAAGGGGCCAAAAATTCTTCGGAGGATTCTTCTGTCGAACGCGGCCAATAGTTCGCAATTTTTCTTGCTAAGAACCCAAGTTTCCGAGGAATACATGAGGACTGACAAGATCATAGTCTTGTATAGTAAGAGCTTTGACCCTATGGTGAGACGTTTTGAGCGAAACAGTCCTTGTAAGCTGAGATAGGCTCTGTTGACTGCCAACAACCGTGCGCGGATTTCATCATCGTAGCTGTTATCGGTTGTGATTTTCGACCCTAGATAGGAGAAATTATCAACGGTCTCAAAGTTGTAGTCTCCTATCTTTATTCTTCCTGTTTGACCAGTGCGGTTTGATGTTGTTGGCTGGTTCGTCTTCGGTGCTGATGTTGCCACCATATATTTTGTCTTGCCTTCATTAATGTGGAGCCCAAGATCTCGCGCTGCCTGCTCGATCTGGATGAAGGCAGTTTATACGTCTCGGGTGGTTCTTCCCATGATGTCGATATCGTCAGCATAGGCCAGTAGTTGGGTGGACTTAAAGAGGATCGTACCTCTTGTATTTACCTCAGCTTCACAGATCAATTTCTAGAGGGCCAGGTTAAAGAGGAAACATATTGACCATAACGGTATTAATTACAGCCTTCAGAAAAGAAATAGTGTTATGAGGATGTTTGTTGGTTTCACGCTCAACTACGCACCATACGTAATAATCCAGAGGATTAAGGTCTGGGGATCTAGGCGGCCATAGGTTCGGTGTTATGTGGTCATGGAAATTTTCAGCCATCCATTCTTGTGTCGCCATCGCTTTGTGTGAAGGAGCAGAGTTTTCTTGAAAGATATATGGACTGTCACCGCGAACACTACCAATCCAGGGTTTCACTACTGTCTCTCTAGATGTATGCAGCAGAATTCACTCGAAGTCCTTCAGTGAAGAAGTGAGGTGGCATGACATGCCCTTTGTTGCTCACAACACCCAAAACCATAACACTAGCTAGAAACTTCGTGCGCATGACAACCGGAACCTCTGTAAGATCGTAAAACATAAAGCTCCCTCGCAAGGGCGGTCATTGATTTTGAAGGGTCCTCGTCAATGATAATTTGCACTTTATGAATAAATTCTGCAGATCGGACAGTGTCAAAACGTCGCACGTGTTTTTTCGCGTTTTGAAACAGATTCTGCATCGCCGCCTGATGCTTCCAATTCACGGCGATCCTTATGAACGAATGAACGGGCGCACTTAGAGTTTTCTAAATTGGTGTGATTTGCACATGTAACAACGATGACCGCATGCTTCTTCATTTCTTGAGTTAAGTTGTAGTCCTCCATGTCTTATCTGAAAAAGAGCAAAAAGAAAAATAATAGTTTCGGGAAACTATAGCGACATATATGCATGTCCTCAAATACCGTACCCTGTAGTACGAATTCTGCTAAAATATCTTTTTTTATTTTTGCAAATGACGTATTTCTGGAACCAGTTATTGTTCCCTTCTTAAGTGCTGAAAGGCTTCACCATAGAGATGGGATCAGCTGGTCCTCAGAAACATTATTTAAGAAAATAAAAAAAAAATTTAGTCAAAAAAGGGTTTTGTGATAAAATACCTTCAAATTTACTCGCTGTCAATCTGTCTGTCTGTCCAACTGCTTATCGGCCACACTCACTGTTCTCCGAAACGATGATACCTACCGACTCAAAATTTAATGAAAAGATTAGGACTGTCAAGTTACATATATGCACTGAGGCTTTAAGATTCAAGGGATCATACATGAAAATGGGAGTGTAACAAACAAAACCATGCGGGATATGAATTCACTGGCTTTTCCCACCTTTTCGGTAGTTTCTTAATCCTATTTCACCAGCAATCAGCCGGTTTTATGTCAAGGCACGTGACCAGATAGTTTCAAGTTATCGGAATAAATGATAGCCTGAGCCTTGCATCAGTTCAGAGAATATGGCGAGTATTGAAGGACTTTCCAATTGAAACCGAAAACCCCTTTTTGACGAGTGCCGTAGCGTTTGACATTGTCATGAAGCATAATCACTTAGTATTTTTCTTGTATGGCCTCATACAACGAATGCTGTCTCTGTCTGTTTTCCCTTTCGATCCCTGCTTTAGGATATCACCTGAGCTCCCTCATTCCTTCATGTGCCTAAAATTTACATCAGATATCACTTTTCAGCACCTATAACCATCAATTCCCGCCGTGTTTATCTCGATAACGGACCAGATGCTAAACATCAACGACGAACCTTGAAAGCACACTGATCAAGCAGACAGTGGGCTCCTGCAATATAGTATATGCCATTTTCAACAAAATAATTTCAGCCACTAAAAGAAAACATTCATCTCAACTTATTGTTTGGATGTTTTCTTCCTTCTTGCGGCACTACTCATGGGAGACCCAAGCTTTGAATCCATCCACCTTTACTGAGTACTCCTGTGTTCTTTGACGGCCCTCTTGTTTCAAAGGAACCTCCAAATTTTTGGTTGAATTCATCAGATTGGTCGAAGCAAAGCATATCTTCGAGATCTTGACTTCAAAAACTAGCACTAAACCACTCTAGCGACCATGGCATCTTCACCATACACAGCCACACCATACATCTACCCAATTTCTTCCTAGATAGTAGGCCATAGTGTATACGATTTATAATGTCAGACTTTCTATTCTGTCTTAAGGTACAATAATTCACAGGAGTAAACACCTTCGGCTTACTATCATCATCAACGTTGCAACTTGCCTTAGTAAGCAACTCCAGGCATCCCGATTTTCGCGGTCCGCCAATTCTTCTTCTTTTTCTTTAGGCCTCGTCCCGTTGACAGGCGAGGCCGGCTCGAAGGTCCACCAATTCGACATCTCTAAAAGCTGTCTAGCGTCTTGGTCTACACAATCGCCTCATCTGAGACAGGGTCTGTATCGTCTCCTTTTTCTTATCATTGATATTGCTCTGATAGACTCTCCGGACTGGATCATTCTCACCCAAACGGATTAAGTGACTTACCCGCCGCAACCTGTTCAGTCGAATTTTATCCACAATCAGACGCTCGTAGTATCGCTCATAAATTTCGTCGTAATGAACGCTTCGGAATCATCCGTTTTCGAGCAGGGGGTCAAAAATTCTTCGGAGGATTCTTCTCTCGGATGTGGCCAATGGTGCACAATTTTTCTTGTAGGACTTCATAGTCTTAGTTGTTATCGGTTGTGATTTTCAACTCTATATATTAATCGCCTCCAAGTTGTAGTCTCCTATCTTTATTGTTCTCGTTTGACCAGTGCGATTTGATGTTGTTAGTTCTTAGGTTTTTGGTACTGACGTTTCACCACGTATTTCGTCTTGCCTTCATTTATGTTAGCCCAAGATCTGGCGCCGCCTGATCGGTCTGAATGAAGATTGACTGTATATTTCGGGTTGTTCTTCCCATAATGTCAATATTGTCAGTAGTTAGGTGGACTTGCAGAGGGTGGTGCCTCTCCCATTAACAGCAGCATCACTTTTTGCAGGGCCAAGTTAAAGAAGATGCATGAGAAGGCATCCCTTTGTCTTAGACCGTCGTTGGCGTTGAATGGTCTCGATAGTTATCCAGCTTTTATCTGGCCTCGCACATTGTTCAGGCCAAGCCTTGTCAGTCTTATCAATTTCGTCGGAATACCGAAATCTCTCGTGGCCGTGTACAGTTTTACTCTGGGTTTTCATCACTTTCGAAGACACGTTCCTTTGACGGTAAAGTCTAAAAACTCCACTTCAATACAAGCAGAATGTTCAGCAATTCATCCCCAATTGATCGTTGATTGATTAAAGTGTAAAAGAGAGTAAGTTGGATCTAAATGTAACAGCACTGGGGTGCCCATATATGCTACTGCGCTATCTACTTCGATAATTACATCATGCTATACAGCCCCAGTTTTGCATTTTGCTAATAGTATCCTTTATACCATGACGAAAAACATCTAACTTGATCTTTTTTTATTTGAAGATTGAGGGAGTTCTAAGTCCGCATCCGGTTGGTGTCGGACTGGACCAATTGGAAATAAACTTTCTATCATATTTGTGGTTCGCTGACCCTTCCTTTTTGAGCTAAATACCCAAAATTTCAAAAAAATTAAAAAAGTGACTGGCGATTTCGGTTTTGAATTTTTGGGTACTTAACCCAAAAAAAGAGGGGTCCGTAGACCACAATTCTGGAAGGAAGTTTCTTCCCAATAAGTCCGGTTCGACATCAACTGCATGCGAACTTAGGACCCTTTCAATCCTCAAACAAAAATAATCTCGGTTCAACCTAGTTTGGTTTGAATAGATAAGGTGAATTTTTCTTGGATATAATTCAGAATCATGTCGTGTATGCGATTATACATAAAGGAGCGATTACCACCTGTAGCCACTTTCGGTCACGCTGCTCCCAATGCGGAGGTGAGGCACTATCTGATGAGTTGC
Source organism: Hermetia illucens (assembly GCF_905115235.1). Classification (NCBI taxonomy): domain Eukaryota; kingdom Metazoa; phylum Arthropoda; class Insecta; order Diptera; family Stratiomyidae; genus Hermetia; species Hermetia illucens. The sequence goes on along the minus strand of NC_051851.1, from coordinate 21,606,839 downwards.
CTCTACGGTGGACGAAACCGTCAGTCACTTTTTCGAACTTACTTGATATTCTGGAATGTAACTTCGACGATCTCTCGTTATCGGTGCTTAGTCATTGGCCTTACCGAAATAGCTCCGGATTTAGAAAAGGAGGCAAACAGAGTCATACTTAAAACAAGCACCAGCAAAACCAACTGGTCATCTTCCTATTTGCATAGAGGAATAGAACACCAAAGGGGTTGAACAATCTCCATACCTAGGTAGCATTAGTTCTTCCGACGGCGGCACCAAACTAGACGTCGTTCAACGCGGTAACAGCATTAAATCTGCCTTCGCTGCTTTCTCCAAAATCTGGAAATGCCACTATCCCAATATCAACATCAAGTTGAAGCTGTTCCTTGTCTGTGTTTTTTTCTGTGCTAATAGTGTTTGTCAGGACCAACACATCACAGCTCACAGTCCCTCGTAAACGCCGAGCTACCACAAATTCATGTAAATGTAATGTCGTCTGTATATCCTGACGTGAGGCAATTACTAATGAACAACTTCGTCAGCATACAGGCCAGATACTCTTGCACACGTTGATAAGAAAACAGAAGTGACAGAACGTAGGTCACACATTTAGGCAAGGCGACAACCCAGTCACACCATCTACCCAATATCTCAGGACGGCCAACGAGTTCGTAACCCTAGAACTTGGCACAAAACAGTGAAGAAGGAGTCCAATCTTCTCGGAAAGTTATAAGGGGCGTTGAGCACAGCCGGGAATTATCATACCGGATTGGGGTCGTAATAACTTTGGAACTATCGCGACGAACATTATCATAGAAAATCTTTCCTTTCAAGATTCTTTGACTTCGTTAATTCAACAGAGGTAAAAGTGGATAAACGTGTCAGAAGATAAGGTGAGAGAGGATTGAAGGAACAAATGGTTCTCTATTCACGCTCATAAAGATCACACACCCCGCTGCTATCTAAAAACTTGCCACTTGTCTTATTTGGAGAGACCTCATATTTTAACTGAATTAACTTATTAGGGAATACCCAATAGACCAACAGAGTCCTCCTCACCAACAGTCATCCAATGTTGACTTGAAGGCAAACTGCGGTGCAGTTTTATTCCGAAGATGCAATTCTGACTCTACCACTCGCACCCTTCTAGCCACCTCATCAGAATATGTGGTGCAAATTCTGCATACCTGGTACTATTTGAAGTTCACCGGGATTGAAGGTTCCTTGCCAATTGATCGCTTCTATACTGCGGAGAAACTTCGACCTTTGTACAGAAATTTTCGTTCAGGGTGTAACATGCAATTCAGAAGAGATGCTGCAAAGTGATACTGAAACTATCAACAATTCGTAGTAGGCTTAGAAGTGGCACTCAAAGAACAATGTCAGAATCATTTTTCGGCCCTATGAGAATGTAATGATAGCCAAACTCAAGAAGGTATTTCCAACATTAGCTGGACCCAATAATATCGGAGCAACTGGGTCCCGAAATATCCATATCTAGCAAATAAACACAATGGGGCTGTTTTTACCCCTTTTGTTTCACTATTTCAAATAAAAATCTTATTTATGAATTATTTGTCAACTACAAACAGATAATTGATAAAAGAAAAATAAATAATTGTAAAAGAAGATGTCACCAATTCTTCACGAAATTGACAACATATTTCGAGAACCAGTTGCTCCAATCCCTACTTCAGGACCTGCTTTATTCAGTTTGCCCTGTCTTCGCTTGGCACCCTCTCAATCACACTAAAGTTGGCACTTTTCTCGTGTTTTGATCACTATAGTTGCATCACAAACCAGTTATTGGTCCAGTCCCAAGTCCCTCAGTCATTCTGCACTTAGTGATAAAATAAGTACGTTCAGTCCTAATAGATGCTGGAACTTTTGAACAAATTGTCTTCTTTCTGGGTCCCAATTTTTAATCTTCGAATTTCTAGCTACTTGGATGACCCTTCAACTTCTTGAGCTGAGCTCCTGATCGGACCATTCAAAGATTTATGAGCACATGGAAACGTTTGCATGGTTCGGTGATCTACGTTTTGTCACTAAACCAGCTCTTATGGCACCACTTCGCATGTGGCATACAACTTGACTTCCGCCAAAGAAAGGAGCACTTTACTGGTTCCATTTCTTTTCTGACTGCCAAAGCCTATAGTCTGATAACTTTTGAAATTCTCGTCTAAAATTTCGATGATTGACTTCATCTTCGTTTACATTAACGAGCCAATGAGAACCGTCCCATCCCGTAAATCTCAATTTGATGTCAATTATTACCCATAAGTATTTGATGAAGGACTTTGATGCGACCGTATATCCACAAACTTCCACTTTCACAGTGTTATTTTTTCTGCGGTTCGTTATGAAGACCGCTTCCTTTTCGCGTCCACCAAGGTCAGCCCGGCTCTTTCTAGCCAGGACTTTACCGCTCTTAATGCTTCCGTCGTGTAGACCTCAACATCTTCTGGGTGTTTTGCTGTAATAACCACAGCTAGGTCATCAGCGAAGCCGACTATCGTAGTTCCCTCTGGGGCGGGAGGAGCAAGTACCCCATTATACATGATATTTCACAAGAGGGGACCAAATACCGATCCCTGTGGTACCCCGGCTGTGACAATGTACTCTTTGGAGCCTTCATCCATCACGTTCCAGAGAGTCCTCTCTGAAAGGCAGTTCTCCACCAAATTCACTAAATATCCGGAAACGCCTATGTCAACCAACGCCCCTTTAATTCTGTTCCAGTTGGCCGAGTTGAACGCGTTTTTGACATCTAGCGCCAACACGGCATAGCAGCCGCCACAAATCAGTGCACCTTTTGCCGGGTTTACCACCATGCTAATTGCATTCGCCTTAGAGTGGGCACGTCGGAAACCAAACTGGCGTTCCGACAAACCATTGCTGGCTTCAACGATGGGCTGGAGTCTGTTGTAAATAACTCACCCCATTATCTTCCCTATTGTATCCAGCAGGCAGATAGGACGATATGACGCTGGGTTTCTAGGTGGCTTCCCAGGTTTCGGAAGCAACGCCATCTTTTGCGTTTTCCACCGGGCAGGGAATATTCCTTCTTTTAGGCACGCCTCGAAGGTGTTGACGAAAAGGTCGGGCCTAGTCTTCACTGCCTGGGGCCTTGTTGTTACCGATCCTCCCACATATTTCCCGTATCTCCTCGGCAGTTACTGGAGGTATTATGCCCTCATTTAGCTGGACAACCATTTGCCTTCCCCTATTTTCGTGGTGAGGGAACAGAGTGGTAACAGGAGGCGCGGATAGGTCACCTGGGGTGATCCCCGCAGCCTCTTCATTACCACTCTGCACGCCTCGTCCCAAGGGTTTATATCGGCATGGTCACATAGCTGTTTGAGGCAGTTCTTTTTGTTCCTCCGAATGGTTTTTTTAGGCGGCCACGCAATTGTCTGTGTGCCTCCTCTCGACCGTTGCCATCGCGCTTTCCCCTGAGCCTCTGGCAAAGCCTCCATGCCCGGAAACACGCGGATCGCATGCTTGCGATTTCGTTGCTCCACCAGTAGCTACTATTGGGGAGCAATCGCTTTCTGGACATAGCAGCATCGTATGCTTCCGTAACCCATCAGGTGATTTAGGTGGCTTTTTCTCTAGCCATACCATTCAGAGATATCTCAGGTCCTGATTTCTATGCAGATTGCTTGGTAGTCGCTGTGAGTATAGTCCTCACTAACATGCCAAGCCACTCTACTGGTTAAAGTGACACTCACGTATGTCAGATCCACTATAGACCCCAGGGTTCTTCCCCCGGAAAGTGTACGAAGCTCCAACTTTCGCCAGTACCACGTCTAGCTCCGCGAATGCTTCGAGGAAAACACGTCCCCTCACATTATTTGTCCGGCTGCCCCATTCAAGACCCCACTCATTAAAATCGCCTGCTATTATGGTCGGCCAACGTGCTCTTGCATGCAAAACTAGAGCGGCAAACATCTGCTCATACTCGGCGAGTGTAGCGCTGGGTGGAGCATAGCAGCTGTAGATGTGGACGCCTTTCACCTTTGCTCCGGTGAAGCCCTAATCCGGGTGCTTCATTATTTCCTCGATAGATTCATCTTATACAGTACCTGGCGACAATTACGTGACAACTGACTAGATATTGGTGCTTCCGTTTGATGACTGGCATAGATTCCGCTCCGCTTGTTTAGTCTCAAACATCCTTTCTGCCCCCAATAAAATGTCATTTATCTCCGCCTTGAAGGTGGTCCTTCCCAAAACCATGGCTGGAAATACAATTGGCGCTCATCGCCCAATGATACACAAATCTTGCAATTCGGCTGAGCGTTAGCTTCTCGATTTCACTATCCCCGGTTCGAATCCTAAAGGCGCTAGTAAACGGGACAAAGACTGAAAAAAGGAGAATCTTATGTTGTCATGAATGTTCGTATTCGTCTTTGTGCTGTTCCGCTGTTGTAGGCTGCGCACTTGTAATTGCTCCGCTGTCTACTATGTGTTTTGCGACTGAAGAGTTAACATGCCGTAGTGGGGGTTTTTGTCGCTAGTTCCGCTTCTTTGGTATGTTCCTCGAATCGTTTTAAGTTGCGCATGTCTGCTTGTTGGGACAGCCTCTATTTTCAATCCTTTAAGCGCATTACTAATCCTAGGCAACAACGAGGTGTATGTAATGCTCGATCTTATTTCCTGTTATTGACAGCCTGTTTCCTCCTTATTATAGCCTCTTTAATGTCGGTGCTATACCCGTTCTTTTTGCGCTGCGTTTTATATAAGCCAGTTCTTTGACATATCTCAATCTGGTTAGGGGGATGTTTAGGATTCTATGTACCATGCTATGGAAGACCGCGAATTTATGCTGGTATGAATGGAAAGAGCTGCTAGGAATGACTCGTTGAGTGGTTGTGGGCTTCCTAAATATATCAAACTCAAGGTATTCCCTGTTTCTAATTATTTTGATGTCCAAGACTGGTAGTTCTCCCATTTGTTCAGTCTCCAAAGTGAATGAAATATTTTTATGGAGCTGATTGATTTTTTCTAGCAATCCATTCAACAGCGAGGTGTCCACATCATCAATATATCTAACCCAAAAAGTAGGCATTATCCCACGCTGCTCCATTAGTTCCTCTACATCTGCCATAGACATTTCGCTTAGTAGAAGGAAAATTGGGTTCCTCATTTCGAAGTTGTGTTGGGCCTATTTTTCGGGTATACTCGGAAAAACATCACATCATCACATCAAACGAAACTAGGATTTAATGCTGCCTAATTTTAGCATCCTTCAGCTTTTCGACCACCTGGAAACTGTTTTTTACGGAAGCACCGATAGTGTTGACTTCTTTTAGTAACCATTTCCCAATATTATTGGTAATAATTTCCTGTATTTCGTTACTATTTTATGTATCTTGGGTTGTATTCTGAACCCAGGCAAAGAGGGATTAGGCATGCGTAATGCCGCTATGTTCTTGACAAGGTCAACACATTCCCTTAGTGTCTCCACTCTTTTGATTGACTCTGGTAAAGTTGCCATTATTTAGTTTCTGTAATGTCAAGTCTTCGTAGATCGTTCCGTCTAGTATTATGAGTTTGTTACCTTTATCTGCTTCTAGGTAAAAAACTGGTTTCTGGTTTAGTTTTTTAATGATCTGCTCTTCCTTATTGTGTTGTTTATTTGTCCCCTTGCTTCTTTTCTTCTTCTTCAGCCTTTGTCCGTTCACAAGCGAAGTCGGCTCGTCGTGATCGGTTTCACCATTTGGCTCTATCGAATGCCTGATCTGGGTGCAATTTGGAGACTTTTAAATCCCCATCCAGCGTATCAAGCCACCATCGACTTCGATGTTCAGACCAATCTTGACAAGTGAATTCACGTTTGCACGAGTTGCGTGACCATACCATCGAAGACGCCTCTCTTGCAATTATTCCACTATCGGCGCAACCTCTTAACGATCGCGGATATCCTCATTTCGGATGTGATCAAAACGTGTCACCCCACTAGTCCAACGCAACAGCTTCGTCTCCATTATCGCATGGCGCCGTTCATTGTCTTTTATAGTTGGCCAACACTCAGAACCATAAAGGGCGACAGGACGGACGACATTGCGGTAAATTTTAGATTTGAGACGTTTGTTGATACGTCAAACACAAAGAACACCAGTTGTGGAATGCCGCTTCACCCAGGTTGCGTTAATGCGTGAAGCAATTTTATAACGCAATTCTCCATTGGCTGATAGCGTTGATCCGAGTTCTGGGCAGATCACTGCCGCTGACAGTGATTGTGCTTGTTTCATGGAGATCGGTCGCCAAAAATTCAGTTTTGTTTAGATTCAATCTGAGACCGTGTAGCATGAAGCGATCATTCCATTTTTGGACAAGTTGCTCGAGATCATTTTTGCTATTATGTCAGATGCTAGGAAAACATCATCTACCTAAAGCAGTGTGTAGGGCGCTGGACCTTGCATCTCCCGTATGACGGTGTCCATAACAAGAACAAAGAGGAGTGGTGAGAGGGCGCTTCCTTGATGAACATCAACAGAGACACGAAGCGGTTTTGATACACTGGTCATACTTCGGATCGTGGTAGAGCAATTGAACCCAGCGCAAGAGTTCTTCTGGCACTAAATGTTGTCGTAAAGCATACCAGATGAGTTCGTGTGGTACACGGTCAAACGCTTTCTCTAGATCCAGAAAGGCAATGTAAAGAGGGCAATGCTTCTCACGGTGTTTCTCCATGAGTAACCGCGCAATGTGTATTGCGTCAGTAGTTCCGCAGTTTTTGACAAACCCGGGAATATGGTTGCCAAGAATGCGTTTAAAAATCTTTATGGTATGGAAAAGTAACCGGATCGGGCGGTAATTTGAACATTCTGCTCGACTACCTTTCTTTCTCAGTATGGGAACAGTGGTATTTTCTTGTCAATCAGATGGTGTTCTTCCTTCCTTAATAGCCCGGTTAAAGAATTCACTGAGCCAAAGTTTTTGGTCCAGCTCTTCGCTTTCCAGAGCTCAGATGCGATGTCGTCAGGTCCAGTGGCTTTCCCCGATTTCATTAGTTTTATTGCCTCCTCGAATTTAGTTGCGCTGACAGATGAAACTGGTCCAAATGTCGGCAATGATTGTAGAAGTGGAGGATGAGCAAATTCTTCAGTTGAAATCTGCTCGAAGTATTCTCAACATCTATCCGTTGCGGCTTGACGGTTGGTAAGCAAAGTAATGTTGTAATGAGCACAAGCTTTTCGTTACGCTATAGTCAAAGAATCGTGGTTTCGATCGTACTTGCGAATACAAAACGCACGTGGTGATCGGCTAAGTGACGCTATGACAATGAACTTCCATTCGCTGCTCTTGCGTTTTGTAACCCCTCCGCCCACCCCGCTTTAACACTAAACGGACTGACAAAACATAACATACATCGCCCAGTGATACACAAGTCCTACAATTTATTCTAGCCGTGCGATGGCCGATTTGGCTGAGCTTCAGCTTCTTCATTTCATTATCCCGGGTTCGAATCCTATATTGTCATGGATGTTTGTGTTCGTCTCTGTGCTGTTCCGCTGTTTTAGGCTAGGCACTTGTAATTGCTAATAACGAAACTGAAGCACAATCTCATTGAAGGTTAAATAGGAAAAAAATGACAATACGAAAAGGAGTCTGGATGGATGCCCTCTACTCTAGCAAGGAGTAAACCTAGGGACGCAAATAGGGCGATGAATGCATACAACATGAGCTTTTTAGTGAAGGTGTGCATTGAGAGAACTCATTTTGGTAACAGACCCCATATTTTACCATTCGTCGAACACCAGCATCCGAAAAATCTCCAAGAATCCGATCCTTTCTAAGAGCCTTGTCTCCTTAACAAAGGACTCTATTGAAATGAATGAAATGAATGGAATTTTCTAGGCCAAGAAAACCAAGGGTTCATAATCCGGAGGAATTGACATACTGAGCTGGACAGTTCCGGCATACCCTTTTAGGTTTCAAATGTGCCTGCAAACTTGGTACCACTTTTATGAAATGGTTTTTTGTTGGAAACGCGAACATTTCCTATTGATATCATGATTCCGGGTAAAAATGGCTTTAATTTTTTTTATCGTTTTCTTTCATCTATTTGCATCGATAATCTAACTCAAACAACAACCACGATAAAAAGCAAGTACAGATACTAAAATCGATTGCGAATAATCTGAAAATTAAAAACAAACAAACATAAGATAACAATTGAGAGTGTAAAATGATGAGAAAGAAAGGATTATTAGAACTTTTTATATGTGCATGTGATTGTCCTAGCGGAGATGTTGTTAATTTTTTTAGTGTTTTTTATAGTTTTAGAAAGAAAGGTTAAACGGATGGCATTGTATTTATTACGTAATGTATAAAAAAAAAAATTAATTGAGAAATTTTAAAAGATGTAATTTTTACATTTTTACAGTTAATTCATTTAGAATCTAATACTTCTCCACTAATACAAAATATAATAATTTTTGTAAAGAAATTTTAATCTTAGTTACAAAAATCTTGAATCTGAGGGAGAGATTGTCACTTTAAAAATATTTAGACAAAAAAAAAAGAACGCATTCCATACATTTTGTTCGGTCAATTTGAAACTTTTGTCGAGATAAATCTAAATAAAAAGACACCTCATTTCCCATTTAAATCCAATTTTCTCGAAAAAAAAACGAATTTCCAAACTACATATAAACTTAATGAATCTAAGTAACGGAGAAAGTAACGAAAATCAGCAACAGTTAAGATAAGAGTCGTTCAAAAGTAAAAATTCGAAGCAAAATAGTTTATCCAAATGGTAGTAGAATTGAATTCAAATTCAAAATCTTTCGATAAAGTATGGTTTCAATATTTACAAGAAAAAAAAACAAGGAAAATTATATCAAGAAGGTTGTGTTAGTTTAACACACGCTCATTCATACACTACATCAAAAAGACAACAGTAAAAAAAATATAGCCAAGAAACATAACTACAGCATTCAAACTCCAGAGACATGTAGCGATTTTTGAAAACTTAAAACACCAAACTGTAAAATTGAAAACTTATATCTACGTACTATACTCGTATAACAAAACTAAAGAAAGCATTTTTCGGGCACTATATTTCGCGCAGTTACAAAGGACAAAGGAAGACAAAGCCAGAAAATAGTCAATATCCAAGGAACGAAGCAAACCTAAATCCACTATATCCACTCAAAGATTTCGTACATGCATATTTCAGGACACAATATTTTGACTAAACATATTTATTGGGTTCATACTTACACAGACAAACCGAAAAGATAGTATCCAAGTAAGTATTTCAAAAGTCGTGACTCATTACAGTTTCAGATAAAGTATGCACACTTGCAGAGTATCTTATGCGAGATAAGATTAGGCGTTCAGCTATCTTAAGTGTTGAGAATATCCGAGCCCTCTCTTGGGCTGGAAATGATGCTCATAACTAACTACCTTACGTGCTCATAGATACACTGAGAATACCTGAAAGTCTAATCTTAAGGCACCTAGAAGTTGCTTAAAGCAGAGAGAAACCAACAAAATAAAATTTAAATAAAAAAAAACACGTCATTTACTATGTAAAAACTTGTAGTAACTGTATCGATTTAATCATGTATTTTCGTATCATAATCAGATATTTTTATATTTATATTATTAAAAAAAAAACTTTACGTTGACAATTGTTACCTCATCATCAAAGAGAAGAAAAAGAAAATAGAAATACATACACATACGCGAAAGTAAATCGATTCAATTATTAAAAAAATGCATTAAAACAAGTAAAAAACAGTCAGAAGAAAACCCATTAAGTGTCGAGATCTGCTCTGTTCACGAAAGAAAAAAACCAATTCATACTATATACATACATATAGAACATATTCATGTATATCTGGAAAGGATACAATAAAATCGCAATGGATACGCAATGAATTTTGCAAAACCAGAACATTATAAATTGCAAAATACAGGACAATTAAAAAAAGAAAATATATGAGAAAAAAAACGAAATGAAATCAAAGCAAATAGAAAAACAAAGAAGAAAAACAAAAACTGCGAAAAAGAAAAATAACGTTTCCAACATTATTAAAAACATTTGAAAATTGAAAATTTATTGGGTTTTATTTTAGCTTAAGTATAAGAGTGTATAAATTAATTCCAGATGGCGGTCATGCTATTAAATCGCGTCAAACTATACTGCAACTAACTTCATGACGAACCATCATCCTCAGACTTCAGATCCCAGTATATGCTATTTTGTTGTAGTGTAAACAACATATTTCCTTTTTGTGCTTCAAACATGTCAAATTTTGTGCCAACGAAACGCAATTTGTGGGAAACTTTACTTTTTTGTTTCAATTGAAAGAAAAAGGCAACTGAAAGTTATGCTCTATCGCAACAAAAGTGTGAGTACTGGTTTTGGTGCCTCAAAAATGGCGATTATGAAGTTGAAGACGAGGAACGTCCTGGACAGCCGAAAAAATTTAAAGACACCGAATTGAAAGGAATATTGGATGATGTTTCGTGTCAAACCCAAAAATGAACTTATGGAATCATTAGGGGTGACTCAACAAGCCATTTTGCACATTTGAAGCACATTTCGCTTTTTGCATCGCATCGTCTCCGGCGACGAGAAGCGAATTTGCTACGATAACCCTAACCGTCTTCAACGGCAATATTCACAGATCGAAGCTCACGCTCTGTATTTAGTGGGATCAGAATCAGATCACCCCAATGAAACCATCGCGGATCACCATGGCCAACAACAAGTGGCCAATTTGAGTTGAAGTTAAAACGCCCATGCCAATAGTTTTCGACAAGATAATGCGCGGCACATGCTGCGAAATCCATCAAAAAAACGTTAAACTGTGTATTTCTTTTATAAAGAGATTTAAGTGTGCATTTGTCCTATGAAGACGTACAGGGTCCGACAAAAGAAAGTCACTCGCAAAGCCGATCAGGTAACAGGTCGTCAGGACAGTTCATCCTGGCGGATGTCAGCTTCCCCATACAAGGCGCAGACTTCCTGTGTCACTATGGATTGCTGGTGGACTTGCAAAACAAGTCTCTTATAGATTCCACGACCAACCTTAATTCGTCGGGACAAATGGTATCTCACCCAGGCAATAATCTTTCCGTTCTTTTAGAAGACATTACCAACTCTCGTGTTCGGGCACTTCTCCAAAAGTTCAGCCAGATTACTACCAAGTGTAGTCTCTCCAAACCAGTGAAGCACAATGTGCAGCACCACATTATCACTACTGGTTCCCCGATCTTCTCGAAGGTGCGTCCTCTACCATCCCAGAAACTGGCTATTGCACGGAAAGAGTTTGAACAACTCGTTCAACAGGGTATCTGCAGGCCCTCAAAGAGCTGTTGGTCTTCCCCACTTCATATGGTCCCTAAGCCAAACGGCGAATGGCGCCCATGTGGGGATTACAGAAGGCTAAATACACAGACTGTTCCTGACCGATATCCAATTCCACTCATCCACGACTTTGCGCATCACCTCGCGAATTGCCGCATCTTTTCGACCGTGGACTTAACCAAGGCTTATCACCAAATCCCAGTAGCTCCTGAAGACATTCCAAAGACGGCAATATGCACACCCTTTGGACTCTTCGAGTTCACCCGGATGACTTTCGGATTGTGCAATGGGGCGCAAACCTTTCAAAGGTTCATTCACTCAGTCCTGCGAAACCTCGAGTTCTGTTTCGTATATTTGAATGATGTTTTGGTCGCTTCTTCCACTGAGTCTGAGCACTTAGCCCATCTTGAGTGCATTTTTCAACGTCTCCTTGAGGCCGGTTTAGTCCTAAACGTTGAGAAATGCAAATTTCTCCAAAAACAGGTGAGATTCCTCGGCCATTTCATTTCCCCTGAAGGAATACAGCCCGACCCAGACAAGGTGCAAGCGATAACAAGCTTCCCGCGTCCAAAGACAGTGAGGGAGTTGAGGAGGTTCTTGGGCATGCTAAACTTCCACCGTCGTTTCCTGCCCAAGGCCGCCCATCACCACTCCATTTTGAACGCGTACTTGTCTGGCCCCGAAACTAAGGGCACACGAGAGATCGTGTGGTCTGAAGAGGCTATCCGCGCGTTTGACAAATCCCGTCAACAACTGGCCGACGCTACACTCTTGGCATTCCCTCTGCAAGATGCACCCCTAGCCGTTTTTGTTGATGCCTCTGACATCGCAGTAGGTGCTGCCCTTCACCAAAAGGTGGATCAAGTTTGGCAGCCGTTGAGCTTCTTCTCGAAACAGTTGAATTCCGCTCAACGGAACTACAGTACCTACGATCGCGAACTACTCGCCGCGTACTTGAGCATCAAATACTTCCGTTTCTCCCTAGAAGGCAGGCCGTTCACAGTGTTCACGGACCATAAGCCTCTCACGTATGCTTTGAAACAGAAGCCCGACAAAGCGTCCCCTCGTCAGCTTCGACATCTGAGCTTTATAAGCCAGTTTACGTCAGATATCCAGCACGTATCCGGCAAGGACAACATAGTTGCTGACGCTTTGTCTCGTGTCTCCGAGGTTAACATCCCCGCCTCATTCGATTTCTCGGCTATTGCCAAGGCGCAGGAGGATGACGCAGCACTTCAGAGCCTCAAATCCAACCCCAAATACAAATTTCGGGAGTTGCCCATCTTCGGCTCAAACCTCTCTCTCTGCTGCAAAGACTCGGAAAAGGGACCTCGGCCATACATTCCGGCCACCTTTCGCAAGGAAGTGTTCCACGCAGTTCACGACTTAGCGCATCCAGGCATCAGGACAACAAATCGGCTAGTCACCGAGAAATACTTTTGGCCCTCTATGAATAAGGATGTCAATTCCTGGGCCAGAGAGTGCATCGCATACCAGAAGTGTAAAGTCTCCAGGCATGTAAGGAAAGAAGTGGGCTCATTCCCCCGCACTACCAAGCGGTTCCACACAATACACCTCGACATAGTAGGGCCTTTGCGAGACTCGCACGGTTATAGGTATTGTCTCACAATCATCGACAGGTTTACGCGATGGCCTGAGGCAATGCCTCTGAAAGACATTACGGCGCAATCATGTGCCGAAGCCCTCTGTCGAGAGTGGATACCTCGCTTTGGCGTCCCTGCAGTGGTCATCACTGACCAGGGAATGCAATTTGAGTCCACCCTTTTCTCCGAGTTAGGCAAACTCCTTGGTTTTAAACGCCAGCGGACTACTGCATACCACCCGCAATCCAATGGGATGCTAGAACGTTGGCACCGGACGCTGAAAGCCGCCATTATGGCACGTGACGATCCGTCCTGGTCCCAAGTCTTGCCTCTCGTCCTACGTACAACCCGACGAGAGGAATTTGCTGCCAGCCCCGCAGAGCTGGTATACGGGGGGAACCCGAGACGACTCCCAAGTGATCCGGTCTTCGACAAGAGATCGGGTCTCACAGAGTCGGGGTTGTTGCGTCTGCTGAGAGACAATCTCCGACGCATAAAAGCCACACCACCCACCCGACACTCGTTCACACCTGCCTGTTCGCCCAAGGAACTGCCGTCCGGAAGCCGCTGCAGCCTCCATATGAGGGCCCGTACCGCGCTCTCGAGCGGGGAGAACATTTCTTCCAGCTCGAGATCGGTGGACACAGGAAGGCGATCTCTCTGTCCAGGCTGAAACCCGTGTCCGCCCCTAAGCAGCGTCGTGTCCGTTTTGTGGATTGACGGTGAACCAAGTTCCGGGATCAGTCGCCGAAACCCCTAGGTTTCATCTGGGGGCGGAGTGATGTGGCGCGGCAGGATTCGCAGCATTCGAAATTTATTTCGAATGTTGCGAATGCGAACAAATAGATGGCGCGTAACTATCCACTTTGTAAGGCTCGCCACGGGAGTGGAAGACTAGCGAGAAAAGTGTGCCATGAGTTAGGGGCAGAAAAGAAACACATGAAGCGAGATAATTCTCTTCTGCCTCTAACGAGAAAATAGTCACTTCACTCTTTCTTCATTCTTTAAATAAATTAATTAATAAAGTCTAATTGTTAAATCTATCGAGTATTGATTGTAAAAACCTGGTCTATGTTCCGGTGTACCTAAAAATTGTGGTTTGCAAAGAATTGGACTATTAAAGTTAAAGAATCATCCTCATCCATACGGATTAAGTGGCCCGCCCACCGTAACCTATTGAGCCGGATTTCATGGTATCGCTCATAAATTTCGTCATTATGTAGGCTACGGAATCGTCCATCCTTATGTAGGGGGCCAAAAATTCTTCGGAGGATTCTTCTCTCGAACGCGGCCAAGAGTTCGCAATTTTTCTTGCTAAGAACCCAAGTTTCCGAGGAATACATGAGGACTAAGGACAAGATCATAGTCTTGTACAGTAAGAGCTTTGACCCTATGGTGGGACGTTTCGAGCGGAACATATATTGCTCCAAGTAATTTGAATCTGGAAAAGGAGGTTTTCAAGCGAAGCACGACCTTTCCAAAAACAAGACCAAAGTAAGATGAACTGAAGGCGAATCGATGGACGACAAAAGCCGTGATAACGCCCACCGCATATGTTCAAGATGCGCGGCAACAGGAGGTACTCCAGGACCAAGAAAGGGATCCATTCAAAAAAAGCTCATTAACTATGAGATCTCCATCAATGTCAAAGACGGTAAAGGATAAGGTGCACGCAAAGTCAATAAACGTCAAAAGTGCAAAAGCGTATAAAATGGGTAATCCTGTTGGGGCTCATAGAGAGCTGAGTCCGGGAGGAATTACCCTTCACTCAGCTTGAGGCGAAAATAGTTAAGCTGTCCGAGTTTATGAAGGACGAGCACAATATCCACCAGCTCATAAAAAAACATAGTGAGGGCTATTCGAGTCCTTTATAATAAATCATAGATAGAGGAAAAGAATACTAAGGGTACGCCGAACTCTGCTGTACTAATAGTATCACAAGTGACGTCTAAACGTACTGACATCGAATCACGGCGAAATAAACGAGGACGTAAAAAAGAAAGAGATCCTCTAAATAATCAGCAGGCGCCTAAGAAAAAAAAGGCGGACAGGAAATTCTGAAAACCAGCACTAATAGTGCAGAAGGGGGAAAGCATGCACCCAATGTAGGAAAGTCGGTCAGCGTGCCAAGCGCAAGACGAACGAAAACGATGGATGGGGGGGATCTCATGCTCAAGCAGAAAAGATCCAGCGTAGGTAAAACTTATGACTTTTGGCCTCAAATTAAAAACTCACTTGGAGAAAACGCCGCAGTGCGTGCCCAAAACCATGAGATCTAGGTGCAATGTAAGGATCTCGATGAAGTGACATCGAAAGGAGAAATTTGTTAAAGTTGTGCGAACTTACCGAGAAGTCGGCTGTGGATTAACGGAAAGCCTATGGCGGTTCTCAAACGGCCACAATACGACTACCAGTAGGGGCAGCGCAAATATTCTTGGCGGCCGGAAGGGTTCGGATTGGATGGGTTGTCTGCTGTTTAAGAGAACAAACTTCACTAAAGAGGTGCTTTAAATACCTTATGTTTGAGCACTTCACGAAGGTATGCACCGGCAGCATTGATCAATCCGGTCGATACAGAATGTGTGCGGAGAAAGACCGTATTGCCAGGGAATGCAATAATGACCGCAAATGCCTATTGTCCGAAGTAAAAGAGGAAGTGATAAATGTCCGGAATTTAGGAAGGCGCCCACTGCAATGAGGAAACGAGGTTTATTCAAATAAACCTCAATCATTGCAGAGTCGCTCAGGATTTACTTGAGCAGACCACGTTCGAACCGTATGAAGCCGTCACCGTCGCATATGGGTGACAGATTCGACTGATGGAATGACTGTATGGGCCTGCGGCCAACAGGCCATAAAAGGTTCTGCATGTCAGATAGCCAGTGGATTTGTGTGAGCGAAAGTTATTGGTTTATATGGATACAGCTGCTAAGGCACACCAAGTTTGACACTGTTTTAATTCGAGCAAATGCTTCAAAATCTTGTTCTCGACGCAAGGGGATGAAGTCTAAAGGTGATTGCTGGTGATTTCAACGCTTGGACCCTTGGGCCTCCCTAATTCGTCCCCTCCTTTTATCGAAGCTCCTCCCCGGACTTTCACAGAGCCTAACCGCGTAGGGCCAATGTTCTGGCAGTCAATCCCCCCGCAGGTGTAGATCACTTTTCATTATCTTATTTTTGTGTAAAACAAAACCTTATTTAATGCGATTCACTGGCTGTGTGTCTGTCTGTCTGTCATACGCACTTTTCTCCAAAACGGCTAAACCGATCCAAACGAAATTTGGTGGATAGATGGGAACTATGAAATCCCAAGCATACCCCAAGCATGGGTGTAATCGCGAGGCTTTTAAATCCCCATCCAGCGTATCAAGCCACCGTTGTTTCGGCTGGCCTTTTGGTCGCCTATCATTGACTTCAATGTTCAGACCAATATTGGCAAGTGAATTCTCGTTAACGCGAATCACGCGAACATACCATCGAAAACGCCTCACTCACAATTTTTCCATGGTCGGTGCAACCCCATATCGATCGCGGATATCCTCATTTCGGACGTGATCAAAACATGTCACGCCACCAGTTCAACATCTTCGTCTCCATTACCGCAAGACGCCTTTAATTGTCTTTTATAGTCGGCCAACAATCAGAACTACAGAGAGCCGCAGACGGACGATATTGCGGTAATTTTTAGATTTGAGACGTTCGTTGATACGTCGATCGCAAAGAACACCAGTTCTCCATGATAACATTGACCGGAGATATGTAATTCGCGCAGTTCTGCTGACAGCACTGAGCAATTTAAATATCTCGAGTCAACGCTGTCAGCCAATGGAGAACTGCCTTATGCTTGTCACATAGGGAAACACAAAACCTATATAAACCTGAAGCATCGAGCGTCCACCAGTGCCTAAAAATTCCTATTTTCTTGTTTTCCAGTACAGAGTACTATTTTGTGTTGTTTTATGTTATCTATTTATTTAGTTGTAAGTTCTAAATTATTCTTAGGTTTAAGCACATGTTGTGTCAAATGAGCATTGACATGTAACCGGCTAGGCCGGATATTTCCATAGGTTAGCGTAACATACTTAATTAGTCACGCTTGAACTTTTGAGTTATTATTCTTTACATATGCGGTAATATTTCTGTTCTTTACTCAATAAATAAATCTGAATCTGATGTATGTTTAGATGTTACGAACAACGATGTTCATTGTTCATTTATTTCATAAAAACAATGGCACTGACAACTTCAACAAAGGATGAATTTCATAGAAACTTTGTATAGGAATCTTTTCACTTTTTCCAACAACACAACTGGTGCTAGTTATTTTTATTATTTTTCTGACATCTTGTATCTTTCGGTTCTCATTTTTTTCTCATTCCAAAATATGACATTTCTCGTCATCTACTCTGCTCTTCACTCACTCACTCACTTCGAAATAAATTTCGAATGCCGCGAATCTTGCCGCGCCACATATGTCTGTAACATGAAGTTATCTTTTTCTTGTCCTGGTACATCTGAAAAAAGATACTACACTTCCTACAAATGAAACACTTTCCTTACAAATATTTTATTTTTATTTCAACTTATAATGAAAAGTGTGCAGAGGTATTACTACATCATTAAATCATATTATTTTACTAACTTAATTACAATAATTATTTGACCTCGTACGACATTAATAGCCTAACGTGAACGACTTAAGTTCAAACTACAGTTTGTTTGCATTAAAATAGAAACACACAATATTTTAACATTGCGCGCACTACTATCACAGATTGTGTAAATAATATAATCTGAATTACAAATCGAGATAGTTTTAGAAACAAGTTTCAAAATCACTTGGCACATATTGTTTGGCTCACTTCATCGTCCTTAGCATGCTTAGAATAGAATCTTCTTCTGTGACGTTTGGAGAGTCCGCTAATTCCGTCCTTCCCTTTTGACCCAGCCATTGCTACACATCATAGGAACTTTATCTGTAATCCTAAAGTAAAGTTAGTCATCAATTTTGCGCCATATTCACCTCCCACAGTTTCATGTAATTATCAAGAAGTTCGTGGAACCACTTTCGTTTTTCAGGTTCCCGGAATATTGTGTTTAAGGATTTCAGTTCTAGTTGTAAAATTGCCTCGTTCCCGAGTAGGTCATCCAGCGCTCGTAGTAGAGTCCCATTTCCGTATAATTTTAATAAAGTTGCGTATTTGAAAACGTAGTATTGATATTGAAGTTTCCGCCGTGCCCATTTTTCTACAGTGGTATTCCCACTTGCTACCAAAATATTCCCTAAGTGCTCGGCATACCAAGGAGCAAAGAAGTTGTAGAGATCCAGTCGCGATAGTGCTGATATTCCCCGTGTTTTTAAACGCTCTTTGATTACCTGGTAGTTCATTTTGTTGAATACAAATACCTGTGAAAGAGGAAGTTAATACATCAAATCACCAAAAATATAAAAATGTAAATAGGTAGGTACTAGGTAGCGTACCAAATTTAGCACCGCACCTATGTAAGGCACAAGTGAAGTAACTGGTGGCAAAAGTAGTGGCAAAAAACCGGAGCTCGACTTCTGAGAAAATAGAAGCCAGGAATAAGGAGGCATCAGCAACGAAATTGATAACAACATCAGGCAACAAGACTGACAAGATGCTATCAACAAAGACCCCGTCTGCTATATCGAAACCGTATGCCCGACTAACCGCACCAAAACCAATATCTCAAACTACCACTCTAGCCAAACTAGTTATCTGACAGTAGCAAGCCTATGGCAACGTGAAGCAAGCAAAAAAGATCCCGAAAAACACAAGCTCTACGATCATAGCAGTAAGCAGTAATCACCAAGTCCTCCTCGACAGCAAGGAGCATCTACCAAGAAGACAAACTTTTCCCGGAGTAGAGCAATACCATGTTCTTCTCGTATATATCCTTTCTTTCTTTCTCTTCTCATATATGTTCTCCATTTTAGAAGACGCCCTGGAAATCGCTGACCATCTAAGTACTTAAAACATCACTAACATGTCAGCGCACATTAAACACTTTTTCACAACAAAAGCGAGATGGAGCAACAGAAATCTAAATCTGATAACATTTGATGTGACTTTCGAAATTCAGATGCTCACTCAAATCCAACCGATAAACCACATTTTCATCTGAGTCAAGAAAGGAGTTTGCACTACCTAAAAACCCTGGACGAAAGAACCCACATATTTCCTTGTTTCAACCTTTTTCGAACATCATCCGCGCCAAACATCCGAAAGCCTTTTTGGAGGCACTAGGTTAATTAACTTCAACAAATTCCGTGACGCTCATCTCTCCTTTCCCAAAAATACCTACAATCAATATCTCTTGAAGCGATCTTGGTTTCACCCAGGGCTACCTCAGGCTTCATATATATTATATTCATATATTACCCTAGTAAATATTTCCATTTCGAGGATTCGCGCCATCATACGTTAGCGAGCTGTCGTTCCTGATCATAGCTACAGACTTAAATCGCGAAAAACAATGTCCGTCAGAACCAGTTCTAGGTAACCATATTTCAGTCTACACATACTATTTTCAACCTAAGAAAACTCCCTTCTTATCTTAAGATCTACCTGTTAACATGATATTCTGCAATAGTGCTCGAGCCTAAAATTCCTGGCCTCAGGGCTTGACTCGTGATAACGCCATGATATAAGACTTTCAGGTAGAGTCATCTGCCCAATATCTTTGCTACAACATGACTTCTAAGACGCCAACTCTTCAACCAACTCCCCAGATCCAGAGAGAGTATGGAAATAACCACTTCTCCTCAAACTGAATGCATTGCCAGGTGACTCCTAAACCTAAAACAAAGATCAAAATTGGCTTGTTAAATACCTGGAAGGCCAACAGGATTTTCTCTCCTAATGCTACAGCTTCTACCTTAGCCTTAGCCTCCCGGATACACCAATTCCAAAAGTCGGTCTAGAGACCGCGCTTTCTGGCACAAAAACTTAGTAGGAATTTGTTATCTGCGTCGCTTAAAGGGCTGACCCTTTTCCTTGCCTCTCTTTGCGGTCTTATTTCCAGAGTACTACCTTCAAAAGGACGCCTTGCGACTCGCTCCTTGATCACCTAAAAATCGACCCATTGCAGCTTTCAGACTTTAATCTGGTTAATTGGTGTGCAGTGCACTGATTTGGTTGTAACGATTTATCCTAAAAGCTGTCCGGCACCATGAGCGACGCAATCGCTACATCTTAGGCTGAGTCGTCTTCTTTTTTACCGTAGATATCGCCCTATAAACTTTCCGGACTGGATCATCCTTACCCATGGGGATTAAGTGACCCGCCCATTGCAACCTATTGAGCCGGTAAGAAGTGGCGGCGTTCAATCAGCACGTGGTCAATTTGAGTGAAAGCGGCCTCGTCTAGAGAGGCCCACGTTTGTTTGTGAACCTCTTTCTGCGCAAACCAGGTACTTCCAACAACCATGGGAACCAACGTGTCGCCTGAATACGAGATCCGTCCCTACTTGGCTGTTAAAATCCCCAAGTATGATTTTGATATCATACCTGGGACAGACTTCGAGGGTTCGTTCTACTACCCCTCCGACTCGGCAGTCTCCCCTGTAGGGGCATGAATGTTAATGATGCTTATATTTCTAAACTTGCCTCAAAAGCGCAGAATGCATAGCCGTTCGCACATGTTTTCAAAGCCCATAACAACAGGTGTTTTTTTTTGACTGACTAAGAAACCTACCCCGTGCACATGGTTTACTGAATGGCCACTATAATATAAGGTGTAGCGACTCTTCTCCAGGGAACCGATCCCTGTACAACGCATCTCCTGCAATGCTGTTACATCAGCCCTATATTGTCCAGTTTTTAGGCGCGGGAGACTCTCCTTCATCCTTCTCCGTCTGCAACTTATCGTTAAAAAAGAGCTCCCAGCGGTCACCACGTAGAGGTGGAGATAGGGTTTGATAGTAGAGCTGTTGGTGTTGATTCAGCTGGCGTTTCCCAGGTTTTATGCTCCATCATGGGTACTAATCCATGTTTCATCCTGGAACCTATACTACCCTTTGACCCCCAGCCCGCTCTTACTACCATATTTTCAATCTAATCATGATATTAGAGTAAAGTCATGTGGCAAATGCCGTTGCAGATCCATAACTTCTAGGACGCCAACTTTCCAAGTAATTACCCAGATCCTAATAGAGTATGAAATAGTTACTTTCTCCCAAACCGTCCACATTGCCAAATCATTTCTTGTAAGGTCATCACAATTCTCTTGCTTGACAACTTATATCAAACCCTTGACCCCCCGGATACATTCACTGTAACGGTCAACCTAGCGATCGCGCCTTCCAGTTGAAAAAGAAGCATGTCCTTTTCCCTGCCTCTCCTTGTGGTTTGATTCCTTGAGTACTGCCTTCAAAGGCTTGTCTTGCGACTCTATCCTCGATCATTCGCTCCAGAAAACCGGCGCATTGCAGTTTGCGGAATTTGATCAAAGTACCTGCTGGTAGGCATTCGGGCAGTTTGTGGTAATTGCGTTATGTATGAAGTTTTCAACGTGTTTAGACTACGTCCTACTCCATTCATGACTGACTCCAAATCTCGCTAGAATTCTCTAAATAATGTTTGTCACATTTGTCCCACAAAACCTCTGATCACAGCGCTATAATCCTAGAGATTAACTTCATGAATCGAACCCACCAGCTAAAATCACTAATGGCGGTTGACACCTAGAAAGTCAGCTCCAACAAAACCAACGGGAACCGAATGGTGCTATCGGTCACCTGATTTCCGAGTAAGTTAAAGTTTTAAACCAAATTATGTCGATCTCCATCGTCAACCTCATCTCCCTCTCAGACGACATTGTCTAAATCATAGACCTTTTGTACATGACTAAGGCTAAGTAGAGGTTTTGACTAATAGTGGGATTAGCTCCCATATGGCAACACACTGGGTGATGATGATGGGCAATTCATTCATGGTTGCATTGAGTTTGCTCTTTCCTCTTGATTGTTCCATGTCCACGAGTTCGTCAGTACTGTGAATCTGAGATCTTTCCTAGTGATTGGAGGGAAGACATGGTCGTGATTTGGAAGAAGGGCATCCGTCGTGAATGCCATACCTGGGAGTATTTCCGTGCTTCCTGGTACGCATCATGGAGCACCCCGAAAACTTACTTAGCAAATTAACAAGGAGTAGTATCTTGGAGAAATTTGAAGTTGAAAGCGGAGTCTGCATGGGTTGTATCTTGTCACCGATACTTTCCTTCTTATTATCAATAACGTTCTACATTTTCTACATTCTGCTTTGATCGAAGGATGTGCAGGGGTTTAATGGACGATGTCATTTTTCTTCAAACACATTAGCTATGCAGATGACATCTGTTTAATTTCATTCTGCGATTAATGCACGTGATCAAATGGTACTGGATTTGGAGAAGGGCCAAGCAAAGTCAGACTGAAATACAATTGGCAGAACCTAGAAGGCGTTGAACAATTTGTGCAGGTGCTCTAAGGTGGCGGACGAAGTAGCAACCCTGTCGTCAAAATCAAAACCAAGTGCCCGGGAAACGCTGTATTCACATTGACCTGCTTGTTGTGATGCAGTAGGCGCATGCTCCAAGACCCTTTTATTACAGTCAGACACGATCGCAAGTGGCTTCGGTTACGAAACCTCATCATAGGTTATTTGGCATCATGGGATAGCCCTCTAAGTTGATATTCCTGGTTATTAGCGGTTGGCCCCCTAGTTGGCACCTCTTGGTGGTTATGGTTATGTCCAAGCGAGTGCCATACTCTTTAGTTCGGTAGAGATTTAGGTACGTCTTGCATCCACCAGTATAAACTGGAACTGCTCTTGCTGGTCAATCCGTATCTTAAGAAAACCGTGTGGGTAAGCCGATACGGCGGGTGCTTACGTAAAACTGCCAAAACGTAACTGCCCTCCGCGGCGCTAAGCTTAATGTCGTTCAATGCGTTGACCAGAATATTTTGATATAAGAGCATCATTAATGAAGAACAACACATGTAATGGAACCCACTATACCAGAATGGCCGATAAAGTAGCGTGCCTTAGAATTACGTGACGTAGAATTGTGGAGAATGAGTGTAAACTTCTCAGTAAATCCTGGAGAGAGTTGACGTACATTGTCAGAAGAGACAGTGATTGCGCAAAGGTCTGGTTAACGCACTAAACCCCACATGAGGTGACTGGTATCTTGGTATCATCCAACCAATTTAAAACCCTTAGAAGCGATATGTTATCTTCGTTGATTAACTATTCCCACCATTGCCAGTCTTCACTGCTCCTTTAAAGTTCGCTCCTCACTGCATAGCCGATTTATTACAATCTGCCGGATTTGATAAAGGTAGACGCTGAAGAGCAGTAAAACAATTGACAAAAATCATGGTTGCATCGAGTTTGCCTTTCCTCTTTATTGTTCCATTTGTTGCTCGGAAAGTGTTCCGCTCAAATAAGTCTCCTCTTCGGAAACAACTCTTGCCAAGAAGCCTCCTCGGAGGTTATCTGGTACTATGGGAGCTGGGATGACCCTTTGGGAGCATATGCTCCCGGAAATTCCTGGAAATGTTTTCTCTAATGAGTTTCGTGGTGATAATGGTTGTGTGCACATCGCGGGAAGGGCTCTTTGTGGGCTCAAGCGTGAGGTTGGGCTATACAACTCGGGCGCCGTACCCCCTAGTTGGGGCAGAGGTGTTAGATAGACCTCGCATCCGTGTCCGAAGAGGACAGTGAAGTTATGCCTACACGGCAGGTACTTGCGTTAAACCCCAGATCACATTCTTAACAATTCTTTTACTGAATCTCCTGTGCCAATTACATAAAATGTTTTTCTTGTGCTTGCTTCGTCCCCCATAGAACATCCATAAAGTCACCAGTAACAGAGAGGGTCCACAACCCGGGGATCTCTCTCAATTAAGAAAAAGTGCTTTCATAGTATTCTGGTAGACAGACTTCATGTACTAGGGAGGATAACTATGACCATAACAATTACAGAATGAGCAGGCTTGAAATGAACTAACGCCTTGGTAACAAAACGGAAGTAACTCATCAGACGTTACCTCACTTTTGCCCTGACGTAGTCCAAAGCGGCAAATTTAAGCAAGGGGTTTTATTCTCCACTCTTCAAAAAACTCCAGGTTCTTCTCTTTTGGAAACTACTCAGTAACTTTTGAGCCTTTCGGAAAACAAAAAATTGTTTGTAGAGAAAATGGAAACTTTCACTCTAGACTATTTTTTAAAAAAAAAGAAAAATATTTCTCTATCCTTCCCAAACAATATCCTTACCTGATACAAAGAATTTCCAGTTACGTAGGAGCTAATATAATGAGTCCCATACATATCAATGAACTTCACAGCTGCGGTCGTATTTCCCACTTTCATCTCCCGGATTCGTTGGGCTACATCCTCTTCGAAGGGTTGATTAACTGGTATTGGTCTCCTCAGCTTCCCGCTTTCACGGAATCTTGCCATTCGAACTAGAATATAGGCAAAGTCACCTCGAACATATGAAGCATTTATGCCTAACTTCTTTGCAGCGAGATCAGGATGCCAGCCCCCTGTGAACGCTTCCCATGGCTTTTCTAAATTTTCAATTTGAAAATCCCGAAAATATGCTTGATAGAGTTGGCGACGATTATCACAGAATTCCATGTGAAAGTCTCCGTGCAGTACGCCGGGAGCGTTCTCTTCTTTGGTGTCTGTTAGTGATTCCATATTCTGAAAAGATAAAAAGAGTGTATCTTAGATTGTTAAAACGAAAGCAAATATAAAGAGATATAAAACGGAAGATATTATCATTGGACTTTCGAACTTCGACTTTTAAACACGTTTTGTATCTTACCTCACCTTTAATAAAAGTATCAGTAAGTTTCCCAATTCGCATATTCCATTGAAGTATGCAGTAAATTTTAAAAACACATTAATATATTATTATTAATTTTATTTTAGCAGATATCGGTATGGAGGATATTTTGGAGCCTAGATGTCATATACGGGTTTCATAATGATTTTTTTTTCACATTTTTCTGATGGGTAGTTTCTGAGAATAGTCCCTTAATTTAAGTGTCCCCTTTGTAGGACCCTTACTCTCCCGTTTCGCAGTCGTCAGTCAAAATAAAGAGTATTAATTGAGACCTTTCATTTGATACCCCACATGACTATACTCAGTGAAAAAATGTCGCACCTTCTTTTGCATATATGGGAACCCCCTTAAGTTCTTCATAGAACGATATAACTCACTACATGCGTTGGCGTTCACAGTTCCCACCTTTCCACCAAATTTAGTGCCAGTTGGTACAATCGTTTCTGAGAAAAATGCGCGTGAAAGACAGACAGACAGATAGACGGACAGACAGACAATAACAAGTTTCAGGAGATCGGTACAGTAGCAAATGAAGCAATCTGGAAGACCCAAGGCTGGCATCACTGTTACAAGCAGCACTCTCGTGAATGCTGCCAAATATCGGTGAAAAAGATATGTCACCGTAGTATTTCCCTTTCAAGCCACTAATTCGGTCTTACTTTTTTACTGCTCCTGTCTGGCGGCAGCAAGGGAATCAGGAAAAGTCTGTCGCGGTCATTCAGGATATGTCCGCTGAGGGCGATTATTGGTTTTTGTAAGGCAGTCAGTACCAATTTGTTCCTAGTGCCAGAAAAATAGGACCGAAGGCGAAATGGAAGTCTATAACTTATTTCGTGCCATTTGTTAAGAGATGGCGCGTAACTTGATTATTATTCCATCGTTCCAATATTCCGAACATGCGTTGGAAAGCTACTGTCATTATGCATCTTTTTCAGTACATGTCATTCATTTGCAGTGTAAAAAACAATAATTTTTTTCACTCAAATATATCGAACTTTGTGCCTAGAATAATGATTTTGGGCGGAGTTCTTCTTCATTACTATAATAAGAAGAAAACTGCTGCCGAAAGCCACCGTATTTTGGCGGAAGTTTATGGTGAACATGCTCTAGCTAAACGAACGTGCCTAAAGTAGCACGTTTTGAAAGTGTTGGTTTTGACTTGGAAGGCGAAGCACGTCCTGGGCAGCCAAAAAAGTTTAAAGATGAAGAATGAGAGGCAAGCACAACCACAAGTAGAAAAAGTCATATGCGAAACCCGGCCAACCAGCCAAATGAACGGCAAAGCCGAATATCCATGGCGCGAAGGAAATGATCTGGATTTAATGGGAGCTGAGGGTTATGAGCTACTAAAACCGGACGAAACCATTAATGGAGAACGCTGCCGGACACAATTAATCCGTTTAAAGAAAGCAATAACCGAAAAACACCCGGAATAGGCGACCAGACATGAGTCGTTAATTTTCCATCATGACAGCGCTCGGCCTCATGTGGCAACATCGGTCAAACACTATTTGGAAAACGGCGACTGAGAAGTTTTGGCTCACCCGCCTTATAGCCCGGACGTTGACCAGTCCAATTACCATTTATTTCCAATGATGTAGATCGCCCTCACTGGAATACGGTTCACATCAGAACAAGATATCAAAAGTTCTTTTGGGATGGAATCCACAAATTGCCAGAAAGATGGGAAAAGGTCATAGATTCAGATGGACAATACTTTGAATAATACTGTTGTACATGTCTTCCTTAAATCAACGTAAATTTTGAAGAAAAAAAACGACACGAATTAAGTTATACATCCAAGGACCGAGGAAAGGGCAACGTCAACAATTAGATGATAAATCCAAAGGAATAGCCTAACGATGGACAAATGTTCTGATTCCAGTTAACTGAGTTACTATCTGGCCACGAGCTTCAGACTGTTGTGCATTTGCCCCATTAGTACGTAGCACGTATCCACTTTTAGTCTTGAAATTGTGAAGAAGCGACAACTTTGACCTATTATAACTTCGTTAGTAATAGTGGGATTTCCACCAAACTTGGTAGGATCATGCTTTATATTTTACCTATATTTCGTGGTGCTAGAATGAACTTAAGGAGAGTTTTGCAGCCAATTACTAAAAATTATAGTAATACACTATTATTAACTTTATTTGAACAGATATCGGTATGTAGGGTACTTCGGAGCCTAGGCACTATATAGTGGCAGCCTTTTGTTTTTTTTTTCAGATTTTTGGATTTTTCACCCCCCCCCCCCCCCCGCACTCCCCGCCTTTCCAACAAATGTCAAAACCAAGACCGGCTTCGGAAAGTACTAACCGAGACCTTTCATTTGATACCCCACATAATTATATTTGATGGCAAAAAAATGTACACCTCCCTTCCGCATATATGGGGACCCCCCCCCCCTTAAGTTCGATGTAGAGTGATGTAACTCACTGTAAGCGTGAACGTTCACAGTTCCCACTTTTCCACCAAATTTGGTGTGAATTGCTATAACCGTCTCCGAGGAAAATGCGTGTGACGGACAGACAGACAGGCGGGCAGACAGGAATTACCTTTCACCAGCTTGAGGCAAAAATAGTTGAGCTGTCCGAATTTATCAAGGACAAGCACAACGTGCACCAAGCCATAAAAAATATGGTGAGGGCTATTAGAGTCTTCTATAATAGATCGCAGATGGAGAAAAAGAATAATAAGGATACGCCAAAACCCACTGTGCCAACAGTGTCACAAGCGACCCAAGTGACGCCTAACCGTACTACTATCGAATCACGGCGACATAAACGAGTACATGAAAAAGAGGGGATCCTCTAAATAATCAGAAGGCGCCTAAGAGAAAAAAGGCAGGCAAGACATTCTAAAAACCACCACCAATAGCTCAGAAGGAGAAAAGCTTACAGCCCCCCAGAGCTATCATGCCCGAAACCGAAAAAGATCTCAGGCTGGCCTGCAAAATCTTTGGATGGGCAGACCTTCATAGAGGTGTGGTTAGATCAGCCTGATAAAGCAATCCCCTCTATACAAAGAGCCGTCCATCTGGCTCAATGCATCGCGTTCATTCCCCACCAATACCAAACTACTGGTGGAATGATGAACTGACCGGCTTTCGATCACCCTGCCACCGAGCCAGAAGAGTGGCTCAGAGAGTCGATCAGGGGCAGAAAGAGTGCGCCTATAAGGCAGCCCGCAAAACCCTCAAGATCGCCATCTAGCGAAGCAAGAGGAAATACTTTAAAGAGCTCTGCGCAGAAGCGGACGTAAGCCCGTGGGTAGTGCTTATAGAATCGTGATAGGACGATTCAGAGGCCGTTCATCTCCGAAATTCACGTGCTCTACCCTCTTGCTGCTCATCCAGGGGTTATTCCCCCAGCAAGAGGAGAGCACCAACACATTCCAACCACCTCTGAATGTGACGGCAATTCCGCCAGTCACCAGAGACGAGCTGCTATAGAATAGGAGACAAAGACACAATAGACAATAGAATAAAGCGCCGGGCCTGGACGGAGTACCGAATAAGGCCCTTAAGCTTGCCATGAAATCCAGGCCAAGAGCAGTGGAAATGCTCGGAAAAGGGCCGGCGGACTCACAGGCTCATTCATGTCATCAAAGAGTGATTGAAGAGACGACACGCTGCGATTAATTATAATCTCACCGATTTTCTCACGGGGCACGGAGAATATCGCCAATACCTGTACAGATTAAAATTGGCAACCTCACCCCTCAAATTGCGATGGAGTCCCAGAGGACCCAGAGCATGTATTCTTCCACTGCCCGAGATTTATGGAAGAAAGGAGAAATCTAGAGGAGAGGTGCTAGTACCAGAAAATCTGGTGGCGAAAATGGTAGCACAACAAGAGAATTGGGATGCGGTCAACTCCATGATCGCATCTATCCAAAATAAACTGCGAAAGAAGAAAAACGCGGTCACGTACGCCGCGTATAGAAGAAAGGTGCTTAAGCCAGAATGAGCTGACTCCGTCGCGTGATGTAATACCTTGGGGTGGTTCCGCGGGGCAGGCAGGCAGTCGGGGGTTGTTTTAGTGGGTAAAACTCCCATACACTGGTGAGTCCAGACCAGTGCCTTTTGAAGATTTCCACCTCCTCAAAAAGAACAAAACAAAAAAGACAGACAGACAGACAGACGCGAGAATAACGCCAGGTATGTTTCCACGGCATGCCTAAGGGAATGAGAATTCCCCGAGCAATGGAAACTACAAACCTCATACTCCTTCCGAAGGTAGGCAAACCATCCTCATTAAACCGATATCTCTGGTCTATACCATTGGAAAACTACTTAAACGAGAAATATACAACAGACTGCTCGCTGTTGCGGAAAAGGGAGGAGGCCTTTCCGACAAACAATTCGGATTTCGTAAGGCGAAATCAACTGTCGACGCAATCAGGTTTGGCTTAGACTGCAATACAAGAAGGAAAATGCCGCACAGTAATAACCCTTGACGTAAAAAATGCGTTCAATAGTGCAAAATGGAAAAAATCATCGAGGCACTCAACAAGCTACAGACCCCGAAATACATTACACGCATTGCTGTTGAGTTTTTCCTTGAGAGAAGGCTTTACTGCGACTCGGACCATGGGCTCAAAATATTCCCGACAACTTGCGGGATGCCACAGGGCTCTGTCCTAGATCCCTTGCTGTGGCTAGTTATGTATGATGGAGTGTTATCGCTCCGCCTTCCGGACAACGCGACAACTGTTAGCTTCGCCGATGATATCGGAATAACAGTGGTTGCAAAGCACCAAGACGAAATCGAGATCTATGCGAAGGAAGCGATATGGGAGATCAATTCCTGGTTGAAAAATTTCGGCCTTTCACTTGCTGAACATAAAACAAAAGTAGTTCTCATTAGCAAGGGAAGAAAGAACACAACTGTGAAAACCAAAGTTGGCGGACAAACAATTTACTCCCAACCATCACTCAAATACTTGCGAGTAATTATTGGCAGAAGACTCAACTTCAAAAGACACATAGAGTGCCCCGCAACTGAAGCGCCTTCCATCGCTGCAACGATCTCCAGGATACTACCGAATATTGGTGGGCCAAGACAAAGTCGACATCTTCTGCTTTCTAGGGTAGTCAGCTCCGTGCTACTCTGCGCAGATCCAGTTTGGGCAACTGTTCTGGATAACAAAGTGAACTCCGAAAATTGGGAATGGCATATCGGCTAAGTACACTCCGGGTATGCAGTCGGACAGCATCAGGAGAAGCAGCATATGTACTAGCAGAAATGCTCCCCATAGACATCTTGGCGAATGAAGGCCGGCGACTCTCTACTCTACTCTAAACGTATGCATCTGGGGAGTCTGGCACATTTCGATGGCAGCTGACAGGGTGGGAATCTATCGAAGAGTAGGAAAAGCTATGCGACGAGGTCGTTGAGCATACCGCATCATTCCGAATATTCGGAGATGATTTGAACGAAGCCATGGGGAATTAAGCTACGAGTTAACGCAATTCTTTAGTGGACATGGAGGTTATCGTGCTTATTTACATTGATTTGATCACGACGGGTCACCATGCTGTCCAAGATGCGATAGCTTGGCTGAGAATGCGGAGCATGCCATATTTGACTGCCCCACTTTCACCGCACACCGAACAAGGATGGAAGCGGTCGCAGACAGGCGCTTAACACCCGAAAAGATTGTGGAGTTCATCCTGGAGTCAACGGATGCTTGGAACGAGGTTCTAAAGGAACTGCAAGCTATTCACCAACAGCTTAGGCAAGAAGAACTACGACGAAAACAAGAAAGGGAGAAAACCATAATGAGCCGCAGCTAAAAGCTGACCCAGCCCCGCGATGCAATAATTTATAGGAGTTCCGTGGGGAGAGTGGAATGAGAAGGAGATGGTTTTAGTGAGTAGAAGCCTCACATAACTGCGGGGCAGGAGTCAGCAGAAGGTTCTGAACCTTTCCATTTTCCAATGCCGAAAAAAGACAGACAGACAAACAAATAATATACCGATCTTAATAAGGGTCTGTTTTACACAAAACTTTAAACTAATTGACAGTATTTCTATAGCAATAAGTGAAATACAGCTTGTACTAATAACGATTGCTAAAATATAAATAAATAAAACAAAAACTCCTTCTTCAGGCAAAACGTGATACTCATTCAAAAAGACAATCAAGAATCTTCACAAATTGTGCGATGCTTTGATGCAGAAACTGCGGGAAGTCCGTAATACCATTTTATTGATTTACTACTAATGCAGAAAGCAATCTGATGTTAATGTTCATATCTTTTCACAAGTGCAGGTAATAACAGAATGATTAGTTCCCGATAATCAGAGAACGAAAGTACGAGTAGATTGCTCAGTTTTATGCACCTTCTTCAAATGTGAGTTACAATTTGATCCATCGGTTGAATCAGCATCACATCAGAGGGAAATGATTGCTTTGAGAGCATAACATTGGCAACATCTTTCCCTTACTACTGCTCACTAGATACTTATTGTTGTATACTTTGAAAAGTGAATTGCTCACGTTTAGTTTGAAGTAATTAGTTCAGCAGAAGCGAAGCATTGTCCAAGATAGGAACCGATTTTCAACGCACTACGAGAGGGATGCAATTCAAAGTACTATTCGATAAAGTTAGCAACAACTCGTTAGGTATATTAGATAGATACATATGTGTGGACTTATTTCCATAAAAAATATATCCAGGAATTTCCATGAAACTCACCTTATAAATACTTCTCGTCGGCTCCTTGAACAACCATTCCTCAGTGTCATTATTCGATATGACCCGCATCGATATGCTCAGGTAACCATATCGTACGAAAATATTGACTGATTTCCCGATACGCAGTTGCGACTCATGACTTCCACCAAAACACCAATCCCCCAATAATATCGATAGTGCCACCAACCAGTAAAATTTTGAACTTTCAAGCATGTCTTATCTAATCCGGCTACGTGATGTAGCTGGAGGCGCTGCTAATACCTGCAAGTACAAGAAAGAAAAGAAAATTAAATAATGAAAATGAAAATGAAAAGATACTCGTATCTAAGCGCTATTACTACATATCGTGTTCAAAATGTGTAATCCACCACTACCGGCGGTGCCAGCGGAAGAGCTACTTTGCAACAAAATTTTGGTTACTGAATGGATTAGGTTCGCCGGCATATGATAATTTGTATTCAACTTTTCAATGTGCGTTCCGTTGATCTTGAACTCTTAAGATGACCTAGTTTCCGGCTAATCGGCTTTAAGCTCCAAATTAGTGTCATTCATTGCAACCTGAAGCAAGTACGAGTACATAGTAATGCACGTTTTATCTCCGGTGAATTGTGTTTAGATTAATTGGTTCATGTTTACAAACGAAAAATTTAGAATTTTTAAAATAAAAATTTTTGATAAAAATATGGCACAATTATTAGTAATTTAACAAGTCGGGACACCGGAAGCTACACGCGTCAGGTATGAAAGGTTTTGTGTATTTCTTTTATAAAGAGATTTGGGTATGCATTTGTCCCCCCCCCCCCACCTGGGAAATGCCTGCTGAACCAACACCAACAGCTCTACTACCAAACCCTATCTCCACCTCCACGTGGTGACCGCTGGGAGCTCTTTCTTGACGAAAACCTGCAGACGGAGAAGGATGAAGGCGAGTCTCCCGCGCCTAAAAACGGGACAAATTGTACCAACTGGTCCTCCAGGTTGGGGGTTGGGTAGAGCTGACAACCCTACACGGAAAACAACCTGTTACGAAGCCACAACAGGAGCCTCGGATAGGACGGATTTTAAAACGACGGACCCGGCAACGACAAAGGAACAACGATTTGCGCATTTTCTCATGGAACGTGCGCTCCCTGTACAGAGATGAAGCTGATAAGCAGCTAGCCGATACCCTGTCCCAATATAGGGCTGATGTAACAGCGTTGCAAGAGATGCGATGGACAGGGACCGGTTTCCTGGAGAAGAGCCACTACACCATATATTATAGCGGCCATCCAGTAAACCATGTGCTCGGAGTAGGTTTCTTAGTCAGCCAAAAAATGAAACCTGCTGTTATCGGCTTTGAAAGTATAAGCGAACGGCTATGCACTCTGCGCTTGCGAGGCAAGTTTAGAAATATAAGCAACATTAACGTTCACGCCCCTACAGAACAGACTGCAGAGTCGGAGAAGGATACCTTCTACGGGGCAGTAGAACAAACCCTCGAAGCCTGTCCCAGATATGATATCAAAATCATACTTGGGAATTTTAACAGGAAAGTAGGGAAGGAGCCCATATTCAGGCGATACGTTGGCTCCCATAGCTTACACGAAAAAATAAATGATAACGGACTGCGGACTATTCAATTAGCAGGGTCACACGAAATGGTTGTTGGAAGTACCTGGTTTGCGCGGAAAGCGGTCCACAAACATACGTGGGCCTCTCCAGACGGGACCACTTTCAACCAAATTGACCACGTGTTGATCGAACGCCGCCACCTCTCAGCCTTGATGAATGTCAGAACATATAGGGGGGCCAATATAGACTCGGATCACTATCTCGTTGGCATGGTGCTCCGAGCTCGAATAACAATACCACCTAGAATCCCCTCTGACAATCAGGTGAGAGTGAACACTGAAGCCATCCACAACACAACCCTCCGCGACACCTATAAGAGGGAAATGGATGCCGCAATAACTGCAGTCAATAGAGGACCTGGAGATGAAGCATCAACTAATGATCTTCACAACCACCTGAAGAACGTTATCATGGATACGGCCACAAATATACTTGGCCCCAGCCGCAAAAGGAGTCGGAACGGCTGGTTTGACGATGAATGTAAGCTAGCAACGGAACGGAAGAATGCCGCATACCGAGTAATGTTGTATTCTCAAAGAACGCGGGCACGCGCAGAGACTTATCACGAACTCCGTCGAGCGGAGAAGCGACTTCACAGACGGAAAAAGGAAGCCTGGGAGAACCAACAAGTCTGTGAACTAGAAAAGTACAGGGAGCAACCGCACCAGGCGCGGAAGTTTTACCAACAAGTCAGCAGGATGAAGCCTTATACACCTCGATGCTCATCCTGCCGAGACAAAGAGGGAAATCTGATTTCCGACAGAATGGGCATATTAGAGCGATGGGTTGAGTACTTTGATGAGCTACTGAACAACCAGAACATCGGCGAGTTGGAGGTCCCGCCAACTGAAGACGACGGACAAATACTGCCACCACCAACTTTAGGAGAAACAGTCCGTGCAATTCATCGGCTAAAAAATCATAAGTCGCCAGGAGCCGATGGAATTACAGCCGAATTGGTTAAATATGGAGGCGACCAGTTACACCAAGTGGTTCATCAACTTGTGCTCAAGGTATGGGACAGCGAATCAATGCCTGACGATTGGCAGCGAGGCATAATCTGTCTCATACATAAAAAGGGAGATATCACACAGTGCAGCAATTATAGAGGTATCACGTTGCTGAGTACCATCTATAAGATATTCTCCACTATCTTGCTAGGCCGGATAGCCCCATACGCCCAGAACATCATTGGCCCATACCAAAGAGGCTTCACTCCAGGCAAATCAGCAACAGTTCAGATTTTCTCTCTGCGGCAGGCGATGGAAAAACTGTTGGAATATGGACAACAGTTGCACCATCTGTTCATCGACTTTAAAGCCGCCTATGATAGCATAGCCAGGGTAAAACTGTACACGGCCATGAGAGAATTCGGTATCCCGACGAAATTAATAAGACTGACTAGGCTGACCCTGACCAATGTGCGAGGCCAGATAAAAGCAGCAGGATCACTCTCAAGACCATTCGACATCAACAACGGTCTACGACAAGGGGATGCGCTATCATGCGTCCTCTTTAACCTGGCCCTCGAGAAGGTGATCCGTGATGCTGAGGTGAATGCAAGAGGTACGATCCTCTTCAAGTCCACCCAACTACTGGCCTATGCTGACGATATCGACATCATGGGAAGAACCACCCGAGACGTTCAAACTGCCTTCATCCAGATCGAGCAGGCGGCGCGAGATCTTGGGCTGCACATCAATGAAGGCAAGACAAAATACATGGTGGCAACGTCAGCACCGAAGACGAATCAACCAACAACATGAAACCGCACTGGTCAAACACAAGCACGAACAAGAATAAGGATAGGGGAATACAACTTTGAGACCGTTGACAATTTCTCCTATCTAGGGTCGAAAATCACAACCGATAACAACTACGATGATGAAATCCGCGCACGGTTGTTGTCAGCCAACAGAGCCTACTTCAGCTTACAAAGACTGTTCTGCTCGAAACGTCTCACCATAGGGTCAAAGCTCTTACTGTACAAGACTATGATCTTGCCAGTCCTCATGTATTCCTCGGAAACTTGGGTTCTCAGCAAGAAAAATTGCGAACTCTTGGCCGCGTTCGAGAGAAGAATCCTCCGAAGAATTTTTGGCCCCCTACATGAGGATGGACGATTCCGTAGCCTACACAATGACGAAATCTATGAACGATACCATGACTGTTCGGTTGTGGATAAAATCCGGCACAATAGGTTACGGTGGGCGGGTCACTTAATCCGTATGGATGAAGATGATCCCACCCGGAAAGTCTATAAGGGCAATACCTATGGTAGGAAAAGAAGACGAGGCAGACCCTGCCTAAGATGGAGCGATGGCGTGGGCCAGGACGCCAGACAGCTTTTAGGGATATCGAATTGGTGGACCTCGGCGCAAAACCGGGATGTCTGGAGTTCCTTATTAAGGCAGGCCTAGACCGGATACCGGTTGTTGCGCCGTTGATGATGATGATGATGATGATTTGTCCCATTAGCATGTGGCACGTAAAATATGCATATATTATGTGAGAATAGCCACTTTCAAGTGATATTGACATTCATAGTCTTCAATTTGCACAGGAGCGATAGCTTTGACCTAGTATAACTTTGTTACTAATGGTGCGATTTTCACCAAATTTAGTGGGATCATGCTCTATACTACAGCTTACATTGCTGCAATTTTGTGATTCTAGGATGAACTTAAGGAGGGTTTCCCCGTCAATTACTAAAAATTATAGTAATATACTATTATTAACTTTATTTTAACAGGTATCGGTATGGAAGGTATTTCGGAGCCTAGGCACCATATAGCCCCCTGTTTTTTTTTCAGACTTTTCGGTTTGGTAGTTCCTGAAAATGGGTTCGTTAAAAAATGACCACTTTCAACCCCCCGCACTCCCCACCTTTTCAACGAAAGTCAAAACTAAGACCGGCTGCGAAAAGTACTAACCGAGACCTTTAATTTGATATCCCACATGACTATATTTGATGAAAAAAAAAATTACACCCCCCTTTTGCACCCTCCTTAAATTCATCGATCAGATAACTCCGAAAAGATGCTTCAGGTGTTTGGAATTTGGGCACGTGGCGAAGAAATGTACTAGCGTTCACGATAGGTCCAACCTGTGTCGTAAATGCGGAAATAAAGGCCACATTGCAAAAGCCTGCGAAGAAAAACCCAATTGTCTGTTCTGCAGGCAAATAAACGACATTGACAGCGCCCATGTCACAGGCAACAGCACATGTCCAGTGTATAGGAAGGCGATCATCACTATGCGCAAATGAGATTCCTACAGCTAAACCTGAACCATTGCCAAGCGGCTCAGACGATATTGGAAAACAAAATCGACGTTGCTATTATCTGCGAGCAGTACAAAAACCTAGACAGTGGAGTATGGGTCGCGGATAAGAGCGGAAAGGCAGCGATACGGACATGCGGAAATCGGGCCATAGAAGGAATCACCAAGATCCTCGAGAACGGCTTCACTAGAGCAAAAATAGGCGGAATATCTATTTACAGCTGTTATGCGGCTCCAAGCCTTACGACAGAGGAGTTCCATTCTTTGGTGGAGAGGCTAGCAACAGATGCACACAACCATAGTCCTAAGATAGTGGCTGGAGATTTCAACGCATGGGCTGAAGAATGGGGCAACCGAGAAACGAACGCAAGAGGACGAATATTACTCGAAGCTCTTTCTCATCTGAATCTTGTAGTGGCTAACACTGGATGCGTGAACACTTTTCGTAAGAGAGAAATGGGGTCCGTGATAGATGTCACTTTTGTTAGCGATGTTTTAGCTAAGGATCTGCAGTGGTATGTCAATGACGAATATACACATAGCGACCACTAGGCCATCATTTTTTAAATCAGACATGGTAAACGAGTGAAACGATCTCGGACGAGAGCGGAAAGGTGGGCAGCTAAGGTTTGACGAGGAGATTTTCGGAAAGGTTCTGCAGCAAAATACAGCGCTTGAAGGAAGCGGAGAAAATAAAGCTTTGCAGATTGGCGAGAAGTTGCGACGAGCATGTGACGCATCCATGCCAAGGTATGTTGTATCACAGAAGCGAGTTCCGAACTTTTGGTGGAACTCTGAAATCGGAGAATGCCGTAAGGCCTGCCTCAAAGCCAGAAGGCGCAGTCAGCGAAATAGAAACCGATCTGGATACGATCAATTA
This sequence comes from Hermetia illucens, assembly GCF_905115235.1. NCBI lineage: Eukaryota > Metazoa > Arthropoda > Insecta > Diptera > Stratiomyidae > Hermetia > Hermetia illucens. The sequence continues at coordinate 21,569,570 of NC_051851.1, read as the reverse complement.
CATGAAGAATATAAAAACGCTCGGAAGAAACTACATGTGGCCATCATGAAAAGTAAAAGCGAACACTTTAAGCGACTGTGTAATGAAGCTGACACGAACCCCTGGGGTGGCGCCTATAAAACCGTAATATCGAAAGTTAAAGGCAAACGCTTTCCACCGATCTCGTCCCCTACTCTGCTTGATGAAATAGTAACGGATCTTTTCCCACAGAATGTGAGTACCGCTAACCTTCCCACTGTCGAGATAGACACCGCCGAAGTTCCCATGGTAAGCGAAAAGGAGGTCCTCGAAGCTGCGGAAAAAATTGTTGGAAATAAAGCACCTGGCTTGGATAGCATCCCCAATAAAGCTCTGAAGGCAGCAGTAAAAATAGCTCCAAATATGTTTGCCGAGGCGTTCACCACATGCCTTAAAGAAGGAGTATTTCCTACACAATGGAAGAAGCAGAAATTAATTCTAGTCCCCAAGCCAAACAGACCTTTGGGTGAAGCTTCGTCCTACAGGCCGATATGCCTTCTAAATAATACTGGCAAACTATTCTAACGAGTAATCTATAACAGATTAATTCGAATTGCCGAAAAGGATGGCGGTGTCTCCGAAAATCAGTTCGGTTTTCGAAAGGGGGGGTCTACAACGGATGCACTTGTCCTAGTAGCTAACACAGCTAAGACCGCACCTGACGAGGGCAAATGTTGTGCAGTGATTGATGTGAAGAATGCCTTCAATTCCGCTAGATGGAGCAAGATACTTGAGTCCCTAATTAACTTAGGCGTGGCAAAGTACCTGGTGCGTATTGTTGCCGACTTCCTAATCGATAGGACTATGTGCTGCGAATCAGATGAAGGAATGAAATCCTACCAAACGACATGCGGAGTTCCACAAGGGTCTGTCCTAGGGCCACTCTTGTGGATTATTATGTATAACGGGGTTCTGACCCTAGACATTCCTACTGGTGTGGCCTCCATTGGTTTCGCGGACGATATTGGTGTGACGGTTGTTGCACGCCTTCTCGAGGAAGCCGAGCTCTATGCAAATGAAGCAGTCTATGAGATTAAATCCTGGTTAGAGAGTGCTGGTCTACAGCTCGCAGAGCATAAGATGGAAGTAGTACTTATTACCAAGAGGAGAAGAGAGAGAGAGTGCACTTCCATGAAGATCAAAGTTGGAACGCAAACAATTTATTCCAAGCCTGCACTTAAGTAGTTAGGTGTAATGATTGACCAGAGGTTGAATTTCAGATTGCATGTGGAGGGTGCAGCAACCAAAGCATATAACATCGGAGCGCTGGTTGCGAGAATGCTACCAAATATAGGTGGCCCAAGGCCGAGCCGTCGACTCCTTATTTCAAGGGTGGTCAGTTCGATCCTACTGTATGCACCCCCAGTATGGGCAGATGCACTGGAAAATATAATAAATAAGAAATAGATTGGAGCTGCGTATCACATAAGTGTACTCCGAACATGTTGCGCTTACAGAGCAGCTTGCGTGATAGCAGGAATGATCCCGGTTGAGATTCTGGCGAAAAAAATACAACGACTTTACGATCGAACGTACCTCACCGGAGAATCTACTGCCCGTCGGCGACAGTTTGCACGAGCTGAAACTGTCGCGGAATAGCAAGAGAAGTGGGACGAGTCAGAAAAAGGCCGTTGGACTCACAAAATAATATGGGATATCCGCAAATGGATCGAGCGACCTCACGGCGAAGTAGGTTTCGACCTAACTCAATTCTTGAGCGGACACGGAGGCTATCGACCATATCTGTATCGATTTGGACGTGATGATTCGCCATATTGCCCACAGTGTGCAAACATTCCAGAGGACGCAGAACACATCTATTTTTACTGCCCCAGATTCGAAACCCAAAGGGCTACATTAGAAGCTACAACCGGGGAGCACTTTACACCCGAAAATATCATGGAGCTTATGGTGAAAGCCAAGGGGATATGGACCGAAGTTGAAAAAGTGATTACAGCCATCGGAAAGAAGCTTAGGCAGGAGGAAGTCATCCGAAAGAGTGAACGCGAGAGGAGCACGAATGTTGACATGAGCGCAGAATAAATTCTGATGCAGCCCCGCGACGTAATACCAAATGGGAGTCCCGCGGGGAGAGTGGAAGGAGAAGGAGGTGGTTTTAGTGGGTAAGAGTCCCACATAACCGTGTGGCAGGAGCCTGCGGTAGCTCTTGAAGCTTTCCACCTTCAATCGGAAAAAACAAAAAAAAGACAGACAGATTTTAAAAATGCATATTTTGCATTAAAAACTGGTTTAAGAAAATCCGCCAATATCGGAGCTGAGATTATTTCATAAAAATAAATATATAATTTTGTGGGTGAAGATAGCCATGAGTCCGCTATCGACTTGATGGTGGATAGGAACAATTGGGGAGCCACTTAACACTATTAGTGGTCAACGCACCCCTCTGTTTTGTGCTAGTACCCAATTTCTAAAAATAGACGATTTGCGGTTTTATCAATTTTTAAGATACGCAAAGAGACATAAAAAAGATATTTGATGTATTGAAAGACATCAAAATTAACCAATTTTGATAATTATTCTATTTCTAAACCGAATGGGAGCGATCAAATCTGTAGAAAGATATAAAATATGTACATAGTCGGAAAATAACGAATCTTAAGTGAATATCATTATCCTATTGACTTGGGTGCATCTAACAACCTGGGGCAGAGGTGGAGGAGACTTGGAACAAACTTATCGATAAACATCTATTGCTGCAAACTGATAGTGCTTGATTTACTATTATGCCGACAATTTTTTAGTTGCAAGTGTTGGCAGCCCAATAATATGCGCTGACTTCTTCAGTCGATTGCAGAATAAGCAGATAATTATCTTCCCTTTATTTTGGAAGATGCTGCCAACATGAAGATTCACACACTTCTTCAAATATATTACTACTTTTATTCAACCACTGACACAATTTTTGGTGCAACAATAGCACTACTGACCCCCCAATTGCTTGAATTATATTTTCTTTAAGATCTAAGAAACTTGCTGTAACAAGGAGGAAATTTGAAAAATTACTCCAATGAAACCGTCAGTGAAAACTTGAGCGTACTATCGTAAACTAAATGCTTAGACTATTCCTTCTTCTTCTTTTTCTTCGGCTTTGGTCCTGTTCACAAAAAAGATTGGCTCGTCGTGATCGGTTGCGCCACTTTGCTCTATCGAAAATCTGATCTGGATCGCAATCAGCGTATTAAGTCACCGTCGGTTCTCCCGGCCTATCGTCGCTTACCATCGACTTCGATGTCCAGACCAATCTTGGCGAAAAAATTCTCCTTAGCGTGAATTACGTGACCATACCATCGAAGGCGCCTCTCTCGCAATTTTTCCATAATCAGTGCAACTTCATTTCGATCGCGGATATCCTCATTTCGGATGTAATCAAAATATGTCACGCTACTAGTCCAACGCAACATCATCGTCTTCATAATCGCAAGACGCCATTCATTGTCTTTTATAGTCGGCAATCACTCAAAAACGGAAACGCCTGCTGAACCAACACCAACAGCTCTACTACCAAACCTTATCTCCTCCTCCACGTGATGATCACTGGGAGCTTTTTTTTAAAGAAAAGCTGCAGACGGAGCAGGATGAAGGCGAGTCTCCCTTGCCTAAAAACTAGACAAATTGTACCAACTGGTCCTCCAGGTTGGGGGGAGGGGTTGGGTAGGGCTGATAACCCTACATGGAAAAAAACTTGTCACGAAGCCACAGAAGGAGCCTCGGATAGGATGATTTACAACGTCGAATCAAGCAACGACAACGGAAAAACGATTTGCGCATTTTCTCGTGGAACGTGCGCTCCCTGTATAGACCGAATACTACTGAGCAACTAGCGGATACCCTGTCCCAATATAAGGCTGAAGTAACAACGTTGCAAGAGATGCGCGGAGCAGGGACCGGTTTCCAGGAGAAGAGTCACTACAACATAAATTATGGTGGCCATTCAGTAGACCATGTGCTCGGAGTAGGTTTCTTAGTCAGCCCAAAAATGAAACCTGCTCGTATCAGCTTTGAAAACATAAGCTAACGGCTATGCACTCTGCGCTTGTGAGGCAAGTTTAGAAATATAAGCCTCATAAACGTTCACGCCCCTACAGAGGAGACTGCAGAGTCGGAGAAGGATACCTTCTACGAGGCAGTAGAACGAACCCTCGAAGCCTGTCCCAGATATGACATCAAAATCATACTTGGGAATTTTAACAGGAAAGTAGGGAAGGAGTCCATATTCAGGCGATATGTTGGCTCCCATAGCGTACACCAAAATACACGAAATGGTTGTTGGAAGTGCCTGGTTTGCGCGGAAAGCGGTCCACAAAGCCTCTCCAGACACGACCACTTTCAACCAAATTGAGCACGTGACCACGTGACCACGTGTTGATCAAACGCCACCACTTCTCAGCCTTGATGAATGTCGGAACCTATAGGGGGGCCAATATAGACTCGGATCACTATCTCGTTGGCATGGTGCTGCGAGCTCGAATAACAGCACCACCCAGAATCCCCTCTGACAACCAGGTGAGAGTGAACACTGAAGCCATCCACGACGCAGCCCTCCGCAACACCTATAAGAAGGAAATAGATGCAGCAATAACCGCAGTCAACAGATCTTCGAGATGGAGCATCAACAAGTGATCTTCACAACCACCTGAAGAACGTTATCATAAGTACGGCCACAAACATACTTGGCCCCAGCCGCTGGTTTGACGATGAATGTAAGCAAGCAACGGAATGGAAGAATGCTGCATTCTCGAAGAACACGGGCATGCGCGGAGACTTATCACGAACTCCGTCGAGCGAAGAAACGACTTCATAGACGGAAAAAGGAAGCCTGGGAGAACCAACAGGTCTGTGAACTCAAAAAGTACAGGGAGCAACCGCACCAGGCGCGCAAGTTTTACCAACAAGTCAGCAGGATGAAGCCTTACACATCTCGATGTTCATCCTGCCGAGACAAAGAGGAAAATCTGATTACCGACAGAATGGGCGTATTAGAGCGATAGGTTGATTATTTGGATGAGCCGCTCAACAACCAAAATATCGACGAGTTGGAGGTCCCGCCAACTGAAGACGACGGACAAATGCTGCCACCATCAAGCATAGAAAAAACAGTCCGTGCAAGTCATCGGCTTAAAAACCATAATTCGCCAGGAGCCGATGGAATTACAGCTGAATTGGTTAGATATGGAGGCGACCAACTACACCAAGTGGTTCATCAACTGATGCTCAAAGTATGGGACAGCGAATCAATGCCGGAAGACTGGCAACGAGGCATGATCTGTCTCATACATAAAAAATGGGACATCTCGCACTGCAGCAATTATAGAGGTATCACGTTGCTGAGTACCACCTATAAGATATTCTCCGCTGTCTTGCTAGGCCGGGTAGCCCCATACGCTCAGAACATCATTGACCCACACCAAAGAGGCTTTACTCCACGCAAATCAGCAACAGATCAGATTGTCTCTGAGCGGCAAGCAATAGGAAAACTGATGGAATATCGCCATCAGTTGCACCATCTTTTCATCGACTTTAAAGCCGCCTATGACAGCATAGTAAACATAGTGGTAAAACTGTTCACGGCCATGAGAGAATTCGGTATCCCGACGAAATTAATAAGACTGACTGGGCTGACTCTCACCAATGTACGAGGCCAGATAAAAGCAGCAGGATCACTCTCGGGACCATTGAACATCAACAACGGTCTACGACAAGGGGATGCCCTATTATGCGTCCTCCTTAACATGGCCGTGGAGAAAGTGAGTCGCGATGCCGATGTAAATACGAGAGGCACCATCCTCTTCCAGTCTATTCAACTTCTGGCCTACGCTGACGATATTGACATCATGGGAAGAACAACCCGAGATGTGCAGTCTACCTTCATCTAGATCGATCAGGTGATGCGAGACCTTTGGCTGCACATTAATGAAGGCAAGACGAAGTACATGGTGGCAATGTCAGCGCCAAAACCAAAAGAACGAACTACATCGAATCGCACGGGTCAAACGAAAAAAATGAAAATAGGAGACTACAACTTTGAGATTGTTGAAAATTTCTTCGATCTAGGGTCGAAAATTACAACCGATAACAGCTACGATGATGAAATCCGCGTACGATTGTTGGTAGCCAACAGAGCCTATTTCAGCTTACAAAAACTGTTCCGCAATGATCTTGCTAGTCCTTATGTATTCCTCGGAGACTTGGGTTCTTAGCAAGAGAATTGCGATCTCTTGGCCGCGTTCGAGAGAAGAATCCTCCGAAGAATCTTTGGCCCCCTACATGAGGATGGACGTTTCCGTAGCCTACATAACAACGAAATATATGAGCGATACCATGACCGTCAGGTCGTGCATAAAATCAGGTACAATAGGTTACGGTGGGCTGGTCACTTAATCCGTATTGATGAGGATGATCCAGCCCGGAAAGTTCATAAGGGAATATCTACGATAGAAAAAGAAGACTAGGCAGACCTTGCCTGAGATGGAAAGATGGCATAGGTCAGGACTGCAGACAGCTTTTAGGGATATTGAATTGGTGAACCTCGGCGCAAAATGGGGAAGTCTGGAGTTCCTTATTATGGCAGGCCTAGACCGGATACCGGTTGTTGCGCCGTTGTTGCTGGCGATGATCGTCAACGGTGGAAGAGAAAATTACCAAGTATTTTACTTAATCGGTTGTTACGTCGTTGATGATGATGATAATTGAAATGATTGGACGGTTTTTTTATTTCATTATAATACGTATATACCGATATTTCGGGAACCACTTGTTCCCTTCTTCAGTGCTACACATCCAGGATGATACAGATATGTATTAAAATAAAAAACCAGCGATAGAGCGTCCAATCATTTCGACTAATTTAATCACTAGAACCTCCCTATCAGCACAATTATATAAACAGGATAATATTTAAATATTCTTCAAAATGCAATGACCTTAATTGCCTTACAATTGACAAGTGAAATTCAGTCTTTTTCCACGAAAATACCATCATTTCAAACCACCAGTTGACGTAATGTTTTGATAACAGTTCAGTGTCGATAAGAATTCGTACATTCATATATTTTGATAAGGCTTCGCATATCTCACAATGAGTCAGGACGATGAATTCTTGGCAGCTATGGAAATTGTCACACAAAATCTAAAAGATTGTGTCAAAGTACTTACACAAATTTCCAACGATTAAGTCACTTTGCTGACAGAAAATCTTGAAGTGCGGTGACGAAGGGTAGGCATGAGCCTTATCTCTTATATACACTTCGAACTACTGTCAATTACTTTCACGGTTTTATTTTAAACTGTCATTTCATCGAAATGAATTTTATTAGGAGGAATCTCAAATGTAACGTTCCAATCTGTATATTTATCTATACCTGTTTACCACTACTGTTTCCAGAATGTAGTTTGGTTTCTATATCCATCGTTGCTTAATGATTGGAAGAGAAGGGATTTTGCCTATCATAGAGTTGTGCTCTGCCATTTTGATGGGTAAAATGTAGTCCGAGTCACTTGGGATAGTTCTGGAGTCTGTAGATTTTCCACATATGAAATACTTTTTTATAAAGGCGAGCTAGTTCTCATTTATAGAAACATGATCTAGAGGGGTGTAACGTGTCCACAGTGCCTTGCCATCAAGAGAAAGCATAATAACACATTCCAAAATAATCTCGATTTCCTTGTTTTCACTGGCCAATAAATGGTTAAACAAACGGTTTTCACACCTTGCCTTCTTTTTCTTCAGCCTTTGTCCTGTTCAAAAGCAAGGCCTTTTGGGCGTTTAACATCGACTTCGATTTTCTGACCAATCTTGCCAAGTGGAATTCACTTGGTTGGCGCGAATCACGTGACCAGCGAAGACGCCTCTCTCGCAGTTTTCCACGATCAGTGCAACCCCATATCGATTGCGGATATCCTCATTTCAGATGTGATCAAAGCATGTCACGCCACTAGTCCAATGCAACATCTTCGTTTCCATTACCGCAAGACGCCGATCATTGTCTTTGACAGTCGACTAACACTCAGAACCGTAGAGAGCGACAGGAAGGACAACATTGCGATAAATTTTAGTTTAAAGACGTTCGTTGATACGTCGATCACAAAGAACACTAGTTGTGGAGCGCCATTTCATCCAGGTTGCGTTCATACGTGAATTTCATAGCACAATTTTCCATTCGTTGATAACATTGATCCAAGATACTCAAAGCTCTCAGTTCTGGGCAGATCACTGCCGCTGACAGTGATTGTGCCTGTTTCATGGGGATTGGCCGTCAAAAATGCAATTTTACTCAGATTTAATCTCAGACCGTGTTGCATCAGGCGATCATTCAATTTTTGAACAAGTTGTCCATAACAAGAACAAAGAGGAGTGGCGAAAAGGCGAGACATGAAGACAGAGACATGAAGCAGTTTTGAAACACCCACCACACTTCCAACTTTACTTGTCGGAACTAAGGTGTCGTAGAGCATACCAGATGAATTCGCATGGCACACGGTCAAACGCTTTTCCCAGATCCAGAAATGCAATGTAAAAGGGGCGATACTTCTCACGATGCTTCTCCATGAGTAACTGCGTAGTGTGTATTGCATCAGTTGCTCCGCAGTTCTTGACAAATTCGGCTTGTTTCATGGTTACTTTCAACGATTTCGCAAATGTGGTTGTTAAAAATGCGTTCAAAAATCTTCATGGTATGGGCAAGTAACCGGATCGGACGGTAATTTGAACATTTTACTGGACTACCTTTCTTTTCTCATATTGAAACAAAAAAATTCACTGAGCCACAGTATTGGGTACCCATCTCTTCGCTTTCCAGAGCTCAGATGCGATATCGTGAGGTCCTCTCGCTTTCCTCGATTTTATTCGTTTCTTTGCTTTCTCGACTTCAGTTGTGCTGACAGTTAAGTCCTTGAGGGTTTAACGTGACCACTTGTCTGGACGACTTAATCCCACGGTCTTCTTAAGACACGGATTGATTTTGTGACCTCAATCAGAGTCCCGCTGAGACAAGCAACAACGGTACCAGTCTATACTAAGTGCATGGCTTAGCATTCATACTGGTGGATGCAAGACATACCTAAATCTCTACCGAACTAAGGAGTACAGCACCCGCGTTGAAACGCAACACCACGCCGAGGACCGAAGGTCTCTTGTCGCTTGAGCATAACCACAACCCTCATGAAACTCCCACGGGGGGGCCAACCGCAAATAACCGAGCTGTCCTCACATACAACGGGAGTTCACACGAAGTATGAGAATCCAGGGGCCATCCCGGTTCTCATGGTACCAGTATACCCCTGGTAAGGTTTCGTGACCAATTTGCCACTTCAGATGAGTCCCCGTGCAGACTCGGGCCTGATCGCCCTAATTAGGCTTTTGGAGCATTCGCCTACTACACTATGGAGGTTCTCCTCGGCCACTGGGTTTTGGTTTGGCCGACAGGGTTGCCGCCCCGTCTTCCTTACCGCTACCTCTGAGCACCAGTTGTGCTGACAGGTGGAACTGGTCAAAATTTCGGCCATGATTGTGGAAGTGGAGGATGAGCAAATTCTTCAGTTCAAATCTGCTCGAAGTATTCTTACCATATATCCGTTGCGGATCGACGGTTGGTAAGCAAAGTACCGTTCTTGTCATTAACGCAACAGAAGAGTTCGATATCCTGTATACGTTCGTCACGGCTTTTACCAAGTCGATATAGACCTCTCTCGCCATTCCGAGTGTCCAGTTTATCGTAAAGATTTTTGTAATGGTTGGCTCGGGTGAGAGCGACAGCTTTCTTTGCTTACCGATTGTCATTCTTATAAATTTACCAATTGGCCGGTGTTTTATCGTCGAGAAATTTGTGGTAGAGGCATTTCTTTTCACGGACCTTCATTTCAACATCATCATTCCAAAGCCAAGTATCTCGCTTGATGTACCGCTTACCCGGCTTGGTGACCCTGAGGGTTGTAGTGGCCGCTTTGTGGATCGTGTCTTTCATTTGGTTTCACGATTCTCCCACATTCGTAATGGTCGGTAATCGTGGGAGTGAGATCGTTTCTTCTTTCTTCTTACCAAATCGCCACCATTTAATGCGTTGCGAGCCAGTGCGTTCTTCACGCTGTTTTATCGGTGGCTTAATTCGTAGGATGGCAATCAACGGCCGATGTTGAAGTGCGATGGTCTCATAGGGAACGACTTTGCAATCAGTAACAGTGGTAAAAAGTCGGCGTCTTATGAGAATATCGTCGATTTGCGTTTTACTGTTCCCACTATAAAATGTAGGAAGATGAGACAATCGTTTGATGAACCATATATTCATAAGTACAAGGTCATGGGTGATCGATTATACGCTCGCCACCCTCATTGCGCGCTCCGAACCCCTTTCCCCCATGGCACCTGTTACCGTTTGCCTTTTCACCCACACGACCATTAAGTTCGCCGGCAATGATAATATAGTCGTCAGCAGGCACGTGACAAGTCTTTTCATCGAGAGGTTGCCAGAGGGTCGACCTGTCTGTGGTCCGTACGCGGCGAAGAAGTGAATAGAGCGATCAGCTGATATAATGTTGAGCTTCATCAGCCGATCATCAAATCTTTCGACTTCTCTAGTAGCATCACGGAAACCCTCTGAGATGGCAATGTCAACACCATATTGAGTGTGTGGGTTACCAAAATAGTGAAGTTTGTTGCCATTTATACCGCGTTCGCGTTCAATGTCGCAGCTTTTGGCACCAGACCATCGGGTTTCTTCTAGAGCGTAGATATCAATGCGCCTTTTCGGAAGGGTTCTTGCGAGTTCTTCGGTCTTTCCAATTAAGATACCAACATTTAACGTGGTTTGTTCGTTTTATTCAGACTAACTTGCTTACGTCGTGACAGTCTCGACAGAACCGGGGCCCGTCCTGCCGCGTCGACTGAGGTGGACGTCCTAGCATTTCTTCGAGGCTCAATCCGATCATCATGTTTGTAACGACATTGTATGCATTTTCATGGTCGGCCTGTCGCGGGACCTGTCACCAAGAGAGATCAGGTAGGATTTAGTATAGTAGAATAACTCCAACTATACTCTATTTATCTCTTTCCCTGATCTCAACATTTTATTTTTCTTTTACTGAGGATAGTACAAAGTACGTTGCCTCAAACCCTCCTCCTTTACCTGGGCTTGGGACCAGCATACTATGTTAATAGCTACCTCCTGCTTCATTTATTATGCATGTGAACCCAAAACACTAACCTATTCATACTTCACGTTCCAGTGCCAACTGACCTTCCTAAGAATCAGCCAAAGCTATTTTCATTGGTAACCTAGAAAAGGCATCATACCTGAACTAGGCAAGATCCTCTTAGTATCAATCAACTATTTACTTTTTAAAATTGGCTGAATGTCTGTCTACCCGTTTATCCGTCATACCCAATTTATTCAAGAACGATTAATTTTGATTTTTTTGCGGAAACAGATCATTTGACTTAATTACCTTGAAGCTTGAATTTGTTTTCGATATGGATTTATCCATCCAAATTTAGATTGCACTTAGATAATTATACTTTAATTGACTTTTCACTGGTAAACCTTCGCATTCAACAGTATTTTCAATAATATTTTTCACTAATTACGCTAAGTTTCTGAACATTGATTGAGTTCTTCTATTTAATTTAAGATTTCAATTAGATTTAGTTTATTTAATCTGTCATTTATTACTATCAGGAGGTAATAATTAGAGAATGGAAAGGAAGCCCAACTAATTTTGGTAATAACCCAGAGCTTCAGAACAACTAAACAGCTATAATACTTCATAATTTTATTTCACTAATTATTCTAAATAGTAATTTGCGGAAATGTGTAATCATTGGCTAATTACTTTGAAGTGACATGTCTGTTTGCGCAAATAACTTCAACAAAATTCTAATAAAAACATGACTTGCTTGGAGCCCACATAAAAACGCGCAGATAACCATGAGCTTAGGTTTCATAATCATTCTCAACATTTCGCTATTTTCTTCTCAAATTTGTGTGATATCACATTACTAATTGGAAGCCTCTGCCTCGGCAACAAAATATCATCCAGGAACTCGTCATTCCTGCGATACCATGTATCTTTGATTAAGGTGATTATGTTGACTCGCATCTTTTTCCACATCACAAAATAGCTTGAAATTCCCGCATTTAATCGGCTTTATCCTCTTCTGAATTTGTTTTTCGATAATACCAGTTTTTTTTGGAAGCCTGAAAGCCATGATAAGTAGCTACAGTAAATAATTTAAGATTAATTTGGAATTTAAGCGAATTCTTAACATAGCTTCAGATACGATTGTCGGACCTTATTATACTAATGGCATCCTGTAAACCAGAAAGGTGTGAACGATTTGGGAAGGTTCATCAATTTCTTGTTTCTTAATAGATAAATATTGGCAATAAATAAGTTTTTATGTCTTTTCATTATGGACGTTGGCTACCGGATTTACTTTTTATTATCGTTTATAATGGAGCGGTCGTTTCTTTTCATTTCAACGGCTGCTGATATTACGCAGTCACAGGCATCCTGGAGCTAGAAAATATCTGACCTTTATTTACCTTAAAATGTATCCAAATTAGATGAAAAGAATGCTTTTTAAAATCTATTATATGATACATAAGTTTATGATGTCTTTAATCTACTGGTAGCTTTGAAAAGATTAAATTCAATACAATTGATAAATATACAATACGTAGATTACTAGTATGACTACTGCTACTGCTTTTCAAATGCAGTTACTTTTCAGGATCTATTTCAAACTTAAGGGGGTCATCCTGTGGGAAGGGCCGTTTTTTTGGCTTTTTTTGTGAAGAACTGGATAAAGATACAAATACGAATTTTTCACCATAGATTTACTAATGTCTTGAGCGTGCATAGTAATTTTTCCACCCCGATCGCATAGTTGTTTATTGAAATACAGGGCAACTTATGCACCCATCTCCAAAAAAGGTGTTTTTCTGCTGCCACGCTAGAGGGCGCTGCAGTCATCCTAAAGAAAAAAGTAAACTGCATTTTAACGTATAGACTTAACTACAGTCCGCAAGCTAGGATTATTAAAAAATAGTAAAAGCTGAATTTTAGGTGGCGTATTAAACTTTTTTTGTGAATTTTGGTGTTTTTTCACGGCTTCTTCAATGAATAAAAAAAACTACTGAACGAATCGCAATTATCCTAGTTTGCGGACCATAGAAATATGTTCTGAATAATTCCTGAAAATTTCAAAGAATTTCGTTTGATAGATTTTGGGCTATGGTGGCAGCCGATTTTCAACATGCAGTTTCGAGAAAAACGCATTTAAAAAGTAGAATACGATTTTTAGCCATAAAACCTTAACTGACCATTAATCTGCTATACCTAATCCCTAAACTTTAGGTTTCTTGAAGAAACACATGTACAGCCTTGGCTTCAATTTTTGGTCTTTTAGCGAAGTCATTCGAACGTCATTCGGATCGATAAATACGAGCTTTATTACGGCGATCGACATAAGTCTAGCATGTGACTTATCACGTGTTTAAGACTATAATTTCCGAATGACTCCGAATATCAAAAAATCACTTTGCCCATATATTCTACACTACGTCTAAATACAATTGATGCCAAAAAAAAAATCGATTCCGCGGATCGGGCCCACGGGATGACCCCCTTAACCAGGTTGGAGTATTAAAAATAAAACTTGTTCACGCGGAAATTTGTTTGTTAGTTGTTTTCCATTTTTCAACTGAAAGCAATTGGTCATAACGATATTTGTATCAATTAACAACAAAGATATGAAATGAACAAAATGATTTCTAGACTAACAATGATACATAAATATGTACGCTAAATTACTTAACCCCAATACTTCACTTTCCTGATAAATTAACGGAGCATTCTGATGGAGTTTGGCAAGACAGAATGCACAAAAAAACAGTAATTTTCTTCGGGAAGTAATGCTTCCCGGCGGTTTCATGGGGAAAAGAGGAATATGGCCCTCTTAGGAGCTATAGATTCCGGGTACAGCAGTAGCAGACAGATAGAAAGACAAACATTTAATAAATACAATGATATATTGCCCACAATAATCATCAGCATCACATGGCTATGCACTTTAGCATGCTAATATGCAATCAGGTGCATTTCTATGTTAATGCAGAAACATTTAGACAAAATATGCATGCAATGTTAACAAACAACAACTGCAGCCCGAAATTTGTATTGTTGCAAATGAAAGTTGAAATGTTCTTTGGTCCCCTTGACCGGTTGATGACCTGATGGAATGCGGGCAACCGGAAGTACAAAACACAAAGATTTCAAGTTTTCTTTATGTTCAAAGTAGTCTTATAATCACCTGAAACATGAACGAGAAACATTTTTGACTGAAATCAGTTCGCTCGGATTTTCGAAGAGTTGCTCCCGTGATCTAGACTTTGGTCGCGCGCAGGCCAGGTATCTCGCGTTAGGGAATGTTCCAGATAATTCCAGGTTGTCGACAAAAAATTCAGCTTCAAAAACTGGTTTCTTTTTTCTACTCCTTTTTTTAATCTTTTCCTTTTTATGCCTATAATTAATCGAATTCTCGGTAGAACTCAAACACATACGCTAGTAAAGAGGCATCTCCATAATAAATGGCTAGAAGATATTGGGGTCGGGAGGAAACTCCAAGGACCGCACCTCACTATCAACTGAGGCACAAGAGATCTAGTATCCCTCGCATGTAATACATTGTTCTCTCCTCAATTTCGGCACCCAAATCACGAGCTTCCAAGCTCGAAGGGGAGAGTTGAGCCTCATCTCTCCTTTGTAACTTCGCGTTCCTTCTCGCAATATTCCAATTTTCTGTTCTGGTGCGATTCGAATGCAACAGATTAAGGAAAAAATGCTATGGGGTTGCAATCTGTATCCTTTCATTTTTAACCGCCACCCCTTGCTTCGCTTCTAGCATAATTTGTAAGATCATAATGAACTCTATAAAGTTTTCATTTAACTTTTGTTACTCGCGAAGTTGTTCTTAAGTAATCGCTAGTTGATTGGTTACTTCGTCGAAGTTCCCAGTTACTGGTGGTGCACAATCATATAACCGTTGCTGTCTTTTTCATTTCAATCCTGTATTGATATATATATATACATTAGTGGAGTGGAAATGAGATCTACACCTGATCCGTTTCGCGAAAGCTCTAAACTTAAGAGGTGACCACTGAAAGCAACATTAGACCTAGTTCATCAAAAAGAGGCGGAATATCCACCACAATGTCAGGGCTCCGATACGTGGCATTAAGTTATCCTGTATTAGTCACACGGACGACATCTCCTCAACATAAGGTAGGTGAGAACGCAAACGGAGTAGGTACGAAATAAGTGAACCCCTTGGTGCCCAGCAAATGGCCAAGAAAAAAAAGTCCTCTTCGCTGAAGAAAGCTGCGTCGGCGAAAGCTCCGACAGTTCCTTGACAGCGGCACTTCGACAAAAAGGAAAGAGTTTACGGCAACAACTGACAAAGTTAGGCGGCAAAAAGCGGCGGAAGAAAAACAAGAAAATTCGTCGGGAAACAATTATTATTTCCAAGAAAGAAGATACGTCTTACGCCGATATTCTTCGGAACGTCAAGACCAATCCGAAATTGATAGAACTGGGCAGCAGTGCTATGCATGTTCTCGATGCAAAGGGATGAAGTCCAAAGGTGATTGCCGGTGACTCCGACGTTTGGGCTCTCGAATGGGGAAGCAGGGAGAATAGCGCAAAGGGCCGAAGTCTATTAGAGGCTTTTGCCCAGTTGGATTTAATTTTAGCCAATAAAGGTGATGCAAGCACCTTTCGCAAAGTGCGGTCTTCCTTAACCATAGCCCGAACATGGTATGTCGTGGCAAGTTAACGAAGACTACACCAAACACCGTCACCGGGCATTCATCTTTAAACTGAGGAGAGAGCCACAAGGAAGCAGGATACCTAAAGCCGAGAAGGATATCAGGCTGATCTGCAAAAATATTGGACGAGGGAAGCTTCTTGGAAGAGTTGCTAGACCGGCCTATTTAGACAGCCGGTCCCACGGAGAGAGCTCTCCATGTCACACAACGCATCATCAAGACATGTGACGCGTCTATGCCTAGGAGGTGCTCATTCCCCAGTAGAAGACTCAACTACTGGCGGGATAATGAACTGACTAGTCTTCGATCAACCTGCCACCGAGCCAGACGAACGACTCAGAGGGTGGTAGATAGGAATAATGAAGAACAAAAAGACCTTTTTTACAAGCTCACCATACAGCGGAGCAAAAGGGAATGTTTCAAGGAGCTCTACCCGAAAGCGGATATAAATCCGTGGGGGACCGCCTATAGAATTGTAATGGGACGGTTGAAAGGACAGTCATCTCCATACATCATGTGCCTTACTCTCTTCTTGAAAATTATCCTGAGGTTATTCCTCCAGTAAGAGAGGGGCACTGATATATTTTAGAGATCTCTGAATGTGACGGCAATTGACGCCAACCATTGATGCCAACAAAATGATTACTGGTTTGGCCGAAAATGTAATTCACGCAAGGGCTTGTACCAGCAAATGTTGCATAATGATGACCTTAGACGTAAGGAATGCATTTAATTTGCCCAAACGGAACCTTATGCGACAATGCCTGGCGACGATTGATCTTCCCACCTACCTCGGAGGTATTGACGATAACTACCTGCAAGAACGGACACTCTGGTATGGCACCGATGATGGATCCAAGCAGTACATTGTCTCCACGGGTCTCCCACAGGGCTCGTTGCTGGGTACTACGGAATATCATGTACTTAACCTTCCGGTTCCGGAAGAGGCCACGAATTATAGTTGTAGTCGCAAAGCATCTAGAGGATGCTGAGTTATGCTCTTGCGAAGCAATCAGTAATCATCTAAGACCTGGTTAGAGAACATTGGACTGGGACTTGCAGTGGAAAAAAACAGAAGCGGTCTTCATCACAAAGCGCCGGAAGCGAAATTACGCCCGAATTAAAATCGACAATCACATCGTTACTTCCAAGCTGACCATCAAATATTTGGGAGTGATGATAGATACGAAACTAAGTTCTAACCAAGACGTGCAATATGCTTGTGAATGAGACATACGGCTTAAACCAGCAACTGATTACTTGGTACACTGACGGATCCCTCACAGCAGAGGGAGTGGATGCCGGTGTCATTGGTGCAAGGAAAATGTACTTGGAGCCAATGGGTAGGTACACTAGCATATTCCAGGCGGAAATATACGCCATAGACAGATGTGCCTCCTTTAATCTCCAAAAGAGCTAAAGGGGGCAGAACATTCCCATTCTCACCGACAACTAAGCACCGATCAAGGCACTTATGTCCAACCAGGTGAACTCTAAACTGGTATGGGAATGCCTTGAGAGACTGAATACACTCGGCTCTTCCAACAAGGTCTGGATACTCTGTGTTCCAGGCCATGTTGGGTTGGAAGGCAACGAGGCAGTGGACGAACTAGCCAAGAAGGGAGCAAGGACGACTTTACACGGGCCAGAACTCTTGGATGGAATCAGTTATGGTTCCATGGCTATGACATTAAGAAATGAAGGGGAATGGTTGAGGGAACTATACCGGGCGGGCCTACCATGAATGTAACAATCCAGGGTGCTTATTGGGGGATACGAACCCATGCGCGAAAAGAATTGCTTAAACCTCACCAAAAAGAACCTCCGAATCATATCAACTATCACTTAGGGAATCTAGATATATCTACGGACACTGCCTGCAGGTTTTGTGTGGATTGAGATGAAACCTCTATTCACGTCCTGGGACAGTGTCCGGCACTTGCGCAAAGTAGGTCGAGGCACCTGGGAAAACACTTAATACCAGATGCAAAGTTGAAAAATCTGGAAGTAGGAAACATACTAAAATTCCTGACGGTTATAGGCTTGCTTGAGATACTATGATTAATAGGTGCACTATAACCAGTAAAAGGGGCACAATCGTACTTTAAGGGCGCGGTGCGACTTTCCCTTAACAGAATAATAATAATGCTTGTGACAAGAGATCCATGGTGAGTATGGCCCTGGCAAAGATGGCCACAGTATACTCGTAAGCTACTTATAGACAGGGTGGTGACCCCAATCTTGCTTTACGCACCCCCTCCCCCCCCCCCCCCCTTATTGAGGGAAAGGCATTTCACATACCGTGCAATGTTCGTAAACTGAGTAAGGTCTAGAGGACTACAGTCCTAACGGTGAATTCTGCTTCAGAACCCTCTTAGATAAGGCTGTATTCGTCATCTGGTCTCGGTCTTGGTAGATGAAATGACGGGTATATACAAACTAAAGTCAGTCTGTCCTTCATCGCAGACAAAGAATGGCAAAAGGAAAAGATCTCAGGGCCGTTGGGACCACTCGGGAAAGCCGGGCACGCAGGCGGATTCCTATCATCAAGGAGCGGCTGAAGAGTCAAGAGGCGGAGATTAATTGTAATCTCACCCAATCTCTGACGGGGCATTGGGATATCGCCAGTACCTCTACAAGTTCAAATTGGCCAATTCGCCCAAAGGAGTTCCCGAGGACCCAGCGCACATATTCTCCCACTGTCCGCGATTCAAAACGAGAGAAGAAACTTGGAGGAAACTTCAGGCGAAACACTGATACCGGAAAATGTGGTGAGGAGAATGCGAACATCCAAGGAAGATTAGGATGCGATCAACTCGGAAGAGATGAAGAAAGCGCGACTACAAACCTTGTGCATAAAGTATAGAAGAAACAGCTAAAGCGAGTCCCGTCATGCCATAATATCTTATGGTGGTTCCGTGGATCAGGAGGTTTAGTGGGTAAAAATCCCACACTCTGGCGTGTCCAGGCCAGAGTTTTTTGAAGATTTCCCCCTCCTTGCTGCTGGCAAGGAGGGCAATCTTCAGAATGTCAGGAGAACGGAGAGCCGCCTAAATTGAAAGAAGATTGTCATTCTCTTTTGATAATATCCCAAAGTGCTTATAGGAGATGAGTAATAACAATGAAGCCTCATTTTAGTAACAAATTTGGAAAACAACGGAGCAAGAGGGCAGACCTGGAGAGTGTAGCAATGAACTCCTGCTTTTAAAACAACAACTGATTACCTGATATAGGGAGAGATCTAAAATGCCGCTACGTGAACCAGAAGCCTTCTATGGAATTGGAAATGAGTTGATGGTCATGATTTTGAAAACAAGAACCATAGTCCTCGCTTTGTAAGCATCCCCAAGAAGAGCCTTAGGATCATAGTGGGAACACCACCTGGCCAAGCTGGGGATATAAGAGCACACTGCAGACCACCTAGAAATAGAGAGCATTCTATGCGACGGTAGATACTACACATTTACATCACTCTGTTTGGCAATGGCCTGTGGAATGAATCTACAAAGAAAATGATACTACAAAGAGACTTTGCTCCAATATCTTTCTATCTTTCCTGGTTATTTGTAGATTTTTCCAACCTTTTTGATCAGGAACTCTCTTTTCACCCATTTCAATGGTCCCAGCCACCATATCAATGATAATATCTTGCAGAAAGATCCCAGTTTAAAGTGCGTATCTAACTTTAAGAGTTTTTTTTGAAAACAGAGTAAAAGGTTCTCAATAAGTACATAAGGTTCCAAACAATTAAATCTTTTTTTGAAATGCGTCATTTCCTGTAAGAAACCTGTTTGCTCATCAATTCACTTAGTCTAATTACTCTACCTATCTGAAGCTTGTGAATGTATCTGAGTACAGGTGTAAGGTCTTGCAGCCTCAGAAGGCGGGTCGGGCCATGAGCAGACCCACTTGTCTGTAACTATTTCAAGCAAACTATCTATTACTTTTTGGTATAACGCTTGACCTAACATTTCGAGAAAGGTGCCGGCGGTTGTAACGAACATAATTACATAATGAAACACTAGTAATTGGCCGGCCCAGTAAGGTTGATTACGTTTCCTGTAAATGGCCGCAAACAAGTATTCGGGGAAGAGAAGCACAATACGACGGCCGAGTGCACTGACTATTTTTGACCCAGTTTGGTTTATTGAAAAAGATAAGAAGTAGAAAAACAATCTTTTCGAATTCACTTTCGTTTGTGTTGCCGTTGGTGTTGTTAGTGTTACACGATCGAAGGTTGCTTGACATGCACATGAAAACATGGTAATAAGTGGCACCGCGTCGCCGGTAGCATACTGAGTGTCCAATTTGGAGTTTTATTAATAAAATTTACATTCACTGCACACACACTAGGTTGTTATCATGTTCAACGATGACTTGCATTGACGATCAAAATATTCAGTTTCCATTTTTTTACCGAACATAATCAGATTTACACGTCTACACCTCATCGTGTGATTCCCATTATTTAGCTCAATCTAATAGATTCAGTGACGTAGATACTCTTCAAAGTTACCTCAGATGACCCTGAAATGTTAAAGCAGAAGATGCTAATTTGGTGTTAGAATTATGAAAATTTTAATTTATGAAATGCGTGTTATTATGAGGCTTAATGCAATGGGAAAAGTTGGCGTGATAATGCGTTTGGTCTAGGGGCTCATGGTCTTCATTAAACTTGACCCGAAATGGCGTCATGAATTTATTAAAGTCATGCAAGTAATGTTACTAAGCATTTTTTATTGTATAGATAAAACACAGGCCTTACAACTTGATGGTATTTGATTTGAAATATGAAATTTCGACTTGGAAATGAATTTCCCCTTGAGAGCCAAGTGCACTCGATGACCAAGATTATACCTAACCCTGTCTTATTAAAATCATTGGGATAGTTAAAGTACATGAATCAATTACCACAAAACAGTGCTGCAGGCCTTAGTGAAAAAACTGGTCCCAGGGGAAGCATTACGCGCGCTCCCTTAGTACTCCCTTATTTTAAAAAACCCTTTATTCTGAACCCCGACAAAATTGCGAATCCGCGAATTATCACCTTTGCTTCCTCCTCCGGAGAGAAAGACAAGCCGCTCCTCGAAAAGCAAGAAGGCAGGCGATAATCAACAGGCACGGAATTTTCCCAGGAGGTAGAGGGTGGAATAGAGAGGCCTGAATAAATCTAAGTCTAAGGAACTCAGCATAATTTGCACCAAATGATTGACAAAATAGCTTCAGCTTCTTTGCGGGGTTGACTGCGGATTCTAAAAGATTGGAATGAAAAGAAGTCGAAAACGGGAATCTCGACCCTTCAGATATAAAAGGTTTTGTGTATTTACCGTATTGTTGTTCCACTCAACCAAAGGGCTGATCAAAAGAAAGAGGACTTGATACGTTAGATCAAGATGGGTGATTGACTTCTGAATAAGACAAAGGCGGAAGTAGAAGATGTCAAACTTGTCACTTTTGTGTGATATTGAGGACTAAATATCTTATAAGGGAATCTTCTTTGTTTTTTTTTCCGAATTTTGGGTACAATAGCTTCTAAGAATGGCTCCTTAGAATAAGTCATCACTTACTAATCCCCATACTACCTCCTTATGAAAACTTCGAAAAGGACTAATGGAGACCTCTCATTTGATACCCTGCATGGCTATATTCGTTGAAAAAAATTTGCTCCCTTTAAAAGTATGACAAACGACCCCCCCCCCCCCCTTCTCCCTAAATTCGATGTGGCAAAATGATACTTACTGCATGCGTTCACAGTTCCACCGTTTCTACTTTACTAGCAGGTACAAGCTACAGCAGCCCCATAGAGCAGCAACCTGAAGCGCTGATTGGAGCTAGGTGCCAGTGCATCCAGTGAGCACAACCGGGGTTCAAACTGAGTGGAAGAGTAAAAAATCTCCTTTACCTTTTGAAAAGAAATTTATCTAGTGGAGTTCAAGAAACGTATTGGGAGATTTTATAAATCTTTGAACGGAAAAGGATGAACAAAGTCAGAATGAGGGCGCGTAAGGGGTAGGGTTGGGATATCTAAATCAACATTGGAGATAAATGCAACTTCAGGCGAGCTTTCTATTTATATCATTTCATGAAATAGTTCGAAGAACAACTGCAAAGGTTCGGTCCAAAAAGCACTAGGACTACAAAATCACCAACAAGAATATGTTGCATCGGCAACTTTCAACCAAATCAATCTAATCAAAGAAAGACCTCTACTTCCAGCAAAGCTAATGCGACCACAGAATCGGAAGCAGAAACCGACGCAGGAAACAACCCAGCTCACACAACTAAAATGGAGCAATTTACCGGGTTTAGTTTGCTGATTATACAACTGTGATAGAATACATCAAACCAAGTATGTGCACAACGCAAAGTTTACCCAGGACTGTGAAGTGGTACGACGACGGAGAAAGTAACTCAAACGTCCCCAACTTCTTTGCTCTGTAGAAGGGATCTGATCCGCTCTCCGAAGGTGTATCAGAGAAGTCTATGACAATTCAACTTTACATCAATAATGAACTTCAAGAGTCTAAGAAGGGTGTCAAAAGGTGCTATAGGTCCCAGGGCGAAACGTGGATTGGTCCCCACGATGGAGCATAACACTGCCTGCTCAACCAACACCAACAACTCTACTACCAAACCCTATCTCCACCTCCACGTAGTGACCGCTGGGACCTCTTTCTTAACGAAAAGCTACAGACGGAGAAGGATGAAGGCGAGTCTCCCGCGTCTAAAAACGGGACAAATTGTACCAACTGGTCCTCCAGGTTGGGGGTTGGGTAGGGCTGGCAACCCTACATGGGAAACAACTTGTTACGAAGCCACAATAGAAGCCTGGGACTGGACGGATTACACAAAGACAAACCCGGCAACAAAACAGGAATAACGAATAACGTATTTTCTCATGGAAAGTACGCTTAGAGTTAGCCGATACCTTGTCCCAATATAGGGCTGATGTAACAGCATTGCAGGAGATGCATTGGACAGCGACCGGTTTTCTGCAGAAGAGTCGCTACACTATATATTATAGTGGCCATCCAGTAAACCATGTGCTCGGAGTAGGTTTTTTAGTCAGCCGAAAAATGAAACCTGCAGTTATCGGCTTTGAAAACATAAGCGAACGGCTACGAACTCTGCGCTTGCGAGGCAAATTTAGAAACATAAGCCTTATTAACGTTCACGCCTCTACAGAGGAGACTGCAGAGTCGGAGAAGGAGACTTTCTACGAGGCAGTAGAGCGAATCCTCGAAGCCTGTCCCAGATATGATATCAAAATTCTACTTGGGAATTTTAGCAGAGATGGAACCTGTATTCAAGCGATACGTTGGCTCTCATAGCTTACACCAAAATACAAATGATAACGGACTGCGAATTATTCAATTATTCGATCCACAAAAAAACGTGGACCTATCCAGATGGAGCCACTTTCATCCAAATTGACCACGAGTTGATCGAACGCCGCCACCTCTCAGCCCTCATGAATGTCAAAACATATAGGGGGGCCAATATAGACTCGGATCACTATCTCGTTGGCATAGTGCTCACAGCTCGAATTACAACACCACTCAGAATCCCCTCTGACAGTCAGGTGAAAGTTAACACTGAAGCCATCCACAACACAGCCTTCCGCAACACCTATAAGAGGGAAATGGATGCCGCAATAACCGCAGTCAACAGAGATCTTAGAGATGAAGCATCAACAAATGATCTTCACAATCACCTAAAGAACGTTATAATAAATACGGTCACAAACATACTTGGCCCCAGCCGCAAAAAGAGTCGCGCAGAGACTTATCACGAACTCCGTCGAGCGGAGACAGGACTTCACAAACGGAAAAAGGAAGCCTGGGAGAACCAACAGGTCTGTGAACTCGAAAAGTACAGAGTGCAACCGCACCAGGCGCGCAAGTTTTACTAACAAGTCAGCAGGATGAAGCCTTACACACCTCAATGCTCATCCTGCCCAGATAAAGAGCGAAATCTGATTTCCGACAAAATGGGCATATTGGAGCAATGGATTGAGTACTTTGATGAACTACTGAACAACCAGAACACCGGCGAGTTGGAGGTCCCGCCAACTGAAAACGACGGATAAATACTGCCAACACCAAGTACAAAAGAAGAAGAAAGAACAGTCCGTGCAATTCAACGAGTTAAAAATCATAAATCCCCAAGGAGCCGATGGAATTACAGCCGAATTGGTTAAATGTGGAGGCGACCAATTACACCAAGTGGTTCATCAACTTGTGCTCAAGGTGTGGGACAGCGATTCAATACCTGACGACTGGCAAAGAGGCATTCTCTGCCTCATACATAAAAAGGGAGATATCACACACACAACTATTGACGTATCACCTTACTGAGTACCATCTATGTATAAGATATTCTCCGCTATCTTGCTAGGCCGGATAGACCCATACGCCCAGAACATCATTGGCCCATACCAAAGAGGCTTTCTCTCCAGGCAAATCAGCAACAGATCATATTTTATCTCTGCGGCAAGCGATGGAAAAGTTTTGGAATATGGACATCAGTGGCACCATCTATTCATCGACTATAAAGCCCCCTATGATAGCATAGCCAGGGTTAAACTGTACACGGCCATGAGAGAATTCTGTATACCGGGGAAATTGATAAGGCTGACTAGGCTGACCCTGACCAATGTGCGAGGCCAGATAAAAGCAGCAGGATCACTCTCAAGACCATTCGACATCAACAACGGTGTACGACAAGGGGATGCTGTATCATGCGTCCTCTTTGACCTGGCCCCCGGGAAAATGATCCATGATGCTGAAGTAAATGCAAGAGTATCGTACCTCCTGCGAAGTCCACCCAACTACTGGCCTATGCTGACCATATCGACATCTTGGGAAGAACGACCCGAGACGTACAAAATACCTTCATCCAGATGAAGCCAGCGGCGCGAGATCTTGGACTGCACATCAATGAAGGCAAGACAAAATATATGGTGCCAACGTCAACACCGAAAATCAACCAACTAACAGCATCAAACGGCGCTGGTCAAACGGGAAGAATAAAGATAGGAGACTACAACTTTAACACCGTTGATAATTTTTCCTATCTAGGGTAGAAAATCACAACCAATAACAGCTACGACAATGAAATCCGCGCACGGTTGTTGGCAGCCAACAGAGCCAAGCTGAAATAGGCTGTTCCGGTCAAAACGTCTCACCATAGGGTCAAAGCTCTTACTGTACAAGACAATGATCTTGCCAGTCCTCATGTATTCCTCGGAAACCTGGGTTCTTAGCAAGAAGAATTGCGGACTCTTGGCCGCGTTCGAGAGAAGAATCCTCTGAAAAATTGTTGGCCCCCTACATAAGGATGGACGATTCCAAAGCCTACATAACGACAAAATCTATGATTGTTACCATGACCGTTATGGTGGGCGCATCACTTAATCCGTATGGATAAGGATGATCCAGCCCGGAAAGTGTATAAGGGCAATATCTATGGTAGCAAAAGAGGACGAGGCAGACCCTGGCTGAGTTGGAGCGATAGCGTAGGTCAAGGCGCCAGACAGCTTTTAGGGATATTGAATTGGTGGACCTAGGGGAAAAACTGGGATGTCTGGAGTTCGTTTTTAAGGCAGGCCTAGACCGGATATCGGTTTTTGCGGCGTTGATGATGGTGATTACTTCAACCCTCGAACAGTGGAGTGAAGAAGCCGGGAAATAAATGAAAAGGAAAGAATCTTACTCGAGATCTTCTCCTGTCTAAACATTATTCTGGCCAATGTGGGAAATGTCAACTTATTTAACCGTGGAAAACGGTATATGTATATCACGATTACTAAGCGACCCAGAGTAATAGATCGTATCATGAAGAGGCAGAAGACAAGTTGGTCTTCAGACTCACTTGTTGGTGATCGTCCAGAAATACATACTACTATGGATTTGGGAGCTTACTTGAAAAGCTGCAGATAAAACATGACAGTTGTCCCAACATATCGAGCGTGTGATGCCTCCAAGCCAAGACGAGCATAACCTCCGAAGTGGAACCGTAATGATTGGTGGAATGCACAAATAGCGAAATGGTGTGAGGAATGCGTGCAGAACCAAAGGAGAACTCAACACAGAAGAAACAAATTAGAGAGCTGAGATGAGCCATTGTCGCAATATTTCCAGTCACTTTGTGATTAGGCGAATTGCGATCCATGAGGAGTTGTTTACAAGCCGATAATATCACCCCTAAAAATAAAGAAGATACCCTCGTTTTACGTCCCTTACATTACTACAAAAAAAAATTGTCCTCCTAATATCAGAAAACTACTTTCCCAATGATATCAACAAATGGGGAAAAGATCAGTCCAACAACCGAAGACAATGTTTCGGATGCAGTGAAAAGAGCCCGGTATAAAGTGACCCCCGCTTTTAATCGAACTCCTAACAAGGCGTTGAAAAAGAGGGGTCTTTCCCTACTAAATGGAAATGGCAAAAGATTGTGCTGATCCTGAAGCATGGTTTGTCAATAGAAGAGCCTTCATTCTATAAACCGATTTGCTTTTTCAATAAAATTAGCTACATTATCGAGCGGGCAATTTCTGACGGATGGTCCCCAACAATTGACAGCGGCGGTTATTTATCAAATGGACAGTTTGCCTTTCGAAAGGTTGAAATGCGTTCAGCGCCAAATGCTCCTGAGACGACCCATTCGTCTGTCATATTCGGGAAGTGGGTTCCATGGCATAGCTAGCCAGCAATTTAATTGTCCTCCCATATCGCGTACAGATGGCTGGTCTGTGCGCCGACCAATCGTGCACCTGCACTCCCTCTTCACTGTTCTACACCGCGTAGATCTAGGATGGAGTTTTCGCCCTTCCTTAATGTGCGACCTATCTATTATCACTTCCACTTTCTGAAGAACACGTCCACGGGTTAGGTCAGAAAACCTGGATAACACGACTCACACATGAATTGATGAAAGCTTGGAAGTTTTGGGCAATAGGTACGTTCACTTTCCATGTACTGCTTCCATATTATACCACCTCAACTTGATTAGTGTCCAAATAGTTGCATTTTCAAATTTTGGACAATATAACGAAGGTAGATTTAGCATCTAATGCATTTAACAACTTCAAGGTCTGTGTCGCCGTCGGCAGCGAGCGGTTGGCTAGAGTCATAACCATAGTTGAGGTGGTTGAGGAAAGATGACTGATTCTAGCCAAGGCAGCATGATAACAAGAAGAAACAATGTCGGTGACAAAATGTAACCCGAATTTCTCTGAGATTTTATTTCGTTGCAGCATGTGACATTTTGCGCCGGCATATGCCGTTCAAATAAAAGCTATTAGTTTCTCCGGAATGCTCCTTCTTTCCAAATGTACTCCCTGTAAAGAAAATCAAAAGCTTTCCCAAAATCAAAGAAGAGCAGATGAAACTGTTTCACTGTGATCCGAAGGACGTTAATATGATCGGCACAGGTAGATCCAGAACATCAGTGGCTTTATCTATACAAGTGCGTTGATGGCAAAGGGAATTTCACTTCTATTTGGAGGCACAGTTCGTAGCCACATGTTACGGTGGTTCGCCATATCATGCGCAAGTGGTGAAATTTCGAAAATCGTGGTGAAACGCTTCTTCCAAGTTTTCAGTTGTTCATCATCGTGAAGGGGACGATGACAGTTTATGCCCAAGAGACATCGAAGAACTTACGAGTACTTGTGAGCTCATTAGCGACGTGGCAGCTTCTGCTTCCTTCACTCAAACAATTGCGGAATTCCTTTTGTCATGGCGTACACTAAGCTGCACTTCTCATACTTTTCCATGGCAATGAAACTCCAACACTTCGTACTCACGCTCATTGACAGTCAAAAATAGGCCTCTCCGCTCCTTACGTCCATCGATTCGACTCCATGGCGGCCCTGTGAACTGTGTTTAGTGTTTGTGTGGTATGTTCAGCAAGAAAGATTCTCTACTGCTAAATGAGAAGCGGATGGCCGAGGCGGCCTAGTTTAAATCTTGGGAAACGACGCTCTGCTACCGCTAGTAAATGTGCTATACCGGGTTCGCAGAACAGTGTCAGAAAAGGGAAAGAAAGGAATACTCTTAAGAGTCACAACATCTCATTTCCAGTTGCTGGAATTCCCGTTGGGGAAAGTAAGAATTATGGGGCTCTCGATATCGTTGTCGACGAGCTGCTAGTGATAGACCGACAATGCCAGAGCTGAAGTTCCAACTGAAGTTTCATTACATCGAATAATGGCAAACATTGGAAGTAATACATCTAGCAGAAGACGTCTTCTAATGACTGCACCACAGTCTGCCCTGTCATCCACCCGTCCCACTACCTCTGAGATGATGTCCGGAAAAAGAATTCCCGTGTTTAGAGCGCTAGGCTGTCGTAGCGAAAGGTCCCGGTTCAAATCTCACTGGTGGTGAAGAAATTTGTTATCGCGATTGGATGTCAGCTGTGAATGAATAGCTGAGTCAAATCAGGGTAATAATCTCGGCCGAGCGCCATGTTGACCACATTGCCTCCTACAGTTTACCCTGTAGTGCACCGTTATGGTCTCGAATGAACTGCTCTAACACATTTCAAGGCCCTGATCCAATATAGATTGTTGTAAAAACGATTATCATTTAATTTCTCGTGGAAACGAATATCCCGTAAGACCCCACATTTCAGTGCAACAGTTCTCACCTCTCTCACCTCTGGTTCATTGCCAACCAACATCAACTTCTAATGAGGAAAAAAACAGTCGCAAACCAAACCAAATCCGTAAAAAGTATAATAGTGTTCCAAAATTCGATTTCTGCATTAACAATTTAAGGTTATGCCATGATTACAGTGGCATGATCTATTGGACCATAGTATACCACATGAGATATTTTTAGTGGCTCCGGTGGATTTTTCACTGTATATTCTGACAGTATTGCAGAAATGATTCACAACCACTAAGAAGATGAAATGGAAATGAGCAAAGAAAGTTCCCTATCATCAACCTTGTGTCAGTCAACTCCTTCGTTAAAACCTATTAGCACAACTTTTCTTCCACTCACTCCAATCATGAAGATCTTGGTTTGATAACATAAGGTTCACCCAAATGAAACGTACTTCAGGTAAACAAAACGTCACTGCGTATTGATACTTTTCATGACCACTTGTATTACGAATGAGACTAGTCACCCACAAATTCATATTTTTGGCATTGGATTTCAATAAGGCATGCGATTATCACTCACAGAAGAATTGGGGACAGATCTTGATCTATGGTTACAATCATCCACAACATATATAAATATAAATTCCTTATCTAATCGCTGAAGAATCACGTCGGAACAAAAGCAATCATAAAATCTTCACAATCAAACTTCGCAGCTTGCTCACGACATAGTTGAGGCTTTAAAATGTTCACGTTTCGTTTGAAATTGTGACAAAATGGTAAGCAGACGACACCCAACGGCTCCATTACCCAAGCATCACTCCTTTTTGCAAATTATAAACATAAAAACTATTTTAGCTAGTATCGTAGCTTCAGTACGACTTCCATTGCAGTTTCCAAAAATATCACCCAATTTTTGTGTGGTTTCCCGAAAATTCTTTTTCCTTAACTTCATTCTCATTCCGAAATGTCCTTGCGCCCCTTCAGAAGCTTTCTGCTCTGCATCAGGTACCTGATTGACCGCCTGACAGAGAAAAAGAAACCCGTTATTTCCATCAAAAATTTCGACTCCCACACCCAACAACAAGAAATAGTACGTGAACAGAAATGATTAGCCAAAATGAACCTAATTGCTTGCTAGCAAGGACATGCACATAGCATCGATTAAAATTGTGGGAGATTTTGCTTAATATTTTTAGGTCAACATGACCATTTAAAAATAAGTATTTAAATTATGTTAATTTTTAATATTGTGATATTGAAATGGGATACAGAAAATTGGAAATGGGATAACGAAAATGATAAAAAGTGGTATGTAGTAGGAAAAGGGAAACGCTGCGGGAGCCCTTTCGTTTGATAGCCTACATGACCATATTCTGTGGGAAAAAATGTCCCCCTTAAACCCAACCCAAAATAATGCCACTCGTTGCACGTGTTGCGGTTTCCCACAAAACCTTAGAAACAAAGATGATCCGCAAGGAATGAATCGGCAAACATTATCTACCTTTCATTAATAATAGAAGATGTCCCCTGACTTGATACAATACTTACATGGAGGTTCCCACTTGCAACATCACTGCCAAATTTGTTGTCAATAACTACAACTAGCCTTATCCAAAACTTTAAAAAACAATCAGTTTTTTTGACGTAAATTTAGGGTTATATCCCTAAGGAGTAGGCAAAAAACTAAGTTATAATAAAATGGATTATAACACTATTGTTCGACTTTTAAATGCTTACGAAAATGGATCCATTAGATATCTAGCTATTCAAAAAGATTGTCCGAAAAACTGCCTTTAATACACTTCGCATAGTACTATAAGTTTTTGTTAATCTCCAAACAGAAAAGTTACAAATTAAAAATAATCCCATATCATGACAACATCGCTAAAATTACAAAAATTACTTACATTATTAGAAGCACATATGCATGTATGTAAAACTAATTTTACTCAGAATTCAGGTATGACATGGATATCTTTATGGTCGTTTGCTTAACCTCAAAAAATATAATAAATGCAGCTCGCCTTGACTCAGCATATCTTGTACTTTTCCAATTACCTGCAGACTAACTGCTATCCACATATAGACGCTACTTTTAAAACTGATCCAACCTCACTTACATATCTTTAATGGCATTTTAATTGCAAGCATGAATGTGCGAATCTTCCATATTAATCTAAATCTCACGTGTATCCAATTTAAGATGAAATCATTGGAAACAAAACCAACGTATGTTCAGGTGAGCAGGATATTATGTAACATTATTTCGCGGCAAAATATTGAAATCTAATGACCGGATAAATGTAGATAAATATAAACACAATATTAGTGTTAAGCTTAAGTAAATCTTTAATTTGTTAGTCCATCTGAAATAAGTATTACTCGGGCTCAAGAAGTTACTTTTGCGCTGTCCATCCAGATTTCTTTAGAAAATTAGAGAAACACAAATAAATAAAGATAAATTACTAATCAACTACGTAAGGTGTTAGATTGTAGACTTTAAGACTAAATGTGGCAATCAAAATACGTTTTTGTAGCGAGTTTCCATTCACGGAAAAATGAACCCCTTCAAAACACGACTTCGGACCAAAAGCTCATTATACTCACTCATCACAATACCATCTTAAGTTCGATTGTTCACAGTTTAGTTCGTTATGGTTGCACCTTTACGTAAGTAATTCAAAACTAAATTATTATGCAATCAGTAAGGGAATT
The DNA here is from genome assembly GCF_905115235.1 of Hermetia illucens. Classification (NCBI taxonomy): domain Eukaryota; kingdom Metazoa; phylum Arthropoda; class Insecta; order Diptera; family Stratiomyidae; genus Hermetia; species Hermetia illucens. Next base: position 21,538,379 of record NC_051851.1, on the reverse strand, counting down.
TTTCTAATCAAAAATGAATCGAAGTTCTACAATTGGGACCAATATGAAGAGAGTTTCTTCATCATTTTCCAATGTAAGGCCCTGTTCTGACTGTTATAGAAAATCAGACCAACTTTGAAAAGTAGAAGAAAGTCAGCCGGTGCACTTGATACCCCACATGACCAGAACCTGAAAAAATGCACACATATTTTCCGAGAGTTCCGCCTCTTATCACCCTTAAACTCAAATCATAGAGCTAAGGCACTGATGCCACCGCATGTAAAAGTTACAACAGACCAGATACTTCCACTAAATTTTTTATCTTATCTGTCTCATACATAAAAAGGGAGATATCACACAGTGCAGCAATTATAGAGGTATCACGTTGCTGAGTACCATCTATAAGATATTCTCCGCTATCTTGCTAGGCCGGATAGCCCCATACGCCCAGAACATCATTGGCCCATACCAAAGAGGCTTCACTCCTGGCAAATCAGCAACAGATCAGATTTTCTCTCTGCGGCAAGCGATGGAAAAACTGCTGGAATATGGACAACCGTTGCACCATCTGTTCATTGACTTTAAAGCCGCCTATGGTAGCATAGCCAGGGTAAAACTGTACACGGCCATGAGAGAATTCGGTATCCCGACGAAATGAATAAAACTGACTAGGCTGACCCTGACCAATGTGAGAGGCCAGATAAAAGCAACAGGATCACTCTCAAGACCATTCTACATCAACAACGGTCTACGACTAGGGGATGCCCTGTCATGCGTCCTCTTTAACCTCGCCGTCGAGAAAGTGATCCATGATGCGGAGGTAAATGCAAGAGGTACGATCCTCTTTAAGTCCACCCAACTACTGGCCTATGCTGACGATATTGACATCATGGGAAGAACCACCCGAGACGTACAAACTGCCTTCATCCAGATCGAGCAGGCGGCGCGAGATCTTGGGCTGCACATCAATGAAGGCAAGACAAAATATATGGTGGCAACGTCAGCACCGAAGACTAATCAACCAACAACATTAAACCGCACTGGTCAAACACAAACACGAAGAAGAATAAGGATAGGAGAATACAACTTTGAGACCGTTGACAATTTCTCCTATCTAGGGTCGAAAATCACAACCGATAACAGCTACGATGATGAAATCCGCGCACGGTTGTTGTCAGCCAACAGAGCCTATTTCAGCTTACAAAAACTGTTCCGCTCGAAACGTCTCACCATAAGGTCAAAGTTCTTACTGTACAAGACTATGATCTTACCAGTCCTCATGTATTCCTCGGAAACTTGGGTTCTTAGCAAGAAAAACTGCGAACTCTTGGCCGCGTTCGAGAGAAGAATCCTCCGTAGCCTACATAACGACGAAATCTATGAGCGATACCATGACCGTCAGCTTGCGGATAAAATCCAGCTCAATAGGTTACGGTGGGCGGGTCACTTAATCCGTATGGATGAAAATGATCCCACCCGGAAAGTATATAAGGGCAATATCTATGGTAGAAAAGGAAGACGAGGCAGACCCTGCCTAAAATGGAGCGATGGCGTAGGTCAGGACGCCAGACAGTTTTTAAGGATATCGAATTGGTGGAGCTCGGCGCAAAACCGGGATGTCTGGAGTTCCTTATTAAGGCAGGCCTAGACCGGATACCGGTTGTTGCGCCGTTGATGATGATGAAATCTTATTACAATCGGTTTATCCCTTTTCTAGTAAATTAAGTGCAACAGATAGACAGACAAACAGATGGACAGACAATAAAGCTTACAAACTAACTATGATGGAGGCAAAGTTGCAAGTTCAAATTTAGAAAAGATTCAATTGGTACATTCCCCAGCTGACAGCGTCCCGATCAGGGAAATCAGTTAATCCTTCAATTTAACTCTCGATAGTGTTGACCTGAGCTAGCATATTTAATAATAAAAATGTAATTAAGAGCCTCAGTTACTGAGCGGAACCAACTGAACTTTCTCTTCATATCATTCGAGTTCGATATCTTTTTCAGCCATTTTTCTACATGACTATTGAAGGACACGTCAATTCTTCGGTGGCATTCTGAAAATTCCACAACCCTTCCTCAACAGTTGACCATCATCTATAAGTTGCTCGACTACTTCAATATTCTTATTCAATAATTGTTCCCACCAGAATAAGAACTTGCACTTTTCCAATTGTAGGAACGTGGAAATGAAGGGAACTTAATTCATAACGACAATCATAACTACAGAAGGACAAAAACAAAAATTAATAAAGACTCGCAAACGCATCCTCTCACCTTCTGATAAAACCTTTGCAGTTTTTCGGAATTGAATTGAAATTAAAAAGGAGCAATTCCTTCAAAGATCGAGAATCCTTACATGCGATCTTCAGTTTCAACCATGGTAAAAATGAATCACAACCCCCGGAAAGAATCCTAAATCGGGCCTGAGCTGATGAAAAATTCGGTTCCGAAATTCCACCTGGATAACAGTCGAATCCCATAGGATTTGATTTTATCATATTTCAGGTAAGTTACACAAGGTACATCAAAGGCACCAATAAAAAGAACCGGAACTTTGGATGGTTTTACCCCGGGAAGAGACGGGAATAAAAAAGGGAGCACTGGAACCTTAAGGTGAAATTAGCAGTCTGTATCAAATGCACTCTTGACACTCATGCAAGTGAATGTGGGCTTCATTTGATATTTGAGAAACCAAGCAAGTCAGCTGGTCCATCAGGCTAGGGCACGTCTCCGCAATGCTGAACCAGGAAATATCAGACAAAGAGGAAGAAGTCCGGGAGTGAAGTAGCGAAGCCAAGCTCAACATTGATCTGCTGTGAAAATGACAACCAACTAGAAAAGTACTTCTAACCTTAGCATATCAAATGCTAGAAAGAAAATAGGCTTCAATGGCGCAGGAAAAAGTAGTATATTCGCTAATGGAAGAAAAGCCTGGAAACAGAAGAGCTTCTCAAAGAGGTTCGCGGTCGACCTAAGCCTTCGACGGAAGCAACACAGAAAAAATGAAGTAGCAGAAATCATCCCGCAAGAGATGAATGTTCCAAACAAAGCCGAACCCTGACCAAAGAAGGTAAGAATTTTTGGTAGGTCAGGAGTGAAGGTAGGAGCCACAAAACCCGGCGTTAGTTATGTTAGCGTCTTCGAGGGTATCCAACTATCTTTCTACCCATAAAATTTCCAGAACAAACATTCACCCGCAATAGCAGGAAATCACCGAAGGCATTATCCTGGGGAGATAATCCTTCGACAAGGCTTAACGCTAGTCTAGCATAGTACCTAAATTTCCAAGTTAGAAAGAAGCAAAACTATCGATATATACTGAGGATGGCATAAGACGGGCACCGGTGGTAACAACATACCATCCCAAGCGGTAGAGATGGAGCTTCCGAATCTCTTAATCTTCCAGAATAAGGGTCTTCACACGGACTCGTGGAGAGTCTTCCGAAAGAAGGGGAGGGTAAAGGCACGCTCCTCAAAATCAAAGTGGCTGAATGATCTATAGATGCAACCAAAAGCAGTACGTACCGCATCAACGATTCGGAAGCAAGAACAAACCGAAGAAGAATAATTCAGAAGGCACATCAAGTAAGAATTCTACCGAGATTCCTAAAGAGGATGTGGAGTTCTTGGGAACCGAAAGGACAGGATCGAGCAAGAATGTTAACCTGTTACCTATTGTGAGATAAAGGCTAGAGGATCTAGACCTGAGTCTCCTAGGGATCAACCCGACGTTGCGTCATAGGAAGGCGCAATGTCGGCGAAAGAGGCCGATGCTCTGATATTGGAGAAGAGTTCCAAGCATTAATTATTCGGTCAGCACTAAAATAGGCCAGGTAAACCTCTACAATGCAAAATAAATGCATCTAAAATAATTGCAAGCGCAATTTCCGAATGACAAAATAATAGCAATAGCGCAGGAGAACCCGAGAGGGAGTTGTGGCATCGGACTGCTTCCCAAGAGACGACAACTGGATCCCCGCAACAAGTAGCTCCACTGCTAAAGTACTACGAAAAGAAGACGCTACCACTTCCACTCGGCCACGATGCGAGCGTACACAAATGTCATGGATCTCGGGAACCGCAGAGCTTTTTGACGCATATGGGATCAGCTGTCCGGTTAAGACAGTGACCTTAACAAAGGATGTACCGTGGTGGAACAGAAACCTAACCAAAGTGAGAACAGAGTTTCGAAAACTCTTCTACCGGCCGAAACAATCGGAGACCGATTTTTTAGGTACCCTCCAAAGGATGACAGCCGTCATGGGTCGGGCAAACATGGTCTTCATCTTGAAAGCGAATAAAAACCATCTTTTTACTCTAAATCTGCCTAACATCCTTTGTATTGAAAACAGAATTGGTCTTGGAAAATTACATTAAAATAACGTTATAACGACTAATCCTTTACATCAACGTGAACATGGTTACCTAACTAACCAAATACTGGAATACATGTCCAGGGTTATGTTAACGATATTGTATTATTCTGTTGTGGTAAGTATGAAAACACTGTATGTGACAGAACCCATTTGGATATTAGAATTATTTGTGACTGATCCAGTAAGGTGAGGTTGCGCATCAATCCCTCAAAGCCTGCCATAGTACCACTCACCTGAGCTATTAGACTACATAGAATGGAATTTAAGCAGGAAATAGAGTCAAGTATTTGAAAGTTACAATGGACAAAAAACTACTCTACAAATTCGATTTTACTATTATGATTGCACAGCAAATTTACAGTATTCTGTCCTTGTAGTAAAAGACAACTAAAAGGAATACACATTTGTGGCAATTTGCAGGTTTCAAAACCTATAGCTGCTGAAACGTCAACAATGACTGGGGCAGCGGCCCTGATCTTTAGTTATCACAAACCGATTATGAACGGCTTCTAGAATTTGCTTGTTCGGGCTTGGTAATGGAAAAATATTATATATCCTTGGTCACCATAATATCCACGATAAAAGGCTTGTAGACTTCTGCATTGCGGGAATTATCTACTTTGCCCCTAAAAAGGAAACGGTGCAGAACACCGCGGATACAAGACCGATTAGTTGCTTACCAACACTTTACAAATTCATAACATCCATCATTAGTGGAAGGGTCAATGCGCACCTCGAAACCAACAAAGAAGAGTTGAAGGGTTGCCGACTTGGGTCAAGGGGTTGCAAAGAGCAACTCATTACCCAGTTGTAGTTGTAGGACATGCAACTAGAGGCCAAAAAGCCTCTTTAGTTGCTGCATCGATTATGTCAAGGCTTTCGACAGCGTCCCGCATACCTGTATCGCATTGATCCGAAACTAATAAAGTTTTTTGGCGACAGTCATGGAAGGGTAGCATACTACCTTTTCAGTGTGTACATCTGACGGTTCTAATACCTTAGAGCAGGGGCATCTTCCAGGGAGGTTCTTTGAGTCCCATTTGGTTTTGCATGACACTGAACCCCCTTTCATGGGTACTGAATGGTGCTCGAAGGCATAGTTTCGGAATCAACATACTAGATGACATCGAGCTGGTACTGACGACCACATTAGAAGTCTGTTACAAATAGTAGACATCTTCAGCCGTAATATTCGAATGGAATTTGGATTAGACAAATGTCGAATCCAAACCATCCGCAAAGGTCATCACGAGTCGCATGCCAGACATAGCGTTGATAACCTCTATATCCAAACTATAACCGAGACAGACTTCTACAAACGCCTCGAAATTCTGCGAGCAACTCATGCTCGAGTTGGTCATCTGAAGGATGCTCTGGTGTCCGAATTCCTGCGACATATAAAGCTGGGGCTAAAATTGCATTTCGCATTTCGCGGTGGATACGGACTACTATGTCCAAATTCCGAATGCATCATCCAAACTCTGCCGTGGAATGGATGAACTTATCTCGTGACGTCGGAGGTAGGAGCGTGGTTGACGTGGCGGCACAACATCATCGCCAAGTCGACTTACTGCGCGCTTGTTTTTACAGCAAAGAGCAAGCGAGTCCCATGCATGCGGCTCTCTATAAGGCAGACTGTGGCCTGACTCCATTTGACTTGAAGGCGTGAGTTGTCTTTGGCAGCCATTTGTGGAACCGTTGGCTGAGTGCTGGGGAGCTCTTTGCTGAGACGAAGGGGTTAATAAGCGCCATTCAGGACAGTGTGGTTGCCACCGGAGCCTATAAAAAGCTCATCATGAAAGAGCGGATGGAGAACAACAAATGCATTATGTGTGGTTCGGCGTTAGAGACGTTGGACCATCTCATTTCTGGCGGCACTGTTGTGACACCGGTGCAATACACAAACAGGCATAATGCTGTATGTAAGTTCATCCATCAAAACTTTGCATACAAGCATGGGCTGATCATGGGAACATGTCCGGTTTATCGATACGAGCCGCAAGCAGTACTTGATAGTTCTGCTTACAGCATGCATTGGCACCGGAAAGTTCTAACTGATCACCACATTCCAAACAGCAAGCCTGACGTACTGTTAGCTGGCAAGACGGATCGCTCCATGTATATTATTGATGTGGCTATCCCCCATAACAGCAACATCGAACGGAAATACGTGGAGAAGAAGGTGAACTATGAGCCACTGACTCGGAAAATCAAAGAAATTTGGCATCTCGAGCGGGTGGTTCTAGTTCCCATAATATTGTCGGCTACAGGTATTGTACCTAACTCCCTCACGGCTTCCCTTCATGTCCTAGAACTCTCACACAGTCTGGTTCAAACCATGCAGAAATATACCATTCTGCATACGTGCACAATGATGCGGGGAGTTTTCGACCGATTCTCCTATTGACCTAACTCCGACCACTACCATCAGCGCCCCTTTAGTTTTTAAGTAGGTAGGTTCGTCCGAGCCTAAATGCTTGGCACTTAGGTATTAGGTATTAGGTAAAATCCGGCATCTGCCGAGATTGTGAGAAGTCGGAAATAATTTGATACAGTCGAACCTGGATATAAGGAATTGCAAGGGAAACTCACTTAAATTCCTTATAAACAAGTTTTCCATTTATCCAGTTTTCCTTATACAGAGGCTTTCAGCAAAAAATTCCTTTTATCCAGGTTTTTAAAATCACCTGGTGTATTTAGTATTACAGCAACTTTGAGTTTTCATTTAAATACAAATAAATAATCCGCATGATAAATAAAATTAAAAAGAGTATATCAATATCAAAGATTCTTTATTTCATAAGTCGTCACTGTAATCAGTCGAATACATAAATGGAATGAGTGTCTATCTCATAGATATTAAGTTTTGAAAAAATCAAATATTTTTGTTTGTTTATCAGTGACCACATTTTCAACGTTTCTTTCAAGAGCGATAATATTTTCGAATATCTTTGGTTCGGTTTCACGCTGTTCAAAAAATTTTGTTAAAGTATGCAGTGCCTCTAACGCTTCCCTCTTCTTTACAAGTTTTATTTCAAGAGTATCGCCGTGATCTTCATCACTATCGTTTTCATTGGTGTCACACATTTGGAGGGTGCTCACAATGTCGTCGACTGTTTGCTCTCCTGTAACCTCGATATTTTCATCGACGTTTACATAATCTTCGAAGCTAGGTACCCTCTCACCGGCATTGGAAGTTAATTCAGACCACTCTTGGAATGAAGGCCGTAACTCCTCATGTAAAGAGTCCCATTCGGAATATTGGGGCTCTTGTAAACCATTTATCCTGAACCCTGCTTTCCTAAAACAGTTAGCTATAGTGGTCTGGGTTACAGATAACCATGCTTTTTTCACAAATCTCATTGCGATGAGAACGTTTATTTCCAAGCTACCGTTGCTTTCGAGATTTGTTAAAATATGGCGAACAACCTCCCGACGATAATTAATTTTAAAATTTTGAATCACTCCCTGATCTAGGGGCTGCAGCTTGCTGGTGGAGTTTGGAGGTAGGTAGACAACTTTTATGTGTTGTAGCTCATCTGAGCTGCAATGGCCAGTACAATTATCGATAAAAAGTAAAATTTTCCTATTTTCGAGGCGCATCTGAATATCGATTTTCTTAAGCCATTCCGAAAAAAGTGCTGCAGTCATCCATGCTTTGCTATTGTTTTTGTATTCAACAGGAAGAGTTATCACGCCTAAAACAGAAAAAAATCTATAGTATTTTAACTATCGACTCATAACCTTTATTCTGTTAATGTCATTTATACAGTAACAGCGAACGAAGAATCTTTTACTCACCTGCAAAACATCTGGGTTTCCTTGACTTGCCGATAAGAAAAACGGGTAATTTCTCAGTGCCAGTCATGTTCGCACATAAAAGAATAGTGACACGTTCCTTGCTGTACTTCCCACCATGACACGAAATTCCCTTAAAGGTAAAGGTCTTATCTGGCAAGCATTTAAAAAAGAGCCCTGTTTCGTCTGCATTGAAAATGTCGTTAGGAGAATAATCTCCCAGCAAAGCGGGAAGATCGTTTATCCACTGGCTACATGCGTTGATGTCTACAGCACCACTTTCACCAGAAATTTTTTTAAAAATAAGATCATTTCTTTTTTTAAAGCCATCCAACCAACCGTTGCTGGCGCAAAAACCTCCAATCGTCAACTTCCTAGCAAATTCTTCAGCTTTTTCTTTCAAAATCGGTCCATTTACAGGTACATTCTTGCTTTGGCACTGTTTCAACCACTCCACTAAACACTGTTCCAGATTCGGATATTCCGAATTACGATTTCTTTTTATTTTGCCATGTCCTTCAGAACACTCTTGTTTGATTTTGTCGCTTTCTTTTAAAATACGACACAATGTCGACAGCGGCACGAAATATTCCGCGGATATTGCATTCCGAGTTTTTCCGTTTTCAAACTCCTTTATCAATTTCAATTTCTCACTTAAACTTAAATTTTTTCTCTTGTTTTCGGACATGACAGCCTTTTATTATTAAAAGAAACAAAAGTTATAGCGGCAAAGGAACAGTAAAAGGTTTAATTTGCAAGTGAAAGAATCGTCACCACTATCACCGAGTTTCAAATTAAACTTTGAATAAACAAAAAATTTCAAAACGTGTCACAATAGAAAATTGCACGATTCTAAGAAAAAAAAAAGACCTTCCCTTTTTGTCGTTCAGGGGAAAATTCCATATATAGAGGTCATGACAACTGAATAACATAAAAATTTCCATTTATAGAGGCTCCGGAAAAAAAATGAATTCCTTATAAAGAGGTTTTCTATTCCATATATAGAAGTTCGAAAAATTGAAAAATGTTATTTTTTCTTTGAAAATTGAAGGTGCACGAAAAAATGTTCCATTTGAAGAAGTTTTCCTTATATCCAAGTTCCTTATATCCAGGTTCGACTGTATAAGAAAAATAAAGTGTTTATCACTATGTACTTCCCTCTCTGTCCGGCTATGCCATAGGCACTAAAAGCAAGCTCTCCTTTGAGTTGGGTAGCATGCCTTCCACAGATTTCTCTGTAAGGAGACATGAACAGTATAGGGCCTCCAAAATCTGCCCCTGGGTTGCAACCTAATTGCTTATGATCGCTGGTGAATTCAAAGTCCATCACTTCTTACCACTTGGGAAGTTCCATATTTATGTTAAACTCCCTTTTACTGGCGACCCGATCTGTACTTGCAAACTATAATGATTGCCTGCCTCCTACCACTTCTCCACGGTCATACCCTGGATTTCTTGAACTCCAAAATAAGGTTAGCATTCCCACCCAAACTGGTGAGTTCTCGATCCATCTTCACTCCTCCGAGAATGACGAGGTATGACCCTTCACCTCGTTTGGGTTCATTATCACTTTATTCTCTATTTTGAAATGGTATACAATAAACCTTCTAAAAGAATTAAAGTTGTAGCTCTATAAATGTTTAATTTAAATATCTCATGACTCACCAGGTTTAATATCAGTGCTGTCCCCACCTAGAGGTGTTGAAATACTCTCAAAGGTCCGTAATAATTCAATTTTACCTTATTCGCAATTGCAATAATCAACTCCAAGTCTAAGGCATTTGAAAATAATTGACCTCATTAGCCTCATTACCAGATTTTATTCAAATATGAAGCAATTGCAAACGATTAAATCAACAAATACCACCGGTGGCAATAGAGAGCAACAGACAACACAACAATTGCTTCGACTTATCTGCATGCCCTTGGTAATCGTGAAATTTAGATACAAGTGAAAATTGACAATCAATTGAAAACTTTGCGTCCAGAGATACGTCTTTCACAAATTAACATCACAGCAAAAATGGGTATGCATATGTAGGAGTACATTTACAATGGCCTTCAAATATAATGAACTCCATACCCATAAAGCATCGGCGAACTTAGCAGTACTAGGCCCGCCGTATGAAAACACATTTAAAAAAAAACGATCTATTGTTAATAGAAAAATTATCTGCAATAAAAGTCCGGTCACCAACTTCTTTTTTCAACGAGCTGGAGTGAAGGTAAGCAAGGTTATTCCACCTGTCCGTGACTTTGATAAACTTCCAACATCCGTTGCTGATTGAGGGGACAATCATGGAGTACCTATAAAGTATGTAATCACTGCGTCGTCGGTCCAAAGATACAAACACATCTAAAAGCGGTCACTTTGGGATGGAAGATTTTTTATCTGGTACAAAACAAGGTGAAATATGATTACAATATAAATAGTTTGTTTCGATTCATCGAAATCAAATATTTTATTGGGCGGATTATTCAATCCCATGGTTTTTTGGCGCGCACAACTAGATACCAGTTAGCGGATTGGACCAGTAACGATTTCAAATTCAAACCGTTGCAACATGCTCACGTTGATCAATCAAATACCATTTTCCCGGTGAATCAAAGCATCTGAAATCCAATATTACATGCAATTTTTTTTGGCAATAATCAATGGCGTGCCGGTGATTTCAGCGAAAAATTGTTAGTGGTTTAACACGTTTCCAGCTGTTTTTGGAGCACCATTCAAGACCATAGAGTGCTTCATATATGTACATATGCGTATCCACTAATAATCAAAAAAATTACGCGAACGCCGTATTCGCTCGCATCGTGGTAGGCATAATAGTTAAGTACAAATTAAGAACCGTTTGGACGCTTGCAGCATTGCATAATTATGCAAACTGAGAGCGTGGATAAATAAGAAAATGCGATTTAAGATTGCAATTCCAAGCTTTTCTTGAGAAGTGGTTTTGCCACTGCAACTCACCGGTTTTAATCATCAACCGTAAGTTGAGATGCTATTTAACCCTGATTTGCTCAATAAATACGGAAATATCACAATCTTCAAAATTTATAGAACTTTCAATGAAAATCATTAACAATAGTCGAGACCTTGGAGCAAAAATGTAGTACGCTCAGAATCCATAAACCAGAAATATAAAAATATGCGGAAAAAAAATCGGATAAATTAGCATAGCCTCCAATTTAAGCGACTAACAAACGGACAACATCACAATCGTAATTAATTTTCGATTGTAATTTTAATGGATTGGACTTCAATATCCCTGAAAAGAGAATATTCCTGTTAACCTATAAAGTATAATTCAACGATCTAGATATAGCTAACATAAGTGTCCTCCATAAATGGCAACAAATTAATTATGATATTTATCTATACCGCCTTAAATTGTATTGAATAATTGTTTATGAATTTATGGTGACACTTTTACGAACCGATGACCTCCCTGGCGATCTTTTTCGGAAAATTAGCTTCGTGTTTGGTAACTGAGTTATCTATTCTCCAGGTAAGATGCCACTAGAAACTATTACATATAACCTGGTTGAAAAGTTGGACAGGACTAAGAGCAGATACTTTCCACCGACAAAAACCCGGTTTCTTGGGACATGACTAATTGTAGCTAATTTGCTAGACAGATTTAGTAAAACAACATTTAAAAGTGTCGTCCTGTACTGTTGAAGGTTCTGGACCCCAATCAATATATGTAACCGGCTCCGAAGGAAGGGGCCTCAATTATTAGATTCTTCGACTGCCTCTCGACACACATTTAGCTGTTTGTTGTAGAAGCGCAGTTAGCGGTTGCTTGAGGAATGCATCTCTATTTTCGCAATTGGAACAGAGTGGTCTGATTTCTTTACCACAGACCATTGGAGGGATAATCCTTTTGGGCAAACTTCTTGTAGAAGAAGCCCAGGTTCAGATACTGTTTGCAAAATATTGTACACCTGTTCTGTAGAATCCGCGAATTCTTTACAGTAAACGCTGTTGTTCTTCATTCGTCCATAAAAAATGGAAATGGAGTGGGACCGCGTCAACAGTTTAAGTGGTTTAAAATATTAACCGTAAAACTCATCCCAGAGGTACCATTTCAGAAATCTTGCTCCTGTTGACAGATCTGATGTGGGTACTGCCACGCTGAAGCCACTTGGTGATGCGTTAACGACGCATGTAACGAGATCCTGGAAGGTGTCTACTTTCGTCTTTGCATACTTTTGCTTGATCAGGCCAAATATTCGGCTCGGAGCGTTGCACGTTTTGAGCATAACCAAAGGATAAAACCGTCAGTAAACCTTTCGGTGCGATTCAAATGATGGAAATACTCGTCTAGTGTGGCGTTTTTCTGCCATGCGTACAGCAGCTGTACTTTCCTGGCAAATATCACGCAAATCATCAGCTGACTTCATGCAAGCGATATAAGGACATAGTTCGTTCCATGTTTTATAAAATCTTTTCTCATTAATGACGGTTTCCAAATTCTCCTCTTGGCACGCTTTTATGTACGTACGGTGGATATGCGCCTTGGAGAAGGCTGACGGCAATTTCATGAACCGAAAATCATACAGTGGTATGGCGAACGATTCTGCGAATGGATGATGAAATTTGACAGCAGATTCCATCAGCTTGGATGTATACTCGGGAAGTATGACAGGGAGTACGCCCAGTCAGTTTGTACACCCGCAGTTTCAGGCTTCCTTGATCAAAATCTTTCACGAACTTCTCAAAGCGCTTAACGCCAACCTCATACAAAAACAAAAAAATTGGCGAAAACAGAAATGTAGTAATCGGCAAGTGGTTGGAACGACCTTTTTCAACTTTGCATGTTGCTTTGTATGTTCACTTTCGTACGCTGATTCTAATGCTGCATTTTGGCGACATGCATCCAAGTGGCCTTCTAAAATCAGGTCTTGTTCTTCTTTTGTCAGCTCCATGAATATTTGTTTCGCTTCTTCTACCAATTCTCGCGGTAATTTCGTGTTACAGTTTGCACTGCAACAAGCCTTGGGGTAGAATATGCCCTCACTTTTTCCTTCCCTGTTACATCTTAACGGGATAATTCAAGTTAAACAACAAATTTTCAAAGGGTAGTAGTATCGGTCCCAGCGCCAAACGTGGATTGGTACTCACGATAGAACATAAAACCTAGCTAACACTTGCAGAAACAGCACCAGCAGCTTTACCACCAAACCCTATCTCCACCTCCACGTGGTGACTGCTGGGAGCTCTTTCTCAATGGAAAACTGCAGATGAAGAAGAGTGAAGGCGAAATTGTACCAACTGGTCCTCCACGTTGGGGGTTGAGTAGGGCTCACGGAAAACCGGTGTTACGAAGCCACGAAAGGAGCCTCGCACAAGATGGATCTTACAACGACGAACCCGGCAACGACAACGGATTAACGATTTGCGTATTTTCTCCTGGAACGTGCGCTCCCTGTACAGACCGAATGCTGCTGAGCAGCTAGCCGATACCCTGTCCCAATATAAGGCTGATATAACAGCGTTACAAGAGATGCGATGGACAGGGACCGGTTTCCTGGAGAAGCGCCGCTACACCATATATTATAGCGATCATCCAGTTAACCATGTGCTCGGAGTAGGTTTCTTAGTCAGCCAAAAAATGAAACCCGGTGGTATCGGGCTTGAAAACACAAGCAAACGGCTATGCATCCTGCGCTTGTGAGGCAAATTTGGAAATATAAAGCTCATTAACGTTCACACCCCTACAGAGGAGACTGTAGAGTCGGAGAAGGATACCTTCTACGAGGCAACGAACTCTCGAAGCCGGTTTCAAGCATGATATCAAAATCATAATTGGAAATTTCAACAGTTATGTAGGTACGGATCCCGTATTCAGACGATACGTCGGCTCCCATAGCTTACATCAAAATACAAATGATAACGGACTTCGGATCATTCAGTTAGCAGTATCACACGAAATGATGTTGTTGGAAGTATCTGGTTTGCGCGGAAAGCGGTCCATAGACGTACGTGGGTCTCTCCAGACGGGACCACTTTCAACCAAATTGACCTCGTGCTGATTGAACGCCGCCACCTCTAAGCCTTGAAGAATATCAGAATATTGGCTCTGTTGGTAGCCAAGAACCGCTTACAAAACCTCCTTCGCTCGAAACGTCTGACCAGGGGGTCAAAGCTCCTACTGTACAAGACTATGACTATATATTCCTCGGGGACCTGGGTTCTTAGTAAAAAAATTGCGAACTGTTGTTCACGTTCGAGAGAAGAATCCTCCAAAGAATTTTCGGCCCCCTACATAAGGATAAACAATTAAATCCGGTTCAACAGGTTGCGGTGGGCGGGGTCACTTAATCCGTATGGATGTGGATGATCCAGCCCGTCTATAAGTCTATAAGGGTAATATCTATGGTAGAAAAAGAAGGCAAGGCAGATCCTGCCTGAAATGGAACGATGGCGTAGGTCAGCACGCCAGACAGCTTTTAGGGATATCAAATTGGTGGACCTCGACGCCAAACCGGGGTGTCTGCAGTTCCTTACTAAAGCAGCCCTAGACCAGATACCGGTTCTTATGCCGTTGATGAAGATGATGGTGTTGGTGGTTTTTGGTAGCTGCCCAGCAGTAAGACCAATTGAAGATAGTCTTCAGATTAAGACGTAAACCGTGTTGCATGAAGCGATAATTCCAAATTTGTACAAATCGCTCATTATGGGAGACAGGAAAAATGTTATCCGCATAGAGCACCATCTAAGGCAACCAGTATGCCAAAGTCCATGATGTAAATGGAAAAGTGTGACGCGAGGCCACTTCCTGAATCAGCAACTACGTAAACACTGAGTAGTTCTTATGTACTAACACTTCAAATTCAAAGGAGTTAAATTGCATACCGAATCAGCATGTGTGCGATCAAGCAGTTTCCCCAGATAAAACAAGGCAATTTAAAGAGGGAGATGTGTGAATGACCTGTTCGACGATGTAATCTTCTAGTTAATAACGCGTTTGAAGGGTTTACTGAACCTACACTGAGAGTAGGGCCGGGTTAGAAGTAGGCGCATCCAGCTAACTATCATCTGTTTGCTGCTGGTCATCTATAAGGGACAAGCGGATCTGGTGAAGGAATGAGTCGAAGCAACAGCCTGCGGATCGTCCTTATTTCGCAAGAAAACGTACTAGCAAGACTCCAAGCCAAGGTGCAACAGCATACGCCGAAGGGCAATGTGGGCAATGGGGAGCCCGGTCTTTAGTAGTAGTGGGCACCTTCAATTTCAGATGAGATCCTTACGCTGGGACACGGGCTAGCTAGGATGGACATTTGTGCCCTTCACTCGTGGGACCAAAACATCGATTCCAATTTAACAAAAAATAAAAAGCCGATGATAGAAGAAGAAGATATAGTGTTGCCAGGCGTATCATCGAAAGATGAGCTGCTGATATCTAGTCAGGAAGCGGTAGCCGTCGAGTTTGGTGACAGCGTTATGCTAGAACCAACAATGGGGACCTCCGGGAATGAGCTTGGAGCTTGGAGCTTGGAAACCGGTGTTTTCGAGCTGGGTATAGCAAGTTGACGTTGAGGGTCCCCTAAAAGCAAAAACTGGCATGAATATCGGTCACCCGAAACCAGCACAGAGGCGGGGGTTCACTAAAGTTCTGCTCAAGAACCAACACCAGAAGGCCATACATATTCTGAGCAAGATTGCGTAGAATAAGAAGGTTTGGTAATATTAGTGAGCGGGATGAAAAGGACGATTTTCGAAGAATAGAGCAACGAGCACCTGGGAAATCAATAGAAGACGAAGCCCACCCCAAGTAATCTCTGCAAAGAGGTAAGCAAAACCCGACGGTGCCGTTAAATCACTTATGAGAGGCGCTGGCGGATGGTAATTTCGGCCGTGTTGAGGCCAGGGTAGCGAAGATGGTCATCGAGCATCTTCTGGACGGCAAAGGGGGACAGGGGATTTATTCCCTGCTTCGATTCCCTCAAGGACATTCTCGGTTCGCGCGTAAAGCTCAAATTCATCCCATACGACGAGATCCCAAGGAGACTGGTCTGTATCCTGTGTATCCTCGCCAAGAACAGCTTGCATACTTCTCTATGATCCCACCTTAGCTCCAACGACCTGACTGTGATCAGATTGGAGCCGATCAGCTCTTCCAGAAGCAGCAGAGAGAGCAACCCTGCTAATAGGCTACGATGCCAATGCAATATATACGATTTGGGGTAGCTCGGTAATCAATGTTGTTTTTTTGATTTTGTTACTAACATAAATCTATCCGAGTACAACAGGAACAGTATACCACCCTTCCATTTCCCCAGTTTGAAGAACTAGGACGATTGAGAGGAGATCCTTGATATCACCCTATTAATCGGCAATGGAAGCGCAAATTGATAAGATTAGCACGATAGACGAACTGGAATTAAAGGTTGGGGCTGTGGAAAAGGTATTCGAAACCGCCTTCAAAGTCTCATGTCCAACTAAATGCAGCAAGAATGAAAACGTTGCCACCGTGGAGGAGCCTATTCTTTCTGGAAAAGTCGGAAGGCTTTTAGACGCGATTCTCCGCCAGGAAATAAGACTGCAAGTCAAAGCTTTGCTTGGAGGTTATACAGCACTAGTCGTGTGAAACGATCAAATCGGTAATTACCAAGGATAAAATCTGTGCCAGTCATGCTACAGAAACAGCAAGAAAGGGTTGTGCGGGGCCTGTCGAGATCACTCTTGGAGACTAGCGCGCGTGGTTTTCATACTAACAGCGGGCAGGCATTGCGTCCTGGACATCCACATAAGGACGATTATGGAAATCTCGGCTGGCCTATTTCAAAATCAAATTCACAGGAACTGCTCTCCACGAGGTAATTAGCACGCTCAAGTGGTCACTATCGTATAGGCATTATACTCCAGTGTCAGACAGGTTTCCTTCCGTTATCAGTGACATCATGGAAACAGCGTTGGGAAGGATGTGCCTGTGGGCCGCAAAACACGAACTTGGCATAAATCCAACCAAGTGGCTAAATGAAAAGCGATTGGTTCTTTCCTCTAATGTAAAGTATCTCGGTGTAATCCTGAACCCAGCGCTACATTGGAGATTGAACATAGAACTGAGGGTTAAGGGGGCCTCTATAGCCTTCTATGCCTGGAAAAGGACCTTTGTAAGAAAATGGGAGTTTCCGGCCGGGGATGCTTCTCTGGATGTACACAGCCATGGTATATCCCATCCTAACGTACGACTCTATTGTCTAATGGCAGAACGCTGAGCAAAAATTACTATAGAACGAAACTCGATAGGATTCAATAGACTGCGTGTGCAGGTGTTACCGTGTCTCTGCAATCCTGCCCGGCAGATGCTCTCAATATACTCCTACACCTCCTCCCCCAAGATGTCGACATTAAATACACTGCAGCGTACAGTGCTGTCAGAGTATGTGAGTCTGAGTGGCATAACCATTTTGACTGACAGGCAAGCCTTGTACTCAGTGACTCAGACTGATGGAGCAGTGCAAGAACGTGCTGAAGCCGATGGTGTTTTACGTAGGCACCTGTCGTGAGACTTAATCCTACGGTCCTCTTCAGACACGGATTGATTTTGTGACCACAATCAAAGCCCCGCTGAGACAAGCAACAACGGTACCAGTCTATACCAAGTGCATGCCTTAGCATTCATACTGGTGGATGCAAGAATTACCTAAATCTCTACCGAACTATGGAGTACGGCACCCGTGTTGATACGCAACACCACGTCGGGGCCCGATGGTCTCTTCTCGCTTGAGCACAACCACAACCATCATGAAACTCCCACTAGAGGGGCCAACCGCAAATAACCGAGCTGTCCTCACATACAACAGGAGTTCACCCGAAGTATGTGAGTCCAGGGGCTTTCCCGGTTCCCATGGTGGCAGTATACCCCTGGTAAGGCTTCGTGACCAATTTGCCACTTCAGATAAGTCGCCGTGCAGACTCGGGTCTGATCGTCCTGATTAGGCCTTTGGAGCATTCGCCTACTGAATCACGGCCGGCAAACCAAAGTGATTACAACGTCTCCCGGTGCCACCACTATGGAGGTTCTCCTCGGCCACTTGGTTTTGGTTTGGCCGATAGGGTTGCCGCCCCATCTTCCTCGCCGCCACCTCTGAGCACCTGGAAGAACGTGCTGATCATTCGGAGCGACACGCTTGAAATTACCATCCTCTGGATTCCCAGTTATAGGAACATAGAGGGGAATAAGCAAGCTTGCCAGGCCGGGCTCTACTTTTAACAGTCCCACGATGGGCACAGTTTGCGTCCGACTGGCGACAGTTAAGGGTGGAATCTACTCACACTGCTTACCAGCTGGACCTCAGAGAGAAAAAGCTTACCATCTGCGCCAAATCAAGGAGGATTCGGCTCGCCTATAACAAGACCCGATCGAGGGAGTACTTGTGCCAAACGCGTGCAAATGCATATAAGATTAAGGCGATCTGCACGAGGCATTGGCAGACGCAGCATACCCTGCAATTCGCTTTGCCGAAACTGCAGAGAAGAGGGAGAAACCCTCAGACATTTTGCAGGCCCTAGCTAATGCCAGGGTATGGACACTAGATGAAGTATTCTTTGAAGACCTTAGAGAAATCGAGAGAGCTACAGAGTGGGAGAATGGCCCGTGAATGCTAGTGGCTCGCTCTGCAGATCTGAGCCAGCTGGCATCCGACCCTTTGCTCTTACCACAGCAGTTATGCTCTTAGGAATTTGTGCCATCAAAACATGAAGGAGCCATATAGCCGAAACTCGTTTAAAAATTTGACTTTAGCAGTCATTCACGACTCCTGCGCTAAATGTTCATGCTTTAAGGAACCACTTAAACATCTCCTCTCTGGGAAACGATAATTACAATTAATTACAATATTCTATTCGGATCAGTCAGATAATAATGACATCATATATGAAACAAATTCGGGTTAAAAGATATTTTTCTAAACTCAATGTAAAGACAGGTCCTCAAGAAAAGGTGGCAAATTAACCACCAACAACAGTAGCTGCATAGATCTTACAATTTGTTACCCTCTCTTGGCTTTTGCTCGATGCATTGAAAACAAACACACAAACAAATCGACAAATGTTGCAAAATTCACGACTTCACGTAATTCAACCGGTCTTGTGAGTTTTACTATCTTTTTTTGCGAGAAAACTAGGTATAGGTTATGTTTGGGTATACCTGGTCATAGTCGTGCAAGATTAGTCGTCACCGATATTATCTCATAGTTGAATTGGCGATAGTATTGTAATAAAGCGAGTTTCATGCTTTTTTTAGGCGTGAACCATGTTGTCCATTCGATATTGTCCATTCTTTTGGGTTGTCTGGTTTTATAGCTTTTGATTTTTTGAAAAGTTGAATGGAAATCATAGAAATTATTTTCGGATTGTTTATGGTTGTTTTTGGAGAAAACAATGGATCATATAAACTCTTAGTGGAACTAAATTCACCCGTAATTGATTTTAAAAGCTGTAACATTACTTTTGTATAGGAAAAATGACAAATTAGTGCGCTTACCAAAGTTACAATAGTTGCAAATAATGATTCCTGTAAAGGACGAAAAAAATAATTAAATATAAAGAAATCAATTGCGTAATAAGATAAACTACAATATAAACTCCATCAAGTTGACAAATCTATTTTCATATCAAAACACGGAAATTTAACACTCCGTCCTTCAACCCAAACCCATAATTCACTGCCGACCCCCCACAAGCCAAGTGTCTGCAACTGATCCATAAAGTTTAAATTAAATTCATTCTTGATGAATTCCATTGAATTAAAGTCAATCACCAATAAATCCATATCTTACCTCTGAAGTTTCAGTCAAACTCCAATTAACCCCAGTTTGCATGCGTGGCACATGCCTTGTTTAATCGAATTACAATCAACTTTCCAAGGCTAACGTTTTGACTACAATGTAGAACTTGATATGCACATGATATTATATTAATTGCTTAAATTCGAACCACTTGATGCCGCCGTTCTAGCAAAAAGTGTATTTTGGACATCCGTTTGAACAATGTTAATGGCAGACCATGCAACGTGTCTTGAAGATTTGAAGAGACCGTTCCAAGCGAATTAGAATTCCTTGCATGCCTTTCCACAAAAGATACAATCAGTTGCTAAGTGGAGGATCTAAAAATACCTTGATTTAATCCATTGGTATAAATTTAGATATTTGAGACAAAATTTCAATTGATCAATCTTTCAAGGAATTTGACACGACTATGCTGGATATACATACACATATATGTATGTCATCAAGGGATACAACGGGGAGATAAAATCACATGAAGAGATTCAATATGGAGATAAGTTTGAACGAAACATTGGTAATTATCTGGAAGGCACGTTAATATATACTTCATGTATCTGACCTCATAGACCTTAGATCTTAGTCCTATAAGTAAATTTATTGAATTGGGATCTAACCAAAACTGGCATGCTATATTTACTGCGCATCCATCGCCACTGAGTAAATGCAACTATAAACATGCAAAGGTGGACTACAAGCTTCACTGCTTCTTTAGATGAAGATGCCTGGCCCAAACATGCCGGCGGTTCCAATCAGAAGAAAGCAAGTTCGCGCCCCAGTCTCGTGCCAGGCCGCCAGCCATGTCGGCAGCATTGCAGTGTGTTGGCGGAGGCGAATTCATCACCGGCAATGCAGCCATGGCTCATGCCTTCGATATGCCGCCACATCACTTCGGCCCGAGCTGATCCCGTCAATAGGGTTACCGGGCGAACCTCACGCTTCGCGGCGCTTGTTTGGAGCGTCTCCCGGTTCGGCGAATGCCTTCAGCCTCACCAAGGAGACCAATTTGGGCCCGCCCCGAACGTCGAGCTAGAAGGAGTGCCCCGCCGTTCCAGGACTCTAAAGGGGCCTTCGTATGGTAGGTGCAACAGCCTCCGAGGAGCGTCCGCCCTTATGAGGAGCTATGGGCAGGTCGAGCTTGAGGTTCCTGAGGGTGTGGATCCTCGGCATCATGTGTCCCTGAGCAGGCGCAGGATACCGGGTCAGCGGGGAGCACGTAAACCATCTCTGTGCAAAGGCCGAGGAGGGCGAAAGGCAAGAACGGTAACTATGAAGGATCGTCGTGAGCTATTAATAATAATAATAATCGTTGGCGCAACAATCCATATTGAATTAGGGCCTTGAAGGTTGTTAGAGCACTTCATTCAAGACCGTAACGGCACACTATAGGATTACAGTACCCTATAGGAGGTAATGTGGTCAGCATTGCGCTCTCCCGAGATGCTTACCCAGATTTGACTCAGGTACTCATTCACAGCTGAGTCGATTGATATCCGACGTCAAATCACGATACAAATTCCAGTGTCACCAGTGAGAAGCGAGCCATTAAGGCGGCCTTTAATGTCCGATTGCCAACGTTACAGCATCCCATTTCTGTGACGTTTAAAACCCAGGACCTTTCCAAACTCTGGAAAAAGGGTAGACTCAGACAGCATTCCCTGGTCCGAGGTGATTACGGGTGGTACACCAAAGCGCGGGATCCATTCTCGACAGATTACCTCGGCGCATGATTGTGCCATAATGTCAGTCAGAGGTATTGCTTCAAGCCACCGATTGTAAGGCAATAATTGAATCCGTGCGAATCTCGCAAAGGGCCGCGGCGGGGACTGTGACCTTCGAAATTCGAGACAAAGCGCCTACAACAACATTTTTTTTACCAGATACATGTTGGATATTAGAAGTAAACTGAGAGATGTAACTTAAGTGCCTAAGTTGGCGAGGGAACGTTTTGTCGGGCTTTTGTCTAACCGCGAATATAAGACGCTTGTGGTCTGTGAACACAGTGAATGGCCTGCCCTCAAGGGAGAAACGAAAGTATTTTATAGCGAGGTACGCGGCGAGTAGTTCACGATCGTAGGCGTTGAGCTGGGCTGAGCTATTTTGAAAAGAAGCTCAATGGTTGCCCGATTTGATTCACCCGTTGGTGCTCTTACCGCAGTATCTAAGGCATCGGCGAACACAGCTAGAAGATCATCTGGCTGAGGATATGCCAGCAGTGTTGCCTCACCAAACTGTTGTTTCACTGTCTCAAACGCATTGGCGGCCTCAGCAGACCAAATAACCTGACGAGAGTCTTTAGTTTTGGGCACAGACAAGTAGACTTTCAGAATCGATTGATGCTGAGCGGCCCTGGGCAAGAAACAACGGTAGAAATTTAACATGACCAAGAACCTTCACAGATCCTTCACCGTTGTTGGTGGTGTAAAACTCTTAATCGCCTCAACCTTATCTAAGTCAGGTTGTACACCGTCAGGGGTAACAAACTGGCCAAGAAATTTTACCTGCTTCTGTAGGAATTTGCATTTTTCAACGTTTAAGACAAGTCCAGCCTCAAGAAGACATTGAACAAGTGGGGAAACCGGAAGCAAGGCGCTTCAGGTATGAACGGTTTTGTGTATTTCTTTTATAAAGACATTTGAATGTAAATTTATCCCCTTGGTACGTCACACGTAATATACACATATATTATGTGAGAATATCCACTTCCGGGTGATATTGGCATTCAAAATCTTCAATTTTCAAAGAAGTGAAAACTTTGACCTATTATAACTTTGTTATTAACAATGCGATTTCCACCAAATTCGGTTGAATGAAGCTCTATATTATAGCCTACATTGCTGATGGTGCTACGATGGAACAAAGGGGGGTTCTGCAGCCAATTACTGAAAATTATAGTAATATACTATTATTAACTTTATTTGAAGGGATATCAGTGTGGAAGGTATTTCGGAGCCTAGTCCTTATATAGTGGCAGCCTCTTGATTTTTTTCAGATATGTCGGTTGGGAAGTTTCTGAGAAGGCCCCGTTAAATAAATGATCACTTTCGACCCCCCAACTCTTCACTTTTCCCTAGATTTTCGTTTCGCCAACCGACCCAAACGCTCAGTTGAGCATGCACTCCTCGTGCTCAAATCGGACGTCCGCTTGAACCTCAACAGGGAGGCGTTGACCATAGCCTGTCTCTTCGACATAAAGAAGGCTTTCGACTCCGTGTGGTAATACGAACTTGGTTATAAGCCTTCCGTACTCCTCCATTTCCATCCGTACCTCTGCAAGCTAATTCTCAGCTTTCTTGACGGGCGGAAATCTCAGCCAACAGCCCTTCTTCAACGATCAGTCCGCCCGCTACTCTCTTTTCCCCGTTCACCTAAGACCCGCCCAATCCAACCCTACACCCAAACTTAATCCGAATTCTAGAATACGCGGATGACTTCATCCTTTACACCAGAAACGTCCAAGCCGGCGAAGCTCGCCTGAATTCCTATTTGGACGAGCTTTACTCGCTCTTTCAACCAAATTGACCACGTGTTGATCGAACGCCGCCATCTCTCAGCCTTGATGAATGTGAGAACATATAAGGGGGCCAATATAGACTCGGATCACTATCTCGTTGACATGGTGCTCACAGCTCGAATAAAAACACCATCCAGAATCCCCTCTGAAAATCAGTTGAGAGTTAACACTGAAGCCATCCACAGCACAGCCCTCCGCGACACCTATAAGAGTAAAGTGAATGTCGTAATAACCGCAGTCAACCCTGATCTTGGAAATGAAGCATCAACAAATGATCTTCACAACCACCTGAAGAACGTTATCATAAATACGGCCACAAACATACTTGGCCCCAGCCGCAAAAAGAATCGGAACGGCTAGTTTGACGATGAATGTAAGCTAGTTACGGAACGGAAGAATGCTGCATAACGAGTATTGTTGCACTCTTAAAGGAAGGAAGGAAGGAGCCGAGCGGAGAAGCGATTTTACAGACGGAAAACGGAAGTCTGGGAAAACCAACAAGTCTGTGAACTCGAAACGTACAGGGAGCAACCGTACCAGGCGCGGAAGTTTTACCAACAAGTCAGCAGGATGAAGCCTTATACACCTCGATGCTCATCCTGCCGAGACAAAGAGGGAAATCTGATTTCCGACAGAATAAGCATTTTCGAGCGACGGGTTGGGCACTTTGATGATTTGATGATGCTACTGAACAACCAGAACATCGGCGAGTAGGAGGTCCCGCCAACTGAAGACGACGGACAAATACTGCCACCACCAAGTTTAGGAGAAACACTCCGTACAATTCATCGGTTAAAAAATCATAAGTCGGCAGGAGCCGATGGAATTACAGCGGAATTGGTTAAATATGGAGGCGACCAATTGTACCAAGTGGTTCATCAACTTGTGCTCAAGGTATGGGACAGCGAATCAATGCCTGACGACTAGCAACGAGGGCTTATCTGTATTATACATAAAAAGGGAGATATCAAACAGTGCAGCAATTATAGAGGTATCACGTTGCTGAGTACCATCTATAAGATATTCCCCGCTATCTTGCTAGGCCGGATAGCCCTACACGCACAGAACATCATTGACCCATACCAAAGAGGCTTCACTCCAGGCAAATCAGCAACAGATCAGATTTTCTCTCAGCGGCAAGCGATGGAAAAACTGTTGGAATATGGACACCAGTTGCACCATCTATTCATCGACTTTAAAGCCGACTAAGATAGTATAGCCAGGGTAAAACTGTACACGGCCATGAGAGAATTCGGTATTCCGAGAAAATTAATAAGACTGACTAGGCTGACCCTGACCAATGTGCGAGGCCAGATAAAAGCAGAACGATCACTCTCAAGACCATTCGACATCAACAACGGTCTACGACACGGGGATGCCCTATCATGCGTTCTCTTTAACCTGGCCCTGGAGAAAGTGATCCGCGATGCTGAGGTAAATGCAAGAGGTACGATCCTCTTTAAGTCCACCCAACTACTGGCCTATGCTGACGATATCGACAAGAAGACCCGAACGACCCGAAACGTAGAAACTGCTTTCATCCAGATCGAGCGGGCGGTAATCGGTGCGAGATCTTGGGCTGGACATCAATGAAGGCAAGACAAAGTATATGGTGGGGGAAGAATAAGGATATGAGAATACAACTTTGAGACCGTTGATAATTTCTCGTATCTAGGGTCGAAAATCACAACCGATAACAGCTACGATGATGAAATCCGCGCACGGTTGTTGTCAGACAACAGAGCCTATTTCAGCTTACAAAAACTGTTCCACTCGAAACGTCTCACCATAAGGTCAAAAATCTTACTGTATAAGACTATGATCTTGCCAGTCCTCATGTATTCCTCGGAAATTTGGATTCTTAGCAAGAAAAATTGCGAACTTTTGGTCGCGTTCGAGAGAAGAATCCTCCGAAGAATTTTTGGCACCCTACATGAGGATGAACCATTCCGTAGCCTACATAATGACGAAATCTATGAGCGATACCAGGACCGTCCGGTTGTGGACAAAGTCCGGCTCAATAGGTTACGGTGGGCGGGTCACTTAATCCGTATGGATGAAGATGATCCCACCCGGAAAGTCTATAAGGGTAATATCTATGGTAGAAACAGAAGACGAGGCAGAGCCTGCCTAAGATGGAGCGATGGCGTAGGTCAGGACGCCAGACAGCTTTTAGGGATATCGAATTGGTGGACCTCGGCGGAAAACCGAGATGTTTGGAGTACCTTATTAAGGCAGGCCTAGACAGGATACCAGTTGCTGCGCCGTTGATGATGATGATCCCCTTGAAACAAGCACAATCACTGTCAGCGGCAGTGATCTGCCGAGAACTGAGCAATTTCAATATTTCGGGCCAACATTATTAGCCAATGGAGAACTGCGTTATGAAATTGCTTAACGCAATGACGCAACGTGGATGAAGTGGCGTTCCACAACTGGTGTTTTTGGGATCGATGTATCAAACAACGTCTCAAATCGAATATTTACCGCAATGTCGTCCGTCGTGTCGCCCTTTATGGTTCTGAGTGTTGGTCGACTATAAAAGACAATGAACGGCTTCTTGCGATAATGGAGACGAAGATGTTGCGTTGGACTAGTGGTGTGGCACGTTTTGATCATAACCGAAAAGAGGATATCCGCAGTCGTTATGGGGTTGCACCGTTTATGGAAAAATTGTAGTCGATGGTAAACGATCAAAAGGCAGGCCGAAACAACGGCGGCTTGATACGCTGGATGAGGATTGAAAAGCCTCGAGATTGCGTCCAGATCAGGCATTTGATCAAGGCAAATGGCGAAGTCGATCAAGACTAGCCAACCCCGCTTGTGAACGGGACAAAGGCTGAAGAAAAGGAAGAAGAATATTACTATTTTTGTGATAAATTGACTAGAAACCCACCTTAGCTTTATCCTAGAGTTATAAAAATTTGCAATAATAAAGATTATAGTATGAAGCATGTTATATCCAAGTTTGATCAAAATGAGAAAGCTGACATGCTAAATGCATATACATTATGGGCTACGTACAAATGGGATAGATCTACACTCAAATATGCTTGCAGAAGAAACAAACAAAACCTTTCATACCTGAAGCGTCCAGCTTCTGGTTTCTCGACTTATTTAAACTTCTTTTCACAGGTAGCTTATTTCAGGAATCAGTTCTGGACAAAAGATCTCACACTAAAGAACTAAACTATCTGCGGAAATGAAACAATCTACAGCGGATAAGGAAGCTTAAATTCAAATTCAACGAAGATATTTGTCATATATATCGCATAGACATATACATATGTATGAAAGTACACTTCCCAAACATGTAACTTATATAAACAAATCTTCACAGCAATCAGTAATGAATATTCATTCATTACAACCTGCAGTGCCTCTAGATATTGCCTTTCATAAATTTACCTAACATAATGTATTTGATCTGTTACTTTTCATTCCGTGGCAGTACTTCATCCATTTTGACGATTACTTCATAATAGTTCAATCTTGATATCAAATCCATCAGCCCATAACAACAGCTAGCATTCATTTACATAGATTAAATGCAAATTTTATTAAAAAAAAAAATAGATTTCTGTGTTTGCTTGTTTTTAAAACACACGCCATGCCATCCGTTCATTTTTTTCCACTGACACCGTTTAATCAATTGTAGGAAGATAAACATTTACCTCGAATTATATAATTACACCTGATAGAATTCCCAGTTTTAATTATTAACAGGAGACACAATTGTATGTTATTTCTATGAAAATGATGTTTCCATCTTTTTATATTTATAAAGTATCTTATATCAGCTCAACAAACGGAAGACAGATCTTTTTGCGATATTCAGACGAATGGAATACAATACGAATTATTTCAAACCATTCGCAAAGTACAAACATGTGAAAAATATTGTATTTTTCTTTTGTTAATAGTATCTTTTCGCGCTGGAGATATATAGGTTTTGTTTAGTATTTTTGCACTTAATTCTTGTGGTGTTATTTAAAACGATAAAATGTTCAACCTTAATTTGCATTTTTGTTCTGCTATTGTTTGAGCAAGTGCAGAAAATTATAAGCACGTTTTTCGAGGAAATATTCTAAACAGGCCACCACTTGAATTGGAGTTTTCTCACAGAACGAACAATTAACCAAATGATTACCTAATCTGCCATATTGTATTATAATAAACTTTTTTTTGTTATTACCTTGTTGTGGTGCTGGGTTCCGTTTCGTTGCAAGGTCATTTAGTTTTTTAATTCAAAAACCTGCGGTTGATCTGTTAATGATTTATTACAAAAGTATTGAGCTTTGAACTTTCACTCAGAATTAATCTAAGCAAATGAAATGAAACGATTGCCTAGATGCATGTACATCTGGATAACTAGGAAAAAACTTAATAAAGAAACCGCAAAATCAACTTTTGTACCATCTTATGCATCAGCTTACCCAAACCCTCTTATATTTCCCAGTTCATTCAAGGCTGCACACCTTTACTGAGAACAATAATAAATCAATCAAACTTTTGCGTTATTTAAGCAATAATTGCAGAACAACCTAAAATTTAATTATCACAATATCAAATAAATCAGCTCTGCAGATAGCTATCTGACCCAGGAAACTTAATTTACTTTTAGTAACTATATTTCATCTGAATACGAATATAAATTATTTTTGCATGTTAAAATCAATTCAATCTTTTTGTTAGATGCATGTATCTATTGCGACACTTAATTCATATGTACATAATAGATAAGATTATATGGTATAATTCGCAGTATTTATGTTTTTATTGTAATAATTCCAAAAAGGTAAAGACTGTTGTAAAATAAAATTGCCCCGTTTTGGTTCAACCACTTTTTGCTGGAAAT
The DNA here is from genome assembly GCF_905115235.1 of Hermetia illucens. Lineage (NCBI taxonomy): Eukaryota > Metazoa > Arthropoda > Insecta > Diptera > Stratiomyidae > Hermetia > Hermetia illucens. The sequence continues at coordinate 21,510,050 of NC_051851.1, read as the reverse complement.
GCATATAAAAAGTAACGTCAGCAATATTCTATCATAAAATGTACGATAATTACCTAATTCATTCAACTTTGGATAGTCTGCATTTTTAGTCAATGCGTAACGATGGAATGAAATTTGCATTATGTGGACAGTCGTTCCGCTATAATGCCTTCTTGTTCTGGAGAAAATGGAGCGAATTGAATTAGGTCAGTGTCCAGAATGAAAAGTCAAATCCAAGCTTCATGAATAAATATTTTTTAGATAACTGGTTCACTAGTTTTACATGAAGTCTTTTGCTAAATTAACGCAGAGATTGTTATATTTAGATGAAAGGATGGTGTTGACCATAATCATGGTAAGGAAAACTGTCATTATCGGGAGAAAATATGAAGCGGAAGGTGTGAACCAAATCGATTGAAGCCTCCCGTTAAAGGAGTACTATAATCCCAGATATCCCTGAAGACTTATCATTTAGACTGAACGAACAAAAAAGTTCTTCTTTGTAATGATACCGCACGTTTGGAGCCTTGGCTTCCTCGATACATTACCTGCTTTCCTCTCGATTCTATGAACACAACTGTCCTTGTACCTAATGTCGACGGAGTCCTTTCATCGTTTTCTCACCTTCCGAACCGGTCTACAGACATCGGTTTTCCCCTTGAATACAACTTTGGACATTATCAAGTGAACATGGCCAACCTTTCCCATTTAATCACCTTAGATAATTCCGAATCTTCATATGGCGTATACCGTACAGGTCTCTATTGTACCTAATGCACAGTTCGCCCTTTTCTCGAACTCCTACGCGGACCGCAAGCCAAAGACGAAGGCTCGGCGGAAAGAACTTCAGCTATTAAGGCGAGGGGACTACAGACTGAATCTTGCCTGTCAGAGCATTCTCCTTCACCTTTACCAAGAAGGGCGGTAAAATCTGCGAGAAAGATCTCAACGAAGCTAGTCCTTCCCATAGGAATACGTACACGAAGGCGTGCCTTGTGAATTTCTTCCAATTATGACGAAATGTTAGAGGGCCAATTAACCATTCTCCGGAAGTGCCTATGGAAAAAATGCTGGGGCCTGGAACAATGCCAAGATTTAACAATCAAAGTTTTCGCGAGCACTTCATCATTTGGAGTGCACTAATGAAGCTGCCTTAGAAAGGCTCCAGCAGGTAATCTCGGCTTTGAGTCCTTATGGTCGGCCAAAGTTCCCTTTTGTGAATACCGAGCTGTGCAGGACAGAACATATCGAATGTTGAATACCTATCTACCCTTCAAAGGAAGGCAGGGGATATTTTCCGGAAAGGTCAATCTACAATCGTCGAGGGCTTCAACTTGGCATTCGAACTGGACGAAAAAAGTCTGAAAATGCTCAGGGGAAGCCATCATATGATGATCCACCTTACCCTTGATAGATTGAAATTCAGTCTTTGGAGCACCATCTCCATTTCGAATGCGAAGAACAGTGATGGTTTTCGGCTCACACAATATAGAGCAAATCTCAGCTTCTTCGGTGCGCTTTCCCACAATGGAACTGCGCGCGGAGGATAGTGCATACAGTGGTGGAACGGCCGCATGGGGGTTCGCACTGGTGAAGGGACTACAGAGAGAGTCCTACCTGTTAATAACTTCTCCTACACCATTTACGGAACAGGGGGAAGAACGGGAAGGCAGAAACGCGAACGGAACTGACTTCATGCCAGTTCGAGGGAACGAATGTATGTAAAGCGGGCACCACAAACTAGTGAAAGTGTTAAATGAAAAACAGACGAATACTCTGCGGGATGAGATGAGACCTTTCATGGATGAGGACATTAAAACTGCTGTACCTCCAAGTGCGGCAGTTCTCATAGAAATTAAACACAAGGAAATCGAGTCTCTGGCGACACGGTGTGGGGGAAACCCCGTCATACGCGGACCGCGGTCTATGCTTTTAACAGTTTTTCATTACACATTACACTAAGTTTTTGTCAAAAAACATAAATATTGGTCAAATTGACCTGCAGCATGCCAAATTCTCCTCCTATTTATTGGCAGCGAGGCTGACAAATCTGCAGGACTACTCCTACATTTTTCTGGTGCAAGTGCCATCTGTGGCATTAAATCAGTAAAGGGGGCTAGGATCTTCTACAATAAGATATCCACAAGACCGAGCGTATGTGTCCTGATGTCAAGACGGTTAGCGTCAACAATGCTGAAACAGTTCTGTTCCCAGAACTTAGTTACCGTCATTGAACAATATCAAATTAATGGCAAGAAAAAAAAACATCATAGTTGCATCCACTTATTTACCCAATGATTCTTTGTATCTTCCATCGACGCAGGAACTAAGGGATCTGGTAGCGTGAGCAGAATCAAGTGATTTCGAACTCTTAATAGGTTGCGATGGGAATGCTCAATATATTTGTTGGGGCAGAAGCAAATGCAATCCTAGAGGAGAGAAGCTATTTGATTTCAGCTGGTCTCATGACTATGAACGTAGGACGTAATAGGCCAAACAATCAAAAGTGTTAGAGTTGAATACACACTGGCGGGTGCTAGACGAAGTCTCAGTATCAGATCACCAATATCTAGAATTCAATATGACTATTGCGGGCGCTTAGTCTGTAATACAAAGATGTAACCTTTGGAAAACGGATTGGACAAAGTTTAGTGAACTTCTTGGCAATAAAGTGGTTCCTCGGCGACTAAGAAATCCTTTGGCGCTGGAAGATGAATTGAAAAGGTAAAAGCTATCATACTGTTCTTTGAACCCTTCAAAAGCACCTGACATGGATGGTATCTATCCAGGAATGCTAAAGGAAGGTATGCAGGACTTATAGTGATTGCTAAGAAGTATTTTTCAAACATGTTTTGCTTTAGGCTGTGCGCCTACCTCTTGGCCGAAGGTTAAGGTAGGGACCGAAGCCTGGCAAAAATTACTTTAATAACTCAAAGAACTTCAGACAGATCAGCTTGACTTAATTCTCGCTGACAGGTTTAGAGAGACTGGTTGAGCTTCACATTCGTTGGAAGGCGCTTAGGCCGCACCAACTTAATAAAAACCAACATGCTTGCCAGCGTGGAAAGTTCTGTGAGTTTGCTCTTCATTCTTTGGTTTCAAACATAGAGGATGCAACTCTGAAGGCTGAATACCCGATGGAGTGTCCGTAGACGTTCAAGGGACGTTTGAGAAGCTCTGTGATCCCAACAGAATGCATGGTGTTGCAATTAGGTTGTTGCAAATGAAATGGCCGTTTTGGTACTAAAATATAATAATAAAAATTTATTTATTTAATCAAAATAGGTGCCTGCCAGTCGATTCAAAACACTTCTCCCAGCGAGATTCAAGAGCATGTATGCCAGTTTAGTAGAAGTCCAACTGTCGGGTGTTGGTAAATTCGTCAAACGCAATTTTGACAGCCTCTTCGTTCCTAAATTGTTTTTCCGCCAAAAAATGATCCAAATGCTTAAAAAAATGGTAGTCGGTTGGCGAAAGGTCCAGTGAATATGGTGGATGAGGCAGATTCTCATACTGCAATTTTTTCAACTTTTGAATCGGTGTTCTGGATACATGAGGTCGTGCATTGCCGTGAAGGAGTATCACACCATCTCTGTTGACCAATCTTGGCCGTTGAAAACTCAAATTTTGGTGCATTTCCTCTAGTTAGGCATAATATCTCTGTGTAATATCGTTTCTCCAGATGCCAAAAAAGAATAGTGGATATCTCCAGCTGTAGACCACCAAACAGTCACCATTACTTTCTTCGGATGGAGGCTCGGTTTCGGCATATGCTTCGGTGGCTCATCAGCATCTAGCCATTGCGCTGATCGGCGACGATTGTCGTATAATATCTACTTTTCATCACATGTCACTATTCTGTGCAAAAAAGGGTTGTTTCTGTTGTGGGAGAGTAAAGAACTGCAAATGTCCATTCAAAGTGCCATGTTTTGCTCTGTAAAGGCTTGCGGAACCCATTTGTCGAGCTTTTTCACCTTTCCAAGTTGTTGCAAGTGCCAGGAAAATGTAGAATAGTTTCTCTGCAATGTCTCTCACAGACTGACGTGTGTCGGATTCGACGAGCAAACGCAGCTCGTCATTATCAATCGATGGCCATATGCAACAACCTAATAATTTAATTAAGTGGATCTATGCAATGGTAACGCACGTACCAACTGCCTTCATTCAGATCGAGCAGGCGGCACAAGATCTTGGACTGCACAGCAATGAAGGCAAGACAAAGTATATGGTGGCAACGTCAGCACCAAAAACCAACCAACCAACAACATCTAACCGCACTGGTGAAACGGGAAGAATAAAGATAGGAGACTACAACAACAATCGTGGATAATTTTTCCTATCTAGGGTCGAAAATCACAACCGATAACACCTACGACGATGAAATCCGCGCACGGTTGTTGGCAGCCAACAGAGTCTATTCCAGCTTACAAAAACTGTTCCGCTCGAAATATCTCACCACAGGGTCAAAACTCTACTGTACAAGACTATGATCTTGCCAGTCCTCATGTATTCCTCGGAGACTTGGGTTCTTAGCAAGAAAAATTGCGAACTCTTGGCCGCGTTCGAGAGAAGAATCCTCCGAAGAATTTTTGGCCCCTACATGAGGATGGACGATTCCGTAGCCTACGCAATGACGAAATCTATGAGCGATACCATGACCGTCCGGTTGTGGATAAAATCCGGCTCAATAAGTTACGGTGGGCGGGTCACTTAATCACACTTGATCCAGCCTGGAAAGTCTATAAGGGCAATATTTATGGAAGAAAAAGAAGACGAGGCAGGCCCCTGCCTGAGATGGAGCGATGGCGTAGGCCAGGATGCCAGGCAGCTTTTAGGGATATCGAATTAGTGAACCTCGGCGCAAAACCGGGATGTCTGGCGTTCCTTATTAAGGCAGACCTAGACCGGATACCGGTTGTTGCGGTAATTCGGGGAACGATTGGTCCATTCTTCCTTACCTTTCACAGCCCATTTGACATTGTAAGAGTATATTTAAGAAAAGCTTATAATTTCTCATAAGGCCAAAGGTATCAATTATGCGCAGAATTGGATATGCATAAGAAACTCAAATAGCGTGTTTTTCTAATGCAACAACGCCTGCAAATAAATTAGTCATTTCGAAACCCCGTACAACATAATAATGGGCAAATTGCAAAAAACTCTGAAATTATAACAATTTTAATTAAGGGAAATTATTTCAGGCAGCTCTAAACCGATTAGTACTATCTCAGTCCTCGGTGGTCAGTAACAGTCTTTCACATCCTGTTCATGGAGGTGACCACGAAATCGGCAATGGTTGTACTCAATAATTTATGAATTGGGCAATGTCCAAATCTCCACCATAAAAAATGAAATGATGGCTCCAACGAATACATTAGTCACTGAAGCGCGTGAAAATTATCGGAATTCGAAACTCTTCTACCATTGACCTTAATGAAATGAATTCAAATACTTTTTATAATATTTACATTTTTTTTTTGTTATTGCAAATATTCGTAAGTAAATGGCACGGAGTGCTCATAAAATCTGTACTTGTGCAAAAGTGGGTACTTGGTCTCATGCACGTCATTAGAGCCAGTAACGAGGATTTTATTGACCATCAAAGCATCTTTGAAGATGCTTTCGAGGCTACAGCATCTATAATACATACTTCTGAAGATGTGTGATCAGATACACCTTGATTGATATGAGGTAAAGGTGATTGAACTTTTCGCAGTTTTTACTAAGCTCGCTACAGGTGGTTGGCTTCGAGATTATATCTTTAGGCTACAAAATTGGCTCGAGTGGTGTAAGTTTTTATCGATAAGATACAAACATAAAGTAGATAAACCGAACAACACCCACTACCCACGTAACACAAATTAAAGAAGTTGGGATTTTTATTAGGGGAAACCCGTTTCCCTTCTCATTTGTAGTGCGTTTTTGTGTTAATTTGGTAAACCACATCTTATGCATTTAGTTTGCTGTGCTCACAGCTATGAATTATGAAAAAAGTTTGATTCTTAATCATCAACCTACGATCATTGAGTTGATCGCAACCCAATTCTCTTGCGATGTTAGTATTCTACTCACCACATTTTCTGGTATCAGTGCTTCACCTAAAGTTTCCTCTAGGTTTCTCCCCTCGTCCCTGAATCACGGACAGTGGAAAAATATGTGCTCTGGGTCTTCGGGGAATCCCTCGCAGCTGAAGCTGTAGAGGTACTGGCAATATCCCCCATATCTCGTCAAAAACTGTGTGAAATTATTATTAATATCCCCATATTGTCTCCCCAGCCACTCCTTGAAGATAGGGATCAACCTGGAAGTCCGCGGCCCCTTTCCCGAGTGGTCCTAACGCTCCTGCCTTCTATACAGAGGAGAGACTGACTTCAGATTATATATACTCTTTATAACATCCGCCAAGATGTCAATTAGCTTCATTCTAGAGATCTGAGACGGTTCTCAAAAAACACACCCTTAGGGCTATTTTCTTATAGACAGTACAGTACAGGTATACCGTGGCCCTCCCACGTTGGACATTAACCTTGCCAGGGCCATACTCGTCGTGAATCCCTTGTCACAAGTTGTTTGAAACTTGGCTTTGTATCTATCATCACTCCCAAGTATTTGATGGTCGGCTTAGAAGCGATGATGTAATTGTCGACTCTAATTCGGGCGTAATTTCATTTCCGCCTTTTTGTGATGAAGACCGCTTCCGTTTTCTCCATAGCAAGTGCCAGTCCAAATGCTTTGCGACCACAACCAATGGTATATCACCACCGTGGCCTCCTCCATAATCGGAAGATTAAATGCGTTATTTTACATAATGTTCCACAGTAGTGGGCCCAGTATGGAACCCTGTGGGATACCCGCAGAGACAACGTACTCATTGGGTCCGTCGTCGGTATCGTACTAGAACGTCCATTCTCGCAGGTAACTATCGACAATAGCTGCAAGATAGGCGGGAACACCAATCGTCGCCAGGCCCTTCATATAAGGTTCTAACTGGCCGAATTAAATGCATTCCTCACGTCCAGGGTCACTACCACGCAATATTTACTAGTCCACCCCCTCCGTGAATTGCATTTTCGGCCAAGCCAGTAACTATTTGATGGCATCAATGGTTGATCTGGCTTTACGAAGCCCAAACTGCTGATCAGAAAGGCCTCCTTGGCTCTCCACGATCGGGAGTAATCCAACGTTTTCCCCATAGTGCCTAGAAGGCATATGGGTATATAAGACGATAATTCACCTAAGGTTTGCCAGTCTTAGGCAGCAGTACCCTCTCGGACATGCACGCTTCGAACAATTCAGCGAACATATCCGGTCTGGATTTTACGGCGAGCTTAAGGACTCTATTCGGTATGCCGTCCAAGCCCAGAGCTTTGTTATCACCTATTCTGCTGTAGATCTCCAATAGGTCGTCCGTGGTCACTGCAGGAATTGCCGTCACATACAGATATCTTTGAAATGTATCAGTGCCCCTCTCTTCCTGGGGAAATAACCCCTCGATTCTTTTCCACATGAGAGTAAGGCGCGTGATCTCAACCATCCCATCACGATTCCATAGGCGCTCCCCCGCGGATTTATATCAGCCCCTTAAAACATTCCCTCTTGCTCCGCTGGATGGCAAGCTTGAGGTTTTTGCGCGCTACCTTGCTAACATGCTCCTTTTGTCCCAGATCACTCCTACATACCGCCCTCTAAGCCATTCGACTGGTTCTCTCTGTAGGTACTTCCTCTTGCTCCGGTGGACGGTAAGTTTGAGGTTTTTGAGCGCTATCTTGTAAACATGTTTCTTTTGTCCTTGATCACTCCTACATATCGCCCTCTGGGTCATTTGTCTGGCACGGTGGCAGGCTGATTGAAGGCTGCCCAATTCGCTATTCCACCAGCAGTTTGGTCTTCTACTGGCAAATGAGCACCTCCCATGCTGGACGACATTCCCTGGCGATGGATTATGTGACATGGAAAGCTCTCTCCGTGGGAACGCCCGCCTTAGTAGGTTGGCCTATCCACACTTCCAAAAAGCTCGTCCAATACTTTTGCAGACCGTTTCCTTAGCCTCGCTCCCTCCTCAGCGCAAATGATTGCCTGCCGGTGTAGTCTTCGCTAATATGCCAAAAAATACCACGTTCCAGTACAGGCCTGACAAAGATCGGGTTTACGATTGAGGAAGACCCCCTTTGCAAAAGGAGTTTGCATCATAATTATTGGCCAAAACTAAATCCACTGGGAAAAAGCCTCTAATAAACTTCTGCCCATTGCGCTACTCTCCCTGCTTTTTGCATCGAGACCAAAGTTGTTTAACATGTCTTCAAATTCAGGCAATGAAAGACTGCGCGTAGCAACTGTACACGTACGTTCGCCCACACGAAACCACCGGCCGACTGACTCATGAAGCCTTGTATAGCTTGGCGACCGCACGCCCATACCGCCGCTCCACCAGTCGAGTCAGTTGCCCATACACCACCGTCACGGTTTCTATAAGGTTTGCTTGGTATGGCAATTTTCATCTAAGATTCATAAGTGGTATGCTCAAGTAAGTTCTGAAAAAAGTAAATATTTGAATAAATCTCATTTTTTCATTGCTGTCAACGCCTTCCTCAATTCCGGGCATTCACCACTTCCGGTAATAAGCCGGTTATCGCTTTCTTCCTTTCACAATAGGTATTTGGGGTCCCTATTGCACTCCTTTCTCAACACACTTTCTGTATCGATCGGATCGATCAATGCCATTACTGCATACCCTCGAGTGTATCCAAACATGAGGCACTTGAAGCACCTCTTTAATGAAGGCGGCAGACAACCCACCCAATTCGAACCTTTTCGGCGGACAATAATTTCTGCGCTGCCTCTTCTGGTAGTCGCATTGTAGCCGTTTGAGTATTACCATAAGCCTTTCTCAAGCTCACAATGGATTCTTCTTTCAGTTCCTCCAACTTCAATTGTTCTTTCAACGCAGTGCATATTTCTACTCTGGATGTCACTTCGTCAAGATCCTTGCACAGTATATATCTCATGCTTTTGGACCTGAACTGTGAAATTCTTCCCAAACGAGTTCTTTATTTGGGTGCAAAAGCGAAGCGAAATCCTTTCTGGGTCCTTCGGACCTTGCTAACATTTCAACTCAGATCTGAGGTCGGAGTCAGATTTCACCTTTTTTACAACCTCCGCGAATGACAAATTATCCTTAGTGGAGACAACAATTGCCTCTGGGCGAATTCGCCCTTTTGTTTTTTTTTTTCTTCGCCTCTTTATTAACGACTTTCGTTATTGAGGACATGCCCAACTGCAGGCATACCTGTGATTGATTCGTCTCCATCTTCACAAAGATAACAATGGCAATCTTCAGAATGTCCGAGCGTCAGCGGGAAGGAGAGCCACCTAATTCCAAGGAACATTGCCATTCTTTCTAAGTGGTATCCCGAATTAGTGATACCAAGCAATAGCATACGGAAGAATGCTGCGTACCCAGTAATGTTGCATTCCCAAAGAACGGGGGAACGCGCAGAGACTGATCACGAACTCGAAGAAGAAGCCTGGGAGAACTAATTTGAAAAGTACAGGGAGCGAATGGCCACTTTGGAACTATGGGTTGAGTATTTTGATAAACTGCTTAACAACTAAAATATCGGCCAGTTGAAGATCCCGCCAACTGAAGGCAAAGGACAAATGCTGCCACCACCAAAAATCATAAGTCGCCAGGAGCCGGTGGAATTACAGCCGAATTGACTAAATATGAAGGTGACCAATTACACCAAGCGGTTCATCAACTGAATCAATGCCTGACGACTGGCAACCAGGCATTATCTGTCCCATATATAAAAAGGAAGATATCAAACAGCGCAGCAATTATAGAGGTATCACGTTGCTGAATACCATCTAAAAGATATTCTCCGCTATCTTGCTAGGCCGGAGAGTCCCATATGCTCAGAACATCATTGGCCCATACCAAAGAGGCTTCACTCCAGCCAAATCAGCAACAGATCAGATTTTCCCTCTGCGGCTAGCGATGGAAAACCTGTTGGAATATGGATATCAGTTGCACCATCATTTCATTGACTTCAAGGCCGCCTATGATAACATAATCAAAGTAAAACTGTACACTGCCATGAGCGAATTCGGTATTCCGACGAAATTGATAAGAATGACTAGGCTGACTCTGACTAATGTGCAAGGCCAGATAAAAGTATCAGTCTCGAGACCATTCACCATCAACAACGGTGTACGGCAAGGGGATGCCCTATCATGCGTCCTCTTTAACCTGGCCCTGGAGAAAGTGATTCGCAATGCAGATGGGAATGCGAGAGGTACCATTCTCTTTAAGTCCACCCAACTACTGGCCTATGCTGACGATATTGACATTATGGGAAGAACAACCCGAGATATACAATTTACCTTCATGCAGATCGAGCAGGCAGCGCGAGATCTGGGACTGCATTAACGTAGGTAAGACTAAGTACTTGGTGGCAACGTCAGTGCGAAAAACCAAAGAATGAACAGCATCGAATCGCACTGGTCAAACGAAAACAATAAGATAGGAGACTACAACTTTGACACCGTTGAAAGTTTCTCCCATCTAGGGTCGAACATTACAACCGATAACAGATATGACGATGAAATCCGCACACGGTTGTTAGCAGCCAACAGAGCCTATTTCAACTGGCAAAAACTGTTTTGCTAGAAACGTCGCACCATAGAGGCAAAGCTCTTACTATACAAGACAATGATCTTGCCAGTCCTTATGTATTCCTCGGGGACTTAGCAAGAAGAATTGCGAACTCTTAACCGCGGTCGAGAGGAGATTATTATTATTATTATTCGTGAAGCTTGTGTGCTCCAAAATCTACTATATGCCAAGGGGTGGTTTATCACTAAAGATTTTCATCCTTTCAGGTCACTTTAAGAAACACCTGGAGAAAAACAGTTCCTGTACTTTTTGATTTTTTGCAAAAGGAAAGAATATTATTAGGCAACATGTTTTATTGTGGTTGCAAGTTGTATGTTATAACTAAAGGAATGGAAAATAAGTTCAAAGCTTAAAAAAAATGGCACAAGCTTGATTTTCAGAAATCTCTAATTTCTTTGCAAGAGAGAATTAAAAAAATCAATAATGATGCTTTTTACTTAGCCAACTTTAACAACCTCCAAAGATAGAAACTTGCATCTATCCGTAACCAAGCCAAATGAAAATTGTTTCACTATCTTGAAATCTCTGGAATTCGTATCTTTTTAAAGAAGTCTTTAAAAATTAGTAAAATTCTTCCAAATGAGCGATGCATTACGTACAACCACCCATTTCACCGTGTGTTTTACGCGTAGCTCTTACTGAGTGCATTACCCTCGATATGTATGGTAGAAGAAGTGAGTGTATCTTTTTATCAACTGCAGTTAAGAAAAGTAAATCCCAGTCATGAAATATTTGTCCCGTTCAAAAACACAAACATTATTAAAATTTCCTAATTACACTCAATTCCTGTCAACAGAACATAGATTGTCTTTCATATTGTGGAAATCCCCCTCGCGATTGAAGCCACCGCAAATTGTACAAAATCATGCCAGAAAACAGATAACAAATGCTATCAATAAGACAACCATGAAAAATTGAATGGGAAATTCGGCAGTGTGATTTTTAAGAAGAAAAACAGATGAGTCAATCAATCCGACATCATAAGAAAAGGTGCAACTACAACTACAATAGCATTTTTGAAGGTATAAATATGAATATACATAGATACACTATTATAAGATAGAACCAAACATCACAACGGTGAACATATGAGACTGCAATAATACTTCTAGAATTTTAGTCAAAGCACTTGTTTACCTATGGAATTACCAGTTATTATTCTTATTTATCTACTACTCCACACGGGAGATATTTTGGTCTATTGACTTACAGTTCGTGAAATGTCCATATACCAATGCATACTAGATACTATTTATAATTTACTATGATCGTTTAAAGTTACATATTGACATCATACTATGATGTGAATTTAGTTACAATCAAATTATATCTACATGCATTCGTTCTTAGATATGGAGTATAAAGAAATCCAATCTACTTTTGGCATTCAAATATCATTGCTATACGGAAAAAGTATCTAAATATGAAGGCTGACTTTTAAATTCAGATTCATACTGTGCAAGAATCATTATTAAGCTAATTACTTCTAACACATTACGTAAGAGACCGAAAAACAATGCGGTTTCGATTACTTTGACGACCTTCCTGACGACTTACATATTTACCACGCACAGCGGTGTACGGTATCCACAAGTAATTTAAAGTGTACAAGAATTATCACTGGTTATCTAATGCATTACTAGAAGAGTATCATGTATGCATATATATGCAGCACAATGTGGAAGACAAACGACCCTCCGAGTAACCTCAAAATGAATGAGGAACTCAAATAGCAGTGCGCATATACTTTCTTTCGTTGGTTGACATAGCCACTCACTTGAGAAGTATAGTGGCATAGATTTCTGAGGGGCTAGTACCTTCAAGATGCGGTAGCTCCACAAAAGCATTTATACCTCTCATTTCATTAAGTGCAGGATTTAGTTCGTTCGGGTCAAGCATACTTCCCACCATCTTTGTCTCCAAAAAGTGTCTCAACTTCCTCCAGGACATTCCTAGAAGCTTGCACTCTTCCTCCACGATTCTGTTCTTATCTTCTGTTATTATTTGAGGCATAAAATATTAGTTTAGTTGGTCAAATTCACTTTCCTATGTACATATATGGATTAAAAGTAAGATTGTATCCAAAAATCTCTGAAAACCTAGTGGAACAATCTGGTTTTGATCTCACGAAACCTTAAGCAAGGGAATTTGGTGAGCTTAAGAAAAAAACAAGAAGATACTGAGAAACACATCACATCGAGAACATATGTATGTATGTAGGTTTCGTAAGTCTGATTCGGAATTTTGCAAACCAATTTCCGAATTTTCCAAACAATTTCAGATTTTTCAAACTTCCGCTTCAAATTCAGGCTTTTCCATTTCAAAATCAGAATTTTCCATTTCAAATTCAGATTTTTTTCATTGTTCTAATGTTCCTTATATTTGATTTGAAAAGTTCTGATTCAGACTTGCAAAATCTATATATAGTATAACTCAATTAGGGTCATAGGGAGCAAATCCAGCCCTAACGCTCTTTCTAAAGAAGAGAGGGGAGTAATACTGTCTGTTATATCACAAGGTTCCTGTACTTTCGCTCACCCCTTGAGAAGCTGTAATAAGCCTGAGAACTGGTGCTATCTATCCTTCTTCTTTTCACAACCAGACTTGGGACTGGCTTTTCGACCTTCCCCGCTATTTGTATTTCGCTTGCGTTCATCGATAGCAGCCTCTATTAAAGGCATGATTGGTATCGTGTTTCGTTAACCTTTGATGTGGGCCTGCGAGCTTCTTTTTCCTTTCCGTCCTTACGAAGGTGATCAGCTTCTTTTTCTTTCTGCAGGTGCTCACATATTCCAAAATCCTACGAGACGAATTTGCCAATTGGGAAGAAATTTCCTTCCACATGTGTAATCCACGGACCTCTCTTTTTACGCTGAATGCCCAAAAATTTAAAAGATCAAAAAAAGTGGCTGACAGTTTCGCCCAGTGTAGAGGCAACTCATCAGACGCTTCCTCACCTCTGCCCTGAGAGCAGCGTGACCGAAAGTGGCTGCAGGTGGTAATCACTTCTTTACGCTGTTCCCAGGACAGGGGTGAGGCGGCGTCTGATGAATTGCGTCTGACCTGGACGAAACCGTCAGTCCCAAAGATGTGACCCGTTAATTATTCCATTAAACACACACACTCCTCAAAGTTGGTCCAAATATGGATCCCTGTAGGCAACCTCTAGTAACTAAATCTTCTCCCTCTGAAAGTTCGCCTGTATTGCTACCTCCCAGTTCTCTTAACAGCTGGTATGTAAAATTTGTGTGACGAATGTAACTATGTGCCCTATTGAGGAGAAAGATCACTGAAATTAAAGGGCTATTCTCAAAAACTGCTCAGTCGGAAAATCGAAGGCGAAGGTCGCTATAATAAACAAACTCCAGATAAATCAGAGCGATTCGACAAGGGAGGCGGCGTTACGAGAGTGTGGCAACCTGGTCATACGGAAAAGTGTAAACAGCCCGTAATCGGATTCATGTACATAGATAGAGACGTCATGTACTTCTTTACTCGCTTTAATTTACCAAGTCTCATTTTGGCGTAACCCAAAGACATGGTGGAGAACCTTGTCTTGGATGATAAAAGACGAAAAACAAAAGTAATTATCGATGACTTCAACCCCATAGTCCCAGAATGGGGACGTTTCGTGTGAAATACCTTGCCTTCTGGAAGCTCCCGCGCGGTTAAGCGTTATATAGTCTAACAAAATATAAGGTGAAGACATACCGAGAACGAGGCGAGAGCCGGGTTGTCGATGTAGCTTTCATGTTATGAAACTTCAATAAACACTACCCCCACACCAATTCTATCTGAAAAACCAAACAAGCTCCAAGCGCACGCTCAAAAATCAGTAAATGATGAGACACTTAGACAGCGCTAGATGTGCAGTTCAAAGAGCAATTAAAAGTGGTGCTAGGAAACTCGAAGGATTGGGACTGCTTCAGACAACCCTGTGTGGAGGCGAACATAAGCCTGTTGGGAAGCGTCTGCAAGATTTTATTGGCGAGCTTCAAAATTCACGTATCTTCAAGAATTGCATAACCCGGATTGGTCCTCAAAAATTAGTCAAGTCAGAGATGCTAATACGTAGTAGTACTACCCGCAATAATGGCAGAAGAACTGCTTGAAATGTGCAGCATGATTGAAGACAGGAAAGCGCCGGGCCTTGACGGTATACCCAATGAAGCTTAAAGGCTATTAAAATGAAACCAAACTACTCACTTTTGCTAGATAGAGTCCTTCCTCCATCATGAAAATGCTGAAGCTAAAGCTGTTATCTAAAGCTGGTAAACCTTTTCTAGAATCACCTATCTGCATGCCTTGGCCGAGCAAACGGCTGACTTGGCCGAACAAAAGACACGCAAAAAAAGCAGTACCTCAACTAATGCGCCCAATTCATTCGATTCAGTCATTGGGGGCCTAATGAAGAGGCGACAATCTGAGTACTTAATTCCTGGCTGCACTTAAGGGCAGCTATCTGAGACAAAGAAGGTTCTAGTACAATACGGAAGACAGACGCAAGGGATAAGTTGTCTCCACAGATATCTCACATCGTTCCATGGTAGGCCCGCTGCTATGGTACATCATGAACTTTTAATGATATCCTTAACATTCCAGGTGCTGAGAAGTTCCATCAGGTTACGATGACGACATAACACTGATCACACGCAGTAGGACGGGCGACAACAAAACCCCAGGTTTAGATGGCATCCCTAATAGGGCTTTGAAGCTGGCAGTGCAGGCTTTTTAGCTAGCATATTCGATGCATGCTTAAAAGAAGGAAACACAACAAGCCACCTGGAGACCCAGGATAATATCGTCCGATTTGCTTGTTGGATTCAATGGGAAGATGACGAAGAAGAGAAGATCTACAACATACCCTACCTTTCGTCGAACGTAGCAATAGCTTGCCGGAGCACCAAACTGGTTGTCGACGTGATGCAATAAGCATGGCTGTGAATTTGGCAAAAGGCGCATTGGTTTCTGGTGGCTGCTATTCCGTGCAGGCATTGGATGTCAAACATGCATTCAACTAGACCAACTGGAACCGAATTGAAAGGCCGTTGGCTGACATAGACGCTTAGCGGTATTTCACGAATCTAGTCGAAAATTACCTTTCAGAGAGGACTCTCTTGTATGGGACAGATGAGGGTTCCAAACGGTACTTTGTGACAGGGAGGAATACAACAGGGCTCGGTACTATTGTAGAATATCATGTATAATGGGGTGCTTGCTCTTCCTGCTACCATTGTCAGCTTTGCGGATGATCTAGCTGTAGTTGGTACAGCGTAACACCCTGAGGATGTGAATGGAAACAATGAAGGCGATAAAGCACTGGCAGGAAAGAACCGGGTTGACCTTGGTGGACGAGAAAACGGAACCGATCTTAATAACAAACTGAAGAAAAACGAAAACAGTGAAAGTAGAAGTTGGTGGATATACGGTCGTGTCAAAGTCAGCTACCAAATACCGAGGTGATAATTGACTCCAAACTGAGATTTTGGAAACAACTGCAGTATGCATGCCAAAAGAAAGCCAGTGCCCCCGTGGCACTTGCAAAAATATTGCCGAGGTTGCTTTTAGCCGAAGTGGTACAATCCGTTCTACTCTACTCGTCACTTGTGCGGACAGAGGCGCTTGTAAACTCTCATAAACGGAAGCAGGTTTAGCGGCTGATGGCTTTGAGAATTTCCACGTCTTTTAGAACCAAATCAGATGAGGCAGTACTGGTGGTGGCGGGCACGATCATATAAGGTGTATGGGGGAAGACAGAACGCAGGAATATGGTAAGGTCAGAGTCGAATGACCTCTGGCAACACAGATGGGATAAGTCTAAAGAGTTTCAGCGGACGCACAGGCTTATTTCCAACATCAGGAGACCAACTACCACATTACCCAGTTACCGTAGGCAGTATTTGTACCACTTTGAGTTGGATGATTCAGCAAATTGACCTAGATGGGGGGGATTCAGAGCATGCAATGTTTCACTACCCAAATTTCGCAATGGAGCTTGGATCCGGTATATTTAGTTATTGAGATGCTGAAGTCGAAGGAGAAGTGGCTTACGGTTTCCTCCGCAATCGTAAAAATACCGCTGGAGTTGCTGAGCGGGGAAAGATGGAGAAAAGCAGAAAGGAGCCGAAGGACGAGTGCCTAAGGGCAAACCCACCACGCTGAGTAATACCTACTCAAAGAGATGGTGGTGGTTTTTAGTGAAACTCACATAAGCCCGTTATACCTCCGTCATTTTTGCGGTAAAGATGGAGCGTACCTATCTTTCTAAGACCTTTCTCAAGAATCATAGAGGCCACAGCAGCTGCCTACATAGGTTTAAATTCGGCACCTCATCAAACAGTTCCAGCTTCCACGGTATCCAAGAATATCCTGGCACGTTTTCTTCCATTGACTGTGTCCATTTATGAAAGAAATTTGTCCGGAAAAGACAATAAATGGGACGGTAGCACTGGAAAGTATAGTTGCATGCAAGGGAAGCTAGTTGTAGTTTCATAAAGGGGAGAAAAGTAGTTTTGGAGAGGTTTTAATGTTTAAAACCCCACACGTTGGTAACATACATATATGTGAGTGTGTGACTCTGGAAAGAGTAAATCGATTTTACTAAGGCTCTATTTTTCAGTACACCATTATGAAGACAAGTACAAACGATCCAATCCCAGGAATTACTGAAATTTGGTTAACACAAGACTTCGGGTTTCGCAGATTATTAACCAATACAGTTCTCTATCTTGTTTTCAACTACTACGGAGGGGGGAGAAGATACTGCAACTTAAATTTTACTCCCCAGTCCGAAGGGATATCTCTAACGACTTTTCTATTGTACTAGTGAAACCAAGCTAACAATACCGACTACCCTCCCAAACACAGAGGTTTCCAAACACTAGTAATTCTTTCCAATTTTACTTAAATAAGGGTAGTGACCCCTTTGCCTTAATTGGCAATTCAATCGGCCGTCAAATGATCATATGCATAAATTCAACAATTCTTCAAAATCTATTCTACGTCATCAGGCCGGCTTGAAGTGATAAGCCTCGCCCAACAGGTCATGACCAAAAAATTATCATGATCTCTCGTATTTCATTAGTTCGTTGAAAAATGTGATTAGAATTGATTAAAAACAACCAAAAAGTAAAGGAAGACCATATTCAGCCTTCTTACATAGATTACTGCTTGAAATTTATAAAATATGCAAATGGTCTCACCTGACCTTAGTAGCGTTTGTTCGTATGTGGAGTCATGTTACCAAAAACTTTGAAAGGCAATGACAATGTCTGGTATAGGTGGCATAGGGAGAATAGGCTAGGGAATCAATTTGGAGCTAATCAGTTCCTTATAATCATGAGAAAGGTTAGAGGATAGTGTAAGCATGAAGTTAGTGTAATTACTACTTGAGATTGGAAGTCAGACCTTTGCTAGCAAACATCTACCAATCATTCAACAGTTGCCTACCCTAACCAGAGGAAACCATTCCGTAACCACAGCAGAAGCAGCAGCACTACCAGAAGATCTAAGGTCATAGACATTGGCTACAAAGTTGATTTCATGGAACCTTCTGAACAAGTACTAGCTATTAATAACTTCCAATGGTTACTTCTTGTTATTCGGAGATAAGCCATTCTTACACAAATCGCAGCACGAGAAACCTTGCTATACCAAGCTCAACATACATGTCTGCTTCGACTTCCGCCAAAACCGAGTACCAGCAATCATGTCTAACCTACCCGAGCCCACAGACCAACAACACCAACCGGCTCTTCAAAGATTTGATAAATCACTTAGTCTCGCATCTACATTGAACGTAAATTGTATTAATTACGAAAAAAGCCAACTGCCCACTTGAGTTAATTAAATTGAGTATGAAGACAAATCAGACAATTTATACGATAAGAAGCCTAGGCTCCGGCTCAAATGCCAGCCACACTTTGATTACGGATTATCGCTAAATGTATGAGTGAGTTATTATAATAAATAACGCACTATCTCCCGCAATAAATTGTCCAAATGGATTTCTTAAGCGCTAGATACGAGTATGTTACGATTCTTGGGCTGCATCTGCAACACCACACATGAAACTTACAGATTCAAAAGTAATTGATTTGGATTGATTATCTGCTGAAAGTTTGAACTATGACTCCCAGTTGCTCGTAGAGTGGCGGCTTGCTTCCAACATGGATGACGCTGCTGAGGGGCACAAACACTATTCGTAACGACACAAACCACAATATATTTTCGTAATTGAAAACCTTTTTTTTAACTTTTTTTGTCGGACTGATATGAATTAATATTTTACATGGACTGTAATAAAATTTTAACACACTTTCATGAAATACTCGCAACTGGTTGCCGAATCACCTTGAAAACACATTCTTTCCGTTTCAGTTGGCAAAAAGATCATCAAGTGCTGGGAACTCTCTGTTTTCAGCAATATTTAAATTTTTCGGACCCCGAGACAATACCGCATCAATTTGAATTTATTCTTTCAAGGTAACCGATTTTTCTGGGAATACTCCAACGACTTCCACGCAGAACACTATCTTTCCTCGGTGACCAAAATGTGGGAGAATAACGACTTTTCTGGTATTCCGAAGGGCGACCAAATAACCCAATGATTTATTCACTTAACACCGTGAGTGCGTTAACATAAAACACCGCCAAAGCCAACTTGATCGACCAATACCCGTCGCTAGACTGGTTCCATTGCAGTCTTATAACTTATAACAAAGCCAGTCTGAGAATTAAATTTGATTGCCCGCGGTCCGCGACTGTCCGTACTCTGTCTGCGGTCTGTTCGCTATACGAAAACGAGCCACCAGTAAGCCAGCCACCAAAGCAGTCTACTATCCTACTATGTAAGATACTAACTTATAGAGTGACTTGGAACAGCTGAAACTCCAACCATAAGCCGCTATTAAAACGTGGAGCTGTTGATCAAGCCTCTCAGATGCATAGATACGCAATTATAGATACTCCAAGTGCGACCCGAACGCCGACCATTTACTCCAGCACACTTTTATTACTAAAAATATTTTATGGTAAATAAGATTATACTCTCATTGCGCATGCAACCAATCGTGCGGAAAACTGAGTTTTCGGAAGAAAATATAAGTTGAGTTGAACGTTTCCAGATTTCTTATCTTGTTTTCTGAAAAGTGTAGTAATATTAACTGATATATGTACATAACAATATGAAGCTTTATAGTTGGTACATTCTAAATGTGGTGCCAAGGAAAATCGTTAGTTTCATGGGCTACACGCCTTCTCTCTTTGGAAAGTCGCACCGTGTCCTTAAAGAACTATTGTGTCCCTTTTGCTGGCTATAGTGTACCTAATAATCATAGTATCTCAAGCAAGCCTAATTGTTAGGAATTTTAGTATATTCTCTACTTCCAGATCTTTAAACTTTGTATCTGGTATTAAGTGTCCTCCCAGATGCCTCGAACTACTTTGCACAAGTGCCGGATATTGTCCCAGAACCAGAGGTTTCATATCACTCCGCGCAGAACCTGCAGGCAGTGTCCGTAGATATCCCTAGCTTCCCTAGGTGATAGTTTAGCCAACAGCGACCAGTGAGAATTCCCACTTTGATTCGAAGGTTCTTTTTGGTGAGGTTTAAGTAATCCTTTGTGCGCAGGGGTTCGTATCCCCCAATAAGCACTCTGGACTTCTCCATTCCTGGTAGGCCCGCCCAGTATAGTTCCCTCAACCGCTCCTCTTAATCCTTTAATGTCATAACCATGAAACCGTTTCCGATTCCACAGAAAGGTTCTGACCCGTGTAAAGGCGTCCCTGCTCCCTTTTTGGCTAGTTCGTCCGCTGCCTCATTGCCTTCCAACCTAACATGCCCTGGAACCCAGAGTATCCAGACCTTGTTGGACGAGCCGAGCGTGTTCAGTCTTTCAAGGCGTTCCCATACCAGTTTAGAGTTGACCTGGTTGAACGTGAGTGCCTTGGCTGTCAGTGATAATAGCAATGTTCTGCCCCCTGTAGTTCCTTTGGAGATTAAAGGGGGCACATATGTCTATGGCGTATATTTCCGCCTGGAATATGCTATTGTACATCCATCGGCTCCAAGTACATTTTCCTTGGACCTCCTCCTGCTGTGAATCAAGTAATCAGTTGCCTGTTTAAGCCGTATGCCCCAGCTACGCTCTCCCAGTTTGCCTTGTTGCTCCAACGTATTTCAAACTTCTTATCAAAATGAAACCTCGTTGTCATGTTATCCCTTGGTATCAGTAATTCGGGATACCTCCTAGAAAGAATATCAATCTTCCTTCAGTTTAGGCAGCTCCCCGCCTCATTGATACTCCCGGCCATTCTGAACATTGCCCTCCCTGCCTACATCTGTATGTGCAGATGGAGAGGGGTTAATCTCAAAAAGACCTCCAGGCATGCCGTTGGAAATGTCCTCATTGCCCACCTGATACACACGCAAGCCAATGTTTGGAGCTCCGGTAAATCCTTGGGTTGTGTGCTGAGTTCAGTTCTTTTTGCCCAGATTGCAGCCTTACTATTGCAGTGTATATCCAAAGTAATATCTTTGGGCTGCAACCTCAGTTTTTTCCTGCTATGGAGCTACAAGTCATCAGAGCCTTCGTTGCCTTCCGACATGTGTCTTCCAGAGTAATTTTTGGTCTAACGTAATTCCCAAATGTTTGACCTCTGTTTCTCGGTTGACCTACATATCATGTAATCTTATGGCTCTAAGCTGATGAGGCTTACGTCTCTTAGTGAATGGTGGTTTTGGCTGGATTGATTTGCAGTCCCACCTTCCTGTACCGGGCACTAGTGACCCTTAGTCCAGTTTGGATTCTATCACATAGGATATCCTCATATTTGCCCCTACGGATTAAAACAATACCGTCCGCGCAACCCTTGACCTGTATTCCAGTATTTATTAGCACTTCCAGGAGTTCGTTAACTACCATACTCCACATAAGCGGCGATAGTACCCCACCCTGTGAACAACCTTGACTAGTATTTATGACAATAGAATTTGTACGTGTCGGTACTTCTATTTGCCTGCTTTCTAGCATTTTGCCCATCCAGAATGCCAGAGTGTTTCCCACTCCCTTGCGGATCAGGACATCTTGTATCTCTGTGTGTGATGTGTTGTCAAATGCTTCTTCGATATCCAAACACGCACACAGTGTTATTTCTTTTATTTCTATCCAGTAGTACATCCGCCAGCTGATACAGAGCAGTTTCAGTTGACCGTTCTGCCCGGTGAACGTGTTGACACTGATGTAGGGGATTACGTTTTAGAACGTTAGTTCTATTATAATATAGTTGTCTATGACCTTCTTCACCGTTTTGAGTACGAACGACGTTAGGCAAATTGGTCTGAAAGATTTAGGGTGAAAAGGATCCTTTTTACCCGTTTTCGGAATAAAGACCACTTTTGTTCGTCTCCATGCCCTTGCTATATATCCCAGGGCTGTGCTGTCCCATACCGCCCTCAGAAGAGATTCTAAGATGATTCCTAGGCCCTGGGCCCTGGGCCCTGGGAAAATGCCGTCTACTCCAGGTGATTTGAGTAGTTTAAAAGTTCCCACTGCCCACCTTCTAGCTTCTAGCTTCTGAGCATACCCCTTTTGCTAGTTTCCATTTCTCCTTTATTTCCCCCTTTTTTCCCTGTTGGGGTGTCAGGTAGAATGTTTTCGCCTTCCGCCGTGGGGTAGAATCCCGGAAAATCAGTTGAGAAGCAGGTGTACTCTGTCCTCCTCATTCTCGGCTGTTCGATCCCTTAACAGAATTCCCTGAAGCTGTTCCGTTTTGCTTCCTAATCGCGTTGCCATACGCAGTCAGTGTATTTTTGTACCTCAGCCATTCCCCGGTTTGTTTTTCCTGGTTGAAGAGTTTTCGTATCTCTATTCTCATTCCGGCCAGGTTCCTGTTCCACCATGATATATCCTTTGATGACTTAACTTAGTCGAACAGCTGGCCTCATATGCGTCATTGATGACTGTGTTGAGGTTTTCCACCACTGTTTCTTGTTCCATTTCGCTCCTGATGTCACCGCCCCCTTAAAGGTGCGCCATGTTGTTGCTCAGGTCCATTGCATAGGATTTCCAATCTGTTCTCCTAGGATCCCTCATTATTCTTTTTACTACAGGGTTAACCTTATTCTGTCATCAGACATAGAGGGCTCATCCGACACCCTCCAATTCCTGACCAGCCCGTTCATTAGAGAATTTCCTGGATTTGTGTCTAATATCTAATCTAGTGCTGGTCACAAATGTTGGAGGGTTCCCTAAGTTATATATTTCTAACTTATTGCTTAGAATAAGTTCAAGAAGGTATTCACCTCTTGGATTGGTGTCGCTGCTTCCCCCGACTTCGTGATGAGCGTTGACAGCACAGCTGAGGAGAAGTGATAACGCCCTCTTCTCACAGTACTTCACCAGTTTAGCGACTTGTTCCGGTGGAATGATACCGATACCACGACTGCCTCTCGCGTGCTCCTCCCGGCTTCCAATGAGACTTAGATAGCCGCAAGGTCCCGGTCAGGAACTTTAAAAGATATATATATTGTAAATTTCGTTTAAGAATTATGCAAGCTCTTGGTTTTCACAGGAGGAGTCCCAAATTACCTGCATGCTTCCTCCTTGCAGACCGCGAATCTGCCCCCGGTACACCCAGGGCTCCTGACCCAGCACTATTTCAATGTTCTCCTTGAAACTTGCCCTTGCAATTACCGCTGATGCAGCTTTCGCATGACGGAAATTTGTTTGGGCTATTTTATTGCTGGCCATTTGCTCCGTTATTGTTTGAATTTTCTTTCCACTGTCGGAGTATCGCGCTCCTCCTTCGGCATGGCGCTTTCCTGCCCGTCTCTGCCCACCTTGGGTCCTAGAATTCGTTGGTCTGAATCGTTTAGCTTCTGCTATTCACTGAGCAGCAATCTACTTCCATGGTTGATTCAGTCCTTTCCGCCTCTATGGCTTCCGAGACTTCTACGGAGACCCCGGTATGATTTTCACCCGGTGTCTCCTCTAAGGTCTCTTTCCTCGGCTTTTCCCTGTGCACATGCACGGGTATGTTGCCAAATCGATAGTTGATATGCCAACTCCGACGTTTGATTACCTCCAAGGATCGGTCATCTATCCCGATCGTGAGGATCATATACATATAACGCCCTAGTCAAGCCATTTTTAATCAGGCTAAGTTGCCTCGGAAACCAATTGCCATATTTTTGCATATCTTCCACCATACAACCCTTTTTTGGTGGCCTCCGAAGTCTGCATTGAAACCGCCGTTCAACCTTCTTCTCACCTCCATGGACCTTAAACGATTGAAGATAGTGTGTTCCAGGCTCTCCGATGTAGCAGCGCATCCAGGACAGTCGGAAAACTCATCTAGGGCGAAGTGATGCAAATACTTCCTATTATCACTAAGTTCGTAAGGATCTGTGTCAGATTGTAATTCATGTCTGAATACATGGGATCAGGGTCCTTTTTCGGAATCATCCCACCGTTGCCGCTATCTTAAATACAATTCCTTCCTATTGGAAGGTAGGGAACCTCAGAGGCCGTGCCTCAATAAACAATTGAGGCAGAGAAGCAAGAATCGAGAGATCGGAGATTTACGGCTAAACGTGCGCAATCGAACTGTCGTTTTTTTTTTTATTTTTCAGATTTTAGCTCGCGTTTTGGTTTATCTAGTTAGGCTTACTCGAATCCCCTTTGTTTGTTTGATGACTTGCATCGTCCGGTGCGGACTCAAATCCTGTGCTTCGCTTCGCTATAATGAGCGAAGGTAGATGTAATTCTTCTGGTCAAGTCGACCGGTTCTCGTCCCTGCCTCCTTGGGTTAGGCCTATTAGGTCGCTGGAAATCAGGTTCTGACTCGTGCATGCTCTTTCTGTGGAGGATACATACTCTAGGAATGCTGCGGCTCAGAAAGGTATGCATGCTCTTTCTGTGGAGGATACATACTCTAGGAATGCTCCTGGAATAAATAGTAATATGTATTACCTTTCGATCCTTTGATTATTCAGCCTCCCCTGATTTGGAGCTCTTGTACTTACACAATGTCGAGGTCTTCCTGTCAGTGAAAGACAATAGGTTTGGGGAGAGAGACTTCGAATCCTGAAAATTTATCGACGCTACCCTTAGCATCGTCCACATCAGGATGTCGACATTCATTTTCTGGCTAGTTGGTGGCGTCAATTGATTTTGCTTCCTGATTCGGAATCACACTTTGGAGTCGGCCTTTCCCAGTGCACTTTCCATTTGTGCGGAGTTGGAAAAGTTGGCTAGCTGCCTAGGACTACGCCATCACCACCCACTCGGCTATGGAAACCTGGGATTTTCAAGGCGCACAGATTGGGAGGGCCTGTCCTTATCCATGCAAATGTTGAGCAACCAGATGCCAGTAATCAATCTCCTGGTAATTAAGTCGTCTGGGATAATATTGAGCTCCATACCTTCGAAAGTTTTGTAGATCTTAGCGTGAAAATCTCTAATGAAGTGATCTTCGTACGTGGTACCCTGGAGCCACTGGAAAGAAATCCAAGCGGAAAATATACCCAAATTGTTCCTCCTCGTCGTCCATCAGATGCTTGATGAGCATCTCGACGACAGTTAGTTATTTTTCCTCTTCTTCGCTGGCAATATTCCTGTAGGTCCATGCTCCTAAAGGAGCCTCTGACATTGACAGTTTCAGGGCATGAGCGCTGTAGTTGGCACTTAGTACAAAACGTCCAGTTCCAGTGGCTTACAGACTGGAAACCGTTAGTCCGTCTGACACTTTGCTGCCGTAAGAACCTGCAATTGATTCTAGCATAGTGCTGCCACGGTTGCTCCTAGGTGCATGAAAACTGTCTTCTGGCTGGATGCCCGCAGCTCGACTTCCAATGATGTGGCTGATATTCACACCTTTTCTTCTACTATCGCCAACAGTTCATTTCTTGCCGAATTTCCGTCTCTTGGTCCCATGAGTAATCCGAGGAAAATGCCCATTCTGGTTAACCCAGCCACCAGGATAAAGGTCTTAATTAAAACTGTCCTAGGCATTCAGAGTCCATTTGCTAGAGACGAACCTTCCCCTTAGCCACGCAGTCCTTGCTATGTGCTATTTTACCTTGGCTTGGGGTCCTATTTACAACTTTTGTGCATGGAGGACGATCTTCGAGGTGTTGTTTCGGTTCATCCCTCGCCAGATTCGCGTTTCCTTAGCAGACAAACAAATCCCCACCGATTAGATAAGCCTGTGGCGTGACAGGATTCGCGGCATTCGAAATTTATTTCAAATGTTGCGAATACCAGCGGACAGATGACGTCACCGGCGCTCTCCACTCAGTTTAGACCTCGCTACAGGAGTGAAGAGGAGAGTAGGTGACGAGTAATGTCATATTTTTCTGACATCTTCTATCTTTCGGTTCTCATTTTTTTCTCCTTCGCAAAATATGACGTTTCTCGTCACCTACTCTGCTCTTCACTCTTGTAGCGAGGTCTAAACTGAGTGGAGAGCGCCAGTGACGTCATCTATCCGCTGGTATTCACAACATTTGAAATAAATTTCGAATGCCGCGAATCCTGCCGCGCCACATCACTCCGCCCCCAGATGAAACCGAGGGGTTTCAGCGACTGAATCCGGAACTGTGTTCCCCATCAATCCTTGAAGCGAACGCGCCGTTGTTTAGGGGTGCACATGGGCTTCAGCCTGGACAGGGAAACCGCCTTTTTGTGTCCACCGATCTCGAGCTGGAAGAAATGCTCTCCCCGTTCGAGAACGCGGTACGGGCCTTCATAAGGAGGCTACAGCGGCTTCCGGACGGCATTCGTCCTGACCAGGACGTGCGTACACGTGTCCAATTCCTTGGGCGCACAGACAGGTGCGGACGAGTGTTAGGTGGGAGGAGTGGCCTTGATGCGTTGGAGATTGTCTCTCAGCAGACGCAACAACCCCGACTCTGTGAGACCCGATCTCTTGTCGAAGACCGGATCACTTGGGAGTCTCGGGTTCTCCCCGTATACCAGCTCCGCGGGGCTGGCAGCAAATTCCTCTCGGCGTGTTGTACGTAGGCCGAGTAGGACGAGAGGCAAGACTTGGGTCCAGGACGGATCGTCGCTCGCCATAATGGCGGCTTTCAGCGTCCGGTGCCAACGTTCTAGCATCCCATTGGATTGCGGATGGTATACAGTAGTCTGCTGGCGTTTAAACCCTAGGAGTTTGCCTAACTCCGAGAAAAGGGTGGACTCAAATTGCATTCCCTGGTCAGTGATGACCACTGCAGGGACGCCAAAGCGAGGTGTCCACTTTCGACAGAGGGCTTCGGCACAAGATTGCGCCGTAATGTCTTTCAGAGGTATTGCCTCAAGCCTATTCACAACTCAGCACTACATACGGAAATCGTGCCGAAGATTCCCAATTATGCAACCTTAACCTGAAGCATAATCATATGAGGTGGCCACCTGCTTGCTTCCTGTCATGCAAGTCCATGAGTTCCGAATCCACTTTTCCCTTGCGAAGGATATCTACAGAGGACACACTTCCCTTCTCGGAAATAATTATTATTTCCGGGTGGATCTTCCTGGATCTGTCTTTTTCCACTCTTTTCTATATTATTCCCTAAAACCAATTACTCAGAAAATATATAGGAAACCATTAAACATTTATCATACCGAAAATTGCGATCGCATCTATTGAACGTTTTTACCCAAAGATACAATCTTTATTGCAATAAGCTACCTTCCGAAATAAAATTCACAGAGATTAAATTTAAATCTGCTGATGACGAACTACTACTGATATCGCTCTACAGCGTTTGCTCCTGCGCGAATATTTTATGGCTTCCCCTTAATTCTTGGTTCTATTCGTTTACAAATTTATAATTGATGTCACCGACAACAAACTTTTTCGTCAGTTATTCTTCAAAAAATCTTATCAAAGCAAGATATTGTTACATCCTAGACACTTCAAAAGGATGTATTTGCATATTACCTAATAAAACGTTGATGGTAAGTGGATTTCTCAATAAGACCCCAGATTACAGACGAAATCTCTTATTTTGTTCCAGCTGAGATCACTTCACCAAAATAATACGAAATCTGGTCAAACGTTAATATCAACAACTAATGGAATCCGACGATGTGAAACAAATCAAGTTTGTCAAACTCGTCTTTAGTGTTTTGGTTTTTGTATTTAATCATGGCAAGGTATAGAAACCGCTGCACTTTGATTTTTACTGGTAAATGACCATTGTTCCTTCTAGGAGACATCACCGCAACCCGGTTCACATTGACTACTCTTCCGAGATTTCGACGACATTCCTATGATGAAAGAGATTTAATCAATTCGCGTTACTATCAAGCAAACTAGTTTCAATTAATCTGCAAACTGATCAATGGGTCTTTTACCACTTGGAGAATTCTGCATTAATAATTCATTATCGGAATCTGAATCGTTTCCTTTGACTTTCGAACTACCATTCATGGTGGTTCTATTATTCAGAATTTCTGGTTGACCTATGAGAGGCTCAAGGTTAGAAGAAAATGAAAGATTTCAGTTGAATAGGAAGCTCCGTCAGATTGACGAAACTTAGTCGGGACCCACGTCAATCCTGAATTTACCCTTAAAAAAATAAGCACCACGAAGTGCCCCTAAACTCCAAAGATATGGAAAAAGTTCAGTTTTTTCAGCCCCCAGATTGTATGTTCGTAAATGATATTTATCAGGCAAAACTAATGTTGCAAACTCACCAACAAAGAAATTTTTGTATCCGACACTGGGTTCGCGACATCTCATGAAAAACCCTCAAATATTATAAAGTTTTCCCAAACTAAAAGCTGTCCAAACGAAAGAGTAACAACAGCCACTCATCTCTGATCAGCGACATTTTCTCTCCACACCAACCAAAACTGTGTCTACCTCACAGAACTAGGCAATTTAGGGCGGATGCCATGTGTCCCAGAATGGGATTGCTCTGAGGCATGTTTTAGTTTGGGAAAAAAGAAACCATCAGAACTGAGACCAGACGAATATGAACTTGGGAAACCATGGGGATATCTTTTAGGCCAAAAACCTAATATGCCTGTCATGGGAAGGTATCATGATGAAATGCCAATGGGCGTCTGACAACGACATACCTGTAAAAAGCTCGGTTGACAATTTGCCCTGGAAGTAATCATTTCTTGTGAACGATTCCCATATTGCCAAAGAAACTGACAACTGACAATTGAGTTGATCATTCAAGTCTGTCTCCACCGAGAAGATATCTTAGTGTACCACTTCTGACTTTGCGATAATTTTCTCAGGGTTATATTCGAAAATTCATAATTCATCCGTTGTGATAACACAACTGAAATGGAATGTTTGAACAACTTGCGCAGACGATCAAAGCACACCTTTTTCAGTAGTCCTTCCGTTCAGTTATTAGGTTTGCGGATGCCAAGGACTTGGCTTTTTCCCCACACGGAGAAGGTGCTGATAGGGCCCCAAGCCAAGGTCGAGCAGCATACGCGAGGGTTGCGTAGCCAATGGGGAGCTTGGTCTTTAATATGCGAACTTTGAATACCCTGGGCACCTTCACTTTCAAATAAGACCCTTACCCTGGCGGCCGGGCCAGCCAGGGTGGACATTCTTCCCGAACTACTCGCGGGACCAAGACATGGACTCAATTTTTTAAAAACAAAAAAAAACGATAGATGAAAAGTGGGTGATGCCAGACGCATCATCGGAGGACCAGCTGCTGGCCTCCAGCCAGGGGACAGTACCCGTCGAGAGCAGCGCACTCGGTGCCAGTCGAAACACGTAGCACGATTGTTGAGGAATACAATAGCAAACGCCTGGCAGACGAACAGAAGGCGAAGCCCATCGCTCTAAAACGCAATCGATCTCAAGATGAGGTCGAGCAAGATCACAGGCGGAGTAGAGTAGGCGAGAGCTCAGACACTAACCAACATCCGAAGAAAATTGCGCAGTAACAGTCAGCCGACGGACCAGGAACTGCGAAACCCTTCAGCGACGTGGCCAGGAGCCACTTACGTGTCGCGCTGGCGGATGGTAATTCTGATAGCGGCAAGCTAATGCCGCAGGTGTGGACCAGTGTTGAGGCCAGGCTGTCGGGGATGGTCTTTGAGCATCTCCTGGACACCGAAGGCAAACACGCGGGAGTTATCCCCTGCTTTGATTCCTCTCAGATGATCCGTGGGTTCCACGTTATAGCTTGCGTGGACCAGTTCTCTAGGGACTTTTTCGATTTGTGCATTGCTAAGATCAGCGACGCCTGGGAGGGCGTAAAGTTCAAGGTCATCCCCTACAACAAGATTCCCAGGAGACCGGTCGCTCGCATCCGGTTGCCGAAGATCCGCATGGATAAGGACAAGCTCGTCCAAATCCTGCGCCTTCAAAACTCCGGGATTCCCATGGACGACTGGGCTGTTATCAAGGAGGAGGAACTTCAAACAAATAGCCAAACTTTACTACTCCGTATAAACGAAGAGCGCCTGGAGGCACTGAAAAAGGCCGACTATAAAGTGCGGTTTGGAGTCAGAAACGCAAAGGTAAAAGTGTTCCGCCCCGCAAAACCGGACGACGACCTAGATCCAATCGACGCCGCCAACGAGTTGTTGGAGGAGATGATGATCGACGATCCGATGGGGACTGACGAAACCCCCACGCAAGCAGATCATGCTGAGGGTAACGCAGATAAATCTGTACCACTCGAAGTGCGCCTCGGTTAATCTGCTTGTCTTCCTCTTAGAGGAAGCATTCGATACCGCCTTTAAAGTCTCGTGCCCTACTAACTACAGCAAAAAGACACTGCTACCATGGTGGAGTGAAGATATCTCCAACCTCAGCAAGCTGACCATGAAATCTTCAATATCGGCTACAAGCCAAAATATTGGCAGGCATACAAGGACTGCCTGAAGAAGTTCAAGTCGGCCATCAGGACGGCCAAAAGGCGGTCTTGGTTGGACTATTGTCAGAACGCCGAAAGCACCAGTTAAGCCACGAGACTCTGTAAGATTCTGTCTAAGGAATATAAGAACCCATCCTTTCTTAAAAAGTCGGAAGGCTCCTGGACGAAATCTTCAAGCGAAACCTTGGAGCTGCTGGTTCAATCGCACTTTCCCGCCAGTGAGGAGGACTGTGAGTCAGAACCTTGCTTGGAGGGTTTGCGGTCACCGAGACTATCAAATCGGTAATTACCAAGGATAAGATCGGCTGGGAGATCAGCTTCTCTGCATATAAATCTCCAGGGCCAGATGGCATAATGTCAGTCATGCTACAGAAGCAGCATGAAAGGGTTGTGTCGTGGCTTGTTGAGATTTACCGGAGCTACATCTCTTTAGGATACGTACCACAGTCCTGGAGCCGCGCACAAGTAGTTTTCATACCGAAAGGGGGTTGGCGCGGTCATGAGTCCGCGAAGACTTTCGATGGACCAGCCTGACCTCGTTCGTCCTCAAGACCCCAGAGCGCGTCCTGGACATTCACTTAAGGACGATTATGAAGAGAACGCCTTTCTCTAACTCCCAGCATGCCTACCTCACAGGAAAATCCACAGAAACCGACCTCCACGAGGTAATTGGCACGATTGAGCGGTCGCTGCAGTACAACCAGTATACCCTAGCTGCCTTTTTGGATATAGAGTGAGCTTTTAACAACGGTAGTACCAACGCCATCAAGGAAGCATTTACCGGTATACTGGATTGGAGTGGTGTCTCACGCATTGAATTATATCCATGCTAGGTACCAGGATAATCCAGTCGGATCTGGGAGGCAACCACTTGACCAGAGCTGTGAACAGAGGCACGCCCCAGGGTGACGCCATCTCACCGGTGCCCTGATAAATAGTAATGGACGAAACTTTACGTACATTGGACAGCAGCGGGGTACAGGTGGTGGCGTATGCCGACGACTTGGTGATATTAGTATCAGAGATGTCTCTGTCCATTATGAGCTACATCATGGAAGGAGCGTTGCGTAAGGTGTGTCTGGGACCGCAAGATGCGGACTCAGCATAAACCCAACAAAAACGCAACTGATGCTATTCACCACCAAGGATACCTGAATTCCATCTACCATGGTTGAATGAACAACGATCGGTTCTTTCCTAAATCTAATAAAGTATCTGGGTGCAATCTTGGATCCAAAGCTAAATTGGAAATTGAACATAGAACTGAGGGAAGGCCTGGATGTACACCTCTGTAGTGCGTCCGATCCTAACGTACGGCTCTATTGTATGGTGGCAGACTTTGAGAAAAAAATACAATAGGATGAAGCTTAATATGAGGCAGCGAAGTCTTGCGGCCACAGCAACATCCTAGACGAAGTACCGGGGGAAATCTGAGCTTTCCCCATGGACTATGCCACACGCAAGCTAAGCTTCATGAGAAACTTTGCTGTGAACTTTCCACCCAGGGCAAAGTGGAAGACCGGCGGCATGTTGCAAGGTTATGACTCAGTATTCTTTACCGACGGATCAAAGATGGTCTGTGGAGTCGGCGCGGGGGTTTTCTCGAGTACATACAATGTATCCAAGTTGTACGGTCCCCCAGGTTTCGCCAATGTATTCCAGGCGGAAGTACTGACGATATTGAAAGTCTGTCGATGCCTGGAACGAGATTCGAGCCCCAAGCGTAACGTAGCCATTCTGACCGACAGCCAAGCGGCCATCAACGCCTTATAGTCAGCGACGACATCTTCCAGGCTGGTGGGGCAGTACAGAGACGTGCTGAACCGTCTGGGCGGCCCAGTTCTAGCTAGAGTCAGGCTACGGAAACTAGATAGACCATTCTTTGGGGACCTCAGGGAGATTTCTAGCTGCAGGGTGGGAGGGCTACTTTCCTTCGTCAATGCTACGGCCTCGCGCTGAAGATCCGAGCCGGATAGACTCTGCCTCCCTGCATCCATAACAGCAGTCACGGTCTTAGGAGTTTGTGGCATCAAAACGGCGCACCACAGCGCTAATTGGGAACCTCGGAGCGGCCACTGATACTTACCCTATCGACCCTTGCTCATGGCTGTGTATAGTTTTCTCCATCTCTATTTCTGTCTCTATCATAGACGACCTTAAAGTCGATGTTAAAATGGTGCAACTGATGTCGATATTCCAACAGTTTTTCCATCGCTTGCCGCACAGAGAACATCTGATCTGTTGCTGATTTGCCTGGAGTAAAGCCTCTTTGGTATGAGCAAGATAGCGGAGAATATCTTATAGATGGTATTCAGCAACGTGGTACCCCTATAATTGTTGCACTGCGTGATATCTTCCTTTTCCTTCCTGTATGGGACAGACAATGCCTCGTTGCCAGTCGTCAGGTATTGATTCGCTGTCCCGCACCTTGATCATAAGTTGATGAACCACTTGGTGTAATTGGTCGAATCCATATTTAACCAATTCGGCTGTAATTCCATCGGCTCCTGGCGACTTATGATTTTTAAGCCGATGAATTGCAAAGACTGTTTCTTCTGTACTTGGTGATAGCAGTATTTGTCTGCCGTCTTCAGTTAGGGGAACCTCCAACTCGCCGATGTTGTAGTTGTTCAGTAGTTCATCAAAGTACTCAACCCATTGCTCTAATATGCCCATTCTGTTGGAAATCAGATTTCCCTCTTTGTCTCGGCAGGATGGACATCGAGGTTTGCGAGGCTTCATCCTGCTGACTTGTTGGTAAAACTTCCGCGCCTGGTGCGGTTGCTCTCTGCACTTTTCAAGTTCACAGACTTGTTGGTTCTCCCAGGCTTCCCATTTCCGTCTGCGAAGTCGCTTCTACGCTCGCCGAAGTTCGTGATAAGTCTTTGCGCGTGTCCGCGTCCTTTGAGAATGCAACATTACTCGGTATTCTTCCGTTCTTCCGTTCTGTTGCTAGTTTACATTCATCGTCGAACCAGCCGTTCCAACTCCTTTTGCGGCTGAGGCCAAGTATGTTTGTAGCCAACATATTAAATAGTAATATATTATGTAATTTTAATTACATATTACACACCCTCCTTCACAGCGATGAGGAAGGAACAGTACCGCCTGAGCCACTCGATCGTGTTTTCGTCGTCAAAGTTTAGCCGTAACATTTTACGGTATACACCTATCAACTTAAAGCGGACCTTAATGAGGATGAAGAGAGTTTACTCTTTTGCCTGGAGGTGGTTTGCCGGAGGCAGTTTGTCCGAGGGCTGTTTGCTGTCCGAAGAAAGATGCTTACCCGTGGACAAAACTTTAGCCTAAACAGGTAGCGCCGATTGAAGCCCGGAGTCAAGAGTGCTGAAAGAAGGGGCCTACTTCGGTTCTTCCGTTAAGGGCTGGTTCCCAGTCGGATTGGTTCCCACTAGCATAAGTGGAGAATCTGAGTTTAAACTCAAGTTCTCCATAGATGAGCTTAGATCACCACTGGCTACCTAGAGCATATTCCTTATTGAGCTCCGTCACCACGACAAGATAGATCATCGTCGCAGGAAGTCTAGATAGATAGTGTGGTGGTCACTGTGCGTGCACGCCACAATCTCGCGCCAGATTTTCCTCTTCGTCAAGGAGATACTAACGTATATTAGGTAGACATAAAGGACAGCATCCCTACCACCACATGGTTCCAAGACTTTAAATATCACGAAGGCAAAATGTGCTGATCACATATTTCCATCCACTAATATTTTGAATTATGGCAAAAAGATAGAAAAGTTTTAGTTCGCTCCCAATCTACCCCTTTCGAACCAACCCAACCTGCAGGCATCTCCCATGGGGCTCGTCTAATCCACGTTCCTATTTTCAATCTACATTACAGATCTCTCGATCCTGAGATTGTGTACCAATAAAACAACCCGGTATCTGCTTTTGCCATTCAAAACCTGTAAAAATACAACAATTCTCGTCTTCAATGCGTCATCATCAGCCATTCTATGAGTAACATCGAATTAACATTTACATGAGGGTACTAGTCAGGTAACTATAACTGAATTGATTAAAAGATTGAAGTGGCTACGGAAAAGTCACTGTCATAGAAGTATCGGTTCTACTGTTAACTACGAGACCCATTTTGGAGCTAAGAACTAAGAAGTTGGTCATACTGGAGTTACTCCGCTCAATAGTGCTTTTCGATATATCCTGAGGAGGGTTGAAACAAACTGTCCAGAAGGAGCATTGTTGGCACGTGGGCATGTTTGATACATAGTGGATTTAGGGCAAACCAATTCTCTATCTGAGCATGCACGGAAATATTCCTCGCACTGCAAAACTTAACAATATCTTACTTTCGACATCCAGATATAAGATAGAGGTACGACTATCCAAACGTACTTCCGAAAATCGTAATCTGGAAAACAAACAGCAAATTCAAAAGGATGTTTATACACACGCTTCCCTCTGTGCAAGCGTGCATTGTTTTTTCTGCAAAAATACACAGAAAATTATAAAACATGAAAAATTGAGGCCACGGAAGGAAGCAGAACGAAATTAGCTGACCACGTTTCTCTGGAAAACCAAAACTATGTCAACTACTTTCCTCTCTTTGTAGCTTCGACATATGTATTTACATATTGATGTTCCGGCGAATGTGCATATATGAACTAGCGTGTTTGCTAATGCATACATAATTGCAATCAAAAAACTAATAGTACTTGGCGGGGAACAGTGCTGAATTGCAATTCAAAGGGCAGGGCCCAGATTAGCAAACTTGGAATATGTATTGCGCGAGCGATGATTACGGAATGAATTGCAACTGATGCGATTTAGAATTAGAGATTCTAAGTGAACCAGAACCCGTGCTGAGTTCTGCAATCAAATCATTGTTCTAAGAATCTACGCAGATCGAACCAGCATTCGCATTCCTGCCTCCAAGATCTTCGCCAGCAGCGAGTCAGTCTCAAGCACTTGCAAAGATCACTGCACCGAGAAAATGCACTCCGCTAACCTTTTATTTAGCGTAAATCTTATTATTACCTTGAGTGCAAGCGAAACTCTAGCTAGAACGTCTCTAGAGTGCAATGGCATTTCGAAACGAGTTTTTAATCATAGCCCGCCTGCCTATTCCTTGCATTGTCCGCACTGGATGCACTCATGAGCGTAAATATGGACAAACACACATAATACGGGCACTCACTGTATGAAGTGCATGAGTATCTCGGAAACTTTCTGATGTTGCAATCTTAGCATCATCGAACGTGCCATTAACCCAACAATATCTTTCTATCAGCCAACACACAATGAACAGACAACATGACACTGTCGGTGTTTTGTAGCGACAAAAGATTCTGTAACGAACTGAAATGGATTATTAGAATACAAAAGAGTATGACTGGCGATCCGTAATTGTTGTGAGAAAAAAGATGAATTTCTGAATTAACTTTATGGGTCGAGCGTCGGGGATGGAGCAATATCTAATAAAAATATTTCCCGGGTACCAATTTGTTTGTTTACGGAACATCTGGTGGTGCAACAATAACTTCTTCCATCCTGTAGTATTTATTTGCTGTATCTATATTTGCTAGTCCACCGATGTTTCTTATCTATGGGTGATTCCATGATACGCAATTCACCTGCTTCCTTTTCTAAGAGTTTGCAAGCGTCTTTGCCCACACAAGTGGCGCATAAATCCGGACGAAGCGCACCACTCCAACTGTAAGCAATCTCCAACCGTGTTTCGGCCAGCCAATATTCGTCAACATTTTTAAAAGTGCGTTGTTAAGACTGCTTCTGCTTTCTCATCCGCCAAGGTCAACCCCGCCCTTCTTAGGCTTTACCGCTCTCATTGGCCGCCTCCCGTAGACAACTATAGTCAGGCCATCCGCAAAGCCGACGATGGTAGTCTCTTCTGAAGCACCGAGCCATGTGATACCCTCGACGTGATGACGCGCTCTTTAGGGCCCTCATCCATCCCATACCAAAAAGGCCTCGCAGAGAGATAATTCTCGACTAAACTCGCGAAATATCCAGGAACACCTATGTCAGCCAACGTCCTTTGATTCGATTCCAATCGACGAAGTTGCATACATTTTTGACATTCAATGTCAACACAGCATAACAGGCGCTTGAACTCAGCGTCTTTTGCCAAATTCACCACCATGCACCCACCGTAGAATGGGTGGACCAGAGCCTATATTGAGGCTCCAACAAGCCAATGATTTCCTCCATCGTCTTTAACATTGTATCCAACAGGCAGATCAAACTAGAAGATTCTGAATTTTCAGGTAGCTTATTGGCTTTTGGGAAGCAACACCAATTTTTCCTTTTGCCACTGTGCAGGAAACATTCCTTCTTTTAGGCACGCTTCGAAGGTGTCTTCACTGCCAACTTCAAAACTCTCTTGATAGCAACCAAACTTCAGTCCTTATTGTTGCTGATCCTACTACTTCCAGCAATTCCTTCTCGGTAACTGGAAGTATCAGGTACTCATTGAGTTGGACCAGCATTGCTTTCCGCTGTGTTCATGGCGAGGGAACAGAGTGGCAGAAATCTCTTTTCGAAGGTGATTTTCGCAGCCTCTTCATTAATACCCTGTAGAGCACAGCTCAAGAGCTTATATGGGCATGGACGCTGTTTATGTTTTATGTCCTGCAGTTATTATGTTCTGCAGAATGCCGCTTTTATCGGTCCAACTGTAGTCCGTGCGTCTCCTGTGGTTCGTTACTACAAGGGCTTCCTCTATGCCTCTGGTAAAATCACCTTGCCCAGAAACATGCGACTCGCAAAGTTGTGATTTCGTTGCACCACCTGTAGTTGAGTTGCCTACTGTGGAGCATGCTTGCGTCACCCATTGGAGGATTTGGGTGACTTTTTCTTTGACCATGCACCCAAACATATGCCGGGTCCGTCTACCTGG
Source organism: Hermetia illucens (assembly GCF_905115235.1). NCBI lineage: Eukaryota > Metazoa > Arthropoda > Insecta > Diptera > Stratiomyidae > Hermetia > Hermetia illucens. Next base: position 21,472,637 of record NC_051851.1, on the reverse strand, counting down.
GCAGCTCACCCGGTATTCTTTTTCGAGTTCGGTCCGTCCTTGAATTTCGATGCAGATTACCTGGTCCCTGTAAGTATAATCCACTCTGCCTTCCAAAGCAACTCTACTGGCTGAAGCGACGCTCACGCATGTCAGGTCCACTTTAGATATTTGCCAGTTCCACATTCGCTGTCCGGCTGCTCCATTCAGGAGTCCACACGTTAAACTACAGTGCTATGACTTTCCCCCCACGCCCTCTCGCGCCAGCAACCAGAGCGTGCAACATCTGCTCATACTCGGTATGTATAGCACTGGATGGAGCATAGCAGCTATATATGTGAATTTCTTTCACTTTCACTCTGAAGAATCAATTCTCCTCATGCTCCATTATTTCCTGGAAGGCTTATCCTCTGGTAGCAATGCCACCAATGTGATTTCCATATGGCTCACTAATTACGGCCACATCGATATTTTTCTCGCGGATGGTTTGCGAGAGTAGGTCCTGCACTACCTGGCAGTGGTTGAGGTTGAGTACTATGAACTTTATTTACCATTTGGTCACTCTTTTCTGTATTCCGAGAACCTTATGCTGCATGCCACGTGTCACACCCTCCTTCTATTTCCCCAGGGAGCAATTTGAGTCAACTCCACAGTCACTTGTACTTTTTCCTAAGCCTTACTGTACGCCAACCCGATGCCTCTTATCATTGCCCTTACATTCTAACGAATATTCCGGCATGCCATGATGAATTCGCAGAGATCCATGATCTTATCATCCAGTGCAATAAAAGCAGCTTCTGATTGGTCGCCGGGTGATTTGGCGTCAAAGTTTCTTCCTATGCGTTTGCTTTCGCTACATACTCCACACTCCAGGTAGTGTTTTCAATTGTGAGGAGTTGCGGCCGAATAAGTGGGAGACTACGAAAAATCGAGCTTCTTCTGAATAGATTCATCAAACTTTAGAGGTCACACAAGGTCTTTACTACTGAGGCACGGCGGCCATTGGATATTGATCATGTCGAGACTCAGTTAGCAGAATATCCCTAAAGAAATACTTCAGATACTTTAATTTTGGCCACTTTGTAACAGCATACACCACTCAAAATACCAGGCCGAAAGAGAATGGGGAAGGGAACCGCCTCATTAAAGATTCTACCAGAGACCCGCGCGCATATTGTACAAAGAGAAAGTGCGTGTGGAAGACCTGTACGTTGTAGATGACAGCAAGTGTCTGGCATTTATGCGGGAGCCGAATCAACCTCGACCTGGGGGGAAGGAACAAGATACATGGACAAAAATCATCCCAATTGGCGTACCCATTGTTCATGTTAAAAGTAATAACTTCCCTCTGAACCTCACACAAAGATCAAACGGAAGGTCTAGATCCCTGAGGCTATAGAACGGGATCTGCACACGTATTGGAGATAAAAGAGCAGCGAAGTTGGACAGGATTTCGAACAAGACTCTGAAATTGACTGCTACAGGCAGACGCGAGGGGTTCACAAGCTCATTTGAATCGTGCATGGTGGGAGGAGTACCCTCCTACAAAAAGCACCCAGCGTGTCTTCTTCATATATCACCGTATCTGCCTTACAGACACTATATGGAAGGGTAGAAGGCATTAGATTAAGTGCGCTTCAGCTAAATTGTGTGTCTTGGCTACTTGGCATGGTTAATTGAGGGATACCTCTCAAAGAGTCTTCAATAAATGAGCGGCCGAAAGAGTATACTGTACCATACTGTTCCTCAAGGTTCTGTATTAAGGCCCCTGCTATGGGACGCCATGTACAATGTAATGCTAGGCCTTCGTGTGCTAAAGCAAGCGACGTCTTAACAGTGGTCGCAGTTGCGAAACACCCCGAAGTCATGGAAATATATGGGGGTGAAACCGTTCACGCCACCAAATTATGGTTACAATATGGCCGCCGAAACTTTATCGCGAAGTTAGTCGATCCATTCTGGTATCCGCGGCTCTTGTTTGGACAGGAGAAACGGTGACCGCCAAAAAACTGTCCTTTTAGGATATTTTGGTAAATTACTCCGCTCACTCCGCTATTCTACTAGGCTCAGAGTTTGTTGAACCTATTCGGAAATCGTTTTCAGGAGCTTTCGCGATATGAATATGCTGATATCATCATCACGACATGATATATGATCCGTTCAGTATAGATATGCTGCTGCATCAACTGCAAAGGCACCCAAGGTAGATCTCCCACTATGGACACCCCCTAAGTTTGTTGTTTATTACGGTCTTAATATTCGATACCCGTTGATAGAGTACCATCTTACAAAATCTGCCGATTGGAATGCATATTAGATCCATTTCGGAGAGGAGGATATCAGCCTCTCCTCCATGTGTCTCTAGAGAACCTTTTCTAGTGTATTCACAAGAAGAGGTGGGACTTATTGACTTGTCCACTTTATCCTATGTTTGACTTTACCCTGGCTTTGCAAGAATTAACTATCTATGTTCAAGCCAACGGTAGATAGCTAGGTTCAAAGATTCCAACTAGATCTTGCTCGAATATAGTAGATTAATACTATTCAAATGAGTTCCACCCCGATTTCACTTTATTCAATATCAGGTCTGACTAACTGTTTGGTTATCCTCCTCCCACCACCCTGTCTTCTTCACCCTATTGAGTCTTCTATGTGCCTTCCACTGTTTGTACTGACATTTCTTTGCCAGCCTACAGCTGTTCCCAAACGAAGCGGGGATTAGCCTGCTTAGCTCACCTACAGTCACCTTAGTGTCGAAGGTAGTATCGACCACCCCCTTTGCGGTCCCTTTCGTAGTTACCACATTGCACCGAAACAACTTCCAGTTTATGTTATGTGAGGTGCCATATACATTCTCTGGGCTAACGATTTTGTCGATTTCCATGTTAACGTATCTGCTAGCTGAGAGCGCGAGCTCACCAGATACGTTCCGCCATAGCACATTGGAAGGGGTCCAATCAACAGATTACTTCTCTCCACTTCCTTGGCTATTTCGACTCAAGCATCATCATTCACCTTTATGTCAGCTCCAACGATTATTCTTTGTCCGACCCATTAACAGCGTCCGTTTCGCTTCATCAAAATCAAGTTTATGTTTTCCGCGCCAATGTTCTCTCAGTCCTGTTATATGAGAACAGCACATGGAAAATGACCGCCACTGTTACCTGAAGGCTGCAAGCCTTGGTTAACACCTGTCTCAGCTATGTTAATGGGACATTCTGGCCCTAAACAACCTCGAACAAAGAACTACGTCAACGTGTTGATTCGGTCATATATCGAGAAAGAGGGGCAGTTCAGTTTCTCAGAGTGGTTCACGAGTTTGTCTTTAAACTACCTGGCGCAGAAGATTAGAGGAGTGTAGACAAGGAAACAGCTAAAGCACATTTCAACAAGCCGACAACGATGGCGCATGAATATGATTGACGTGCTATGCCTCATTTGGGGGATAGTGGCCCTTGCCCCTATTCTGGATAAGTATTGCCAGTAAATCACTAGAAATGAAGTTATTCAGTAGTATATGTCAACTTGCCTCCTATAACCCAAGTCCAGATAGCCAGACTACCATTTAATAGCTTGACTTTCTGGATAGGCCCTATGTCTAGATGCAGCTAAGGCGCTTTATCTGCTTCTCTTTCTTCAACCTTTGTCCCGTTCACAGGCGAGGCCGGCTCGTCGTAATCGGTCTCGCCATTTTGTTTCACCAAAAGCCTGATTTGGATGCAATCGCGAGGCTTTCAAATCCCCATCTAGCATATCAAGCTGTTGTTGTTTCGGCCGGCCTTTTGGTCGCTTACCATCGACTTCGATGTTCAGACAAATCTTGGTAAGTGGAATTTTATTAGCGTGAATTACGTAACCATACCATCGAAGACGCCTCTCTCGAAACTCCGTGTTGATTGGGGATGTCCTCATTTCAGATGTGATCAAAGCGTGTCATGCCACTAGTCCAATGCAACATCTACGTCTCCATTACCGCAAGACGGCGTTCATTGTCTTTTGTAGTCGGCCAATACTCAGAACCATAGAGGGTGACAGGGTGGAAGACACTGCAGTAAATTTAAGATTTGAGACGTTCGTTGATACGTCGATCACAAAAAACACCAGTTGTGGAACGCCACCTCATCCAGGTTGCGCTAATGTAGTTCTCTATTGGCAGATAGCATTGACCCGAAATATTTAAATCACTCAGTTCTTGGCAGGTCACTGTCATTGACGGTGTATGTGCCTGTTTCATGGGATCGGTCATCAAAAATTCATTTTTATTTATTATAGATTCACTGGCACTAAGTGTTGTCGTAAAGCATACCTGATGAGTTCGTGTGGCACACAAATCAATTATACGCTCGCCACAATGATGATCTAGGCGTCAGCAGCAGGTTTTTACATCGGAAAGTCGTCCATGCGTCAAGAATCCTTGCGCACTTTTCAACAGGACCGGAGCCCGTCCTGCGGGTCTCCGAGACAGTAAAACGCTTGTAAAACGTTGATTTTTCAGTTTAGTCAGTACTTTCCTTAGATTTTTAGTATCTAAAATGCCCGTATTCGAAATCCAGTCCACCATCTCTCTGGCCTCGACAACCTACAGAATACCACCATCCTTTAGAATAATGAGCCGATTTCCAGGATTTAGCGTTTTCCTGCGTTGACCAAGCGAATTTTACCTCCTGCATTTGCTCACTACTTGGTTTTTTTAAAGTTGTATTTCGAACCATCAACCTGTGGCGGCTTTTATTCCGATCAACTCCCGTGTTTGGTAAGGGATCTCCTACGCTTTTGAATAGTTTGCTGTCTTCCCTTCACCAGTTGCACGGCCCTCTCCCACCATCGAGATCCAGACGCATTGTGCGGATATGGTTAGTCTTCCCATTTTGGACCTGATAACATGCATGAATTGGGAGAGACCCATTTGCTTTGACGCTAGGAGACCGTGTTTTAAAATTGGATAAAAAAAATGTTTGCTCCATTTTCGGCTGTTGGCTGTTCTTTTCTTTTAAGTCCTTGATAGATCGTAGTTTAGTTTTAAGTGCTGTCTACTAGTTTTTACTATTTAGAACTCCTGTCTCCTGAAAAGATTTTTTATCTCTCATGTTAATTGTAATTGTCTCGTCTCCTGGTTTAGGGGTTTATCATCGTTCAATGGACCATTCCATTATGTGCTCCAATTGCTCTATATCCTGCTCCTATTGCTCCTATCCGAATGAATTTCGAATCGGGGTGTGCGGTATAGGCTGTTGGATACTTGTCAGTTTCCTATAAATATTATATTCGATCCTTCCATCTTTTCGGATTTTTTTTAGTCCAGATCTTATTGTTTTTTTTTTGTAAACTGTGTGTTCCTGTCTGTAGCGTTTAGTTTTTTTAGGACTTCACCTAACTCCTTTCCTTGATATTAAACGGCCCACGTACCTTGCTTGGTAAATGCGGCCTTTTTACTCTGGGAAGTCTCACTATACCCTGGCGCAACACTATTCACCTCTAATATCATCCTTCCATCAGCACGGGCCTCATAAAACTTCGGGGTGGGGTTTTTCGATTACCGCTTGATTTTGAAATACCTAGGAGTTTCTTAGGAAATAGTCCCTACCCTACTAAAGCCTCTACCACGAAAGATAGGTAATACCAGAGGATTATTACTCTGACTCAAACCGGTGGAGCAGATGAGTAAAAAATAAAATGCAGAATGTTCACTGGAACCACACCATCCCCAGTGATACCCCCGTACGTGAAACTCTGGACGCATTCAAGCAAAGCCTTCAATAATATTATAGGAGGTATCACAATCCTATTTGAGTTTTTGTCTTATTTATAACGTCACGGCCTACTCTAGAGCCGTTCTCAAATGAGAGAAGCTTACAATTCATTCAAATGCGGGGAATCACCAGAGTCACCATAATGCAGACGAAAGTCTATTGTCCTCCCAACATACTGAGTCATGCCGCTATTATGGACATACATTTTGTAGAAGCAAAGAAGAAGAAGAAGTGGGATGAGCCTTAAGAAATTCGAAAAACTGAAGAATTTCGGGCCTAGTTCAGATACAAAACCTCTGATACTTGAAGGACCACTCAACTTTTCCAGTAATTGAAACTAGTCTATGGACGAATTAATGAGCGAAAATCGAACAGTCTCAAACAGACTTTGATCTAAGTCTGTTTGTTGAAAAAAGGGAGAAGTGCTTACGGTCAAAGCTCGTACTGTACAAGACAATAATCTTGCCAGTCCATATGTATTCCTCGGAAACCTGGGTTTTTAGGAAGAAAAATTGTGAACTTTCTGCCGCGTTCGAGAGAAGAATGTTCTGAAGAATTTTTGGCCCCCTATATGAGAATCTATGAGCGATACCATGACCGTCAAGTTGTGGAAAAAATCCGGCTCAACAGATTGCGGTGGACGGGTTACTTAATCCGTATGAATGAGGATGATCCCACCCGAAATATAATATAATATAAGGGCAATATCTGTGGTAGAAAAAGAAGACGAGGGAGACCCTCCCTGAGATGGAGCGATGGCGTAGGTCAGGACGCTAGACAGCTTTTAGAGATATCGAATTGGTGGACCTCGGCGCAAAACTGGAGGTTCTGGAATTCCTTATTGAGGCAGACCTAGACCGGATACGAATACGAAAAATGTGGAGATAACTGGCATATTGGAAAAGAATGCTACACGACATGCTGTACGAAGGAAAAGAAGGTTTACATAATAGCCACATTGCTGCTAGCGCTAAATATCCAGAACTGAGATGAATATTAACCATTTCGAAAAGGAAGTCCGGGTTCAGTTATAAGACTAACATTCATTAGCGCTACGCAGAATATCTCTCAGCAACCACCGGGTAATTTTATTCCAGCTAAGGAGTGATCCTATGCGAAACTTGCAAAACCCAACAGGGCGAAGCTGTCAATTTGACGAAAGCAATTGTCCAGCAAAACTTGATTGAGTTGTGGTTAAATCAGGTACCGCACAAAGAGAACTTTCTACAAAAATAAATGCGGCTCAACAACACCTTCGAGGATTTAACACCTTTCTGTAAAATTCCTCAGGTGCCATTGGCCTCCCCCATTGACCCATCCTCACTACTTGGTTTTTGAAAAGAGTATTTCGAACCATCAGGCTGTTTGTATGTCTCTCTCTAGCCACCGGAATCCAGGACGAATTATCCGGATATGGTTAGTCTTCCCATTCTGGACCTAATGACAGCATGAATTAGGGGAAAGCCCATTTTCTTTGAAGCTCGGAGCTTGACTTGACCCTGCCCTAACGTTTGTCTCGCATTTTTTTTTAAATGAGAGAAAAAACAAAAGAAAAAGAGAAAGAAAAAGGAAAAGAAAGAGAAGTTAGTTGGTTGCTAGGTCCATTGTACTATCCCCGGGGCTCATCTATTCATCGGCCTCTCGCCTATGGCGTTCGCAAACTTTCTGAGAACATTCTCCAGAGACAGAGAATGCGCAGAATCTTCGTTGACGAAAACCTTACCAAGATATCTTCAGCTGAGGTCTGATACCACCACTCCGATTTTTTCCATGTCGTAGTTTAAGGGAGATTACTACTTCCATTTCCCACCTCTTAAGGGACAGCAAAAATACCGCTCTAGCGACCTCGGATTCCTTCATAAATATTGACGCCTTCCGGCAGAAGTTCAAATTTCTCCATAGGGCTGCGTGAATCCTTGATATTTCTCCTTTCAAAGTGGACTTCACAGTAGATGGCTGGATGCCAAAAGCTGGTTCTAGACCAGCATTGTGAATTCAGAACTTTAGCAACCCAGTCTACCAGCTTCCTCATTGCCAGCGACGTTTGATTGCCCTGGCACCCACATCAGGAATATTATGTTCAATCAGCCAAGTTTCAGCAGCACCTGATGACAGCTCCACAGCAACGGGCTCGATACTTCGTTGCTGTTTAGTATTAATAATGCTGCCCGACTGTCAGAACAGATTAGAATGGTACGACCCACCCATTTTGAGTCTGCATCCACCTGATAATAGACCGGACCAAAACGTTCACCCAGAAAAATAAGGATGACTGTAGTATCCAGGGCAGGAGCATCTCAAGACACCTGAAATTACGGCGATCAAAGGCGGTTACAAAGGGGGCAAGGCCAGTTTTTGACTTGAATATAATTCATACCCATTTCGTGTTTATGAACGTATACAAGGGAGCAAATAACACCTTGTAGCCGCTTTCGGTCCCGCTGCTCCCAGCGCAGAGGTGAGGCCACGTCTGATGAGTTGGGTCTGTCCTAGATAAAATCCTGCTTCCTTTTCACACTACCATTATCCAAACCTGCTGACGCAAGACTGTGTACACTTCCAGAAGCTCTTGTAAGTTGGGTGGAGTCATCCGAAAACTTTATAGGTCCCTGATGCTCCATTCGACTTTGTGCATAACTGGGCCCTTAAACAAGGTCTCAAAATGTTAAGAAGGCTGTTCTTCATTCTGCACTGGTTGATCTTACCAAGAAAATTAATGCAAAATTGCCAAACATTCTCAATGTCGATGATTCATTGAACAACGCCTGTTATTGCCCGCCAGCGATTCCAAGTGGCCAAGAAGTAGCCTGAGGTTAATCGCTCGGAGTAATGGGTTTTGTACAAGTGCCCGTTTTGCACCAACAGTTTCACAAGGGCCTGTTCAGCCACTGGACATGCTAATTGCCCATAATCCTAAAATGTTATGGACATTGCAGACATACAGACACGTCTGCATACGTATGCCAGCGGAAAACAGTTAAAAACATAAAACAGGAAAAAATCTTTTGGCTGTGCCTCCATCGCGGGCCCACATTTTTGAAGGCTAAACAACTCCAAAAGCGGCGGCCACTATGCAGATAATCAAAATTAGTGAACCAAATAAAAATGTTCATGTGTAGTTTAAAAACAAATGAAATCCAGTGGATCCAGTGGAAAAAGTTCAGCACTTTACACAGCTTCACATTGTTGGTCAGTGGGCTGTGATGCAACGAGAGATGATAGCACCTGAAGGTCAGATGAAGTGCTCGTTGCGGTCGTGATGCATGCAAGCTGGAAAAAACGTGGTAAAAATATCCAAAGGCTTTTTCTAGCTGATAGATTGTGAGAAATTTAATGGGAATTCAAGATAAGATTCATGAAAAAAAGATGGAAACAATTGCACGTTTCATATACTTACGTACCCGCTTTCAGGTGCGAATTTGAATTATTCGACCTGAAGTTCACAATCAAGCAATAGGAGACAGTGGGGCTCGATGAGGCACCACGTGAATCCTCCAACTGCATCGTCTTTTGAACCGCTTAAATCTTAACTTTCAAATTTTGGTAATATAAGGCTTTGGTATGCATAGTTTATATGTTTCAAAACTTAGAGACTTAAAAATTTCGACCCCGAAAATATTTATCTTTCTCAGGTTTTTACGGGATCTTATCACAGCTCGGACGAATCCTCGTTAATCAGCTCGCGCCTCCATACTACTCCACCCCCAGCTGATACTGGGTTTCATCAATAAGCCCTCCAACTTTAGGAACGAAGATCAAATCAGACGATCCCTCAACCCTTTTTCGCCGAAATCTCAGCCCCGGAGACAAAAGGCTTTAACCTGGACACGGAGACGTTCTTAGGTCTGCCGTCGAGGTCAAGCCTAAGGAAGTGTTCCCCTCTGTTCAACACTTCACATGGACCCTGATATGGTGGTTGCAAGGACTTCCGGGAAGTATTCACGCGAACCACGACGTGTGTGCAGACATCCAAGTTCCTGGGAATGTTAGCCCTCGCCGAAGAATGACAGGATGACGGGGGTGATTTTAACCTTTCTACGGTGTCCCGGAGCAAACGCAAAAAACGCGCAGTGGTGGAAAGGGCTGACCTGGTATCGAACACAGGATCGCTGGGGAGTCTCACATTCTTCCCGTATACTAACTCGGAGGAGCTGGCGGCAAACTCTTCGTGCCAAGACCAAGTAAAACGAAAGGCAGGACTTGCGACCACGAGGAGTCATCTTATGGCATTATAGCATCCTTCAGTGTCCTATACCAGCGTTCCTGCATCCTTGGATTGCGGGTGGTACACAGTCGTCTGGTGGCGTTTGAAGCCCAAGAGTCTACCCAACTCCGAGAACAGGTTAGACTCGGACTGCATGCCCTGGTCACTAATGACTTGGGCTGGAACTCCAAAGCGTGGGATCCATTCACGACAAAATGCCTCGGCGCACAATTGTGCGGAAATGTTGGCCACTGCGTGAAGCTATCGATGATTTTGAGGCAATATTTGAGGCCTTGAGAATGCGCCGCTCGCCCCAGCGCCCAGCGAAGGACGCAACAAGAGCTGAAATACCCGGCGAGACATCGGGACCCTCAGACGGAGAGTGGAAACTGTCGAAAGTAACCAAATGGTTTGAAATATAAGCCAAGTAGGAGGGCTGTCGACTACTCTGGCACAAGCTGAAGAGGAAAGGCTTATTAAGAAATGCGCGGCAGTTGTGAAGCGAATGCGATCTGCGATGTTCCTCCAGAAAAACGTCAGCAAAGGGGTGAAAGACGGGCTGATGAAGCCGGAGGAGCTCCTGAGCAGAATTTTGTATTATAGACGAACATGGAGAGTAAGAGAAAATCCGTGGGAAGCAGAAACAACCGCGCCTCCCGACAAGAACACTACGAGCGCCAAACGGATCGCAGGAAGTCCGTTGCAGAGCGAACTGGAGAAAAAACGAAAGGAGGAAGTGACATCTGAAGGAGACTCAGGTACTCTCCGGGGCCCAAAAGAAAAAGGCGAAGAGGAACAAGAGGCACATCAGAAAAACCTCTGCCTAAAATTAAGGCGGACACGAGGGACGGAGCACCAAAAGAAAAGGTGAGGAGATGAAGGAGGACTAGACCACCAGTTCTGCTTATTAAGCCGACGGAAGGCAAGACTTTTGCGGAAGTCGTCGATGAAATTCGTTACAAGATCTAACCCGAAGATAACGGGGCAGAAGAGTCTTCCATTCGTAAAACGGAGGGTAGGCCTACTCAAACTAGGCCCGAAGATAATAAATGAAGGTACGTTCTGTGAAGCAGTCAAGGGGCTTCTGGTTTCCAGCCTGGAACCCACGTGTTCTCTGGAAATCCGAGACCTTGACTGCGTCACAGAAAAAAACTAGGTAAAAGAGGCCATCAAACGCGAATGGCCGGAGCTAACCAATGCCAGGATTGGTATCACCTCTGCGAACTCCCGAGGCCAAAAACTCGCTATGGTGGAAGTTGCCGAGCAATACGCGAGGCAGCTTCTAAACAGCGGGAAAATAAGAATTGGTTGGGTAGTGTGTAGGATACGAATCCGGGCCGCCCAATCAAATGACAGAAGGGCAACATACCGTAAAAGCGGTCAGGCAGGCCATGCAATGAAAAGGAAAGCTGCGTCCTATGGAGGGACCGTGGCGCGACTATTGAGGACGTTGTGCACACTGCAGGCTCGGGGCGGTGTCCAGTCTTCAGAGCAGAATTGGAAAGAGCTCGGACGCGATCAACATGATTCGCATCCTACAAATCAATATGCACCAGAGTAAAACCACTCACGAGTTGCTAGCGCAGTTCGCTGCGGAGACCAAAGCTGATTTAGTGCTTATCAGTGAGCAGTATCAAAACAAGGACCCAGTTTCATGGCACCCTGACATATCAGGTACCGTTGCCATCTGGGTTCGAGACGGCACCCTCCTTAGGGTTCTTACCCAAGACCGAGGGGACGCCTTTGTTTGGATTCAGTGTTCAGGGATAACGTTTTTTAGTGTCTATCTTACGCCGAATAAAACGATACCGAACTTTCGACGCAGGCTTGAGGCTTTGCAGGACGCTATCTTAGGCACAGATGGGCGGATCCTGGTCGGAGGTGACTTCAATGCTAGGGCACTTGAACACAGACTCCAGAGGGAAACGAATCCTGGAAATGACGTAGTTCTAAACACCAGATCCACTTCTAAACACCAGATCCACTCCAACGTTCCGGCGTCCGGGCAGCAACTGAAGCATTCCAGACGTAACCTTCGCGTCGGAATCACTGGTGTCGCTGTTGGACGGGTCTATTGGTGGACAGTGGAAATCGCAGAGCTCCGGAAGGAGTGTTACAGGCTACGCCACTTAACACAACGTCTAAGCGACCGGGAGGAGGCATACACCATAACAACGGAGTACAAATCAGTCAAAAGGAGACTCCGCAGCGCAATAAGCAAGAGCAAAGCTCGCTGCTGACCGGATGTGGTCGACGAGGTGAATGGGGACCCGTAGGGACTCGGTTATAAACTGGTAACCCGAGGAGATTCATCTCCCCGGCAGTTTGGTTTTAGAGCAGGGAGATCTACAGTTGATGCTATCATGCAAGTCGTGGATGCCGTTCGACGAACGGAGGCACATAGCCGCCGAACTCGACAGGTGGTGCTCCTCGTAACGCTTGACGTCAGAAACCCCTTTAATTCCGTAAAATGGAAAGACATTCTAGGCACACTAGACAATACTTTCCACGTGCCAACTATCTCTTGCGGATATTGAGGGACTATCTGAGGAACCGCTCGGGGGCAGCACAGGGACCCATCCTAGAGAGGAACCTCTGGAACGCTACCTATGATTTCCCACTTAAACTCGACATGCCAAAAGATTCGAGCCTGGTCGGTGATGCAGATAATGTCACACACTGTCGAACAGGCGCAAAGCAGACTCGGCATATGGATGCGACTGGAAAGCGGATAGATGACTACTCATAGTTTCAACCTTGCACTGGAAAAAATCGAAGTAATCATCCTGAGTAAAAAGAGAATTCCGACCCTGCGAATCCCTGAGAATCCTGACCCTCAATAATTGAGTCAAAACCAACGGTAAAGTACCTCGGGCTGACTCTTGACTAAAAGATGAGCTTTTTTGAGGAAATCAAAGCAGCCGCGTGTTGCCCATTACGTTCGGGTCCTTCTCCTTGCTAAAAAGATAGTGCTCGACCGGTGAAGGAGCCGGATAGGAGGGGGTTCCTTAAACTGACAGTTCCCTTTCTCCTCTCCCCTCCCGTTGGTGAAAGGAATTCCCTGATTTGAAGGCTCCGCAAGGCGGAAAAGTTCGAAGACTAGCACGAAGTAATGTGACAAACGGTTCGAGGCTAACTCTCTGACGATTGGGAGGTGTTTAGTTGGTAATCCGACGACGTACCGAACCGGGACTCCAACACTCTGTGCGTAACCTACCCTACCCAAAACAAAAAAAAAAGGTGGTGAAAACACGGCAGTTAGCGTAGTTGTGCGCAAAGTCGTGGATGAGTGGTATGGGATAGCGGTCTGGAATGCTCAGACCATTCCGACCTCTGTGATCGCCACATGGTCTCCATTCGCGTTGGAACCAAATGGGGAGCAACTTACTCTCACGTTTTTTAGTCCACAGATCCCTCGTTTGGGGCATGGCACCCAACCATTTAAAAAATAGGGACTAACGGTTTCGCCTCTGCCCTGGACGAAACGCAATATTGATACCCCTGCACCAATGGAAGTTTAATGAGGTCGAAGAGGGCGTCTGACTCGACAAACTTTCAAAGGGGCGAACGATTATGGTGATGTACTTTGGCGCGCTGACAGGACTAATATTGCTATGACCATCGTGTGACGTCCTTGTCCTTGTCTGAGCGTTATTGCGCTGCGTATATGAGAGGGCGATGGTCGTGTAGACGTGAAAGGGTGGCCTTCGATGGTAAAAGTGTTTAATTACAGCGTAAACGGCGAGTAGCTCGCGGTCGTAGGCACTATATCGCCTCTCGGTGTCTGATAACTTCCAGGAAAAGAAACCTAATGGTTTCCAGGTGCCAGGAGGAAACTCATGTTCAAGTGCCACACCGATGGCCGTGTTGGATGCGTCTGCCTTCAAAGCCAACGGAGCATCTGATAACAGGAAAGAGGTCGTGGCGGCTGTAGCGAGAACTGTTTTGCTTCTATGGAATGCTGTCTCCGCCACCATTGTTCACATTAAACTGAGTCCTTTTAGCAGGTCATTTAGTGGAGTCATAATTTCCGCCGCCTTGGGAATCCAGTGACGGTAGAAACTGAACATGCCGAGGAAACGCGAAGCTCGGAGGCTATCTCAGGCTTCGGGAAACTCTCGACAGCCTGTATCTTGTGGGCCCGGGATTTGACTCCCTCTTCGGAAACGGTGTAGCCGAGGTATTCCACCTGGTTCTTCCCGAGAGCGCATATGTCGGGGTTTAGGCGAAGCCTCGCTATACGTAGTATCTTGAAGAGTTGACACAGATACTGGAGGTGCTGCTCGTGGTTGTCCGAGGCTTATCCCTTTTGGCGATTGGGATATGGTAGAATGCATTACGCAGATCCACGACAGAGAAAACTTTGCCTCTGATCTCCTGAAGGAGGTCCTCGACGATTGGTAGTGGGTACTGGTCCGAGGCAGTACAGGTGTTCAGGCGTCTGTAGTCCCTTGTAACTCGCCATGAATCGTCTGCTTTCGGGACGAGGTAGAGGGGGCTGCCCCACTGGCTTGATGAGGGATGCCCTGCTCCTGCAGAAGTCTAAATTGTTCCTTGAACTTGAACTCATACATCAGTGTCGAGTATCGGAGGCCCAATTTGCCAGACGGTATGCTGGCCTTAGACACGATGGAAACACTATGGATAATCGTCGGGGCTATTAAATTGTACTTCGATGTGATGCCAGTTAGCGAGTCAGCCAGCTTTTTTCCTTTGACGTCTATCAGCAGACCGTGATGCAGTAGGAAATCCGCGCCAATAATGGCTGAATGGACATCTGCGCCAGGGGCAGATTCGGCGTAATCCCAAGATGAGCGTCAGAATGCGAGTGCCGAAGGTGTGAATTAGTAAGGCTTTGGCTGCACGGAACGTAAGAGGCTGTTTCCGGTTGACCAAAGATTCAGAGAGTACCGATATGACGGCGCCCGAATCAATGAGGAATTTGATGCGTGTTTTACTGTCGAAAATTTCCGCTGGTAGCGCGGTGCCAACCTCTGCCTGAGACAGAGGTGGTTCTTTTAGTTTTCCTGAGCGGAATATGGGGAGGCGCAGGGTTTGTTGCACATCTTTGCATGAAGTCGAAACTTGCGTGGATACCAACACCAACCCGTATTGGCGGGTGGTGTGTTGGAACGGGTCCGTTGGCGGCTGTTTGCCCTGCGTCGGGAGCGCCCGCCATACGATGATTTGTCGTCTGGAAATGCGGCACGTGTGTTGCATCCGGTTCAGACTCCATATTTGTATACGTGGCATATTTGACCAATATGTCCAACCTCTTGCACTAACTTGATTTTCTTAGAAATAATAGTTGAATGATGAGTAATTTCAGCACCCCACAAAATAACTGATTTAGTTTTTAACCTCATTTAACTTATTCTGCTATTCCGCATCCGGCACCGAAGTACCACCTATTATTTCAAATGAACATTAGCAAAGACACCATTCGTTTGCTAAATACGTTTTGGAACAAAACCAGTGCCACCTACTGATCAAAATATCGACAGATCAAATTTCACCTACCAAGCACCCAAACCACGGTTGAAGTTTCACAAATGTGGAATGGTTTGTGAATGCGATTTAGATCAAACTCAAATCCACATCACAGGTACCAACCAAGAAGATTGTGCTATAAAGAAGCCAAGGTTCAACTTGACGAAATTCAGCGAGCACGTTTCCAGGGGAAGAAGCATCGCAATATTCGAAATTCTTCTAGATTTTCAACTGCGCTTCAAAATATCCAACCCAAATGAAATTTCATAATAAAATCGTGTTGATTTCTGGAACTTTCCATCATTTCATCTTTTCAATGTTTTGCGCAAAACAAACATTTGTAACTACCAAACATTCTGCGCAATATTCCCATCAAACTAAATAACGCCATACCCGGGCATTAGTACAAATGGACGACGAGTAAACAAAGCGTCACTATGACACTTTGAATTGTTTTCATACATTTCCTGAACGAAATCGCTTCAGAATTCACAAGTAAATACCTCAGCGCAAAGACCAGAAAATTCTTTCGACGAACCTAGCGACTATTGTGATATACGTAATATTTGTGATGCAATTTTTCGTCAATTAAAAGTTAAGAGTTAACCTCACTCGTGGTTGGTGTTGTGCCTAAAGAAAGTACGCGCGTACCCCCGGCCGCACAATGAAGGAAAAAAGACCGGAGGAAATAAACAATTGGCTTCTGAAAGCCGCCCTCGATTGCGTCAAGGACGAGACCTCGCTCGATATTGACTTGTCAGCATGTGCTCCCATACCGTCAGCCCCGAACGACAATACCCTGTCAGACGTTTGGAATACAAACCAGGAGGGCCTGGAGAAGGAGCCAGCGCTACAAATACCTGAGGGCCAGGAGCTGATTGGTTTGGCACAGGACGACGACAGCAACGCCTGCAGCCTGATGGCCGGGGTGGTGAAAGCAAGGCCAGTCGCTGAAGTTACCTGCCAAGAAACAAGCTCCCCGCGTAGAATCCCAAAACTGGAGGCTGTGTCCCATACCCAAGGGAGTCCGGGGTCGATGACTGCTATTCGTGATGCCAGCAGCTCGTACACCCTTCCGCATACGATGATAAAGGCAGAACCAGGCGCAGGGCTGCCCTGCCAAGGACCCGTCTCTCTAGCGACCACCTGTTCAAAGGAGACTTTCAAGTGTAAGAACTGCGAGGAGGAGTTCGACTCCAAGGAGTCCTTGAAAGCGCACGGAAAGGTTCATAGGAACAGTAAGAGGAATGAGGTGTACACATGCCCCGTTTGTGATAAACAGTAAGTAAACGAATAGACTTGATTCTCCCCTTCTAGAGTCCTAATCACCTCTCACATGTTCAGGTTGAAAGTCAGTAGCATGTGGTTACACCGCAAAATTCATAACGAAAGTGAACGATTTAGCTGTGATATTTGTGGCCAAAAATTTGTCCAGAAAATTAACTTAATTCACCACACCAAGGCGCATCTTGGCGAGAAACCATTCGAATGCTCTCAGTGTCAGATGTCGTAAGTACCCACCTCCCCTGCCTTACTCCCTGCAATTTACCAATGAAGGTAGTTTCTAATAAGGAAAATCCTTGCAGCTTCCCCGAGCGATCACATCTTATCAAGCATCAACGCTACCACACATCCACCCGCCAATACAAATGCGAGAAGTGCGGAAAAATGTATAAAACCGAGCGTTGCCTCAAAGTGCACAATCTCGTGCACTTGGAGAAGCGTCCCTTCGTGTGCAGCGAATGCAATAAAAGTTTCATTAGCAGCTCAAAGCTCAAGCAACACTCAAACATTCACACTGGCGAGCGGCCCTACAAGTGTAAATATTGCGCGCGTGACTTCACCAACTTTCCCAATTGGCTGAAACATACAAGACGACGTCACAAAGTTGACCACAAAACGGGCGAACTACTGCAAAACGTGCCCAGCTACGTGTCGAAGAAATCGAATAAGAAAGAGAAGAAGCTGAAAGTGAACGAAACTACGGAGGCTGTGGAGCTGCCAGCGAAAACGAAGACTGAATCGACCTTTACGGATATTTACGCGATGTCATTGAATAGTGCAGAGGAATTGATAATGGAACAGGCGTTGGAAATGGAAGAGTCTGGTTACCTTATGTCGCCACCTTCAGATGCCACTCTAGGTAAGGCGGAAGTGCTTAATTTAAATCAAGAGGTGACTAACGAACTTTTTTTCTCTCTCTTTATAAGGATCGCCACCTCTTCTTTCACAATTCGAATATATGTCACCCGCGCCACAAGAATCAACACCAGGTAAGAGATCACCTAACTTATTATTGTTGCCAGTGCCCACTGCGTGGGCCATAACTACGCCTAATTTTTGCCGACGAAGTTGACTCCCTTTCCTAATGTTCATCAAAGGGTGCTATCTTTCTTTCGAAATTCTATTGAATCCGAGGTTCCCAGTGTTGTATTGAAGAAGCTTTGGAATAATATCCGCGATCGCTTGCTGTGTCCTCAAAAAAAAGCAGCATGGAAAGAACAATGTTGCCGGACGAGCCGAAGCAAACCCTTGCTTGTCAGCGGTCTTGTCCGTAGATTCCAATCAGCACCACCTCTTGAAGCCAAAATCTTACCCTCAAGTAAGCCTTCAGGAAAAAACTCAATACGGAAAAACCATAACCTTCGGGGACCCTTGCCGCTACCAGCAACTCGAAACGGCAACGGTCTCTCATCTACCCAAATAGCAGAAAATAAAGCTCGGCTGGCACGAGGTTTCTCTTAACTTCGAGGTAAATATCGTAATGGCGCTGGGATTCTGAAACAACTTGGTCTCCAGAACAACCTTATCACCGCCATCCCTCAGGGATCGTCATCCTTTACGTGTCGCTTACGAGGTGCCCGAGCAAGTAGTTCTGACCCCCTAGCTGGCATAATACCTGCGTCCTAGGTAGTAGCCTCGAGAAAGTTTCTCGATGAAGAGCGAACTGGTAATGACCGATACACGCCGGGACACACTGGGAGTCACTGGAGCCGTCGATGGGGTGATGTGAGCCTAGCTCTGCCAAGGTGGTAGTTGTGGCGTGTATCAAGAGCCATCCCCTTTGGGACCCTGGTTGGGTAATGTGCATTGAACCTGTATTAGTAGACCGCGTTGCCCTAAGCGCTGATCCGTCTGTGAGTTCCGGGATCAGCTAATCGTAGGTTACGCTTCAAGGAACTGGAGTAGGGGCTTTGTCTCCGAAGGTATATCCGCTCCTGACTATTGCGGCTCGCTCCCTTGCACACGATGCGCTAGTAAACAACTTAAATGGAGAACAAAAACGAATCAAACGAGGAGATAATGGAAGCGGAGAGTGAGCTGGCTGCGTTTATTCGCAGTACGAAAATGCGCCGCTCGCCCCAGCACTCGGCGAAGGACGCACCAAGGGCTGAAATACCCGACGAGACATCGCGCAGACGGAAAGAAGGATTCGCAAAGTGATGCAGCACCTACAACGGAGACAGGAACCCAGACCATACCACGCAGTGTTATAATTGTGGAAAGAGCCACAGTGGAAACTGCCGATACTAACCAAATGGTTTCGAATATAAGCCAAGTGGGAGAGCTGTCAACTACTCTGGCGCAAGCTGAAGAGGAAAGGCTTATTAAGAAATGCGCGGCAGTGGTGAAGCGCATGCGATCTGTGACGTTCCTCCAGAAAAACGTCAGCAAAGGGATGAAAAACGAGCTAATGAAACTATGCGACTAATGAGGACGTTGTGCACACTGCGCCGAAGTGCAACCGCTCATGAGTTGCTAGCGCAGCTGCTGAATTAGTATTCATCAGTGAGTAATACCAAAACATGGACCCAGTTTCATGGCATATCAGGTACCGCTGCCATCTGGGTTCGGGACGGCACCCTCCCCTCCTTAGGGTTCTTACCCAAGGCCGAGGGGACGGCTTTGTCTGGATTCGGAGTTCAGGGATAACGTTTTTTGGTGTCTATCTTACGCCGAATGAAACGATGCCGGACTTTCGACGCAGGCTTGATGCCTTGAAAGACGCTATCTAAGGCACAGATGGGCGAATCCTAGTCGGGGGTGACTTCAATGCTGGGACACTTAATGGGGCATGCCTGACACAGAATCCTGAAGGAAATGAATTCTGGAAATGGCGACGAGAACAGGACTGGTAGTTTTAAACACCGTATCCACCGCAACGTTCCGGCGCTCGGGCTGCGAGGGAAGCATTTCAGACGTAACATTCGCGTCGGAATCACGGGTGGCGAGTTCTGAAAGACTTCTCGACAAGCGACCATCAATACATTGCCTTCGAAGTGGTGGACATAAATTCTCGGTGTGCGCCACCCCGGCACTCTTTCTGTGCATGGCACGTCGCGAAAGTGAACACCGGGAGGTTTGCCGAAACTCTTCGAACAGGTGGGGCCGCGCTGGAGGGTACCCCTGGGAGCGATGGCGCAGCAGCCGACATGGTCGTAAATTCAGTTATGAACCTGATAACGACGAACAGGAGGGCATCAAGCCGTGGCAAACCTTCTATGTATTGGTGGAAAGTGGAAATCGCAGAGCTCCGGAAGGAGTGTCACAGGCTCCGCCGCTTAACACAACGTCTAAGCGACAGGGAGAAGGCATGTACCATAGTGACAGAAGTAAAAATCAGCCAAAAGGAGACTCTGCAGCGCAATAAACAAGAGCAAAGCTCGCTGCTGGCAGGATTTGGTCGGCGAGGTGAATGGGGACCCGTGTGGACTCGGTTACAAATTGGTAATTGGGGCTCTGCGGAAATCCTGTTCACTTAAGGCCGAGCAGATGGACCGCATTGTAAGGACACTATGGGATGATAATATCGGCCCGGAGAGCGCAGAGGACCGTCCACTTTTCTCTATAAAAGAGTTGGAACAGGCAGTCCTCTCTATGAAAAACAAGAAAGCGCCAGGATTCGATGGTATTCCAGCAGAGGTATACAAATTGGTCTTCCAACACCGGCCATGATCTACTGCTCGGCCCATTCCACGCTTGCCTAAAAGAGGGCACTTTCCCTGCTCATTGGAAGGTGGCGAGGCTTGCGCTGATCCACAAAGGGTAAGACGACCCCAAGTTGCCGTCTTCATTCCGCCCACTGTTGGAAAAGTGCTCGCAAAACTCATCAGAAGTAGATTCGCTGAAGCGATACGCGGAGATTTATCTCCCCGGCAGTTTGGTTTTAAGGTAAGAGGGAAAATATTTTAGGTACACTAGACAATACTTTCTACGAGCCGAACTATCTCTTACGGATATTGAGGAACTACCTGAGGAGCCGCTCCCTGTTCTGTGAAACGCTAGAGGGTCAGAGGAGAATGGAGGTCACTTTGGGGGTAGCACAGGAATTCATCCTAGGACCGTTCCTCTGGAACGCTACCTATGATAGTTTACTTTAACTCAACATGCCAGAAGAGTCGCGCCTGGTCGGCTATGCAGCTGACGTCGCGGCGCTTGTTGTTGGACGCACTGTCGAACAGGCGCAAAGCAGACTCGGCATATTGATGCGACGAGTAAGCGGATGGATGACTACTCATGGTTTCAACCTTGCACTGGAAAAAAACCGAAGTAGTCACCCTGGCTAAAAAGAGAATTCCGACCCTGCCTTCTATATCGTTCGGCGAGTCGATAATCGAGTCAAAACCAGCGGTAAAGTACCTCGGGCTGACTCTTGATTCAAAGATGAGCTTTTTTGATCAAATCAAAATAGCAGCGAACAAAGCTGCAGCTGGAGTTTCGGCGTTAAGTAGGCTAATGGCAAACATTGGGAGGCCTACATTTAGCAGGCGACGTCTCTTGATGAGTTCAACGCAGTCTGTCTTGCTCTACGGCGCAGAGGTATGGGCTGACGGTCTTGGCAAGGAGATATATCGTAAACGTCTCGTACAAGTACAGAGACGGGGAGCTTTGCGGTTTACGTCTGCGTACCGCACTGTCTCTGAACCGACCGTGATGGTGATCATGGGAGTTATCCCCGTTGCCCTTCTTGCTTGGGAGCGTCAGGCCATATACAAGCGCAAGGGAGGTGGTTGCTCGCGAAGAACGGCAACACACTCTAGACGAGTGGCAGCTCTCTTCGCAAAATGAAATTAGGGGCAGATGGACTGCGCGGCTCATCGGCAACTTAGGTGGGTGGCTGAATCGGAAACATGGTGAGGCTGACCATTTCCTTATCGAATTTTTAAGTGGGCATGGAGGTTTTCAGTCTTACCTGCACAAGATTGGAAAGGCGCGATCTTCGGATTGTCTGTTTTGCAATGGAGTTGTGGACGACGCCCATCACACTTAATTTCCTTGATTTGAAGGCTCCACAAGGCGGGAGAGTTCGGGGACTACCCCAAAGTAATATGACAAACGGTTCCAGGCTAGCTCTTTGACAATGAGGAGGTGTTTAGTTGGTAGTCCGACGAGATACCGAACTGGGAGTCCAACACTGTGTGTGCAAATGCATTTACAATTTGGATTAATATTATTGTCTATTTATATTTTCAGAACTACCTCTATCATCATTGACTTCGAATTGCCAATACTATCTACCCTCACTCTCCCCACTTCATACGAATATATCAACAATATCAAGTCCAGACGATGCAGGTCAGCAGAATTACACAAGAACACTTCCGTCCGTTGAAACGTTGTTCGCTTCCAGTTTTCAGAAAGCATCACTTCCGCATCATTGAAACTAAGGAATTGTTAGCTGGACTGGCTCTACGATTGGTCTCATCACAGTGAAAAATCCAGATACCTACAATCTGCAACTATGTTGATAATTGAAATCAACCAAATCGAAATTTATTATGATTTTTTTTTTCGCTTTAAGATAAAATTTTATTGATTTCCGATCAATCAAAAATAAGTAGATTAAGTTTCTGAAAAGCAGAAAAAGGAGATTTAGTTATCGACAGTGTTAGTACGAAGGAGAATAATTATTTGTGATGTAAGTTAGAAATTTATTTTAAGATTTTATTACATATATATTTCTACACTCGAATTTTAGAGAGTTTTTATCCCCAACACAAAAATAAGATGGCAATTTGACAAGATAAATCTAAATGAATATTTTTACATTAACCAACAGTTGAAGATGATGTTCTTCAAGAGATATCTTGGTTTTTAAGGTTTTGTGTAAAACAAATCCTTATTTACTGTTGTATAGGATTTTAATGAGTTTGTGATCGAATTTTTCCAAAATTAAATTAAATGTTTTATGTCATATTTGTGAACAGGAAGATTGAAGGCGTGATTGCAAATGTGATACGAATTTATATTGTGAATAAACATAGATACATGTATGTATAGAAGAATCAAAGTGTTATTTGAAACAATTTGTGATGGTTTTGCGTTAATCTTAATTTCCTAAAATCAGTAATTAAAGACTGGAAATTTCGTATTTTTGTATGTTGTAAGCTACAAGAAAGAGAAACGAAAATAAAATATTAAAAAGCGAAATCTTCTTTATATTTGAGGAAAGCATGCAATAGTTCCACTATAATTACTGGTAATAGTGGTCAAAAATAAAGAGACCAACATTTAGAACCGAAGACAGCGGCAAAGCGGTCAACACCGCAGTAAATTTTCAATTTGAGGGTCTGGATGCAGTCGCGAGTCTTTCAAATCACCATCCGGTGTACGAAGCCACCGTCATCATACTAGTCCAACATTTTCGACAACCGACAGGGAGGACATTTTAAATTTGAGACGTTTGTTGATACGTCAATCACAAAGAACACCAGTTATGGAGTCCCACTTCAATAGGTGTTCTACCTTCCTCAAGAAGAATTCACTGAGCCACAGTGTTGAATCCCAGCTCTTCGCTTTCCATAGCTCGGCGTCAGGTCCTGTTGCTTTCCCCGATTTCATTCGTTTTATTGCTTCCTCGACTCCAGTGGCACTAACAGTTGAAATGCCTCCAAGTGTCGACAATGATTGTGGAAGATGGACAAATTCTTCAGTTGAAATCTACTCGAAATATTCTCACCATCCATCTCGTCATTCTTGTCATTAACGTAACAGAAATATTCGATATCCTGTGTACGATCGTGCCGGCTTTTGACAAGTCGATACAGATCTCTCTCCCCATCCCGAGTGTCCAATTTATCGTATAAATCTTTGTAAAGGGCCGTTCGGATGACGACTTTGGGAATTATTTTTTGTTTTAACTTAGCATCTTCTGTCGATTATTTAAAGTATCACCACGGTAATGCGCTCGTGGTTCATGTATCCGATGTGCCGCCACATTACTCCGCCTCCAGCTGAAACCGTGCGGATTCGGAGTCGGCCGCAGCTACGAAACCACGTCTCTAAGCAAACGCATCATGCCGGAGTCATTTAACTCTGCTCTGGTGTCTAGCACAGGGTCCGCGAGGGGGCGCAGATTCTCTCCGTACACGATCTCCGCAGGGCTGACCGTGAACTCTTATCGGTGGGCCATGCGAAAGCCGAGAAAGACGAAAGACAAGAACCGCGCCCGGCGGGTCGTCGCGTCCTTTAACGTCCAGTAGTCCTGTGCCGTTTGAAGCCAAGGAGCTTGCCTGACTCTGAGAAAAGAGTGTCCATTCCCTGGTCCGTGACGATTATGGCTGGTACACCAAAGCGCACATAATTGTGTCGTAATGTCAGTCAGAGGTATTGCTTCAGGTCACCATTTCCAGTTACTAACTGGTTCGTCGCCCTGATGTCTGGGTGTGTAAGATCGTGTATTGCGTTAAATATTTTCCTACGAAAATCGGTCGAAATGAATGGTCTGAGGTCTGTCAGAGTAAATAGAAGTTTGAGCCGAAAATAGGAAACTCCTTGAACTGGAGCTCTGCGTCGTCTTTCTGTGCCTCGGCGATTGCCGTATAATAGACCGTGGCGGGGATTGTGACCTCCGAAATTCGAGACAAAGGGTTTGCAACAACATTGTCTTTTCCAGACACGTGTTGGATATCAGATGTGAACTGGCTGATAAAACTCAAGTGCGGAAGCTGCTGAGGGGACACTTGGTTGAGCTGTTGTTTAAGCGCGAAAGGGTGAAACAGAAGTATTTTATGGTGAGGTACGCGGCGAGTAGCTCACGATAGTAGCCGCTGTAGTTACGTTGAGCTGGGTTGAGTCGCTTCGAAAAGAAGCTCAACGGTTGCCTGGTTCGATTCACCCGTTGGTAAAAAGCGGCGCCTATCGCTGTGTCTGAAGCCGTCGAGAGAGGCGCATTCACCACGGCGATGTGCTCGGTTCATGCCTCCAATGCGCATTCTCGCAAATTTTCCAATTGGCTAATTTTTCATTGTCATTCATTGACCTTTATTTCAACATCGTCATTCCAAAGACAGGTATCTCGGTTGATGAACCGTCCACCTAGCTTGGTGACTCCGAGGCCGTTTTGTAGATCGTGTCTTTAATTTGGTTTTACAATTCTACCACATTGGTAATGGTTGTTAATCGCGTAAGTAAGTTCTCTGTTTCTTTCTTCTCACGAAATCGCCACCATTTAATGCGCGGCGGGCCAGTGCGCTTCTCACGCTGTTTTATCTGTGGCTTGATTCGTAAGACGGTGATCGGCGGCGGATACTGAGGTGCGATTGTTCCATAGGGAACGGCTTTGGAGTCAGTGACGGTGATAAAATGTCGGTGTCTTATGAGAATGATACGTCGATCACAAAATACGCCAGTTGTGGAATACCACTTAATACAAGTTGCGCTAAAGCGTGGCATTACCATATAGAACAAATTTTTAGTTTTTCTTATGAAGGAAGCTACCAAGGTAAACACACCGGAAGGAACGGACTCGAATCTTGACTTCAATCAATACCATTGGATAGGGGGAAAGAACAAATCAAAACTGTTTAGCTGTTTATAGCTCCTAATAGAGCGAGTACGAATTTCACCCGACGGTTATTGACATGAAAATGTTGCATTAGATTAACCGCTCCATGACCTGTGTAATACCGAATCCACCATCGTGATGTTGGGAGTGGGGTGCATTAGATAGTACGGTCATCTTATCCACGCTTTTAGCAACTCGTTGACTATCGACCAAAAGAGTACCTCACAACAGCAATGGATTGATATGTTAATTAATGAAATAAAAAATCTCGACTCCACCCGAACCAAGCTGACAACCGAGAGAAACAATGAATTCAATCTGAGTGAAATTATGCGGTGTTTCCAACGATTAATTAATTGAAATAATAAAACTTGTTTTTTCTTTTTCGTTGGTGTGGATATTTATTCTTGCAAATACCGATATTTCGGGAATCACTTGTTCCCTTCATCAGTGCTAACAAGTTTTTCTGGAAAAACTGACCGCTTACCACTTAATGAATGTCAGAACATATATGGGGGCGAAAATATACTCGGATCACTATCTCGTTGGCATGTCCCCTCTGACAATGAGGTGAGAGTTAACACTGAAACCATCCACAACAAAACCCTCCGTAACATCTATATGGAGGAAATGGATACCACAATAACCGCAGCTAACAGATGACTTGGAGATGAAGCATCAACAAATTATTTTCACAACCACCTGAAAACGTTATCACTGATACGGCCAAAAACATATTTGGCCCTAGTCGCAAGAAAAATCTAAACAGCTGGTTCGACGATGAATGTAAGCTAGCCACGGAACGGTCGAATGCTGAATACCTAGTAATGTTGCATTCTAAAAGAACGCGGACAGGCGCGAAGACTTATCACGAACTCCGACGAGCGGAAAAACGACTTCACAGACAGAAAAAAGAAGCCTGGGAGAACCAACAGATCTGTGAACTCGAAAAGTGCATGAAGCAACCGCATCAGGCACGGAAGTTTTATCAACAAGTCAGCAGGATGGAGCCTTATACACCTCGATGCTCATCCTGCCGAGACAAAGAAGGAAATTTGATTTCCGACGGAATGGGCATATTGGAGCGATGGGTTGAGTATTTTGATGAACTGCTCGACAACCAAAATACCAACGATTTGGAAATCCCGCTGCAACCACCAAGCATGGAAAAAACAATCCATGCAATCCATCGGCTTAAAAAATATACATCGACAGGTGCCGAATTGGTTAAATATGGAGGCGACCAACTACGCTAAGCGGCTCATCAACTTAAACTCAAAGTGTGGGATAGCGAACCAACGGCTGACGACTGGCAACGAGACATTATCTGTCCCATACATAAAAACAGTGATATCACGCAATGCAGCAATTATAGAAGTATCACGTTGCTGAGCACCATCTATAAGATATTCTCCGCTGTCTGGCTAGGCCGGATAGCCCCATACACCCGGAACATCATTGGCCCATACTAAAGAGGCTTCACTCCAGGCAAATCAACAACAGATCAGATTTTCTCTGTGCGGCAAGCGATAGAAAAACTGCTGGAATATAGCGATAAGTTGCACCATCTTTTCATCGACTTTAAAGCCGCCTATGACAGCATAGCCAGGGTAAAACTGTACACGGCCATGAGGGAATTCGGTATCCCGACGAAATTGATAAGACTA
Organism: Hermetia illucens; assembly: GCF_905115235.1. Lineage (NCBI taxonomy): Eukaryota > Metazoa > Arthropoda > Insecta > Diptera > Stratiomyidae > Hermetia > Hermetia illucens. The sequence goes on along the minus strand of NC_051851.1, from coordinate 21,445,760 downwards.
GGCTGACCCTGACTAATGTGCGAGGCCAGATAAAAGCAGCAAGATCACTCTCAAGACCATTCGACATCAATAATGATCTAGGAAAACGGGATACCCTATCATGCGGCTTCTTTAATCTGGCCCTGGAGAAAGTGATTCGAAATGCAGATGTCATTGCAAGATGCGCCATCCTCTTCAAAACCACCCAGTTACTGGCCTACACTGACGATATTGACATTATGGGAAGAACAACCCGAAATGTACAGTCCACCTTCATCCAGATCGAACAGGCGGCGCGAGATCTCAGGCTGCACATTAATGAATAACGAAAGAAACAACAACATGGAATCGCACTGATCAAATGAAAACAATAGAAAGAGGAGCCTATAACTTTGAGACCATTGAAAGTTTCTCCTATCTAGCGTCAAAAATCACAACCGATAACAGCTATGACGATGAAATTCGCGCACGGTTATTGGCAGCCAACCGACCTTATTTCAGCTTACAAAAACTGCTTCGCTTGAAACGTTTCACCATAGAGTCGAAGGTCTTACTGTAAAAGACGATGATCTTGCTAATTTTAATGTATTCCTCGGACTTTTGGGTTCTTAGAAAGAAAAGTTGCGAACTCTTGGCCGCGTTCGAGAGAAGAATACATAACGACGAAATCTATCAGCGGTACATTGACCGTCAGGTTGTGGATAAAATGTGACTCAAAAGGTTGCGGTGGGCGGATCACTTAATCCGTATGGATGAGGATGATCCAGCCGGTGAAGCCTTTAAGGGCAACATCTATAGTAGAAAAAGAAGACGAGGCAGACCTTGCCTGGGATGGAGCGATGGCGTATATCAGGCCGCCAGACAGCTTTTAAAGGTGTCTGGAGTTCCTTACTAAGGCAGGCCTAGATCGAATACCGATTGTTGCGCCGTTGATGAAGTACACAAAGGAGGCCAACAATGCGAAGAAAATAAGGAGTTAAAAAAGTCCATCAAAACCGGAAACAGAGAACTACTGATTATATTCATTTGTCGAAGGGCGGATCAGAAGTGACTTCGATGACTTAACAATCTCCAGAATTTCATACGACACACACAAACGTACTTCTGATTTCGAAGTTTATAATATTGATGAATATTGCTTCTGAACTCATCAGCGACTGAAGAGTAAAACGCAATACAAGAATTTCCAAACTAACAACGGGGTCAAGATGGGAGAAAATACAACTTTTCTCTCGGGACTTTGTCTGGTTTGTGTTGCTACGAAATAAGTATTTTTGAAATCGAACTGGAATTTGAAAAAAATAATACCATTGCACACGATTTGACTAAAATATTTTCCCGATCTTTTACGTCAAACATCTGCAGATAAACGTTCAATTGAATATTGTAAAATGTTCTATGACCTCACCATATCCGACCCCCTATCATCAATGAAAATAAACACTATAGGAAAATGAATTGTCTCTATATATTTTCTCTTATTTATTTCATTTCTCGGTACATATGAAATACTTTCTGTTTAAATCTACAGTGTTTAATGTTCAATAATAACACTATACACAAATATTTTCTTTTCATTCATATTGGTAGTATCTTGTTGTTTTTTTTGTAATTTCTTCTTTATACACATAAAATATGCATTTAATTATCGTCTAGTTTCTATTTTCAGGAGTTTACTTTTTTATCATTTTCTTTTCCTATCCAATTACCGAAAAAAATGTCGATCTTAATCAGACTGATAAAAATTTATCGTTCTTTTAATTTACTTAAGTTTTATATTTATTTTTTGTTTTTTTTTTCTCTGCAACATTTTTACACTATTTTTATCTTCACTTTGTTTTACTTTATTATTCTAAATAACTGTGTTGTTTGCCAGGGATGGTTTCTTAGTATTTGATTTTGTTTGTATATTGTCAATTTTTCAACGTTTTTATTGAAAAACCATACCGTATATATGATTGTACCAATATCTGTTAATTTTTGAATTGGCGTTTGAAGTAAAAACATTGACAATGTTGTTGTTTGTTCTCTTCTTAAGGAATCATATAAAAATTTGGTAGTTAAAGGTGGTTTCTATATAGAATACATTTGTAATATTATCATACACTTCAATTAAGGGGGGAGAAGTATATTTTCGGAAAATAAAGTACAATAATTAAGTCGCCAATTGTGAAATGTCATCATAAATGTTAATACTACTCGCTTTCCAGCAAAGTTTGTGCTCAATAATTTTGATAGATTTGTTCATTAATTTAATTATATTGGGAAGAGTCCCAGTAAATCAAGTTTTACCTAATTGCAGCGATTTTAGGAATTCATTGAATGTAGCCGCTGAAAGAAAGTTACATAGATCTTTCGGTGGAAAATCGTTACTTCTACATAGAAAGTAGGAAAAAATAATATTTGAGAAGATTGTGACAAGCGCAAAGAAGCAGTTTGCTAAGGTGTCCGATCTATGAGAAATGAGAATCACCAAACAATTTCAAGGTATGATACCGGTGAATGCCTGATATAGGTAAGTATTAGGTTGTTGCATATGAAATGGCCGATTTGGCAATCAAGTGAAGTTAGTTGTGATTTTGCTGTATCAAACCACCACCAGATGGCACTGTTGGTGTCGGATAATAAAGTATAAATACTCCTACATTTAATCAAGGAGTCGTTTCGGTTTTGACCAGCGTTGTAATAACAGTGAATAAAAAGGAAAAAAGGATGGAAAAGAGCCAAGAACGTATACTTTTTCTGTATGAGTTCAAACTCGGTCATAAAGCAGCGAAGGCGACCAGGAACATTACCAGCGCATTTGGAGCTGATACGGTAAGCGAACGAACCACACGGCGGTGTTTCGAAAAATTCCGGTCAAGTGACGTAAACTTCAAAGTGAGCCACGTGAACATCCAGGACAATCGATTGATAACGACGAGCTGCCTTTGCTAGTCGAATCCGACACATATCAGTCTGCGAGAGACATTGCAGAGAAACTGGGTGTACACTATTCGACAGTTTCCCGGCACTTACAAAAACTTGGAAAGGTGGAAAAGCTCGACAAATGGGTTCCGCAAGCCCTTACGGAGGAAAACATGACGTTTTGAATGGAAATTTGCAGTTCCTTATTCTCCTGCAACAGAAGCGATCCCTTTTTGTACAGAATAGTGAGATGTGATGAAAAGTGGATATTATACGACAATCGTCACCGATCAGCAAAATGGCTAGATGCTGATGAACCACCGAAGCATATGCCGAAATTGAGCCTCCATCCGGAGAAGGTAATGGTGACTGTTTGGTGGTGTATAGCTGGAGTTATCCACTATTCTTTCTTGGCACCTGAAGAAACGATAAATGCACAGAAATACTTTGCCAAACTCGAGGAAATGCACCAAAAATTCAGTATTCAACGGCCGCAATTAGACTTAGACAATGCACTACCTCCTGAATCCAGAACAACGGTTCAAAAGTTGAACGAATTGCAGTATGAGACTCTGCTTTATCCACCATATTCAGCGGACCTTTCGCCAACCGACCACCACTTTTTTTTAAGCATTTGGATCATTTTTTGGCGGAATAACAATTGAGGAATTAAGAGGTCATCAAAATTGCCGTCGATGAGTTTATCAACCCCTGAAAATTGGACTTCTACGAAACTGGCATACATGCTCTTGTATCTCGCTGGGAGAATTGACTGGCACCTATTTTGATTAATTAAATAAATTTTTGTAAGCTTTACAGTCGTTTCAAATTTTAGTACCAAATCGGTCATTTCATGTGCAACAACATAATAGTTCAGAATCCGAATAATAGATGAAAACGAAGTACAAATGCCCAGAACTGAAATTGAAATATGAAGTAGTGGGTATTCAGTATTTCCAACAAAAGCAAAACAGAGAAATGAAAAACTAGAAAAACTGAATAGAACTTCTGTCACAAGAAATCATTTTCTTTTGCATAAACACAGCATTTGAATGAAGGAAAAGACTAAAGATAAACACATACTATAATTTATTTCTGTAAAACTACTGAAATATAATTCTTTTTTATGGAAAATGTTGTTTTGTGCACACTTGCAATCATGATATACGTACATATGACCATTTTGCATTTGTATCTTTATTGTATCACTGAAATTATTGTTGGTTGTAGTTGTTGTTGAGTGGTAAGTTTATTCTCTGGATATTTTCTTTGTCCAAGCTTCGGTTTTTAACATTTATCAAAAGATCTAGAAGTTACCATGGTGAAGAAGTAAAGGTAGTCATCAAAATAAATAAAGTTGTAAAGTAGTACTTTGCATTGAACCATATAAATTACAATCGTACAATAAAAACTATAATTATCAACAAGCTAATGTACAGTGGAATATATACGTTAGAGTCAAATCCTGAATTGTGAAGTGGGGTTGTAAGTGTTCCCGTGCCTGATTATCGATCGTGTTACAAAAATTCTACACTTGAACTAGATACATGAAGTAAGGGCATTGATTTGTTCAGATTTACTAAAGAACAAATCGATCGTTCAGGATTTCAGACTAACATATATCTTTTAGACAGGAAAATAAAAAAAAAACAAACCTAATGAAGTACATCAACAAGATTTATACACATCGTCCTCCATTCAAAAAAAAAAAAATAAACTCAAATCATATATTCATTTTGTTTCTCCGTTAATTACTACTAATGACATATCCTTAGTTTTAAATGACATTGATCTCGAAAATTCAGTTACTTTCCATTTACGCACTATTCATATAAATAAAAGGTCCTTCCTATAAAAGATATTCTTCATGTAATTGAGTGTAAAACAAATCGATCTCTGCCATATTTTTAGTTGTACAGTACAGTAGACTTTTGGGATAATGAACCTTCGGACAAGTGGTATATCTTCTAGTGACTGAACCTAAAAATTATTACATCTGAAAATGCTTGAATTACAATACACGTAAATTTTTAATGAGATTGACCATTTATGACGGACAAAATTGTTTGTGATATTCTCTACTGGTATTCCATATTTACATTTACATATTATGAAGAATATTCGTACATCGTTTTCAATTAATATTTTAAATTGAACCTAATACTGTTCAAGGACGAAACCAAGTACTGTTTACATCATCCTTTGATATAAAGAAGTTTTTGTAAGATGCTTTTCAAAATTTGAAAGGTTCACTACACCGACAATCTACTGTACTTTTCTTTTTAAGTGATTCTTACTTTTCTCCTCCTTGTCATGATTGGCTTTCCTATCCGCATCTTTATGAAATATATCTTCTCTTCTTTCTTTTTTTTTAAAAAAAATTCACATATACAACATACTTCATCTTTTGTTAACTCCCAATTATATACTTCTTACTTGTATCTATAGTTCAGAACGAATGAATTTCTCTTTAGTGGTGTTCCTTTCTCACTGATTTCGTTTCTTATTTTTATAGTAGGTATTTATACAAAGTTTCTTATTACACAGAGTTTTTCACATAAAGTACATGAAACACTCAATTCTTCTTTTCTTTATTCAAATAACGAGTAAAATTAAAATTGCAAACATTCAGGTTGTAAATATATATAGATTAAAACACCGGAAATCAATGCGTTGGACTCTGAAAAAGAATATTAGAGAAAGTTATAACAAGACAAAAGATTACAATACATTGACATCACATATAGTAGTAAATTTCTGGGACAATACTGTTGATACAAAGAAATTGGATAACAATTAAAAACAGTTTCGCAAGCACTCATCCAATCAAACCTTTCAAAATGAATGCAACCGATTGTATCGGATGAAAATCGTAGTTTGGTTCCGGACCACTACCAGATAATACCAACTAACACATCGTTCAATAAGTCCCGGGACTAGCGTAGAAATGGCGTTAATAATGCCATTTATATACCAAGGTTCAGAAGTACCAACCTTCAGATAAGATGTGTCAAAATTTGATGTAATTCGAAACATAACCAAGAAAGCTATAGTGACGCTACCTTTGCAATCGTGAAAAAATGGACCAAAACGAGTTTCGTGTGTTGATAAAACATTGTTTTCTAATGGGGAAAAAACACTGTTCAAGCTCAGCAATGGCTTGAAAAACGTTATCCGGACTCTACTCCGTCGAAAACAACCATTTGTCGGTGGTTTTCGACGTGAAACGCGGTCGTGCTGATACAAATGATGCGGAACGTTCGGGTCGGCCAAATGAGGGAGTAACTCCCGAAAACACCAAGCAAGTAATGAAAATCGTGATGGGTGACCGCAAAATGAAAGTGCGCGAGATACCTAAGATGCTGAACATATCAACTGGTAGTGCATTTACTATTTTGCACCAAAAATTGGCTATGAAAAAGGTTTTTTCCAAATGGCTGCCGCGTTTGCTCACAATGGAACAAAAGCAACAACGTATCAATGATAGGGAGAGCTGTTTGGCACTATTTACTCGCAATAAACAGGATTTTTTGCGTCGATATGTGACAGTGGACGAAACATGGATTCACCATTTCACCATTACGACCGGTAAAAGCCGCCCGAAGCGTCCAAAAACACAACAGTCGGCCGGCAAAGCGATGGCGTCCGTATTCTGGGATGCGAATGGTATAATTTTCATTGACTACCTCGAAAAAGGAAAAACCATCAATAGCGACTACTACATGATGTTATTGGATCGTTTGAAGGCCGAAATAGCGAAAAAACGCCCACACATGAAGAAGAAGAAAGTCATCTTTTATCAAGACAACGCACCGTGTCACAAGTCAATCAAAACGATGACCAAATTCAACGAATTAGGCTTCCAACTGCTTCCTCATCCTCCGTACTCGCCGGATCTGGCCCCCAGCGACTGCTGGCTCTTTGCGGATCTCAAAAAGATGCTCCAGGGAAAAAGATTTCGCTCAAATGAGGAGGTGATCGCTGCTACTGAGGCTCATTTTGAGTCAAAAGACAAATCGTTCTACAAACATGGCATTGAAAAGTTAGAGAAGCGTTGGAATGATTGTATAACCCTTGAAGGAGATTATGTTGATGAATAATAACGAATTTTGCCGATAAAATGTTGTTTTCATAGTTAGTCCCGGGACTTATTGAACGATGTGTTATGATTGGCTTTCTTCTAGAAATATCTAGTTATTAAGCTAAACAATTTTGATTTTTGGCACTTTTCAGTATTTTTAACATCTGACGAATAGTGGACACAGTTCGACTTAAATCGGCAAAGACATTGCTTCGAAACATCATTGATTTCGGTCCATGAACAGAAAAACAAAGCTTTAGAGAAGCAAGTGGCATATCTTGCGCGCACAGCAACTTTTTTTTTGCTGCCACTCATAAGGTATACATACATAGTACAGCCATAAGTTCTGTCAGTCAACTACTAAAACTTATAATAATATACTATTATTAACTTTATTTAAACAGATATCGGTATGGAGGGAATTTTGGAGCCCAGGCACCATATAGTGGCAGCCTCTTCACTTTCTTTCAGATTTCTCGGTTGGGCAGTTTCTGAGAATGGTCCCGATAAATAAATGATCAGTTTCGACCCCGCGAACTCCCGGCCTTTCCAACAAATGTCAAAACTGAGACCAACTTCGGAAAGTACTAACTGAGCCCTTGCATTTGATACCCCACATGACTATATTTGGTGAAAATAAAATTTACACCCCCCTTTTGCATGTATGGGGATCTCCCCTTAAATTCGACTTAATAGGATGTAACTTACTCGATGCGTGAGCGTTCACATTTCCCATCTTTCCACCAAATTTGGTGTCAATCGCGGCTAGTCTCCGAGAAAAAACGCGTATGACGGACAGACAGACAGCAAGACGCTACAATCCCAAAATAATTGCCGGCGATTTCAACTCATGGGCAGAAGAATGGGGAAGCAGAAAAACAAATCCAAGGGGACAAATACTGCTAGAGGCATTCTCGCGCTTTAATTTCATACTTGCGAATTCTGCGGGAGCCAACACATACCGGAGGGGAGAATTACAATCGGTAGTACACCTCACTTTCGTCAGAGACACCCTTATCAAAGACTTGCAGCCACCAAAAAAGAATAACGATGAGCTGGGTAACTAACAAATCCGATGCAGGAATTTTCAAGGAAGTACTTCTTGATGAAAAATTGCAGCCGGCATGCGATGCCTCTATGCCACGGCGTAGCGCTTTCCGAAGACGAAATACCAATTTCTGCTGGAATTCAGAAATTGAGGAATGTCGGAAAAACTGCCTCAGAGCTAGAGGATGCTCCCAGCGCAGAAGAAATCAACCTGAATTCACTGAGCTACACATGCAATACAAGGACGCGAGGAAAAAATTGCAAGTATCACGAAGAGCAAATCCGAACATTTCAAGCGGATGTGTACTGAAACTGACTAATCCATGGGGTGGCGCCTACAGGTCGGTAATGTCATCACTGAAAGGCAAACGTTCCCCACCGATTACCTGTCCTAAATTACTGCAAAACATAGTGGACACTCTCTTCTCAGAGGATGTGAATTACACAAATCTGCGTAAAGTCCATGTAAACCCCGACGAAATTCCTGTAGTGGTAGAAGAGAAAATTCTTGATACAGCAAGGAAATTCGCTGAAAATAAGATAAGTTGATACTTATTCCGAAGCCAGGTAAACCATTGGGTGACCCCTCTGCATATCGACCGATATTGGTAAACTATTTGAACGAGTATTATACAACCGACTGCTCGCTGTTGCAGAAAAGGAAGGAGGCCTATTCGACAAGCAATTCCGGTTTCGTAAGGGAAGATCAACCGTCGATGCAATCAACATGATGACTGACCTGGCTCGCGCTGCAATACAAGATGACAAATGCTGCGCAGTGGTGACACTTGATGTAAAAAATGCATTCAACACTGCAAAGTGGACGAAAATCGTAGAGGCTGTAACCAAACTACAGGCTTCGAAGTACATTGTACGCATCGTTATTGCATTTCTTCTAGGAAGAAGATTATATTGCGACGCGGACACAATCGACTGAAATTATTCCGGATGGCGTGCGGCGTACCACAGGAGTCTGTCCTAGGTGCCTTACTGTGGTTAATTATGTACGATGGAGTGTTGACGCTACGCCTTCCTAATGGCGTGACAACCATTGGTTTTGCGGACGATATCGGGGTAACAGTAGTTGCAAAACGCTTAGACGAGACTTCGAATCTACGCAAAAAAGTCCGGTCTATGACTTGCTGAACATAAAACGGAACTAGTGCCAATCAGCAAAAGAAGAAAGGACACAAATGTGAAAATTAACATTGGTGAACAAACAATTTACTCCCAAGAGTCACTTAAATATTTGGGAATAATGATTGACAAAAGGCTCAACTTTTAAAAACGCATTGAGTGCGTTGCAACTAAAGCGTCTTCCATCGCTGTAACGATTTCGAAGATACTACCGAACATTGATGGACTAAGACAAAGTCGACATCGTTTTATTTCGAGGGTGGTTAGTTCCATGCTACTCTACGCAGCTCCAGTTTGGGCAACTGTTCTGGAAAACAAATCACACTGCGGAAAACAAGGAATGCCGTATCGACTAAGTGCACTTCAGGTATGCAGTGTTTGTCGAACAACATCAGCAGCATATGTACTGCAGGAACCGTTCCCATAGACATCGTTCTTAGGCGATTTTATCACGAATAAATGAAAAAAAATCTCCAGGAAATTTTTTTGATAAACGAAAAGATGGAATTGAATCACAGCTCAATGTTTGTACGTGTATACTGCCCCAATTCTTTGATCGCAACTTTGAATTGAACTGAAATTTCAAGCAAGCTGTCCGCCTAAGCGTGGACGTATATGGCCTCCGTTTTTGGGAAACATTTAGAATCTACATGATTGGTTACCGGATTAACCAGTTTCTACTACCCAGAAATGATACAGAAAGCTGCACTTGACTTTCGTCATCAGGATTTGAAGTGTTCGTACATTTATCTTATCCCAATTGATGATAACCTGTTTCTTTCTCTTAAGGATCAGCTTTGAGGACAGAAATTGTGGAATATAGGACATTCACATCTTTGTTATTGGTATTTTCCGTTCATTCTACATTTTCATTTTTTAAAGCCTAATGCGATGCAAGTGATAATACACGTTACAATTATGTATCCCACTTTTGGGTGAGTTGCAACATTGGAGAAAGTAAGAAAATCAAAATCTCCGAATGAAAACGCTGAAAAAAAATTAATTTAATCCATGACCATTCACAGTGCCCTAAAAATCTACACAGAGAGAAGATATCACATCAATCTCCGGACGATTCAAAAAGATCAAATTGCAAAAAAAAAACAAACGCGAGAAGAGAAGGAAAAAGGCTGAATCGGAACCAGCTCTGTTGTAATGTAATGTAGTCGTCAAAAAGGAACTTAATTCGTAACTATTACTGAAATAATAAGCATAGAAGAAGTGCACCAAATATCGAGTTGCCCAGAAAAAAAAACAGGAAGTAACAAAGTAATGAATTTTTGAGGAATTGTGAAACATTCTGGCGTTCGACAACATTAATGAAAGTAAAAAGAGGTCAGAGGACTGTCAAAGGGTATTATAGGTCCCACCTCCACGTGGTGATCGCTGGGATTTCTTTCTACATGAAAAACTGCAGACGGAGAAGAATGGAGGCGAGTCTCCCGCGCCTAAAAACAGGACAAAATGTACCAACTGGTCCCTCAGGTTTGGGGTTGGACAGGCCTGACAACTCTACACGGAAAACAGATGTTACGAAGCCACGGAAAGAGCCTCGAATAGGATGGATTTTACAACGACAACGAATTAACGATTTATGATGATATCAAAATCATACTTGGAGATTTCAACTGTCAAGTAGGGACGGAGCCCGTATTCAGGCGATAGGTCGGTTCCCATAGCTTACATAGGGATACTAATGATAACGGACTGCGCATTATTCAGCTACCAGCATCGCACGAAATGGCTGTTGGAAGTACCTGGTTTGCGCGGAAAGCGGTCCACAAACATACGTGGGTCTCTCCAGACGGGACAACTTTCAACAAAATTGACCATGTGCTGATTGAACGCCGCCACCTCTCAGTCTTGATGAATGTCAAAACATATAGGGGGGCCAATATAGACTCAGATCATTATCTCATTGGCATAATGCTCCGAGCTCGAATTACGACACCACCTACAATCCCCTCTGACAACCAGGTGAGAGGAAATTCTGAAACCATTCACAACATAGCCCCCCGCAACACCTATAAGGGCGAAATTGATACCGCCATAACCGCAGTCAACAGATATCCTGGCGACGAAGCATCAACAAATGATCTTTACAAGCACCTGAAGACCGTTATCATTGATATGGCCACAAACATACTTGGTCCCAGCCGCAAGAAAAGTTGGAACGGCTGATTTGACGATTAATGTAAGCTAGCAGCGGAAGGAAAGAATGCCGCATACCGAGTAGTGATGCATTCTCAAAGGACGCGGGCACACGCAGAGACTTATCACGAACTCCGTCGAGCGGAGAAACGACTACACAGACGCAAAAAGGAAGCCTGGGAGAACCAACAAGTCTATGAGCTAGAAAAGTACAGGGAGCAACCGCACCAGGCGCGCAAGTTTTACCAACAAGTCAGCAGGATGACGAGACAAAGAGGGAAATGTGATTTCCGACAGAATGGGCATATTGGAGCGATGGGCTGAGTACTTTGATGAGGCCTATTTCAGCTTACAAAAACTGTTTCACTGGAAACGTCTTACCATAGGGTCAAAGCTCTTACTGCACAAGACTATGAGCTTGCCTATCCTTATGTATTCCTCGGAAACCTGGGTTCTTAGCAAAACAAAATGCGAACTCTTGGCCGCGTTCGAGAGTAGAATCCTCCGAAGAATTTTTGGCCCCCCACACGAGGATAGACGATTCCGTAGCCTACATAACGAAGAAATCTATAAGCGATACCATGACCTTCAGGTTGTGGATAAAATCCGGCTCAATAGGTTACGGTGGCGGGTCACATAATCCGTATGGATGGGGAAAGTCTAGAAGGGCAATATCTATGGTAGAAAAAGAAGACGAGGCAGACTCTGCCTGAGCTGGAGCGATGGCATAGGTCAGGACGTCAGACAGCTTTTAGGAATATCGAATTGGTGGGCCTCGGCGCAAAACCGGGATGTCTGGAATTCTTTATTAAAGCAGGCCTAGACCGGATACCGGTTGTCGCGCCGTTAATGATGATGATGATGCACCCAATGAGGTCACAATTATCGATCGGCTTCCATTGCGGATTTGGCACTCTTTTAACTTTAGATGAAACTTGGATTTGCAATTCGCTCCTGAAACCAAACAACAGTCAAAATAACGGAATGGAATAGGAGAACCCCCAAAATGGGTAAAAACAATTTTTTCGGTAGAGTTATGACGGGTGTTTTATGATTCGCAAAAGGAATTGTCTCTATTGATTACCTTCAGAAGGGAAAAACTATTACTGATGAACACTACGCAGGATTATTGCAACGTTTGAAGGACGAGGTAAAAAAACGACCGCATCTGACTAAGAACTAAAACTTGTTTTATCATGACAACCAACCCGCTCATACGTCGATCGTTGCAATAGCTAAAATCAACGAACTGAAGGTTGAATTGTTCTCCCTTCTAGCCTATTCGCCACGGAGCTAAGAAATTTGGGGAAAACGAGGGAGTTACCTATGCTGTAATTGCCAATTTTCAGATACTTGTTTCATTCTAAAAAAAAGTATGTCCTTACGTTAGAGCACCGTTATTAAAAATTTTGTAAGTCTTCATGGGCATTATGATGACAAATGAAAGGAAAAAGGCCCACAAAAAATATTTTTCTTTATCAGACCAGAGACTTCTCATCACGCCCTTGTACGAATTCGTATGAAAAAGGTGACAACGCTAGTTAATGCTCTCTTAATTTCGCAAAAAATATATGGGGAAAATTAGATCCTTTCAATATTGTTTGTTTGAGGTCATATTTTCCCCCGCTTGGTAATAGTAAGGAAGTGTGGTTATAATTCGAATTATTTCATTTAAATTGCCGCATGAAACCAGTCAGAAAATCAATCAATTTTAATGTCTTTTTGTGTTCGGTTTAAATCTTGAATTTTGTAGTTAATCAACGCACGACTTAATACTAGCCCCGTGCTATGAAATTGGATGTGTTCCCCTTAGTTATGAAAAATATGAAACTAATTGCTAATATAAAGTTTCCAAACACGTGATCGATATTTTGCACCATTGCCACAATCTAATCTGCGTACAAAAAACTCAATTGGAAAAAAGTAAAAAAAATGCCTACCTTAAGCTTTTAGATTCCACCACACAACCATGAAGTGGCTGGTTACCTGACAGGTATTATTTTTTGGCTCTATTACGGATATACACTTTTAACATAGATAGCAGACAACGCTGGATTTGCCGAGTAAACATTGTTGATATCACATTTTTCTTTACTGAAATGAATAAATAGTGTAAAATGCATTTTTTACTTTCATCTCTGTTAAACTAGACGTTGTAGTGTATTAAGATCAGATAATTTCAGAAGATTCAAATGAATGGTGTGAGCGTTGTGTTGCGTAATTTCAGCATGATTTGTGTGTTAAGCTGAAGCATTGAAAGTCATTGTGGCACAGCGCGTGCATTGCAAATATTGCTTTTGCTGGCAATACTATTATTTCTAGCTTCGAGTGCGTTCTATATCTAACCATAGTGTCCCGACATAAATATTATATTCTATGATCATTCAATGAAAGTAGCCTTCCAATAAATTAAAGATATCTAAACTGCAAGGCGCATCTGTGTAGAATATAATCGCACGCATGCTAGATTTATATCGAAAATGCCTTTAGAATTTAGACTGCTTCCTAAAACCACTAGACCATATGATTGCAGTGCGATAGACATACAGTGTGCCAGGCAGGTTTCTACTATGTACCGAAAGTAAAAGTATGATTATTTGAATGACAGCCTAATGAAAAAGTAGCATCTTCAGATGTATATCGAAACTGAGAGTATGGTTAGGGATATTAGTGTAGATGTCTATATTTCTATACGCTTCAGGACATGGAGCAACTAGGTGCCCCTCTGATGGATCTCGATTGACTTGCTGGTTCTGAATAACATTCCACAGTGTCAGTGTTCGACACTTGGTTTCAATAAAATTCACCGTTCTACCCATTTTAAACAAGAACTTAGTGACCACATACAGTTTCGATTTAACTTTACTCTTCTAACGGTTACAAAAGCCATTTACACATACACACAAGTAAACAAACAAAACAAGAACCAATTATTATCATATGAAAGTTATACATGTCTTACAGAAAGTAAAATAAACAAATTAAATACAAAATAGATAGTTCCGACATCCAAAGGATTCGTCAATATTATACGGTTAAAGTTTTGAACAAGCGATAGATTGACCCAGGGAGATATCGAAGCGATATTACTGAAATTGTTACAATAGACAAATAAAACTTGCAAAAATCGAATGATTGTAAAGTAATGAACATTAATATGCCCAGAAAAGTGCAATAAAGTAGAAATAAAAGATCGCAATATTAAATAGAATTATATATCAGTTAACAGAAGTGAAGGAAGATAGAGAGGAAATATAGCAAGAGGTATTTTATGCGCAAAATTTATCTACAATTATAAAATATATTTCGTACTTCACACTGGTATGCCAGATTAGGCCAAATCTCCTTGAACGTTTTCTCGATTACTTCATATCTGGAAAAGAAAATGATTTAGATTAGTATTTATATTTGGTGTAGTGTTAGCAGAGAGTATGTTTAATAAGTTCCCGGAAAAAAATCTTATACGTAAGTATTAGGTTTACCTGAAAGTTCTGTCTTCTGAATGTGTTTATTGTTTATTGAATAACATAGTTTCCACCATTATTTGACTTGTTGCCATCGTGATGGCAATCTGTATATCCAATTTTTAAAAAATGCCTTACCTCCGGGGCCAAAAATTGGACCATTACTTGTTGTCTGACATCCTCTTGGTTTTTGAAATTTTTACCCGACAAACAATTTTGTAAGGACAGAAGCCAGTGTTAGAGGATTGAACGTCCGGAGAGTATGATGAATGCGCCAGAATTCCCAAGCTTAGATTCCGACGAATCTCTAAAGCAACATCTGGCCTGGTATTATCACGAAACAATTAAACGTCCTTCCTATTGGACATGGCCGGCCTCTTTTCTTAGAATGTTGTGTTTAAATTACACTTGACCGCAGTATCTCTCTAAACGTAGCTTTTCGACCGGTTTCAGCAACTCGAAATGTATTGATCCTTTAATGTCCCACCATATACGCAGTATTCTCAAGTTCCGTTTAAAGGCGGAGGAGGCAGGTTTTTCAGAGTGAAAATATACTCTTGTCCTTACGATGTTTGCCTAGGTAATCCAGTTTTCATCCCCAATGATGATATGCTCAAAGAAAGGTCAATTTTTGCACCGTACAAGCAGAGATGTGCATGTGATGACTCGGCCATTCAAATTTTTCTCACCTTATTCATGTCGCACCCATCTCGAATATCTCCACGCCAATCCTAATGACCAGATATGGTTCGAAATAGTTTGTAGAGCTGAATTGAGATTATCAGTAATCTTCGATGTTGTCAGAAAGAGATTGTCCCCTAAAACATAGTATTCAAAATGTCGCCGTCAATCAAAGACAGTCACCCAGAGCGTAACTTATCCGAAAGGTCAAAATCACCTACTTCAAAAATATGGGAAGACGGCTTTACGGTTTCGTGTCAGGGCAGAGGCAACTCATTAGGCACTACCTCACCGCTCTGGGGGCAGCGTAACCTTTCGCTCCTTTATAGAATTTGTAAAATACGATGTTTTCGCGAATTATATAAAGAAACGCTTAATATCTGCAAACCACTTTGGTCATGCTGCTCCAAAGGAAGAGGTGAGACAGCGTCTGACGAGTTGCCTCTGTCCTAGCGTGAAACTACAAAGCCATCTTCGCTTATTTTTGAAACGTGGGTGCTAATCCCGAAATACCCTTTCTTAATATGTGACCTATCCACTGCCACTTTCGCCTTCGTTAATCACAATGCGTACGAGCGACAGACCTGTGTGCCGGTCAAGTTTTTCATTCGTTTCAATGATATGAAGCAAACAGGTTTTGACGAAGACCTGGAGCTTTTAAGTAACAATGGAGTCTACTTACCATGTGCTGCCCCCATAAAGCAACACAGAAAGAATACTTAACCAGAACAATCACAGATGAGATGACTGCATTGCCAGATTTTAGACAAGAAAGTGAAAGCAGACCTAGTGCTGTTAATGCATCGGACAACAAACAGTTAGATCCCAACGTCGGCAGAAATCGCGCTTTCTAGATATACAAATTGAAAGAAGGGAAGGGGTGGCCCTTCGTGGCTTTGTCCATGCAGATAGTGAGAGTGTGATGACCCGTCAGACTGAGAACCTTGGTTTTGTTGTTGTTCGCCTTCAGTACAACTTCACTTAACTCTCTTTCCAAATCCATAACCATTTGACCAAAGACAATGAATTTAGTTTCTCCGGAATACCCTTCTTGCGTGGAATACTCCAGATACATTCCCTGCTCACACTATAGAAAGCTTGCGTGGGTGTTAATGTAGTCAATGCAGAATGGGGAGCGGAAACCAGCCTGCTCTCTGTTGATTAAACTTTCGAGATTTTCTTTGATGCGTTCTGCATCGCAAATCACTTTCTCCAGGGTCAGGTTAAAGAGGACGCATGATAGGGCATACCTTTGTCTTAGGTCGTTGGTGATGTTGAATGGTCTCGAGAGTGATCCTGCTACTTTTATCTGGCCTCGCACATTGGTCAGAGTCAGCCTTATCAATTTTTTCGGGATACTGAATTCTCTCATGGCCAATTAGAAGTCTCTTATAGACCGGTTTCAGGTCAATAGGTCGCACCTTGCGGTAGCCTTTAGAAATAACCCGACACTAGTTTCGCGTCTATTATCACTTGCATTTCTAGAGTACAAAAGCACATTGCCGTTACTGAATCAAGAGGAAGAGTAGAACTCTCTAGAGTTCCACCATCTTACTTCACTTAGGCTCCGAATGTACAGCTTATATCGTTGGAATTCCCGCTCGAGCTTGGGAAAGCGATTTTTCCGAAGACTTTCGCTACCATTTTTGTAAATCAAATTATTGTTATCAACCATCCATCCTACACGCCGAATCTGGCACCACCAGACTTTTCTACTCCCTAAAATCAAATTACACATTAAACAAATTTTTTTTTAAGATGTGAACGCAATCCAGACGACGGTGACAAAGCATTCCAAAGCTATTCCTATCGACGAGTACGCGCATAAGTTGCAATCATTATATCGACGTTCTACTTATTGACTGTAACCCCCTGTAATCCCCTTCCCGAGGATTATATTAAAGTCTAACATAAATAAATTAATTGTTATTACGATTTGTGTTGATTCGAATTTTTGTTCCGAAACTTATTAGACATACTGTGTATATTGAAATATACTCACTTTGATTGCAGACCACCACCTGGCGGCAAACCTTCGATTTCGCGTAAGTGAAGGGCTTCCAGCAACTCGGCGTATTCATTTATTTGCTTACACACAAGTTCTTCTGTAAATAAAAAAATAGAAAATTGGATATTATATGGGATAATATTATGAACAATGAAATTCATCGAACAAAAAGCATTTTATTAACAAATGAGCGTTGATTTGAAATTGAAAATTCAATAGATGGGCAGAGTTATGATATTCCTTATTTGCGAATTTTTATATGAATTGAATTATATTATCCGATACAAGGGCCAAGTCACTTAGGTTGTATTGTTTTCTTGGAAAGTTTCGGTCAAGCGTAGGACAATTCTAAATTTTATTTGTTTGAGAAAGATATTGTTGGCCGTCTTGCGCTACTTTCCTGCAATTGGATGGTCGACAAAACTTTCAAAAGTAAATTTTAAACTGATGGGAAGATGGATATATTTTTTTAAGAATTGCGGGGTCCTAAGTCCGCTTCCACTTGATGCCGGACAGGGACTAAATAGGGAGCAACGTAATCCCTCTTTTTTCGGTCCACGGACCCCTCATTTAGGGCTTAGCACTCAAACTTTAAAAATATTAGGCGATGACGACTTTACGGTTTCTTACCAGAGCAGAGGCAAATCGTCAGACGTTGCCTCATTTCTGCCCTGCAGTGCGAATTATATTGAATTATATTGAACGCAAATCGGCCCATACTTTGGACCAAAGCTTGGCCAGAGCTGAACATATTTTTTTGGTAAGCTG
Organism: Hermetia illucens; assembly: GCF_905115235.1. Taxonomy (NCBI): domain Eukaryota; kingdom Metazoa; phylum Arthropoda; class Insecta; order Diptera; family Stratiomyidae; genus Hermetia; species Hermetia illucens. Next base: position 21,427,537 of record NC_051851.1, on the reverse strand, counting down.
AGACATTAAATCTTTTTTAAAGGAATAGAACCAAAACAATCACTGCTTAACATGACAGAGAGTAACATTCAATCCCTTGGCCATAGGCGAAAGTAGTCTTCTTTTCCCAGTTGAAAACATGGGGCGAAAGTGCCATCTTTTTTCCTAAAGATAATTTTAATCCAGCCTGGAGCCAGATCGCGACAAGAGAATTTAATTGCACAAGAAAGTTTTCTGTAAGTTGATGCTGCATGGATTCGAATGTAACAAATAGAAAATTAAAGAAAACCAGAACTGAAAGTTTTACTCTAAATTAAAACGAATTACAAAGCACTGTGAAGGCTCCGTTTGGGGACTGGATAAAATTCTTTGATATTGACACGTGGACTTTAGAAAAGTATTAGTTTAAGTTGATTTAAGAAATTAAACTGAGATCGAATTTCCTAGCTTTTCATGTTAATAGCTAGTTGACAGTAACACTGTCCAGCATCAGTCCAGCTTTTAAAAAATATTTTTGGGTTTCATTCCAACACCTTCCAAGTCCAGCGATCATGAATGATGGATTAATTTGTTTAATCTAATTACCCCGAATTTGTTTATTTTGAATGGCTGCCAAGCAGCAAACAAAGCGCAAACGATTAAATAATCTACAGATGTGTATTCATCCGCATACTTATCCAAATCAACGCATAGCACGCTGTTAACCAACATTTGCTGATTAGATTTTTTTTCATAAAACAGCGGCTGGAATAAGAAAATTACTTTCTAGTAGTTGTCGATTGTGGAGGTGAAAACACATCTGTTTGGATCGAAATTTCTTAAAGCTTGTTTTGTGATATATATTAAGAGTTCAAAGAAAATAAAATATCATAAATTTTATAGTCTTGCAAGTGATACACAAAACGGTATACTAAAATTTTTGATACAGTTTCTCCACGAAATTATCTAAATTTTCAACTGAACAGTTTTGCATGTGCTTCCGAATTTACATTATTTTTGAACTAGCTGCAGTCTGGATCACCTTACACAACCCAACAATGCAGACCAAAATGTAAACGATGTTCAGGGGACGGGAGAATCCATTGAAAAGAAGTTTTTTAATTTAACGCTCTTAAAAGTGATAATAAATTCGGTTTTGGCGCTCAATGGCTTCGAAATGAACTTAAAATAATGAGATGATATCAGGAATGAGTTATTAGATCGGTAATGATAGCAAATATGTTATAGTTTAAACAGACGCCAATCAACCATCTTCGAAGTTTGCAGTATAAAACGACTGAAAACCCTCTATTCAACTACAACTATGTAACAAGCAAACTGAACAAAAAATTCTACACTTTGTACTTAAAATCTACAAAACATCGATATTGTGCAAACATACATTACAATAAAACAATAAAAAAATACTGGAACTGCTTTTCGTTTGTCAATAAACGGTTTCTTCCATAGTCTTGTTCTACCTATGTTTTTACATAAGCGAGCGAGGCATGCTTAAAATTCAATAGAATTCCAATGAACATATGTAATAAACACAAAACATTTAAATAAATAATTGAAAGGGGAACGAATAAAACAACTAGGGAAAATAAGCTTTGTGGCAACATACCTTATGCTCACAGCCACGTATATTTTATATATGTCGCGTACGATAAAAAGGAAAAATAAAGCGAATTAGTACTTTCATCATAACCAGATTTTTTAATTTCTTTTTTTTTCATGAGAAGAATGTGATATTAACATGTCGAAAAACAAACGTAAAATTCAAAAACAAAAATGATGTTTCAAGTCACCTACTGTACTCTATTACTTTTCTTGCTTTTCAAAAACCAACAGAAACTCCAAATGTGTTTACTTTTAAATTGACTATTTATTTTTAGAATTTCTCTTCATACTCAGATTGGTTTATTGTTCTTTCTTTCTAAACAGGTACACGTTCATCTTGTTCCTATTTTACAATTGTTGCTCGCGTTTAGTATTGAAAAAATTTCTTAAGTATTGCAGTTCCATAAAAATATATATTCGATACAGATTCGCTTCTTTGGTTTTGTTATTTCTTTTTTTCATCTTAAGTTGGTAATTCATAAATATTTTGGGTGAGCATAAGGTTGGCAAATTTACTTTGTTTTGTACATCATTGCTCTATCAAAGGAAAAGAATGAAACGAATACATTGATCTTAAAACATGTTGCAATTAAAAATAATTTAACGGTAGAATCATAAATATTATTGCTTTCATTAGTTGTCATTGTTTTCAGCGAAGATGGTATGTAACAAGTTTGTGGTGGAATTTGTAAACTAATTCAGTTTGTAATCATATATTTGCACAATACTCAATAACGTGATGAATAACATAAAATCATATACATTCTAGGTTTGGTCTAATGTGGCTAAGCGCATCACATTTGAAAAATAATCAACATTTAACACAATACTGCTATGAAGGAGGTTCCTGTTTTCGCGAAATATAAGAGCCAATGGTGCAGAAATTGATCTGATAAGGAAAGTAGTTAATTTAACTAATCAAAGGAATATACATCAACTCCGAAATTTTTTTAAAAATCTGTTAATCGTATCACTTGATAGCATTCATTTATTTCCAATAGATCGTTTCAACCACTCATACATGATAGAACCACTTATCTTTTTTAGCTTTTATTGAATTTTAAATGAAAAAAGCAATAATAAAAAAAATACATTTTAATATTGAGTTGGCTTTTCACCGCTCTGTAAGTTGGTACGTGTTGGCAAGAATTTTTGATCGTTTGACGCTCAATTTTGGCTGAGGAGTTCCCATTCAACTCTCCAATGTTGTTAAAATAGCGACAATCCGTCGTAAATATCCTTAACCAAGATTTTCGATAGATTTTCTATTAAGTTTAAGTCGGGAAAACTTGAGAGCAATTTTACAATAGGTACTTTATTAGCAGACTGTCAGTCTTTTGCCGCATTACGTCATACAATTGCATGCAATTCACTTAGCCGATCGAAATCACCTCAAATACGGCAATAAATTATAGCGCCGAATTTCTTGATAGCCTTTGGAATTGATTGGGGCTACCAGTAAATGCGTCGCCATCGACTTGCCGGGTGCCGAAAACACTGTCCAAATCATTACTGCTCCGTCACCGAAATTGGATATTGCAAAATGGCGCGATTCTTTCCTCAAATCATACCAAAAACTGATAAGTTCATCTAGACCGTCAAGGCAAACCTCCTTCCATGGACCAGTAGAGACTGAGGAAGAAGGCATTTAGTTGGACGTGGAGAACACCAGTTTCTACAAAGACTGTACGACGAAGGCTCCAACAGGCTGGGATATGTACACACCGGCCGGCTAAGAAACCGCGTTTGACTGCTCAAGTGAAACGGAAGCATCTTGAGTAGGCTAAGAAGCACAAAAGCTGGACTGCTGATGATTGAAGAATGTGATCTTCTCAGATAAAACAAAGTTCAACATTTTTCGCAATGATGGAATGCAGTATATGTGCAGAAGAACCGGAGAGCGTTATAGCGACTAGTGTATGCTACGAACACCAAGGCATCCAGTGAGCAGAATGATTTGGGGATGCTTTTCGTAAAACCAAATTGGACGATTGGCTACGCGTGAACTGACGACCAAGGCTGTTGATTATAAAAACATCCTAGAAGAAAATTTGGTACCGGGCCTCGGAAGAGCATTTTTCGCATGTGGATCAAAAGATTTTCTAAGATGATTCTGCTCCTTGTCATCGAGCTCAATTGGTAAGCATCATTCTTTCCTTAATTCTTATTCAATCCTTAACAATAGTCCGAAATTTCAGCTGTCTTACCTTTCCTAATTTTTGACAGATAAAGAATTGTTTACGCGAACTCGGTGTTTCCTGTATGTTATGGCCTGGCAATAGTCGGGATTTTAACCCAATAGAAAACCTTAGGCGCATAATGAAATTGCATATAGCGAAAAAGGGGCCGACTAATTTAGAAAAATTAGACAGAATAATCTAAAAGGTTTAGTATGAAGGCATTCCGGCAGAAGTCTTGAAAATTTTAATCAGTTCAATGCCACGTCGAGTTATCGCGGTTATAAAAGCGAGAGACGGTTCAACAAAATATTGGAAAGTGCGTTTAATATGTACTAACATTACCTCTTGAAAGATCAAACGTCAAAACGTCTAAAGGAATTTAATACAAGTAAAATTTGGCAATGTATTGCAAAGTATCTTTTAATAAACATGTGGAAATCTTACATAATTTCACCTAATTTTGTTGTTTGTAGATAGTCTGCAAATTTTCAGGTAAAAAATTTTAAGCGCAATAATTCGCATTTCCGATCCATAATGCGGTTACGGCCAATGGATTACGCCACCAGAGATATTAACAACCAAATTTTGGCTTATAATTGATGATATAGATATCAATGACATGAACAGGGCATCACACAGTCACGGAAACAATGAACCAAATTTCCCAATCACATAATTTAATGAAATGCAGATGTTAATTGGTCCTCAAGATCAAACACGACTGGATTATTTTTTGTGGGGTTATGTTAAATACGAGAGTCTATACGGAGCTAATCGAATCGATTGCAGCCTTAAAACTCAATGTCAGTGGCGTGATTAAAGAAATAAACCCGCTACTTTGCCAAAAAGTGATTAAAAATGTTGATGAAAAAATCGACACTGTAGGCGTGAACGTAGTGGACATCCGATATAATTTTTCATTCATAATTGCCAAACCTATTTCTTATACAATAAACATTTTAATCATTTTCATCTAAATTCTTTGTTTTATTTTGTTTTACGAAGTTTTTGTTGAAAAATCCGGAAACGTTGGAGTAGATAGTTCTAGGGAGCAACGTTAAGCTATCAAATTTTACGTTAAGCTTGGGAAATCCGCCACCGAAATGTATTCATTACCGCGATAGGTTTTCTGGAAGTCCGAATCACAAGCTCTTTGATGGTTAAGTCGTTTATATTGGAATGAGAGAAAATTCGGATCGACGGTGAGCCACGTTTGCGTGATTACTCGAACTCCTACCGACGGTTGACCTCAAACCCGAAACATTGCAAAAGCAATCGCAAATTTATACATGAACAAAAATAAGAAACAAAAAGAAATTTCGATTTTTTAAATTTAAATATTAAATCAGTAATGAATCACTAATTTTATCGTTCGAAATGGTTTGAATTAGGAGGTAATTTGTTTGCCGAAGTCATATAATGAAAAATTGCCTTTGAAGATATTCTTCCTTTTTATTGGCTAAAAGTATTTTGTGATATATACAAATACGTATTTCGGGGACCAACTGTCCCCTATTTCAGTGTTTTATGAAGAAGGGGACAGTTGGTCCCCGAAATACGTATTTGTATATATCACAAAATACTTTTAGCCAATAAAAAGGCAAAAAAATTTCTTCAAAGGCAATCTTTCATTCGTTCGAAAATTGCATTGAAATAATAAAAATCCACAGTAGTGGATTGGTAAAAGTTACATTTCGCAAAATTTATGCCATTTTCAACATAATCCCGAGTTTTCTGAAAACAATATTTTCTTCAAAAAAGTCCATCTTCAATTGCAAAATTGCTGCATTTGGGCATCTGAAAATTCAAGGCCGACTGCTGAAAAATCTTTGTATGTCCAAGTGTCACTATCTGAAGGCGTGATTGAGTAATTTTTTTTCGAAAATTCGTCTGGAAATGCGATTACGGTCAAGGGATTACGCCACGAGAGGTGTTAACAACCAAATTTTGGCCGATAATTGATGATATGAATATCAACATGTGGTTTCAACAGGACGGTATCACATGTCACACAGTCACCGAAACAATGATTTTATTGAAAACTAAATTTCCCAATCGCATAATTTACCGAAATTCAGCTGTTGGATTATTTTTTATGAGCTGTGTTAAAGATACGAGTCTATACGGAGACCACCGAACCGAAGCTTGATTAAAGAAATACACCCGCCACTTTGCCATTGTTAGATCAGGACTAAAATTGGAACCACAGTATATAATCATGAGATATGACTCAACCGTTTTTGCAAACGAGTGTCAACTATCGTGCGAATTCACTCGCGCCAACGATGACTAAAAACCTTATTTGGTCAATTTAGTCAGCAATGGATTCTGAAATCAATACTCTTTAAATGTATGAAGAACAGGTTGAAAAGGGAAACAACTATGAGAGAAGATACTGAAATAAGATGATGTATGCAACGGGCTATCTGTGAAAAAAATCAATCACCTAAAAAGAATTAACAAAATTAAGCTTAAGCTTACATCAGCAAGAGACAGCCGCATATCACTCCAATGAATCGAGAAGTTCGTTTGCAATTTATTTTCAGACACAGAAAGAAAACGTCGAATTTCAGAGATAAATTTAGTGCTGCTTATTACACGGCAAAAGTAAAAACCAATTGATAATATTTCCTTGTAATTATCACATCATGGTAAAATTATGATATGGGGGTGTATTTCTTTCATCGACATTGATGTCATCGTATTATTTAAAACAAAGTTATAATTTTTTTTTTAAAGAATTGCGGGGTCCGAAGTTCGCATCAACTTGATGCCGGACCGGACCAAATGGATACCAACTTACTGTCTTTTTTTTTTCGTCCACGGACCCCTCGTTTAGGGCTTAGCACTCCAACTTGCAAAATACTAGACGATGACGGCTTTACGGTTTCTTACCAGGGCAGAGGCAAATCGTCAGACGCTGCCCCACCTCTGCCCTGGGAGCAGCGTGGCCGAAGCGGCTCGGAAATGTTAAATGCTCCTTTATGTAATTCGCAGAATACGGCATCAAGTTGATGCGAACTTAGGACCCCGCAATTCTCTAGAAATATATTTCCAACTCTGGCCAAGCTCTGGTCAATATTGAGAGGATTATCCATTAATTGATCACCAGGATTATCTAGAAAAGCCGTATAAGATTTCTATGACATTTTAGAACCGGAAGTCGAGATGCACTATTTGCGAACTAAGCCGTGAACTTTTAAAATCAGAACTACAGCCGTTAGCCAGATAATGAAGGATAGAAACCGTCACGTTCCTAGCATGCTGTTCCGCTGAAGGATATGATATTTGAAGGTATAAATTTGAAACCGCAGTTCAAAGATGAACTCCCAGCAGGAAAACGTAAAATCAGAGACATTAGTTTGGCGATCTTTTTGCAAGGGCTTCAAGAAATTTGTTTTCCTCAGAAATCAAATAGAAATATGCTTATCCTGAGCCGTCATAATAGTCGTTGCATTACGATTAAACTGTTAGAACGCGTTAAAGGGAATGATGTGGCATTTCTTTGTTTACAACTTCACTTGTGTTCATTGTGTACATTGTGACTGGTTGACAAGACTTTGTGTTCTCGCTTTTCTCTTTTCTTGGTTAAAGAGGAAACTTGTCAACCACAGCAGGAAATGACACAAGTTAAGTGTCTTGAACAGAAGTTTCCCTATTCAATCCAAACCCACTCCCTGATTTTCTGCTTACGATATCTGTAGCTTAATCGAATGTCAAAAGGAAGCAACAAAAATTGGAAGAATTTGAGGTCAACGGTGATGATTATCAGCAAAGGGAGCAAAGGGGGATGGTAGCGATATTCCATCTGATGCTCAAGCAATGCTGTACTACATTGTAAGTTGGCAATAGACATGACACATTTCAAAAAGGTATATGATTCATTCGTTCATCTGTAATGGGTCAACCAATCTCCCTAACGACTATACGGAACAAGAAGATCGCCAATAAAGCGAAAAGTAACAAAATGCAAATCTCAAACATCATAGGAAACTGGGGCGGGCGCAGTTACCAAATTGCTGATTGGTTTTAATAAAAACGCTTGCAAAAAATACTTCAAATCCATTAGCCGGTTCATGCCAGTTCACTCGTGAACTGCTGAAGACAACCTTCAATGATTTTTTAGATCCCATTATGGTATAGGTTGAAAGACTCCCCTAATATTCATTGACAAATACTGCAACATAATTGTGGTAACCTTTTGAGATGTTACATTATACGTGCGTAGCTATTATTGCATTTTGGCTTTCGGATTAGCGATCATGTTTGTAAGGAGTTGTTTCTCGGCTTTTGTTTGACCATCAACTTGAACTCTATGCTGGATCGTCGAAAACCGGCGAAACGATATTGCACCATAGACGAACTGAAACGATTCGAAATTTCGGCTGAGCAGCGTTTAACAACTAATGGCCACGTTTTTAATCAATCGAATGAATATATTAACGTCAAAGGACGACCGTTTTTTTTTCGTTGCATCTTCTTACTAATGAAATATTTGGAAAGATTCCAGAAACCTTCGAACTAGCTTGTAATGCATATTCTACTCCCAATGACGCATGACATACTAGAGGTCTATAATAAATTGCCTATGTAGCGTATACGCACATCAGCAGATTATGAGAGAAAATCTACGACTGTTATTAATAAATGGCAATAATCTTTTTTTTATTAAAAAGCATTAACGCTGATGTCAACGCTTATATTAGTTGAGAGATTTTCTGAATTTGCAATGACTAACAAAACATGAGAAATGATAGAATGCTTCTGTGGAAGAACGGAGTAATAATAAACAAGCGAAGAGTTGACATTTGAAAAATGATACTAAAATCTAATACCACAATAGTTGATTGAAAATGCTTTTAGATAATATTGGAACTAAGCAATTCTAGAAATCTAGAAATTATCGGTGCTTCGTCATTGAAGGTGGAGAATAAAATAATAAAAATATATGGTACGGCCACAACTAACTTGAGGTGTTATCAGTCCCAATGTGAAATATTATTTTGGCGAAAATCGAGGGCAGGTTTGCTGAACTACACAATATCTTGCGACGTTTCATAAAAAGTACAAATAGTTGTTGCAAAATACAACAATATTAAACAAGGTAGCCAGGAAATTCGGTATCTGATCGTCATAAAATATACCTTAAAAGCTGAAAATATTCATGCAGTGGAATCTAAATATGCAAAAGTAAATGATTACCGTTGATTTCGTTTACAATTTTCTTTTAATAATGAAGTAATCTCAATAAAAGACGACGAGGCAGATTCTGTTGTAGATGAAGCGGTGGCTTAGGCTAGGACACGAGGCAGCTGCTAGGGATTCGAAATTGGTGAACCGCGGCACGAAACAGGGATGTTTGGAGTTCCTTACTAAGCAACCCTAAACCGGACGCAGGCTATTGCGCTGTTTTCGATAACAACGACTCTCAGTGGCAGCAGCAAAAATTTTTGATGCTTTTAGATTGTCTTTTCTTAACTAGGCTATAGGAAAAAAATTATGTCATTGTTCACACAGCCTGACATGAAATTTGGTGGAAAGGTGGAAACTGTGAACGCTCACGCATACAGTGAGTTAGATCCTTCTACGTTGAATTTAAGGGGGGGGGTGTATATTTTTTTCACCAAATATAGTCATCTGGAGTATCAAATGAAAGGTCTCGGTTAGAACTTTCCGAAGCGGGGTCTAGTTTTGACATTAGCTAGGTACGTGGGGAGTGCGAGGGGTCGAAAGTGATCATTTCTTTAATAGATAAATTCTCAAAAACTACCGAACCGAATAATCTGAAAAAAATCAAGAGGCTGCCAGTATATGGTGCCTAAGCTCCGAAATAACCTCCATACCGATATCTGTTCAAATAAAGTTAATAATATAATAACTATCAGTTTTAGTAATTGACTTCAAACCCCCCTTAAGTTCATCCTAGAATCATGAAATTTTGCAGCAATGTAGGCTCTATAATATAGACCATGATCCTGCCAAGGTGGTGGAAATCGCACTATTAGGAACAAGATTAAAGTGGCCGTTTCTGTGCAAACTAAAGACTTTAGTAGGTAGGTATCAGTGGCCGCTCCAAGGAGCCCAATTAGAGCTTTGGTGCGCCGTTTTGATACCACAAATTTCTAAGACCGTGACTGTTGTTATTGGAGCAGGGAGGCAGAGTCCAGGCAGCTCGGATCTTCAGAGCCAGCCCGTAGCATTCACGAAGGAAAGCAGCTCTCCCACCAGGCAGCTAGAAATCTCTCTGAGGTCCCCAAAGAATGGTTTACCCAGTGTCCGCAGCCTGACTCTAGCCAGAGCTGGGCAATCGCAGAGAAAGTGCATGAGGGTTTCCCTTCCTTCTCCGCAGCTTCGGCAATGCGAGTTGTAGGATATGCCGAGCCTAGCGGCATGGTCGCCTATGGGCCAATGCCCCGTGCAGACCGCCGTAAGACTTTGAATATCATTATCACGCAAAAGTGGATATTTTCACATAATGTATGTATATAATACGTGGCTTTATATAAAAAATACACAAGACCTTTCATACCTGAAGCGTCTAGCTTCCGGTTTCCCGATTTGTTTTCATTGTAGGTCATACTACCATGCGCATACATCAAACCTGTTTCATTGTAACCTATATCTTTCCAAATTGCCAGTAGAAGAAACCCGGGATTTATCAGAAGATCGAAAACAATTCTTCAGGCGGCTTCAGAACTGAATTGAATCACATCTGGGAAGGAATACATCCACTATCGTTTAGGTTCGACAGTTGAGCATTAATCACAAAATCGAAATCCAATTAAATTTAGTGCATAAATGATATTCACATTCAAGAGCGATATTGTATGTTACGATATGATGTTATGCTATTACTACATATTATTGACTTCCTTCCCGATTCCCTCCGACAGCTTCAGGGAGAATATCGCGAGCTACTAAGATAATTCAAATTTCTGCAATTGGCTCTTTATTTTACATATCTCTTGAAAATTGTTATTAAAAAGGAAACGCATGATTAACGACATTAAATTTGAGCTGAAGTCAATCGAACCCGTATTGATCCGATTAAGGCAAATCTTCCATAGTAACAGGAAACTCTACTGCACTTTCTTTATACATTCCTGGATAGAATTTTTTTGTTTCATGCTAGAAAAGTAGTAATGTTACGGCGATTATTAGATTCTTACTCATATATCATTGGTTTTGAATGGATTAGTACTTTGCGTACTTATCGATAATTGTTACATTTCTACATACGATTAATACTGCAAATTCACTACTATCTACTAAATTTTACTATCTAAAGAAAATTTGAATACTATTCATTGTCTACCGTTGAGATTCTAAATACTATCATAAGTAAAATTTGGTTGACGAGGACGAGGTTATTGCTTTAGACTCTCCCGATGGCACTTGAAGAATAAAAACTATTTGAAGTAGGAATTCGATCAAGGAGGTAATATAATTTATGAAGATCAAATGATACTTGAATCACATCGCACACCTTTTCAACTGAGCATATGCCTGGCTTTTGGATCTTTTTATAATTTTTTGGCACAATGGAAGCGGCTTCGTAGCCTGCCACGGAAACCCTGTTGGTGTTTTATTTCACAAATTTCACGCCTCTACTCAAAATGAGCGCTTTTTACGGACAAATATCTGCATGTATCGAAATGCACAAATAACCACATTCTAGACTGACAACTGTGCCCCATGTCATTCACTATCATTCAATCTTCATTGTATAGAAGATTCATAAGTATATGAAATTTCCATAATTCTGTCCGAATTGGATTCGAGAAATTTTAAAAGTGAGACCTAATATCAGATTAATTCTATCAAAAACAAATAATACGATGAAAACAACCTCTGATTATGCTTTCAATATGTTGCTCCAATAGCCGATCTTCTTCAATAGCTTCAGGTGAAGGTTTTGGCGCTCCAGAGAATGCAATAATGATGATACTCATATTATCACGACTCCCCTGTAACAAAGAACAAAATTCCGTTAAAGCTAGCTAGACAAACAGCCAATATCCTTCTTACCTTATGTAAGCATGTATCAATAACTTGATTTGAAATAAATTCCAAATCATTGGTAATTTTAAGCCTCGAATGAATAAAGCTACAAACATCCTCATTGGTCATTACATCCCAGATACCATCACAGGCAAGTACTAAGAACTCATCACTTTCATCACGCTCTTCACAAAAAATTTCTGGTTCAGGCGATACAAGCTGTTCGCATTGTCCTTTTTCCTTAACATTTTTGAAATCATAATCGCCCAATGCTCGAGACACAGCTAAACTGCCATTAACTCGTTGTATCATCACATTGCCACCTGCTCGACAGATTCGTTCCTTTTCTTTTGGTAGTACAGGTTTGTGATCCTGTGTTGCAAAAACGGGTACTCCATTTCGGCATAGAACGGCTCGTGAATCTCCACAATTTGCAATGTAAATATGTTTATCTGAAACAAATGTACAAACAGCTGTTGTTCCGCCACACTTTTCAGCGTCCGCTGTCAATTCAGGCAATTCACGCATAATTTCATCAATTCGTAGAAATCCAGTTCGAATTCCTTTAACGTAATCGCCATTTTTGAACTCATCCGTGTCTATGATGTACTGAAGTAAATGTTTTGCACAATGTTCGCTCACTTTACAGCCTGCATGACCGTCGAATACTGCAAAGAAGCTCCATTCTTCGAATTTTTCACCTAACCCCGTCCGGGCGTAGTGTGCATCTTCCATTTCACAACGCCAGCCCTGCATAGAGCCGACGCCGTAAGTAAGTCCATTGCCTTCACCATGTTCGTTATGTTTAACTGTCTTCGGTTTATCCAAGAAACCTCCCATTTCCTATTTTCATACTGAACTCATAGAGAAGGATATTTTCAGTTGTCCTTTTGTTCTGTTACTGGTTCACTTCGTTATTCCGGTGAAATCTGGAATGAAAACGGAAAATTTAGATTACTTCAAATGCCATCGGAAACAATAATAATAGACTACATCAGCGTTCTTCGTCTTGGCAGCAGGTACGTATGTGGAAGAAATAAACTGAATTGTGCATTCATGGGCAGAAAATGGAATTAGTCATTGATAGATTTCGTAATTGTTACAAGTTAGAAATGAATGTGCATGAGCAATTAATGCTATTGATTCAATTTGTATGGTTCTTGAAACTCTCAAAGACATCAAAGAAGAACTGATGTTAAGTTCGAAAGGGCTATTTCGAGTTGATAGTAGGAGTTTCTAAATGATCAGTTAAACAATAAACTAACAGAAATAAATGATGAAATTGTACTTATTTTGAATTTTATGACTTAGCTAGGTGTAGTAAATAGAACCTTAGGTAACAAACAGAAAACAGTTCACTCTCTTCCAGTCAGCCATAAATCATCAGAATTGATTATTCAAAGTTGCGAAAACCAAATTACACACAAATAAAACCATGATTCAATTTTCCTCTATGCGGAAATGTAAGTTTTGACCAAACCCTCCCTGCTTTACAGAGTTTGAATCATTAGAAAGAAAAGAAATTAACTACGAATGATCACATCGAATTAACCAAATTATGTACGTTTTGCACTTTATAAGCATTCCGAAATAGTATGGTGGTCCCAAGCCCCGATAAAGGAGGAGATCTCGAGCAGCTTGTCCAAAAATGGAATGATCGCCTCAGGCAACACGGTCTAAGATTGAATCTAAACAAAACTGAATTTTTGACGGCCGATCCCCATGAAACATCACAATCACTGTCAGCGAGAGTGAGTGAGATGAGCGATTCAAATACCGCGGGTCAACGCTATCAGCTAATGGATAACTGCGTTATGAAATTGATTCATGCATTAGCGCAACCTGGATGAAGTGGCGTTCCACAACTGGTATTCTTTGTGATCGACGTATCAACGGACGTCTCAAATTTAAAATTTACCGCAATGCACCGACCGTGGAAAAATTGCGAGATGCGTCTTCGATGGTATGATCACGCAATTCGTGCTCACGAGAATTCACTTGCCAAGATTGGTATGAACATCGAAGTCGATGGTAAACGACCAAAAGGCAGGCCGAAACAACGGTGGCTTGATACGCTGAATGGGGATTTAAAAGCCTCGAGATTGCACCCAGATCAGGCATTCGATAGAGCTAAATGGCGAAACCGATCACGACGAGTCGACCCCGCTAATGAACGGGACAAAGGCTGAAGAAAAGAAGAATCATATTTTAGTTCGTGAAATTGAAGACATAAAGGAAAAAGCATCACTCTAAAGTAGGAATTAGCACACAAAAATTTTGGGAAGGTGTGCCGAATTTTGAGCATATGTGTCCACTATCCTATCATTCTCTCATTCTATTTTTCACTTATCGCTTCGAAATATAAAATAAATGAAGGAAAATAAGAACCAGAATCATCTCCCATGTCCGAACAAGGATATGAACCTCGGTCACGAGTTCGACAAAGCTGCTTACACCATGTTTCGCTGTAGAAATGAGAGCATTTTACAGTAAAAGTGGGACCTTCCACTTTATTTGCTTCCAAAAGACTATGACACTTTGGATGGTTCCTCTTCACCATTGATCTTATAGGCCGTACGACGTACGTCCAGACAATTAAGGTACTCAATTTGCGTAGCTTTGAAAAAATTAAAAATAAAAACGGATTTGTAGATATGTAAGTTATCTTTTTGATGTCTCTTTGAAGAAGTCTCCTGCTATCAATACCACTCACCCCTCCACCACCCCAAACAATCAATCAAAATGGGTATCCCTCATGACAACTAGGATTTCACACTTGACGAAAATTGGATCGGGATTTGTCGCAAGAAGTGATCATGGGTCAAAAGTTTTCAACATACTAACTCGAATTGGTCTCATTTCGAAAGAGAGAAGCCTGGCTACACCGCAGTTTTGTCAACATATCCAAAAACCATTGTTCAAACCGTGAGGACACGGGAACACTTACTTCCTGGACATGGCTCGTATATAAACATAGAATACAAAATGTCTATATATGTCTCGAACACCTTGATTGACAAAACCACCATTTCGCATTAAAAAAATTATATCGTGCATCAAATACTATAAGACTCTTCTGTTTTCAGCACCAAGGTCTTACACCACAAGATAACAATTTTCGCAAAAACGCAGATCTTAAACAAGTCAGTAGAGAGAAGACCCTCCTTTCAAATACAAAAATGAGTAAACATACTTTAGCAAGCATCGGGAATAAGCCATTCACTGTAACAATTTCAAAATGAAAGGCAGAGTAAACCCTTACAGATAACTGGTGAAATTCGACGGCGAAGGAAGGGTGGGAATTGATCGCCCGGAAATGTTTCAAGAGATCTAAATAGTTTTAAAAACGTCAATAATAAACGATTACTCCAGTACACCCTAGGTAGTCTTGTTGATACTAATATCCAATTTCATGGTCGCGATTCGAGGGTTAAGATGCCGAAAATAACTTTCTTTCCTGCAGATGATGCAAGCACTATTCATAGATGAAAAAATCATTCATCACATTTTTGGTAGTGCAGGCAGGAGGTTTGAGGGAAGCAAAAAAAGGAAATCTGGACGTAACAGCAGGATCCAATTAATTCAATAATTTCACTTCAAATTAAATAATTCGGCTGATACATTTGTGTGATTAGAATATTATTTGTCGAGCCTTTTCTGGGAAATTGTTGGAAAATAAAACGAGGTGATCCCAAGCTTCCCCGCCGCCGTCCTCCTACGTTCGACATCATCCTTGTCATCCATACTTGTGGAGCATGCTTTTTTGCAAGAATGCTCTATGTGCTGCTTAAAGTTGAGTTTTCCGTCTATTATCACCCGCAAGTATTTAATGGCCGGCTTGGAAGTGATGATAAAATTCCCGATTATAATGCAGGCGTAATTTCTTTTGCGGCGCTTAGTGATGAGGACTGCTTACGTCTTTTCCTCCGCGAGTGCCAGTCCACCACTCTCTAATACTGATTGCTTCACTTGAGTACAACTCAGCATCCTCGAGATGCTTTGCGACCACAACCAGTGCCACTTTGGCTCCTCCGGAACCGGAAGGTTAAGTACATCATTATACATGATGTTCCACAGTAGTGGGCCCAGTACAGTGTCCTGTGAGACACCCGCGGAGACAACGTACTCCTTGGGTCCATCATTGGTATTATACCAGAGTGTCCGCTCTTGCACGTAGCTATTGATATTAGCGACGAGGTAGGATGGAACACCAATCGTCGCCAGAGACTTTCGCATAAGGTTCCAATTGGCCAAGTTGAATGCATTCCTCACATCCAGGGTCACCACCACAATATTTGCTGGTAAAACCCCTTCCGTGAATTGCATTTTCAGCCAAGCCAGTAACCATTTTGATGGCATCAATGGTTGATTTGGCTTTACGGAACCCATACAGTCTTTCTGAAAGGCCCCTCGGCTCTCGACAACTAGGAGTAATCTATTATAAATAACCCGCTCCAACATTTTCCCCATAGTGTCTAGGGGATATTTGGGTCTATAGGAGGACGGTTCCCCTAAAGGTTTGCCAGTCTTAGGCAGCAGCACCAGCTTCTGCCGCTTCCACGGTGCAGGAAAGGTACCCTCGGAAAAGTACGTTTCGAACAGTTCCGCGAACATATCCGGTCTACATTTGACGGCAAGTTTGTAGGCCTTATTCGGTATGCCGTCCAGACCCGGTGCTTTGCTGTCGCCTATTCGACTGCAGATCTCCAGCAGCATTCTCAGTTACCGCCGAACACTAAAATCTGAAAAAAAACCAGGAGGCTGCCTCTATATGGGGGCTAGGCTCCGAAATACCTTCCATACCAACATCCCTTGAAATATAGTTAATATTAGTATATTACTATAGTTTTAAGTAATCGACTTAAAAGAATGTAACTCACTATATGCGTGAGCGTTCACAGTTACGCATCTTTGTACCAAATTTTGTGTCAATCGCTACAACCGAGAAAAATGCTTGTGATGGACAGACAGACAGACGGACAGACAGTAAACCGATTTTAATAAGGTTTTGTGTTTAAACAAAACCTTAAAAAAAATAGAGTGCAATTGAATTTTTAAGTATGTACACGCGGAACTGTCATGCACTCATCATTCTTCACATAGCGAAACACAAAACCTTCCAGTTCAGATAAGAAAAAATACTATCAATGACGGTTTACAATATTCTTTAAAATTTTACAAGGCAGAATGGGAGATTTAGCCTCGTCTTTTGTCATGTTATAGTTATTAGGTTCTGAGGAATATACCTCCCGTCTTCAGATACACCACTTGTAGACACTGGTGGAACATTCCTCATAATCAATAAAAAAGCAAATGAAAAGGGAAACATTATTCCGCCTATTGTGTCACTATCATTTGAGAAGGGTTGTATGGTCAGCAACCGTTAGAGACTAACGTGCTACTCATTGATCAATCTTTCAAAATCTGTTTTTCGTCACCACCGCAGTCAAAAGTGGCATATTACGATTTGTTTATTCCTTTCCACCTGTGAGCATTCTCTTGACCTTTTCATTGATTATTTAAAGTGGACTACCCCACTAATAAGAAAACACGCCGCCCATTTCGAGTATAATACTAAGATAATGTTACATCGTCAAAAATCGTGAATTCTGATTTATTTTAGAAGATCGTATGATTTAGGACATTCGCTGTATAGGAAATGCCGAGCCGTCCTCTATGTAGGAGAAAAGATTAAACTCGTTCTACTTCACATAATGGAAAAAACATGGATTTTCGGGAGAAACGAAAGTGATATATACACGTGAGTGAGTATTAATTGTATCTACATATGTATATGCAAAACAAGCTCACTTCAAAGAACATTTACAACTATTTTCCATAAATATACACAAACAGATTCACACTATTCTTTCTCTACACGTCATTCCATGATACATACTCCTCCCAATGATCAATCCCACAAAAAACCCCCAGAGAAAACACAACCTCATCCATTTCCTGATGTTCATCACTCAAATATGGATCCTCGTCAATGGATGCTTATTTTTAAAATCTTCCAAAACACACTGAATATATTTAAATTCTCAACTAGAAAAAATTATCATAAAAGATTCTCAATCAACATGTCAACCTCATGCATTAAAATCATTTGTAAGTGCTTACGCAAAACTGCTCTACTAATCTCTTTGGCCTAGTCAACGAATGAAAACACTGAATTTAGTCAAAACAATAGCCGTTGCAAAGAAACTGATCATCATACCGGTCACTACTCAATATAAGCTTCGACATTCAATACAATTGAAAGTATAATTAAGTATCTAATTGATTGTTTCGTCTATTCGAGATGACATCAGAACCAAGTTAAAACGTTCATGTACAACACACCATTTAAGACTTGCAAACAAATCATCATAGCATTGAACGGGAACCGACCTCCACTAATAACTTCTATAGACTTATTAATATCGTCTCGATACGGCACATCCAAGTGAATTTTCCTTATTTTCTCTAGCCTAGAACCACGATTTTCTCGAGGCAACCAGCCAGCACTGCGTACACGATCGGTCGATACAATTGAACTTTATGAATTTTACCAAACCTGCGAGAAAATGCCGAAAAGAAAAATCCGTCTAAAAATTACCTGTGTGGAAATCTAAAATTAAATTCCTTCTACATGACAAGAATAAGCTAAACGTGCTCAAAGTGAAGGTTGGGGAAAATTCTATGCTGAACCGGATACGTATTGGCTAAGTACAAGTGGAGTGTATGTCGTGCATGTTCTACGTATGTATATCGTAAACTTTTCCAACGGAGGGACCGACAATATGGGACCAAACGCACCCTTATGTTTAGTAAGTGCTTGGATTTCGTAATGGCATTACGAAAAGAAAAAATAATTCATGCTCAATGAAAAACTGATGTAAACAAACGTTTAGTCATCGAGCGCTGATCGCTCGATTGTCTAGAAACAGCGAAAATCAAGTGAGCATGTGCACAGAAATAAAATTCGTCATTAGAAGTGATAATGCCGATCAATTTCTTTATTTTTCGAATCAAAAGCAAAGTTCACAGCGCGTATACATGTACGGGTAATCTCATGCCAATCTTTCGTCTTTATATTGGTTTCAGAACTGATTAGGTGGTCTGATTCAGCAGATTCGGGTGATAATAAAGATATAAAATTATAAGTAAACTAGGTACACACTAGTGCGTTATTTTTCAAGCGGCGCCGATTTCTCAGTATCTCTACCACCGTTTTCATATTTTCCCAGCGCAAATGGGCATGTTATTTTCGAATCAGGATAATTGACTCGGAGAGATATCCAACTGGCTGTGAATATCTGACGGCGATATGCAGCACTAGCTGGAGCTTTCTTAAAAAAGATTGATTGCAGGAACTTCCAGTAAACATTTCTATAAACAATTCAACAATCGCATATCTCGTTACACTAACAGGGGAATCCCGGCTCACCTTACAACTCGAAACCATGGTCAGTTGTGAAACCAGCTAATGAAATTGTGAAACAGGTGACTTTCTTATGGCCCAGAATTAAGGCAGTCATCGATTTTATTATTTACAACACAGCAACATGATTATATCGTCAAATTTAATGTTAATTCGGGCGCGGAGAATCGATATCGCAGAGATCGTTTTCAGAAGCTCTTTCTGTACGATTCCGATCAAATTCAATCTCCTAAACGTTTAGTTCGCTCCAGTTTTAGATTCCGAATCTCAGACATTGAATACAATAATGAAATCAGCGATCGATAAATTAGATGAAACACATAGAATGATTTTTGTAAAACTGCAACTAAATAGGATCTCTTAGTTCCCTCATTCTTTAAACTGCAGAACTTTCCTATTAAGGGCACCCGTTGATACCGAGGAAATGTGTTCTAAGCAAACAAAAAACTCTTCGAAAAACTTCGAAGTGTGTAGTAAACGGGGCCAACCTTACCCCACTTTTTTGGTCCACGGAGGCTTTTTTGGCCTAGCACCCAATTTGTAAACAAGTCGGGAAACGGAAGCTTGACGCTTCAGGTATAAAAGGTTTTGCGTTTCCTTTTGTGAGGAGCGAACCACAAAACTTCAGGCCCGTCTTTCTTCTCTCCAACTTGGGCAAGCTCTTCGAAAAAGTATGGACAGTGGGATTAGTCCAACATTGCGATCGAAAAAACATTATTCCGAACCATCAATTCGGGTTCCGGACAAAGCACGGACCCAACACGCACTAAGCTACCTTCACGATTCAGTGAGTAGCAGACTTAACGTCAATAACAAGCCCACAGTAGTGTGTGCATTAGACCTCGAAAAGACATTTGATTCCGTGTGGGTCAACGGACTTATCTTCAAATTGATCAGCCTTGATTTCCCTATCCCGGTGATCAGACTTATAATAAGTTTCTTCGAAGATAGGCATTTTTACGTCAGCGTGAGAAATGATTATTCCGATCTCCTACCGGTCACTTCTGGAGTACCGCGGGGATCCATTTCAGAACCTACACTCTACAACATTTTCACGACCGACGCTCCAATCCCAGAGAGCGGCACAGAACTATTACAGTTCGCTGACGACACGCTTATCTTCTCGTCGAGCCTCCGACTCGGTAAGGCAGCTAATGCTATAGAGAAATACTTAACAGATCTCTGCAAGTACTACCAGACCTGGGGGATAAAAATCAACGAGGCTAAAACACAGGTTATTACTCTTCGGAGAAAATCCAGATACTTGGGATCTAGATCTATCCACAGAAAAGCTTAAAGCTACGCATCGGGAATACCGTAGTAAACAGTTCACAACAAATGAAATACCTGGGAATGCTATTTCATGAACACCTACGATTCGACCCCCACCTTAATCTTGCTCTCAGCAGAGCACGCGGTGCACTAAGTAAAATCTACTCTATTCTTCGTAAAAGAGTAGGACTTTGCACTAAATCTAAACTGACCCTAAAGACAAAGTCCTCATAAGACCAATTCTTTGCTACGGAGCCCCTACATGGATTTCTTGCTCGACCAAAGCTATGAGGAATTGCGAGTCCTTCGAGGGAAAAATTTTGAGACACTGCGTCGGCTTGTCGTACAATTGGAAAACTAAGAAGTGCGGCCGCAACGCCGAAGTGTACAGGCGAGCAAAATTTAAACCTCTTCGAGAGTTCGCTCTCAACCTGTTAGAAAGATTCTTCGAAAGAACGGAGAATCACCCCAATCCACTCATGAGGCAACTTTATCTGGAGGGTAACTCCACCCCATTGGCCACATTCTTAAGGCCTTGCCAAATTGTGAGCTCTGCATTAAAACCCGCCATTGTCTCTCTCTTCGACACTCCTTGCCTGGTAGGGGTGCACAGAGGTTAAGCGCGAAATTGTGAGCGCTATAAAAACATTAGTTATAAGAATTAGATTTAAGTATTATTTATTAGATTAGATTAAGTTAGAATAAGTAAGTAAATAAGCCTTCTTGCACTCAAGGTGCAGGCGCAGTTTTTTTCAAATATATGTCCGGTTTTTTAATCATGAATTGTCAAGATCTATGTGTAAAGTAAATACACCGTAAAAAGTAATGTCAGAGAAGGTCGGGCAGGCCAAACATTGTAATAGCCACCCGTTTTTTTTTAATATTTAATTATGACACATAAGCTACATTTAGGCTAGTAATAAGAAACAAACGCTATGTATTTAATGTAAGTCACTGGTTTTTTAATAAATGATTTAAAAAAAAACAAATTTTGTGAGGAGCATACCGCAGTTCCCCATTAGCTGATAGCATTGACTCGAGATATTTAAATTGCTCAGCGCTATCAGCTACAGTAACCTGCCCAGAACTTAGCGAATTAAATATCTCGACTCAATGCTATCAACCAATGGAGAACTGCGTAATGAAATCGTTTCGTGCATTAACGCGACCTGGATGAAGTGGCATTCAACAACTGGTGTTCTTTGTGATCGACGTATAAGCGAACGTCTCAAATCTAAAATTTACCTCAATGTCGTCCGTCTACCGCTCTCTATAGTTCTGAGTGTTGGCCGACTATAAAAGACAATGAACAGCGTCTTGCGGTAATGGAGACGAAGATGTTGCGTTGGACTGGTGGCGTGATACGTTTTGATTACATCCGAAATGAGGATATCCGCGATCGACATGGGGTTGCATCGATCGTGGAGAAACTTCGAGGAAGGCGTTTTCCATGGTATGGTCACGTAATTTCCATTAACAAGAATTCAGTTACCAAGATTGCTCTGAACATCGAAGTCAATGGTAACCGACCAAAAGGCCGGCCGAAACAACGTGTGGCTTGATACGCTGGATGGGCAAGCCTGGAAATTGAATCCAGATCAGGCATTTGATAAAATAAAATGGCGAAACCGATCACGACGAGCCGACCCCGCTTGTGAACGAGACAAAGGCTGAAGAAAAACAAGATGTGAGGAGCAACGTTAGAAATTCCATTGCCCTCTAGTTAGAAAGCGCTTTAAATAAATCATTGTTGGAAAGCCCTGTATTGATAATAGTCAACCTCATACGATTCGGACTAATATTAGCAAATGCGAAGAATCTAACCTACAACAGACACAAACAAGTCGGGAAACCGAAAGTTCGGCGCTTCAGGTATGAAAGATTTTGTTTGCTTCTTCTGTAAGCATATTTGAGTGCAGAACTATCCCATTTGCACGTAGCCCGTTATGTGTATGCATTAAATATGCCAGACTACTCACTTTAGTGTGATATTGATATTTAGTTGCAGTAAATTTACAAGGTAGAGTCAACTTTGAGCTACTGTAACATTGTTAGTAATAGTATGATTTTCATCAAACTTGGGGATAATATGCTTCATATTATATTCTATTCTGCTACCAACTTTTATAACTCTGGGATAATCTTGAAGGAGGGTTTTTACTCAATTTCCCCAAAAATTTGGAAATATACTATTATTAAATTAATTTGAGCAGATATCGATATGGAGAGTATTTTGTGACCTGGACACCGCATAAAGGCAGCTTCGTGATTTGTTGAAAAAATTATCACCGCCTTTCTACCAAATCTCAAAACTAAGACCAGATTCGAAAAATATTAATCGAGACCTTTCAGTTGATACCCAACATGACTATATTTGGTGAAAAAAAAATTGTACACCCCCCTTTTGCGTGTAGGGGGACCCCCCTTAACCTTAACGTAGAAGGATATCACTCACTGCACATTGCACTGGGCGTTCAGTTCCCATCTTCTCACTAAATTTCGTGTCAATCGGTATAGCCGTTTCTGAGAAAAGTTCGTGTGACAGACAGACAGACATTGAACCGATTTTAATAAGGTTTTGTTTTGAGTAAATTTCTAAAAGTTAGTAATATACAATTAGTAAGCTTATTTGAGCAGATATCGGAATGAGACATCTTTTGAGGCCTAGATTTCATTTTAGCGCACCATCCTGATTTTTTTCGGATTTTTGGGTTGGGTAGTTTCCGAAAATGAGTCCTGTCTCACTTTAAGTGCGCACGTTTTGACTCCTTACTCGTGCACTTTGCAATTCAAGCCAAAACTAATGTGTTTCGGAAAGTACTAATCGAGATTTTTCATTTGATACAATGCACGACTATATCCGGTGAAAAAAAATTTGAATCCTCCCTTTACATGTATGGGGAGCCCCCCTTTAAATTCCACCTAAATTTATGCCACCCGCTGTATGCGTGGGATTTCATAGTTCCCATCTGTCCACCAACAGTGAATCGATTTTAATAAGGTTTTTTTTTACACAAACCCTTAAAAGCAGACAATTGGAGTTTTGTGTGGACACAGGAAACTCATCAGACGTCTCATTTTGCCCTGGGTGCAGCATATAGAAGTGGTTACTATGAATCATCTAGCGCACGACGGACTTAGGATTCCCTCAATCCCTCAATTTAGGTCTGAACTACTAGGCAATTTTTCGTGGCTGTACGAGGTTAGACAATTAAGTAATGAGACTAATTCCATAAAAACCGTATATTTAAAAATTATTCTACAACTCTGTCATCCCCTTCAAAGTAGTCCCCTTGGGCAGCTATACAGCAATTCCAACGCGTTTTCCACTCTTCGTAACATTTCTGGAACGCTTCGGGGGATGTCCGCGAGTACCCCCGCCACGGCCGCTTGGATGTCCGTAATTGATTTTCGGGTCGTATTGGAAATCAGCTCTCATCGTCTGTAATAACTCGATCAAGCAGCGTGGGATCGTTTTCCACTTGCTTCAAGCAGTCTTCTGCGACAGTCATTCGATGCTGCTTTTGCTCCTCAGAAAGCTTCTTTGTAATCGCGCCCAAGTTTTTCATCCCGAAACCGCCTGTTAAAATTTGTCTGCCTGTTTCACGGTTCATACCCAGTCCCGAAGCCAACATTCGAACTGCTAAACGCCGATCTTTACGGATTAGGGCACGCACACGCTACGCATTCGCGTCAGTCCGCATCTCGACTGGTCTCCCACTCCGCGCCTCGTCTTCCACGCTCCTCAAACTTTTTATGCCATCTGAGCACCATCACCAGGAACTTTTACAATTTTAGCGCACGTTTCCGAAGCTGTTCTGCCCAATCTGGCGCAAAATTTTATCGCGACGCGTTACTCTAGATTTCGTTTCTCCATTTCCGTGACGAACACCACCAACACACAACACAATGCTTAATCACATAATATCCGATGAAATTAAATCTTATGGAAGGAATGTCTAGAAAACGTAATATGCAGACACGAACATAATATCTTCATCAAATATTGGATGTGTGCAAAGGATATTTCGCTTTTTCCCAATCACCATATTAAACCCTTTAAAGGCGATTTATTAATACCTACTAACTCCGTTGGATCTAGCATGGGAAAACCACTAATGAAAGGAACCGCTAAAGTAGAGGTAGTTGGTCCCTAGTCTCAATCTTGTAGGAACAGCAACGTCTTCAACGAGAAAGTAAATAAAATTCATTTCAGGTGTTGGATCCGAAGAATCGATTTTTTTTGCATCAATTATATCCAGATATCGTGTAGAATATTTGGGCAAAATGATTTTTTGATATTCGAAGTCGTTCCGAAATGACAGTGTTAAACAGGTAAAATGTCACATGCTAAGTTTATGTCGATCGTCGCAATAAAGCGCAGCGCGTATTTTTCGGTCCAAATGACATTCGAATGAATTCGCTAAAATCAAAAGAATTGAAGCCAAGGCTTCACATGTGTTTTTCCAAAAAACCTAAGGTTTAGGGACTAGATATAGCAGTTAAGGGTCAGTTAAGATTTTATGGTTCTACTTTTTAAATGCATTTTTCTTGAAACTTCATGTTGAAAATCTGCTGCCACCATAGCCCAAAATCTATCCAACGAAATTCTGTGATACTTTCTCGTCTTATTCAGAATATATTTCGGTCCGCAAACTAGCATAATTGCGATTTATTCGATAGTTTTTTTTTTATTCATTAAAGATGCCTTGAAAAACCACAAAAAAATTTAACAAGGCACCAAACATTTAGCTTTCAATTTTTTTTAATAATCCTAGTTTGTGGACTGTGGTTAAGTCGCACCCCTACGTTCGTGGGGCCAAAGAGAAGTGAAGTAATTGGGCTAACAATCTGCACTTCAAAGTTGTTAGAGCTGATTGGAAACTGGCGAGTGCTAGATAAAGCCTCACGCTCAGATGACCGTTACTTAGAATTTAGTGTAACTATTGCAGGTGAACAGTCTGTAATACAAAGACGGAATCTTAGGAAAACGAATTGGACGAAGTCCAATGAACTTCTTGGCGACAAAGTTGAGCTCCCTAGGCGACTAAGGACGCCTTTGGCGATAAAAGATCAATTAAAAACTCTAAATCGCACACTTTTAGAGTCCTTTGAGGAGACTCAGGAAATCAACCAGACGGCTTCCAAATCTTGCTTGCAAAAGCAATAAAGATGAAGACTGGCTAAACTTCCGGAACTCAGTGTGAATATAAGAGGCCCCTGAAACGTTTGAAACGAGACTCTTTTAGAACATACTGTGAGGAACTGGAAGGTGAAGGAAGACTGAATTCCAGGTTGTGGAGAGTCCTTAACAAAGATGATTCGACCAAGTTGGACTCTCTTAGAAAACACAAAGGTGTTGCAAGGGAATTGAGACACTGCGAGAGCGGTTGTTACCAATGAAAAAATGAGAGCTGCTGTATCATTTGAACATTTCAAAGCACCTGGCATGGATGGCATCTGCTCAGCGATGCTAAAGGACGGTACCGAGCACTTAGAGCAGCTTCTACGAAATATTTTTCGAGGATGTCTTACTCTGGGCTACGTATCTTCCTCTTGGCAGAAGGTAAAGGTAGTCTTCATACCAAAGCCTGGGAACGATGACTATTCAAATCCAAAGAACTTTAGGCAAATCAGCCTAACATCATTTTCGCTGAAATGTCTGGAGAGACTGGTTGAGCGTCACATTCGCGAAAAGGCGCTAAGGTCGCACCCCCTAAATGGAAACCAACATGCTTACCAACGTGGAATGTCCTGGGAATCTGCTCTACATTTTTTGGTTTCAAAAATAGAGGATGCAAGTCTGAAAGGTGAGTACGCGATGGGGGTGTTCGTGGACATTGAAAAGGCTTTTGACTGTGCGCCCCTCCAAAAGATCTGTGATGCCACCAGAGAGCATGGCGTTGACGAAACTCTAATAAAGTGGATCTACGCTATGCTAACGCAGAGATTGTTGTGTGTTGAACTGGGTGTTGATAGCTACCTAACAACGGAAGCGACGAAAGGCTGCCTTCAAATAGGGATGCTATCGCCACTTCTGTGGATTATGCTGATCATCCCACTACTATGCGAACTGCACAATTCGTCAATGCACGTTCAAGCTTATGCGGATAACGCGGCTGTGCTAACTGTTGATCGAGATCTCGGAATGGTGTAGAAATACACAACGCGCCATTGATTTGATTCATAGTCGGTGTCTCAGGGATGGACTTTCGGTAAATCCAAATAACACCACAATGGTATTATTTACAAAAAGGAGGAAACTAAATGGTCTTTGCCTTCCAGAGGTGAGGGGTACAACCCTTCAACTCTCTGAAGAAGTGAAATATTTGGGAGTTATTCTAGACAAGAAGCTTCTTTGGAACAAACATGTAGAGATAAAGATGAAATGAGCTCTCACAGCTTATGGGCTGTGTAGGCAGACCTTTGCCTCGATATAGGGACTTAGGCCTCAGGTAGTAATGTGAATATATGTTGCTATCATTAGGCCCATGTTCGCTTATGCATCCATAGTGTGGTGGGTTAAGGTGAAACAACAGAGTTTTCGCTGTTAACTAACCACACTGCAAAGAAATGTGTGTCTGGGTATCATCGGTGCCACGAGCACCACATCCGGCGCAGCTCTGAATGCATTACTCAATTTCCAGCCCTTGAATTTGTTTATTTAGAGCACTGCAGTGAGAGCAGCTCATAGACTAATTCGATTAGATCTATGGGAAAACAATGGATGTGGGGGGCACAGAGCATTGGAAGAGTCTTTGGGAGAACTGAATCTTTTTTTCGCAATTCCTTTCGAGTCTCAGTTCCCCATACATGTTTGGTAGAAGATATGATGTTATCTTGAAACGGGAAGAAAACTGGGACGAACCAGAAGAATGCATGTCAGGATATACTGACCTCTTCTACACCGATGGCAAAACGAGAAGTGGGCTTTTCCTTTGGGACAATACACAACGGTCTTTCAGGTTGAAGTGAATGCGATCCTAAGGGTGATAACCTGAATGATTGCCGAGCGGCTGAAGGGCAGGCGCTTCGCAATCTGTAGCAATAGTCAAGCTGCATTGAGGGTGTTAAGTAGTCCTTTGATCACTTCAAAAATCGTTCATGAATGTATTAATCGATTGAACTCTGTTTCTAGATTCAATACGGTGAAACTACTCTCGGTACCCGGTCATTGTGGTGTAGGAAATGATGATGCTTTAGCAATAGAGGGTTCAATTTCCTCCATACCCGGACCGGAAGTAGCAGCTGAGGTGTCAGTAGCATTGGCTAATGCTGCTATCCAAAACTGAGAACAAGCTTCCTATAATAACAAGTGGCGAAGCCTTAATGCTGCTAGACAAACCAAACTTTTCCTGTCAGAACTAAAGAAACATACTGCAAAGTTTATCCTGTCGAAAAGCAGGAAGACTTGCAGATATATTGTAGGCATTCTGACCGGCCATAATTCACTAGCTGGGCATATTTTCAGAATAGGATTTATCCAAGATGATACGTGTCCATCCTGTAATGAGGAAGCGGAATCCACGAAACATTTTCTATGTGAATGCCCCGCCTACTGACGCATCAGACATTAGTTTTTTGATGCTGATGTGCTCCAACTGACGCGGGTAGCATCATATCTACTAACGGATATCCTGCGATACATAAACCAATCTAAACTAGCGCTTGCAATATGTTGAGCAACACCAACTCCGATGCCTTCCTGATCATTTATTCGAAATTGCAAATTGCGGAAAATTTAATAAAATATTTGTTTTAAAACTTAATTCAACGCAGCTGATTTTCGAGTTCACAGAACGTTCCCACGTCCTGAACTATATTTGGCATCCGCAAATCGAAATTCCAATCATTCAAGTGGAAAAGGATAATAATAATTGGTAAAATTAATCTTACTTTTGCAATTCGATTACAATTGGAAGGGTTTGAAGCCGGCCATTAGGAACTTGAGTTGATTTGTGAACTATTCCTATTGGCAAACATTCCGAGAATCAATTTCAATCTCTTGTTCTTCTTTAAAATGTATCACTTGCTCAGCCATACTCAATTTTCCTTACACCAAACTGATAGTCGAAAAACGGATAATAAAAGCCCTCCATTTTCCCCAAAACGCCTCCGTATTCCTTCCCGAAGGAGGACTCAGATCCAATCAGAGCAGCCTGTTTCCCTTCATTAAAGCCCGAATATCACTCTCTCACAAAATACGCGAAAATACCACCGAGGAAAACACCTATTGCCATGAGGTTAAAAATGGATAGGGCAAAGTCTCCTTGATAATGGGCCGATTGGAATCAGCCCGATATCAAAGGTGACATCTTGCGGACCGTAAAATACGCCGCGCGTAGCACAAATTCACCAACTATGCAGAAAACGAGCCAATTTAATCACGAGCCCCATAAATATTGCTGTCGTAGGACAAATACCAGAGGCACCAGGAAAAATTTTCAGCAAGTGCAAAATCGGTGACGTAAAGAAAAGTACGGGTCCACTCGGGCAAGGTGAATTTCTGCCCCATTTTCTGTACACAACCATCTGAGGAACTCACGTTACTTCTGCAGGAACATCACCAGCCCTGCTTGCTCCGTACACGACCAAGTTGAGGGAACCTTCCGTTAAGGTGCAAGCCTTCGTCCCTGGCTTTTATCTTTCACCGTTTTTTCTCTAAGCGTGCGGTAACTACGCGACGATGCACCCACGATCCGGAGCGCCTACTGCAACGCAAAGCAGAAATTCACGAGGATGTCACTGATAACGATTACGCCAGCGGTTATTCGAAGCACTTGTGGCAAAAAGAAAAAAGGGAGCAACCAAACACGATGTCGTCGCCGAGAAAACGCAGCGAGGACGACGTTTGTGATCAATGAAAGTCGTTTCGAGTCCGAATTCTTCTCGATGGCCCGTTCCCAATGTCAGACTCTACGCAAGGACGTTTGTTGTTGAAGACCGCACGCCGCGGGAAACCAGAAACCGACAAACTCAACAACAAAATTGAAATTTAAGACGTTTCAAGCACGAAATTTTCTCAGCGTACGCGTTCTTTAGCTGCTTTTTTTCTAGCTCCCAGAATGTGTAAAAATTAAAGTTGAATGGCGGAGTGTGGATCGAGAACTGAAAACTGTTTCCGTGCCAGTGTGTGCGTAGCGATTGACACGGTCGCCAGTGCACACACCCGAGCTCTCCACCTATCCCGACACGAGCCCCACTTGCGCTACTTGTGTGACAGCTGCCAAACGGCCGTGTGTGCAGTAAAAACAAAGTGATTCCTATTAGTCGTTTTGCACAACTACACACGCCCCGCCACGACGTTTTGAAGTTTGCGCTGCTTTTGCGCGGATGCGCCGCGCTCACTTT
Organism: Hermetia illucens; assembly: GCF_905115235.1. NCBI lineage: Eukaryota > Metazoa > Arthropoda > Insecta > Diptera > Stratiomyidae > Hermetia > Hermetia illucens. The sequence continues at coordinate 21,397,726 of NC_051851.1, read as the reverse complement.
TCTCTACTTCACGCTCATACTAGCGGGGCTAAATTTAGAAAACAAAATGACAACATCAGCGGCCAATCCGAACCGTCCGGGCGCCTATCTCGACACACCGCCGTACACACAAAACTACTCCAATGCTCCCCCAGAGCCGTTCTCCGCAATTTACCGACGGAGCGAGCAGAAACGTGCATCTGATTCGCAACACCAAGAGCCAGTGTCGCGTGTAATTCCCGTCCAACGGTTCTTCCACCTGAAACTTATGTATGATGCTCACCCGGGGATGGATGTGGGGTTTGAGATTTTGATGATTCGCCGTTGGAACTACACACGGACCGCAGAAAATGCACTATAAACACAGGAATAATTCGCACTCGATGTGATTTTCGACTTCGTATTTATTTCTTCTTGACAGCGTTGCGAAGGAGCGGAGAGAACTACTACGTTTTGAAAAAAACTTCACTTTAGTTGTGCGGTGTGTGTGTTGGTGCGGGTTCTGATGCACAGGGTGTCTTGAGGGAAACTTCCACTGTGGATTGTAACTGATAGGAGTTTGTGATTTGGAAAACAGTATTAAGTTTGGCGGTTAAAAGACCCACTTGCCTATGACAAACTTTAATCGATGAAACGTTGATCACATGATAATACTTCGGAAAATCAAGAGAAAATGTGATACGGTCAGCTTTACCCAATAAAGAAACTAGTTTGCTACAAAATCAAGGCGACTTCCAACATCCCAAAAACTCTAATCAGAAATATCCAAAGTTCCCAATTAGGCAGGAATCTGAAGAATGGAACCAGTACCTTCGTTGATACTGGGTCAACTGTTTGCTGGAAATATTTCAAGACAGAGCTGAAATCTCCAATCCAAAGGCTTTGCTTGTAAAACAAATTCTTATTAAAATCGGTTCAATGTCTGTCTGTCACATGCACTTTTCTTAGGAACGAAATTTGGTGAACGTCCACACATGCACTAAGCTACATCTTTCTATGTTGAGTTTAAGGGTGGATGCTCATACATCATCATCAACGGATTCAGCATTACGCTTGTCCGTGCTTATTACCCCGATTTGACTCAGGTACTCATTCACAGTTGTGTAGACTGGTATTTCAGGAAATGGGAGCAAATGTTTAGACAACCATGAAGCCAAGGAAGCAGGTAAAAATAAGGATGCCCCGTCCGGATTCAATTGTAATCGAAAGCAGAGGTGACCTGTCTTATGCTGAGATTCTGCGGAAGGTCAAGGGAGATCCGACGCCAAGCCATCTGGGAGACACAGAAGGGAAAACTACTCCTGAAGCTTCGGAATACGCAGGACGAAAGGACGCTAAACTACCGGAACTTGGTTTTGTAGATCCCTAGGTGAGGAAGTTATGGTAGGGTAGTTAATTCACGAGATAACTGTGGAATGTAGGGACCTTGACGATATCACAACGAAGGAAGACATATGGAGAGAACTGATGCGGCAATTTCAAATTCCAGACGGAAATATCGACGCAATAAAAAATTTACGGAAAGGATACGGTGGCACGCAAACGGCAATCATTAGCTTGCCAGCTGCTTGGGAAAAAAGTTGCTGTTACGTTTACTAATGGAAACGATCATTCCACAAATACTGGAATCCCAAGAAGTGTGGAATGCAATTAGTAGCACCAAGGCTTTAACCTTGGAAGCTCCTCCTGAATACAGCATTCAGGAGGTTGGAACGCTTACGAAAAAGCAGCAAGGAGCGAACAATTCTCACCGCAGGAGTAAGTCGATAGAGCTCTAACCCGACCCACGATGTAATGTCTCCAGATAGTTCCGTGGGGCAAAGCGAGTGAGGAGAGATGGTTTTAGTGAGTTAAAGTCCCACACTGTGGCTTTCGATGCTTTCCACCTCTATAAACAAAACAAGTCGGGAAACCGGAAGCTTGACGCTTCAGGTATAAAAGGTTTTGTGTTTCCCTATATGAGGAGCATAACGTAATTCTCCATTGGCTTATAGCATTGACCCGAGATATTGAAATCGCTCAGTTCTGGGCAGGTTACTGCCATTGCCAGAACTGAGCGATTTAAATATCTCGAAGGGCAGGTTACTGCAATTGCCAGAACTCAGCGATTTAAATATCTCGAGTCAATGCTATCAGCTAATGGAGAACTGCGTAATGAAATTGTCTCACGCATTAATGCAACCTGGATGAAGTGGCATTCCCCAACTGGTGTTCTTTGTGATCGATGTATCAGCGCACATCCCAAATCTAAAATTTACTGCAATGTCGTCCGTCTGCCGCTCTCTATAGTTCTGAGTGTCGGCCGACTATAAAGGACAATGAACGGCGTCTTGCGGTAATGGGGACGAAGATATTGCATTGCACTGGTGGTGTGACACAGTTTGATTACGTCTGAAATGAGAATATCCGCGATCGATATGGGTTTGCATCGATCGTGGAAAAACTGCAAGAGAGGCGTTTTCGATGGTGTGGTCACGTAATCCACGCTAACGAGAATTTAACAACCAGTATTGGTCGGAACATCGAAAGCAATGGTAAGCAACCAAAAAGCCGGCCAAAACAATAGTGGCTTGATACGCAGGATGGGGATTTAAAGGTCTCGCGATTACATCCTGATCAGGCATTTGATAAAATAAAATGACGAAACCGATCACCCCGCTTGTGAACTGAAGGCCGAAGAAAAAGAAAAAGATGTGAGGAGCGACGAGTGCACGACAGCTCCGTGTAATATAGCTAAAAATTCCACTGCCCTCTATTTTCTAGAAAGCGATTTAAATAAATCATTTGATGGAAAGCCCTGTGTTGATAATGGTCAACCTCATACGCTTCACGCTCTCAGTTTAATATTATTAGCAAATGCCAACAATTTAACCAACATCAAATATAAACAAGTCGGGAAACCGGAAGCTGGACGCTTCAGGTACGAAAGGTTTTCTGTATTTCTTAGTACGCAGCACGTAATATATGCATATATTATGTGGGAATATCCACTTTCGGATGATATTGACATTCATAGTCTTGAATTTGCAAAGAAGCGACAACTTTGACGTATTATAACTTTGTTAGTAATAGTGCGATTTCCACCAAACTTGGTAAGATCATGCTCTATGTTATATCCTATATTGTTGCGGAATTTCGTGGTCCTAGCATGAACTTAAGGGGGTCTTACAGCGAATTACTAAAAATTATAGTAATATACTATTATTAACTTTATTTGTGCAGATATCAGTGTGGAAGGTATTTCGGAGCCCAGGCACCATATAGTGGCAGCTTCTTGATTTTTTTCAGATTTTTCGGTTGGGTAGTTTCTGAGAATGGCCCCCGTAAAGGAATGGTCACTTTCAACCCCCCGCCCTCCCCACCTTTTCAACAAATGTCAAAACTAAGATCGTTTTCGAAAAGTACTAGCCGAGACCTTTAATTTGATACCCCACATGACTATATTTGATGAAAAAAAAATTTACACCCCCCTTTTGCATGTATGGGGACCCCCCCTTAAATTCGTCATTAAAGGATGTAATTCACTGTATGCGTGAGCGTTCACAGTTCCCAGCTTTCCACCGAATTTGGTGTCAATCGCTACAACCGTCTCCGAGAAAAATGCGTGTGGCGGACAGACAGACAGACAGACGGACAGACAGACAGACAGACAGACAGGCAGACAGTAAACCGATTTTAATAAGGTTTTGTGTTTACACAAAACCTTAAAAAGGGCTAGGGAGAATTAGATTCTTCTTGAATGGAATTTTAATATTTCACTCGAATTTCAATTATTCTCCTTAATTATGACGTCAGCATCTTATTTGTATGGCTTAGGATGCTGTTAATTAGCACGAAATTGATAAGTTTGGACTTCTATAACTTTCCCAATAATAGTTGGATTTTCATGAAACTTGGCATGTGTATGCACGAGGCTGTCCTTTATGTCGGTGCAAAATTTAGTACACCTAGGATGAGCTTAAGGGGAGTTTTTTAGTCAATTTCTAAAAGTTGATAATATGCTATTAGTAAATTTTTTGAGCAGATACCGGAATAGGACATCTCTCGAAGGTTAGATTTCACATAAGTGTTTTACACAAAATCTTAAAAAGTGCTGCAGATAAGTAGATTCTTCATAAATGCGACTTTAATATTTCACGCGAATGTCAATTATTCCGGGCAATTATGACGTCAGCATCTGATTTGCATGGCTTTGGAAGCGGTAAAATCGCGCGAAATTGCTAAGTTTGAACTGCTATAACTTTGGCGTTAATTGCCAGATTTCTACGAAATTTTGCAAGTATACACAGAATATTGTTCTCTATACTGGTACAAAATTCCGAAGTCCTAGGATGAACTTAAGGGGGGTTTTTCAGTAAATTTCTAAAAAGTAGTAATATACTATTAGTAAGTTTATTTGAGCAGATATCGGAATGGGACATATTTTGAGGCCTAGATTTCACCTAGGCGCACCACCCTGATTTTTCCCGGATTTTTAGGTTGGGTAGTTTCCGAAAATGAGTCCTGTCTCACTTCAAGTGCGTACATTTTGACTCATTACTCACGCACTTTGCAATTTATGCCAAAACTAATATCAGTTTCGGAAAGTACAAATCGAGACCTTCCATTTGATACCTTACACAACTATATCCGGTGAAAAAATTTTTGAATCCCCCCTTTGCATGTATGGGGAGCCCCCCTTTAAACTCCACCTAAATTTATGCCACTCACTGTATGCGTGGGATTTCATAGTTCCCATCTGTCCACAAAATTTCGTTCGGATCGGTTTAGCCGTTTTGGAGAAAAATGCGTGTGACAGACAGACAGACAGACAGACATTGAATCGATTTTAATAAGGTTTTGTTTTACACAAAACCTTAAAAAGACTGGTAACTGCCACCAGTAGATTTGAACTGCGACCCTCCGTACGACAGCCTAGTACTCTGATCACCGGACACAGAAGGGGGAGTGTAAAATGTTTTTTTTTCACCGAATGTAGTCAAGTTGGGTATTAAATGAAAGGTCTCGATCAGTACTTTTGAAGCCAGTCTTGGTTTTGACTTTTGTTGGAAAGGTAGGGAGTGCGGGGGTTGAAAGTTTTGATTTCTTTGACGCACCTATTCTCAGAAATTACTAAACCGTAAAATTTGGAAAAAAAACATGAAGGCCTCCAAATACTCTCCATATTGATATCTACTCAAATTCAGTTAATGTTAGCATACTAGTCTGATGTAAGGAGTACTTTGATTTTAGATGATCAAACGACCATCAGGAGTGGCCGAAGACAACCTAGAGGGAACAACTATCACAAAAAAAGCAAATACTGAAGCTCGATCGAAGTGTTCCGCCGACACGTGCTTACATGTCTCTGTGCTAGTCAGGCTCGGAAATGTGGGGTTCATCGAACACTTGGATCCTTCATGGGTCATTCTATAAAAATTCATGTGTCATTGCCGGGACGTGGGTTCGCATCGGATCCTGAAAAATGCATAAATAAATGCAGAGATTCACGTGTAAAACAACTCTGTTACGGACAAGACCACTGTGGTCCCACATTGGGCGCCAACTCTGTTTCGATAAGAGTCCATTGTTGTGTCACCTTGGCACCAACACGGTCATCAAGGCTGTCAACCAACCAAACTTCCCCAACAGGTTTCCCAGTGGTGGACACCGACTGCGCGAGATAATATATGGAACCGGGCGGCACGTCTGGAGCTAACCCGAATGCTAGCAGTTCTTGGTTGCCACATATTATCTCCCTGTCAGAACACAAAGATTTAATCATGTGCTTTGACTCAGGAGTTAACAAAATAAATCCCACCCGGGGTAAACTACTCGAGAATTTCAATCTCAAAAGGAGTTAAAATGCCAAACGACCCAATAAGGGAGAGGGCTAACTCACAAGAACCTAACACGCGCGGAATGGACGGGGAAGGATCAGCTCTGAACTGCTTCCAATATAATGGAGGGAACTCTAGTTAAACATGGCGGACTGATGCTTCCTGGGAGAGGGTTAGGAAGCAATAAGAACTCTGGAGCTCAAAACATTACAATAATTATTTCTTATTGAACGTACTCTTTTCTTACTATAACCACAAAAAATAAAAAAAAAAACTAAACATATCGACGCATAAATCCGGTTTTTTATGGAGATAGAGCTTCAAACATTGTTCAGAATTGTTAACTCATTGTTGTTCTTGGTCGATTGTGAGCTCGCGCGGCATTCACTTCGAACAGAGCTTTCTCGTACCCAAACATTCATGTACGATTCATTCATGTATGATGTTCAACACGTTTCCGTGATATCTTTAGAGCCTCAGCTATATCGATCAATTTCGGTCGATTTGCGGTCATCTCTGCGGTGCTCATTTTGCCTCGTTTAAACTTGGCAAACCACGTCTCAACGGCTGATTTTCCTGATGCAAAGTTAAGTTATATATAAATCGCTGTCACGCCTACACACTATCGTTCACGTTTCTCTAAAATGCCATTCAACACTTTCCAGAACTTCCCGAGGTGCTTGTGTTCCTTCTCCACTGTTTTGCACCATCTGCTTCTGGGGCGGCCTTCTCTTCGGCATCTTGGGATACTGCCAGGATTGGTCTACTGGCAAGTGAGTTTTCGTCAGCGCATTACATGTCCATACCAACCATACCATGACAGTTTTCCCGCTATCGGTGTAACCTTATGTCGATCGCGGATGTCCTCAATTGGTATGTGATCATAGCGCGCTACACCAACCTTCCAACGCAACACTTTCGTCTCCATTACCGCGAGGTGCCATTCATTGTCTTTTATATTCGGCCAACACTCAAAATCATAGAGGGCGACAGGGCAGACTGTGAATTTTAGATTTGTGACGGTCCTTGATGCGTCAATCAGAAAGAACACCAGCCGTGGAACGCCACTTCATGCAGGTTGCACTAATGCGGGAAGCAATTTCATAACGCAGTTCTCCGTTGACTGATAGCGTTGACCTGAGATATTTAAACAGCTCGGGTCTGGGCAGGTCACTGCCACTGACAGTGATAGGGCCTGTTTCATGGGGAACAGTCGACTAAAATTTAGTTTTATTTAGATTCAATATGAAACCAGCCTGCATGGAGCAATCATTCCATTTTTGGGACATGTTCATCTCCATGGACCAGTGTATAGGGCGCTGGATGTTGGATGCCACATGTGACAATGTCTATAACAAGAAAAAGCAGCAGTGGCGAGAGGGCGAATGCCGACTCGTACGCAAGCGGTTTTGATATATCCGCCACAATTCGAACTTTACTCTTCGGATGGTAACAAAGCAATGTAACCACTTTACCAGCCACAATGATACGGTCTCGTATCTCAGCCGATGGGCCTGAAGCGATGCCTTTTCGTTGGCGAACCTGTACGTACATAGCACTAAGGATCATAAGTGATGGATGACATTTTATTATTTCAGAGACAGGATTATTACCTAAAGATTTAGAGCAACAATGTAGGATCTAAGGCATGAATATTTTCCACAACTAATCGGGTGGGTATTAAAATAAATTGTCAACTGAACACGATTTGCGAATTTAAAAAAATGGGAGGAGTTAAAGAGTATTTCGGTATGGAGAAATTAATAGATCGTATTCGATTGCTGGTAAATTGTGTAGTCCTCCTCGGCATCCGTTCGTCTCATTTGTTTTGAATTGACTCCATTCTGTATTCCAAGTGTTGATTTGTCTCATTCCTGTGCACTGATGTGACAAAAAATTACATTTCTATCTGATTTATGTACTTAAAGTGAAATGAAACCCCAAAAATTATTAAAATAATTGAAGGTAACAATTTATTTTCATCGTATTGTGAGAATATCCACATTAAAAACTGCATATTCAAAAAATTACAATTTTTTTTTGCCTTAAATACTAGTTTTATCTCTTTCACTTAACAGAATTTCACATTCCATCACATATTCTGCAATAACCCTAAGATATAAGCTCCCAAATCCTCGTCTTGATTCGACCAGGTAACCAAAACTTTCTTGTGTCGCTGATCATTTGATTCTTCCTCAATTTTCACCTCCACCGATTCAACGGAAATGGTTCGAGTCTCAAGCAGCGTAACAGTCCACTCAGACAATTTCTCTTGTAACAAATTATACAATTTCTCTATGGTGCGGACTGTTGGCCCCGGGTCATCCAACTTAACAGTCGACGTGAATGACAGAATGTGACGATTAAAGCCCAACTCTTTGCATGCCTCGGAAAGATCCATAAGTGTTATTCGATTGTCTTTCATGACAAGAACGCCATGGATGAGTCGTCTTCGTTTAGGGTCTGGCGGGAGAGAGTTGTAGCGTTTAGCTTCTGCCTTAAGTAGAGACAGTGATGCATCAACGGGAATTTTAACAGGCGTGGCTATAGTGCAGGTTTCTCCATTGGCTGGCATGTAGCATTCGATATGGAACTCTTCCTTAATTTTTCCTTTTAGAAACTCCATTTTTTCGGCCTCCCCGTGCACGAGGAGGACATTCTTCGGTTCACAATACTGAATTAATTGCATGATACCTTTAGCGTCAGCATGAGCGCTGAAACTCATATATTCCACGGACATTTTTACGTCCACAACTTGTCGATTTTCAAATTCAATTTTCTTTGCCCCACCTAGAATTTTATGACCTACCGTGCCTTGAACACAATATCCGGGCATTATAACCATATTGTTTTCATTTGACGCCCACTTTTTAAATATTTGAAGTGACAATCCCGCGTGCAGCATGCCTGGCGTCGCAAACACAACCATCGCGCCAGGATTATCGATATAGCCTTTATCAAAAGGTTTAATGTGTTTAAAGTCAAACATATTTCTATGAACGAAAGTTTTTCTGATCTTCTGATTGGTCCATGTTATAAACATTTTGTAATAAGTGTTTGCTTTTTCTGTAAGGCCGACAGCGAAATATATTGGATATTTCAGATTCATTCGTTCCCAGTAGGTTTCAAGGAGAATACATAATTCTTGAGCACGACCCAAAGCGAAAACAGGAATAAGGACTTTACCACCTTTTGCCACACATTCGTGCACTTTTTTGAGGAAATCCCTTTCACGACATCGTTTCGAATCACGTATTGTTGTTGCGTATGTACTCTCTGAGATCAACAGGTCCGGTCGGCATTTGTCAATCCACGCTGCTCCCAAATGTCTGTCGGGCGTCATGTTGTAGTCGCCTGTATACACAACGGACTGTGAGCCGACCCGAATCCAAAACATAGCTGCTCCCAATACGTGACCGGCGTAATAGGCTTTGATTTCAATATCGCTGTCTACCATTACACTTTGGTGGAGAGTCACTGCAATTACCTTTTTCATGCAATCTTTTATCATTTGTGTTGTGAAGAAATTCGATTCGCCTTTACGTTCCACTGCTACTTTACGCATATCTTCCAGGAGAATTGGAGCAATCGCCTTTGTAGGATGAGTCATGTAGATGGGGCCGTTGTAACCAATCATTTCTGACATGTACGGTAGAGCACCACAGTGATCTGCAAGGAGGAATTTCATCAAATTCAATACAATGCACAGCAATCAAATTATTTACTAGATCATATCTGAAGCGTCCAGCTTCCGATTTCCCCGACTTGTTCTGAATTGAATTGAAAGAATATAGTTTCCTAAAAATTTCACTGTTTTTCCAATTTTAAAGTTATTTTTTAACAATGAAAATCGATTACAAAGTGTGTAAACCAAATGTTTCTTAAGTTGTTGTGTATAATTTGGAATGAAAACAGGAAAATATGTTTGGAATTACGCAAGTTCCAAGAAGACTACATACAGGAGATTCGTCTCCTGACCCATTGCTTTATATGGTGAAAGAAAAGTATTGCACAAGTTCGACGTTCTTCAATCACTTGCGTGTGATGAGTTCTGCGCATCGCTTTAATGGTGTGTCTTGTATGTGATGCATGGGATGGGGAAACATACAAAAGAAAGCACCGACACACCAATAAATGAATCACAAGCGCTATACAACAGTTAGCTACTTCGTATCTAACTTGCGTTTATGCAATCACATTCCATAACGCCTAGACACTCCTCACTCCTGTATATAAGTTGACGCCGGTGTTTCCCCTAAGAATGAAGACCGACAAGAGTTCTGCTCAAGAGCCAGTAATAGAGGGCCATTAATATTCTGAAGAAGACCGGTACTGTCAACTGACGGGACGAAAAGGAACTCAGTAAATATCAAGCGATTGTTAAGGAATATTATAATAATCGCTTGGAAAAGCAGTAGAAGGCGAAACCTTAAAAAATAATCGATGTCGTGATGTCAAGCAGAGGAGGGGTCGGAAATCAAGCAAACTTTGCAGACAGTAAAGTAACCACGGTCGGCCGACAGAGTACGCGCTATGACGCCTTTCAGTGATATGACCGAGGGTGATTTACGGATCACGCCGGAGATATGGTCGAGCGTTGAGGCCCGACTGTCCCAGTTGTTGAGCGATATTTCGATTCCTCCCAGGTGGTCAATAAGATCAGTAACGCCTGCGAGGGCATCAAGGACAAAATTATCCCATACGGCGAAATTCCCAGAAGACATATTGCTCGTATCTGGTTGCAGATCAGGAGGGATAAGAATAAGATCGTCCAACCCTAGGATTCCTATGGTCGACTGGATAGTGATTAAGGAGGAGGAAGTCCAGACTAATAGCCGGCATTTCCTACTCCTAATAAATAAAGAGTGCTTGGAGGCACTAGAAAAGACGGTTTGGAGTCAAAACCTCTAAGTTCAAAGGGTTCGTCAAAGTCGGACCACAACTTGGTCCCAGTCGAGGCTGCCTGGTCGTTCTCCGGGAGGAAGATATCGATATTCTAATAATACAGGAATCCTGGATCGGAGGGATCAGATTAATAAAAAGCTCCAAAGCAAGGCTCAATTTGATTTTATGAGAAGCATAACTTTGTAAATGTACAACCGGAGCACTACACCAACCTTTCACTTCCCTAGCTTGGAAAATTGTGATAGTTGAATGAGGAACCTTGCTATTGCCTTCCTACTTGATAATGGGTAGAGAACTGGAGAGCATTTGATCTGAAATCCTTCTCGAATGACGATCGGGTAGTTTTTTCAGAGATTTCATTTCAGATTTTCTACCCATTCAGAGACCTCAAAAAGGTAGCAAAAAGTCTGGTCATCAAAACCAAAGCTACCTGAGTCGGTAAAATTCGTATGAGAGCCGTATTAGAGCCAAAGGTCGAAACTCTGGATGCGACATTTGAAATTACTTAGAGTTTTGTGCCGGAAAAATACAACAAAAAGACATTTCCTCCAGCGAGGTGAACTGTGAATCAGAACTCCACTTGGAGGTTATGCAACCCCAGCCGTTTGAAAGTATCGAATCAGTAATCGCCGAGGATGAAGACAGAAGGATTATAGGTAATTTTTCTGTACATAAATCTCCAGGTCCAGAAGGCATAATGCCAATTATGTTTTAGAAATAGTAAGAACATGAATACACCTCGTGATGAATTTACAGAGCCAGGAGTAACCATTGCTTTGATCCCTGCTAAGATGTTCGGAAACTTCGTACACCCCGGACTTGGCCATTGAATCGACTGGATCCTTGGTCAATCCTGGAAGGGTGTTGAATAGATTGTTCTTGCTGCTGAAGACGACGTCCAAAACATGTTTTCCCAGTTTTCATTTCAACGAGAGAGATATTTCGTTAAATTCCAAAACTATTCTCCGTCTGAGCTGTTGATTCGGAGTCAGCTCAGTGAATGCTTGCCGTTGAAGCTATGGTTCGTCTCTTTCATGACACCACTGGATTCTAACTCTTCTCATTTCCTCGGAGGGAGTACTGAAAGAGACTAAGCAAGAAATCGTGATCGGCGTCACCCTAACGTACGATTTTATTAGGTAGTATACAGGTGCTGCCGGGCTGTTCTTAATCTACTGCTGCACCTCTTCCTCTTGGGCCTTCACATTAAATACGCTGTAGCATGCAGTGGTGTCAGATTACATGAGTCTCGGTGTGAGACAGCGAAGTCCTCGTCTATGAGATGGGGGAGAAGCATAGCTTCTGAGCACTCAAAGAGTAATAGTCCATTGAACGTCCATTGTAATAACCAAGAAACGATGATTTCATCCAGGGCAGAAGTAACTCATCAGACGCTGCCACACCTCTTCTCTGGGAGCAGTGACTCTTATGTGGTGATTCAGAACAGAACAGAGGGATCCGTAGACCAGAAGCTGAGGAAGAAATTCTCTTTTCAATTGGTCCGGTCCTTCATATATTTGACCATAACCTTCTATCCTACATAAATCACCGTGGGAACTCTGGGCATTGTCAACGGACTGCGTCACAAGTAAGCCCCGCCTTCTGATCACATTGCGTACGATTATCAGGCCTATGCGCCGACTAACTTCTTCGTGTGAGATAGTGTCAGGCCAGCGTTCTCTGATGATATGACCCAGACAGGTGTTGACGAAGGCTTGGAGCTTTTGGGTAACACAGAGGATACACTAGCAGAGAGCAGTCTGAACTTGATTTTTTAGGATATAGCGCTGTTAATGAGTCAGGCAACATCCAATTCGGTGACACCGCCAACAGAAACCGCGCTTCCTAGATATACAAATTGATAAACGCCTTCATTGGTCTGCCCATTAATGCAGATAAGAAGAGTGCTGTGACCCGTCAAACTGAGAACCCTGTTTTTCCTGGTGCTTATCTTCAACACTACTTGCCTCTCTTTCCAAATCCAAAGCCATTTGGGTGTATATATCCCAGGTGGCAGTTCAGACCTCTCAGGAGGTCGATCCTACGGATTCTGGAGAGGACTTTTATTCCATTTGATCGAGCCTTTAACAGGAGTTCGAGGGCTACAAGATCACCACCATCGATCGAAAACGTAACCCAACTAACAAAAAAACTATCACAGGAAATGGAAAATGAGGAACTGCGCGAAAAGCTCAACAAGTTAGAGAAGCTTACATTTCAGCTTAGTTCGGAATTCAAATAACCACAGCAAGAAAACAACTCAGGCTAGTTCGTTCCCAGCAAAGTGTAGCAGCCCTAGTGTACATGAACCAAAAGGATACCACACAGATGACCCCACCCAACGTGCCAAAAAGACGACATTGTAGAAGACCTAGAGGAAAAGGGCTTTAAGATCCTAGACGTTGTGAATACATTGAAAAAAGGAAAAATCCAATGAAATGGGAGAATCAAAGGAATTAAGCAAGGACTCTCACTGTTCACGCTTATGTTCGACACTAGTGAAGACCCAAAGAAAATTCACAACTTAAGAGCTACCCTTAATATGAAGGTCGAAATAGAAGCACTGAGAAATCTGAGAGATCTAGGTTGGTAACGTCCAGAGGCAGAGCATTATTTGAAGCAGGAAGAACACAAAAGTACAATTTCCACTCCAGAGGTAAGCTTACACACTGGCCAACTGACGTAACAAAAACACCCGATGCCATTGATTTCGTCGTAACTTCGGGTTCTCAGACGAATATATCCATGTTGTCAATAAAGAAAATATAATATCCGATCACTCCCTGTTATAATGCTGGTCAGCGAAAAAGTAAGGAGAAAAGACTACCCTCCAGGCTGACTAATAGACCAACCAAGTAGCCAATATTCAAAAAGCACAAAGAAAACGTTTGCATGCGGCTTGGAAAAGCACTCCTGTTCCTCATCGACTGAATAAAAAATGTATGACTGTCCTGCAGAGGCTAAAGAACGAAATTACAGTTGGTGTACCGCAGGGCAGTGACTTGGGGCCAACATTGTTTCTCCTGTATACCAATGATATACCTTGCTATGAAGAAACCAAAATAGCGACATTTGCGGAGGACACTGCCGTCCTTACCGCGGGTAAAATACGGAAGAAGGAAAAATAAAGTTACAAACAGCTGTTGACAACATTGTAGAATGGACCAGATACAGATAGATGTACTGGCTATTGGGGAGGAATTCCCAACTGACCACCGAAAACAAGCTGTTAATTTATAAGCGGATCCTAAGGCCCATATATACGTACGGCATCCAGCTCTGGGGTTGTGCCAAAGAATCGACCTGAAGGTCATGCAAACGTTGCAAGGTAAAGTGCTTAGAAGCATAGTAGACGCTCCCTGGTTCATTGGTAATGAGGACCGGCATAAGGACTTAGAAGTACAGTTGGTTAGTGAAGTCAACAAAGACCATAGCCACCGACTACGATCACATGAGAATAGCGAAGTGCAAAAATTGACTGATATCGCTGATATAATAAGACGACTGAAAACAGTAAAGCCAAACGACTTGCTAACCTGCCTGAAGATATAAGTTGCTGAGGAACAGCCGGTTTTTCAGCGAAGCCTACCAAAGTGTTGGGGTCGACCAAAGAGTCTTCTCCCAATAAAAATGAAACTTAAATGTGCAACGAAAGCTGCTGGATGGGAAAATCTCAGTCGTAGTTTAGCAAGAGGTGGTTTTAGTGTGTAAAAATTCCACACTCTCAGGGATAGTGAACTCTGAGGTTAGTCTTCTGAAGATTTCAAGTTATTAAAAAAAAGTGGCCAAGGACCATGACTTGATGAGAGAGAAAGCAGATATCATCAGCGAAGTTGAGGTTTGAGGAAAGATGTCATAGTCTGAGCTCCTCCACATCCTCCGGACAAGGCAGCATGAGGAATATCGGTGACAGCATCCAGCCCTGGCGGACTTCGCTTTGGACCTCAAAATCATCCGAGATTTTAATTCCAAGCAGCACGTGACATTCTGCGCCATCATATGTCGCTCTGATAATAGCTATTAGTATCCTCGGAATGCCCCTCCTGCGTAGAGCATTCCAGATACAGTCCCTCCTGTTCACGTTATCGAAAGTTTTCTCCAAACTGATGAAAAGTAGGTGCAGCGAAGGTCTAAACTCCGTGCTCTGTTCCAAACTGATCCATCCTATTAGCTCTGCGACGGCAGGGAGCATGCAGATGCCCCTCCAATTGTCACATTCAAAGCGGGTCTCTTTCTTTTGAATCTTGGAACATACTCTTCTTCCATTTTCTGGGAAAGATTTCAAGTTCCCAAGATTTCCGTACCGAGTGGAAGTAGTAGAGCTGTAGTAACTGCAGGTGCGGCAATAAACAACTCTGCGGGGAGACCGTCAAGCCCAGGCGGTCAACTCCTTTTCAATACATTGATGGCTCAAATTATTTCTCTTCTGTTTAGAGGAACAGTCTGTATCCGCATGTTACCATGACTAGAGAGTGAGAAGTGAGAGTGAGTGAAATCATTGCGTTCTGCGGCATCTTCTGCTTCCGTCACCAGCGCAATAGCAAATTCTCTGTCAGGGCGCTCATTACGCTGAACTTCTCGTTCGGTATCGGAATTCGAGCGTGTCACGCCCGCCATCATTCGCAGCGGTCAATAGAGCAAACAACCTGGCTGAGAATACATCATCCAAGAGCTTGTATTCTCAGAGGGCCATCCCGGTTTGTATGGTACCAAATAACCTCCAGTGTGGCTTCATATCAAGAGCAACTTCAGATGCGTCCCATTGCAGGTTTGGGTCTGAATGCCCTCCTTAGCGTATGCGGGGAAGATTCTCTTCAACGGTTAGACTGGAATCAAAACGATCCGCAGATCCGCAACGAAACCTTCCCACCGGTCAATCATCACTTCGCATACAACACAACACATCAAACATTACGAGATAACACTAATACAAAACACACGGAACTGTTGGCTCTCCCCCACGGGCACTACGGCCATTTTGCCATCATACTGCAAATAAAGCAGGAGCAGGAGCGATGAACTCCCTCCGTGATCAGAAGTACAAGCGTAACCATTAGCCGGTACTGGCTAAAATCATAGATACCGTACATATCGTCTAGATAGCTGATGTCGCAGTACGCTGAATTTACACATAGGAATCAGTGCTCTAAATTTTTGTGGAAACACAGCCCTGACTAGTTTTCGCAAGAAGAGAAACTTATTCAAGTTACCACGTCCCGTTAAAATGAAGCCCATCTCAAACCCGAAGTTCACGACAGAACTTCCTCTGGCAGACACACTTTTAACTTTCTCATATGCGACCCAACCTTTCCTACTTTCGTTGCATCTAAGCTGCCACTGGTAACCACTGACTAAATCCGTTTGCAATAAAGGTGTGCCTTTCCTGAATTGAGAGCTAGCTAGTTCGGGTTTTCAAAATTCGCACGCTAACAATGAAGCTGCTTTTAGTATGGTCAGACTTTTAAACTGCACTAGATTCTGTGGCGATAAACACCGCCATTTGGAGTTGGAGTCGACCGGAAGAATTTCACAATGTTGGCGAAAATTAGGGAAGCATAGACTGACAGGATCGGAACTGATATGAGCAATGCGGGTACCCGGATTTAACTTGAAATCTTCTGAATTCAGGAGTTTCTATTTCTGAGCAACGAAAAAAAGAATTTTTCCACTTTTGGAATTGAATGCAGATCTTTCCAGGAGAATTTGAAATTCCGGAATACTGTTCCTGGTTCATATTCTTATTGTGAACGAAGGGATTGGCTTCTCTCTAAATCTAAGTAGCTTGGGTTCAAGGAAGTGGAATAGTAGAAGGCAAAAAAGCCGATACAAACATGGACAGTGAAATAAAACGCATAACCAACTACACATCCTGGAAAAAAAATTCTAGGTTAGAACTCGGTTCTGACACTTACCCAAGTGAAAGTGTGAAATGATCACGCAGTCGATATGACTCGTTATAGGCCCCTCGGGAACGATATATGAGAAATCCGGGAAGCGTCGCTCATCATTATAGCCCATATGCATGCCGCAATCCAGCATAATATTCTTGCCACCCATCGAAAGAAGTAAACAACTACGTCCTACGTCTTGGCCTGCGCCGAGCGGTGTCAAACGAATGTCGGGCATCTTTCTCGTCGAATTCCTTACAAATCAATCAATTTTACACGAATTCAATTTGCCCGGCTTCGTCTGAAACACTTATTCGAAGAGATATCAGCCCATACGGAAAGGAAAATAACAAAACTAGCTGCACACTCGCCTTGCCAAGACGTTCAGCCGTCATCTGATAAAGTAAACCTGTCAACAACGAAATTGTTTGTTATCAGTATTCCAAGTGGAAGTGGATCGTGGAAATGGTTGGCTGTGGAGTGGCGTTTGAGTGGAATACACGTTTAACTTTGACCGGCTATTTTAGAAGAGATTTGTTAGCAGTGATGAAGGGAACAAGTGGTTCCCGAAATATCGGTTTTTGCAAGCTTAATAAATATTACTAGCGAATTGAAAAGGCAAGTCTTAATTATTCCAAATACTTTGGAATGTTTTGCAGGTAAAGGCAGAGTTCTATTAAAGCCAAATTTAAATGTTTCCTGTTTTAAAGGTGCATAGTTGTCGCAAGAAAAGGATTTCGCGGGAAATTCTTTAACGTCTGAGGTTTCTCAGGAAATTTGAACAACGTCGGGAGAAATTCAATGCACAATTTTGAAAATAACTAACTTGCGAACACTAAATCGAAGTTACTTCCGTGCATCCTCCAAATCTTCTTTTTCTTCAGTCTTTGCCCCGTTCACAAGCGTAGTCGGCTCGTCGTGATCGGTTTCGCCATTTGGCTCTATCGAATCCCTGATCTGGAAGCAATCTCGAAGCTTTTAAAACCCTATCCAGCATATCAAGCCACCGTTGTTCCGGCCTGCCTTTTGATCGTTTACCATTGACTTCGATGTTTAGACCAATCGTGGCAAGTGAATTTCTCGTTAGAATTGTGTGACCATACCATCTTACAATTTTTCCGTGATCGGTGCAATCCCATAACGAACGCAGATATCTTCATTTCGGATGTGATCAAAACGTGTCACGCCACTAGTCCAACGCAACATCTTCGTCTTTATTACCGCAAGACGCCGTTCATTGTCTTTTATAGTCGGCCAACACTCAGAACAATAGAGGGCGACAGGACGGACAACATTGCGGTAAATTTTAGATTTGAGACGATCGTTGATACGTCGATCACAAAGAACACCAGTTGTGGAACGCCACTTCATCCAGGTTGCGTTAATGCGTGAAGCAATTTCATAATGCAGTTTTCCATTCGCTGATAGCGTTGACCCGACTTATTTATATCCCTCAGTTCTGGGCAGATCACTGCCGCTGACAGTGATTGTGCCTGTTTCATGGGCATCGGTCGTCAAAAATTCAGTTTTGTTTGAATTCAATCAGAGACCGTGTTGCATGAGGCGATCATTCCATTTTTGGACAAGTTGCTCGAGATCATTTTTGCTGTCAGATTCTAGGAAAACATCGTTGGACGTTGGATATCCCGTGTGACGGTGTCCATAACAAGAACAAAGAGGAGTGGTGAGAGGGCGCTTCCTTGATGAACACCAACAGAGACACGAAGCGGTTTTGATACACCCGCCATACTTCGAACTTTACTTTTCGGATCGTGGTAGAGCAATTAAACTCGTTCGTCCTCGAAATAAAACACAATAATTGTCTGTTTTCAACATTTTACAAAAATGTTTACTGATTCCAATTTTATTTGTTTTTTTTTTTCCCGAAATTTCATTTGTCCATATTTCATATACATTATCCTTTGTTCTTTCGATTATAACAAAAACAAAACTAAAAGTAATGTACAAAATGCATTAAATTCATTCATTACATCAATACGCATTCATTTGATCAGTTTAAAGGATGGGAAAGCCATGGAAAAGGGCATAAAGAACATTTTCCAGTAAAAAAATAATAATTAGCGTTAAAATTAAATATAATTTTAGGCAGCATTATTATTTTCCAATAAATTAAGTAAAATTTACATTATCCCTTAGCGGCCTTGGCCTTGCTTTTGACCTTTTTCACTCGCTTCAAACCGTCCATGTTACTCTTCATGAATTGCGCGTACATTACCATCATTTTCGGCACATCCTCCTGTTTCACTACTGTCGAAATCTGGAATGAAATGTATTTGGGTTGCAGGTTGTAAGTTGCCCCGGATAATGTTGTAATTTTGATTTTTTTTGGTGGTGATAATGATTCCAAACGTGTTTTGTATGTGTACGTTTTGTAAGTATACTTCGGGTTTGTCTTCAGGGAGGAGGCGAGAGATTGTGTTCCACAGGGAGGAGAGTGACGTATTGAATAAGCACCTGGCTTCCATGAAGAAGCCCCTGGGAATGGAAAAATGTGGGGATGATAAAGAGCTAAGGGTTTCGGGTCTCACTCGACCCCTGTCCACTGCGGCAAAAGACGGGGTCAGCGAGGGAGGGGCGGTCCAGTTGGAATGAGGCAGGGGGCTAGGCTGAGAGACACGAACAGAAGAGGTTCTGTCATTGTTGGGGAAGAACGGAGCAGATCGGGAGTGCGAGATGCTTTTAGCTCTCTCTTTACGCTGAATTGATCTAGCCTACGGGGGCATTTGGAGAAGTTCGCTGGGTGACCCAGTTCGCCACAGTTTGCAGATTTGAGGGGCGCCGCCGAATCTTTATCGGCGTTGTCTAACTGTAAGAAGCGTATGGGCCCGCGCACTTGACACATTTGGGATCATATCCACAGTTTGAGAAACGTGGCCAAATTTTTGACAGTTAAAACATTGGGTGACGTCCCCTTTTCTGGGTTTCTCCCAGCTAGTCCGTTGATGAAGTAGGATATTTTGTTTAGTGACATCTGCTTCAGAGTTGAGGGTCACACGGAAAAGGCTCAGGTTGGTGTCGTTGGCTCGTGATCACGGGGTGGAAAGCCTTGATACGCAGATCAGCGTAACCTGTGTTAACTCCTCAATTTCCGATGCCACGTATTTGGGATTGAATTCGTGGGGGAGATTCCTCTCAGGATGGGGGTTGACTTCCTCCCCTCCTTCAGGATGAAGGAATGACCTTCCAGTTTGGTGATCTTGATTAGGTGGAGGAGTTTCTTATGGGTATTGGGGCAAATGAGCCGGACTCTGAGCCTGCCGGCCGGTAGGTTGGTAATCTCAAATTTGGCATTTTTGTCAATGTTCTTGATAATAATGGGGGGATTACAATTTGGGTGGCCCCGCGGTTTGATGACGGATTCTGGTACGTGTTTGTTCTCGGAATTAATGAGGGTTAGTGGCATAGAGTCGGAATTCTCCGTGGCCTGACGGATATGGGAAGATTATGATGAAAAAGACACTTAGAAAGTGGATAAATCGATGAAATCCAGAGAATAGAGCTGAGTTTTCCTGAATCGGTAACGAATTGGATGCCGTCGTGGGTGGAACATTGAATGGCCTCCATAGTAGAGCTCGAAAGCATTCAAAATATGGGAAATCCAAGCAAAAGACGACATTTAATTTGCAAAAGGTAGGAACGAACCTAGCCATTGGATGAAGCGTTAGGACTCCGGAATGGTAGGTAGGTAGCTATCACTGGCCACTCCGAGGAACCCAATTAGCGCTGTGGTGCGCCGTTTTGATGCCACATACTCCTAAGACCGTGATTGCTGTTATTAGAGCAGGGAGGCAGAGTCTAGCCAGCTCGGATCTTCAGAGTCAGCCAAAGGAAAGCAGCTCTCCCACCCTCCAGCTAGAAATCTCTCTGAGGTCCCCAAACAATGGTTTACCCAGTGTCCGCAGCCTGACTCTAGCTAGAGCTGGGCAATCGCAGAGAAAATGCATGACGATTTCCCTTCCTTCTTCGCAGCTTTGGCAATGCGAATTGTAGGGTATGCCGAGCCTGGCGACATGGTTCTTTATCGACTCCGGAATACTTCACTATAAGTTAAGGATACAACGGAAGCCTGCTCACCTTATAAAGTTTGCCACATAGCATAAGAGGCGACACCTTATTTGTTATATATTGCTGGTAT